>NC_089228.1:20834785-21473487 GCF_963924675.1 Phocoena phocoena
AATCCCACGCGGTACAGGGAACAGTTTCAGGGCTCAGTGTTGAGCTTCTGTTTCACTCCTATTGAAAAACTTGTGCCTCCAGCCTCCAGCTCTACTCTTCCTTGCTGATTCACCTGACCTTCTGCCCAAGGCTAAGGTCCTCTCTTCCTTACTCTCCTTTCCAAGCCCTGGGCATTCAAGGCCCTTTTCTCTTTGAGTATCACTTAGCCACAGGACTCCATGTACAAACAAGAGCCAGTTCTTCTAGTTCCAACTCACCCTGAATCCATTCACTTCTCTCTGTCTTCACTGCCACCTCCTAGACCAAGCCACCGCCGTCTCTCATTGGGTAAATTGCTGGGTTCCCTCATTGATTAAATAAAATCTTTAACAGGTGTTAATTTTATATCTGTATGAGAGTCATGATGTTCCTTTTCTTGGAAAGTTATTTTTTAACACTGCATTGTGGCCATTTAGTTGTTTCCACACCCCATAGCAGTTCATTCTTCACCCAGCAGCCAAAGTGGTCCTTAACAAATGCGTAAACAGAGCATAGGCCTCTCCCTGGCTTTAAGACTCTCTCAAAGTTTCTTGTTTCCCTTAAAATAAAACCTAAAGTAACCAGGTGGTCTGGAGACCATGCAGGATGTTGGTCCTGACTATCTTCTCTTCTACTATTATCCCGCTCTATCAGACCATAGGACAAAAATCTGTGCACCCATGGAAAACTCTACATTATCCAGACTCTAGATGATACCCCTCCAGGCTCTCTGATTTTGATTCTATGGAAATTATTTCACAACTCTGTAATTTGGCAATGCAAAAATAATCTTTGTCTCTAGACATGCAAATCTGTTCTATTTGGAAATTCAATTGACTCCCCTCTCACCTGTGAGAGAAGCGAGTTTTGCCTGTCTATATACGTTTATTTCAATATTTCTTTATTCCATAAAAATTCGTGCTATCGTGACTTCTTCTTTGAACCATTAACTTTGCCACATTCCATCATGTATTAATAAATTAAATAAAATCCTTACCAAGTGTTTATTTTATAGCTGAACAATTTTACACTTTTTTGAAAACTATCTTTTAACATTCCATTCCAACCCCTTGGTTCTCCTTTTTTCTCAAATATTCTAGCTTATTCCCACCTTGGAATCTCTGTACTTGTTGTTTCCTTGTTCCAAAATTCCCTGCTCTAAGATCTTCCCATGGCTGACTTCTCTTTATTCAGGGTTCAACTCAGATATCACCTCCTTAGAGGGATTTTCCTTTTCCAGCTTCATCCCAAATCTCTATTCCTCTTTTTTGTTGTCCTCTCATACTTACTAATTATCTAAAGTTTTCTCCTTCATGTATTTGGTCAATTCTTTTTTGTCTGGTTCCTTCTTCTCTCTACCCCCCACAAGGTAAGCTCTGTGAAAGTTGGAACTCTCTATGTCCTATTCAGCACTTATCACCTGCCAGTGCCTGCCAGACAGTAGATACTCAATAAACATATGTTAGTTTGAATGAATAGATGGATGAAAATGATTGAACACCTTAACTTCGCTTGAAATTACTTAACCTTTCCAAACTGCAGTTTCATCAATTATCAGATAAATAAATGATACAATAAATACAGTTTGCTTCAAACTAATAGAAGGGAAAAAGTAGATGAAGATATAGAGAAAACAAAATTGGGCATGAGTCGGTCATTGTTGAAGCTGGGTGATGGGTGCACAAGCGTTCAGGATATAGTCTACTTTGAAATATGATTGAAATTCTCCGTAATACGAAGTTTTAAGTAAAAACAATGTATGCTGATTTCCTTTGCCTATTTTTAGAACAGGTGATTTTAAATCGTGTTGTTGGAGAGGATCCTGGTCATAATAATGCTAAACCAGATGACCAGACTTACAAATTAGCATTCAAGGGTCCCGAGGCAGCTTCTCCCAAACAAAAATGGTGGATGTATTTCTTGGAGCATGATACATGATTAGATGAAATGATCTTGGAATCCGAGCTCAAGTCAGGAACCAACAATCAAATATCAGAACTTGAGGAGTCAGACGAAGCTGCAATTCCTAATGTATTTATCGAGTCCTACTATGTTCTAAGCACTTAACTAAGTGCTAGAGGTACTGTCAAAAACAGGACAAACGTGGTTCCTAGCATCAAGGAGCTTACAGTCCATCAGAAGAGATGCACGAAGATCAGATCGTTACAGTACAGGGAAGGAAGTAGGAAGTCAGAGCGCCCCAGACAGGGCTCTTAGCTTTGGCCCAGAGGAGAGAAAACTAAAGTTTGAGTATCCCTCAAAGAAACTACAGCTAACATGTATTGATAGTAAGCTCTTACTCTGTGCCAGGCACTGCACTAACCACTTTCCATGTTTGAACTCATTAATCCTCACAACAACCCTTTAGCTACAGAAACAGAGAAGTTAAATCCCTTGGCCAAGGTCACAAACACAATAAGAAGTAGACTTAGAGGCTGAATCTAAGTAACTTGGTTCTAGAGTACACACTTGTCACCAGGATGCAATATAGCCTCCCAGATGAAGTTAATTGGGCTAAGGAAGGAGAGACAAAGAGGGTTCTAATCAGAGGGAACAGCAGCGGTAAAGCTCTGGAGAGGGGAGAACACATGGCACATCGGAGGAACCCAAAGTTCAACACATTTGGAGTTAGAGTGGGAGAGAGAACGTGATAAGAGGCTGTGGAGCGAATCTGGGCAGAGATGACAAAGGATAGAGTCTAGGAAGAGCAAGTACTCAGCAAGAGGGGAGCCAAGTTAAGGCTGAAGGGGTGGGGACTGACCTTCTGCCAGCAGGATTCTGTCTCGTGTATGTTTCTGAACCTTCCACCCACCCAAGGTGAGGAAACCACTTTCCACTCACCCCATGTAATCTCTGAAGTTTCCTTTTGTCTCAAGTTCCTACCTTGTATCCTTCAACCTGGTTGCCACTTCTCAGCTCAGCCTCTTCTGTGGATGCTTTACGAGAAAGGCGTGTTGCTTGGTAGTTAAAAGCACTGAGATCAAATGAAATCTGGATTTGAATCCTGGGTGTGCCACTTACTACCTAGGTGAGCATGGGCAAGCATTTTAGCCTCTCAACTTCAGCCTTCTCATCTAAAGGAAGATAATTCTAATAGCTTTAACTCTAAGGAATTTTATGAAGATCCAAGTGAGATAATGTATGTGAAGAATTCAGCCAGTGAGTAGCATATAGTAAATGCTCAATAAATCAGGACTGTTGACTCAGGTTTGTCCTGGCTTGATTCTTGAATGCTTCGCTCCTGCTTCATCCTCTTGCTGGCCACTGTACAAGGTAATTACATTAGAAATCATGGAAAGTAAGGCTGTTGAACTCGAAATGCCAAAAGGTCCCGTTAAGATGAATAACTCATATTCTCCCTTCCTGGAGAGATGCTGATAGAAGGTAAGTGGGACGTATCTCTCTGTCTTTTCATGGAGCCTCCCTTGGACCATGGGCTTCACACTGTATTCCTTGGGAATTCTTCGGAGGCCTTCTATTCCTAGGTTCCTAATAACTATGAAAGTATTACTATGGGGGGTCAGCAGGTAAGACAGAAAGGAGTTCATTTGAATCTTAAGTTTAGTAGAAAATATTTGTGAAGGTAAAAGGACATTGACAAATGAGTTAGGGAGAAGTTTGATGAAAGACAGAGGAGTTGAGCATTTGGAAAACAGCTTGAAGGGGTGGGGGGAACTGACATCAATTTTCATTTCAAAGTGAAGGATGGAATTAAATATGCTGTAAAGCCATCTTATGCTCCCGAGCTAGCATATTGACTAGGGATGGTTGTGTTCCTAGAAAGGGAAGCATATGGTCACATTCCCACTCTGAAAAACCTGATGGCCAAGACAAACAAATGTGAACACTATGTCTGCAAGTAATATATAAGGGCTGCTAGTTTTCATTCTTTCCATGCTTATGATTTGCAAATAGAATATGAATGCTCTGATCCTGTATTTTTGCTCACAAGCGCCCCAGCCCATGCAAACCTTTTTTCTTATCTGAGTCTTTATTTCTCATTCATGCTCTTCCCTCTTGGAAAATTCTTCACAGAAAAGACCATGGGAAGCATATCTGATTTTCATTCATAGATAAACTAGGACCAAATCTACGTATGAATGAGTTGGATTTAATGGCGGTATTTCTGTTCCCATAGAATGAGTGGGATAAATAAAATATGTTGCATACATGTTTGTTTTCACCTTTTTGTACACTGAATATAAGTGTTTATGATGGGGAAGGGGAGAGGGTGGCAGATTGCAGGGAGAAGAGAACATAAGAAATGCCATTGAACCTGAGGGACTTACCCTCTGCAATGAGAGGAAGAAGCAACACACACCAGACGCTGTCATGCTGAAAAGGAAAGTCGTCTCCATCTCTGTAGCTTCATTTCTCTCCGAACCAGCATGGCCTTGAACCACACTTCTTGGAAAAACCTTTGAACCTGAATTGGAGGGCTAGAACACTGGAAGAGTTTTATGTTACATTCTTTTATTTTAGAGGCCATGGATATCTCCAACAAATGAGCAGTTATTTTTATCATAGTATAGTTGTATGAAGGGACATTAAGCAGTAATTAAAAAGAATATTCACAAAGTTTTAGGGGCCTGGGAGAGTGCTCTAGATATAATGTTAAACAGACCAAAAAAAAAAAAAAATCCGGAAAGTAACTGGCATAAACAGAATCACAGCAACGATGAAAATTATAGAAGAAGATCAGTGCCCACATTTTAACAGTGGTCGACTCCTGCTGGCAGAAATACGTCTGAACCATTTTCTCTATTTCCCTATGTTTATTCCTTTCCCATACTATTCTGTATAGTACATATTCTTTCTATGCACTGTTCGTTTCCTAAAATGAGCATGTTCCATTTTCTAGTCAGAGACGTGGGCTTTGAACAGTTTTCCCTAGCCATGGGTGATGGATTTCTATGTCTGGAGTCTACAGTTCCTTGTGACAAATGGCAGGAATCTGAAAAACAGCCAGCTGGGTTGGAGATATAGCCTGTGGTCACTGGCAGAGCAAAGCACTCTCAACTAAATAGCTACTGAATCCCTGGCTTTTGGTGTTATTAGGGTCGTGCACCACCCAGAGGAACCAGCCATCCATAAACGACTTTCAAACTATTGAAATTGAATAGATTTCCCTGAGCTAGAAATAGGCCATTGACACTGTAGGTGGTTAGGCTGTAATACAGGTGTTTCAAAGAACTTACTTGTGATACAAAGTCTTCCTCTACTAAAGACTAGACAGTGCCAGAATTAAGCGCCAATAGGCTTTTATTGAATGTGTGCCTTGTGCCCAGCCCTGTGCTAAACATCGGGGATATAGGATGAATAAGATCCAGTTCTGCTCACCAAGAAACTCATAGTCTAGTACTTGATGCAGACATAAAACTAAAGTGTGCTGCCACGAGATGAGAGTGGTGATGGGAACAGGCACAGGGAATTGTGGCTGCTCAGAAGGGAAGCTCTAAGTTAATCAAGAGCTGGGGGAGAGTACGAAGACTCTTCCTAGAGGCGACAAAGGTCCTTGAACTGGGTAGCAACAAGGGATTGGTCTGGCAGCAGTGTTGAGGAGAGAGAAAACACGCTACACAGAGGGCACAGGCATAAGCAAAGCCAGGAGGCAGGAAACAGCATGGAGCATGACCCTACAAGCCATGCTGCTTTGCTGAGGTGGGAACTGACAGCCAGAGCCTGGGGAGCAATGAGAATAGAGAGGAACAGAGGATCAAGCAGGACCGTGAGGTCTTCTTCTGTGAGGGGAGTAGATTAGACCAAGGGATGGCAAGCTAGGGCCTGTTGGCCAAATCGGCCCATCATTGGGTTTTGTACAAACCATGAGGTAAAAATGTATGGGCTTCCCTGGTGGCGCAGTGGTTGGGGGTCCGCCTGCCGATGCAGGGGACACGGGTTCGTGCCCCGGTCTGGGAAGATCGCACATGCCGCAGAGTGGCTGGGCCCGTGAGCCATGACCGCTGAGCCTGCGCATCCGGAGCCTGTGCTCCGCGACGGGAGAGGCCACAGCAATGAGAGGCCCGCGTACCGCAAAAAAACAAACAAACAAGATGTTTTTAACTGTCTTAAATAACTATATTTCAAGTATTTATATAACTGCCTACATAATAACCTCAATTTTGCCCTGGCCCACAAAGCCTAAATTATGTATTTAATATGGCCTTTAGGAAAATGTTTCTTGGATGAGAATATACCCTGAAAGTGACAGGAAGCCACAGAGGAACACATGGGCTTGGGAATGAGCTTGGGAAGCAGGACAGGAGTCAGGGAGGTAGCTAGAAGCTGCTGAGGTGAGAGATGGGACGTCTTTATTAAGGCAATGATACAGAGAAAGAAGAGAGAAATGTATTTCCAAGAAGGGTCTTGAGTTCACTTTTGCATGTGTTACCCTGGGGACACAGGCATGGAGAAGTTCCCCAGCTGTTGCATAAAGAAAGCTGAAGTTCTCTGAAGAGAGGTCAGGGCTGAGCTCTGGTCTTAAGAGGCATCAGTAAATAGGTGGGGATGGGAAATATGCAACTGGATGAGATCATCTGGATTAAATATGTCAGTGAAGTGAGAGGGCCAGAGGGTCATGGGTGGAATCTTGGGGACCACAATATTCAAAGTGCTGAAGAAGGATGGGAAAATCATAAAGGAGAAGAGAATGAGTGGGCATAGAGGTGGAAGGAGAATCAGGCATATGTTTTCATGGAAGCCAAAGAGGTAAATAATTTCAAGAAGGAAAGGAAGATCAAAAAGTATTTCCAAAGCAGCAAAGACTTCCAAAGCATTACGGACTGAACAAATGTCCTTTGGATTTGACAATTAGGAGCTTTGGTAAAGTTACAGAGTTTTCCACAGAGGGAAGATTGGATTTTCTTAGAGGAAAGGTTGGATGAACCTTTCCTCCATAATTTCTGTCCAGATTCCTGAAGCTACTTGTTGACCTTGAGGTTTATAGTGTCATGGGGTATTCGTTGCCATCTGTAAGAAATGTTCAAAGAGCACCACAAAGCGTATTAAAACAACATGGATCAAGGATTTGAATCATTATATTTGGATTAGTGTTAAAATTCTTGTCTCAGTAGATGTAATAGCTCACACAAAGAAATATGAATTGCCAAAGGCATAATTTAAAATAAAAATACTACTTTAAAGTAAAAGGAGCAGATGGTATAAACAAGAAGGCTAACAATGAACCTATCTATGTGCTACCAGGAGTGAATTCCTGGAGAAGGACAAGGATTCAACCAAAATTAAGAATGCAATAATGAATAAGGTTGGAAAAATTATTAAGAAAGCAAGGTACTGATAAAGAAAGAGGTTGGAATATTAGAAAGTAAGTGAGTTTATGAACAGTCTTTCTTTTGTTTGCCCAGAATCCCCACCAGGCATAAATCCCAAACCTTCCCACTGGGGAGCTATGCTTCTTTCAGTCCTTGTGGTTCAGGAGAAAGAAATGCCCTTCACAGCTATAGGTGGAGACCTCCTGGACTCACAGTGCCCTCATCTCCTGCTCCACAATGATTGGTTCAAGATGGGCTCCGGATCCAGTCTGAGCCAATGAGAATCACAGTTGGGTGTTTCCCTAACACTGGCTGGAAAGAGCCATCCTCTTTCCCCTGGGATTGCGAAACCAATAGGCTGCATGCGTGGAGCCTCTGGTCACTGCATTTGCCACTCCGTAGCTACCTGAGAATGAAGCTTTCAGAGGGGAAATGGAACCAAGAGAGGTAGAGAGGAATTGTCCTAATGACATCATTTAGGTCATGGGATCCTGTCTTGCAAGCAAGACCTGGAACTTTCACATACAACGGCCAAAGAAATTATCCTTTTCCCCTTAATCCGGTTTGATTTCAGCTTCTGCTATTTGAAATCAAAATAGTCCAGATTAATAGACCAATCTAGGGATATTTAGGAATGGAAGGAACTCACTCTAAG
Organism: Phocoena phocoena; assembly: GCF_963924675.1. Lineage (NCBI taxonomy): Eukaryota > Metazoa > Chordata > Mammalia > Artiodactyla > Phocoenidae > Phocoena > Phocoena phocoena. Next base: position 20,842,731 of record NC_089228.1, read on the forward strand.
GTACCCCAGATCATAAATGTTAGATGTGCTCCAAAATATGGTCATTAATTTAGTCAAGGGTGATTTGGTTTACAGAAGGGAAAACAGTCAACTTGCTCAAATGAAAGGTGTTTATTATATCAAGTGTAGGGTCGCTCACAAAATCCAAGGGCAGGAATTAAGGTCAGGCATCACAATAGAGAATAAATGACCTCTAGAAAGTCACCAGGAGCCAAGACAGCTACTCCCTCCGCTTCTCTCTCTTTCAGGGTTCACAAAATATCCCTATTGCTCCACAAACATCTGTTCCATTCTCATTTACCTGGCCCCTAAGAAACCATGTTAATGTGATTTCATTTACTGATATCTATAGATCAGTTCAACATCTGCAGGTAACCGACAGTCTTTTCAAGTACCACCTCTAAGTACCTGGGATGGGGGCAGGGAGAGTGGGGGGCCAGGGGGTTAGGGCAGTGAGAAATAGAGAACGAATTTGACTAGTCTAACCGGGTATAGATGTCCACCTTTAATGCAATCAGCTGGAGCCAGAGGGCAGTGTTACTGGCTCTATTGCCCAGAGGGTCAAAGCAGTCATTATCACCTAAACCTACAGAATTGGAAAATGAAAAAGACACAAGGAAGCACAGCGGCAAAGTGGGAGAAGCCCGCATTTGTAACTCTGGGCAGACCTGGCTGAGTAGTTTTCAGTGGTTCACTTTACTTCTAGGTGCCCTGATGCCTCTGCTCTGCCATACTTAAGCTCTCCTTGCAATCAGCACCAACGAATAAGATCATGTGTCTGAAAATGCTCTGTGGAAAAAAAAGTCAGTTATTCTTATGAATATAGGTATGTCAAAACAAAAGTTCTGAATGAGTGCACAGAGTAGAAAGAATATAACTTTGGAATCAGACATATGGACTTTAAATCCCAACAGCTAAACCACTTCTAGTGGTGTGACCTTAGGCATGCTCTCTGAATATCTTTTCCTCAACACAAAATAAGGATAATAATATCTAAATTATAAGGCCAATGTAAAGATTAAATAAAGTATCCCCAGATATGAATTACCTAGTCTAGTACCTATGGCACTCAGTAAATTTTTTTTTTTTTTTTTTTTTTTTTTTGGCGGTACACGGGCCTCTCACTGCTGTGGCCTCTCCTGTTGCGGAGCACAGGCTCCGGATGCGCAGGCTCAGTGGCCATGGCTCACGGGCCCAGCCGCTCCACGGCACGTGGGATCTTCCTGGACTGGGGCACGAACCCGTGTCCCCTGCATCGGCAGGCAGACTCTCAACTACTGCACCACCAGGGAAGCCCAGTAAATTTTAACTGTCATCATTATTAGTTATTAAGGCAGATTATTATTTTTATTATCTCCAAGATATGTCCACCCTTAATCTGAAAAATCTTCCACGATAATGTTTCACATGACCATGTCTGTTGGACAAAGCCCTATGACAAAAGGTTTTCTTTAAAAACTGGTTCTTAACCAATAGAAATACCTGGAGATCTTTTTAGAAATACCAATGCCTGGGTCCCACTGTATACCAACTGAATCAGAATCTCTGAGCCTGGGACCCTGGCATCTGTATTTTTAAAAGCTCCACAGGAGAAGATTAAAAAACTCATTAAATGTTTGTAAAATGAATGAATAAGTGTGTAAATGAATGAACAAACAAATGAATAAGTGATAACCCTACAATGTATTTGTAATAAATTGGGGGCAAACATGTTAAATTCTGTACTCTGATTTTTGTTTTAAAAGTAGATTTCTGTTTCGAAACTAGAATTACAAATAAAGCAATCGCACAGAAGAGTTATGTTGGATGTATTAAAATATAGCACTTGTTTTCTGGTAGTGTTTATGTTTTCTTCAGTGAGGTCATTGTTAGAAAGCCAGATGTTTTTGGTGAAAAGTGCATTACCACAGTAACAAATGGAATGGTATAAAACTGCTCTGTGAGAACACAGGTATTTGCTTCCAGGTTGGAAACGCCTCTGCTTATCTGTTGCCATCTTTGCTTTGCATTTGCTTCGTATTTGCTTCTTAGTTTCTCATGCCTTCATAGGGATGGAGCAGTTGACAGACTGGAGTGCCCCAACCAACTATATTCCCTGAGCGTTCCCTGATCAGGTTCTTGAGCTATTGAGTTTCATTTACAATTGGCATGAAGACCACTTCTTTTTCAAGCGCTTAATCTACCAAGTGCCACAAGTCAAAATAAAGATACTTGTAAGGAAAGAATTAAAAAAGGAAAGAGCTTTATATAGACTCAATGGCCCAGTTTAACCCATAAAAGGTCAGGAGCGAAAAAAGTCCTCAGATAATTACTGTGAGGTACAGCTGATATGCCCTAGCAGTGTAGCTCAAAACTACAGGCTGGGAGAGACTGAATATTTTATGGCTTAGCTGCATATGAGTTTCAGAAATGGAGACCCTAAGGAAATAAGCAATGAATTAAAAGGGTTTTCAGATTAAATACAACATAGCTATTAGAAGAAGAAAAAGAAAATTGGTTTCATTTTTATTGAAGGTAAGTTAGTCTTCCAGACAGATCTAAAAAATAAGAAAAAAATAATGTAGTCTATTAAACCGAATTCATAAATCACTCTTTAAAATTATTGCATGTATTAGTGAAAAAGGTCCTGAAAAACCATGCAAGGATGTTAGAAAACATTGGGAGTCAAAGGAGTTAGACATACAACATATCGAGGTTCACAGAGTCAAATGTCTACAGGGCCTTTGAATCAAGGAGCTTGGGTGTAAGATAACAGGGTAGGCTGTGGACTTAGGCAAACTGGAGTGTGCATTCCATATTTTTAAAAGTATCCACCACCTACTTTTGGTCATGTTGCCATGTAGAATATAAGGCCACAGCCTGTAATGTTTCTTTTTTTTTTATTGAAGTGTAGCTGATTTGCAATGTTGTGCCAGCCTCTGCTGTACAGCAAAGTGACTCAGTTATACACATATCTACATTCTTTTATATGTATATACATTCTTTCTCATCTTTTAAAAAGAAGTTGGAAATCCAGACTTTATTCATGTAAAAGACTCCCAATTTTTAAATGTTGAAAACAAATTCAAATATTTTAAGTGCACTAAATTAACCAAATCAAACATGTCAGTAGGTTGGATCTGGCCCATGGACTACCACTTTGAGAATTCTGGGGTATGGATCAAATATACATAGGCGCTGGACCCTTACAGAACTGAGTTTTAATCCCATCCACCACAAACCAGCTGTGAGACCATGGGGAAAAGAATGACTTAAACCTTTTGAAATATTAGTTGCCTTATCTGTAAAATGAGAATGATAACATCTTTCTTCTTTGTTTGTTGTGAGAATTATACAGGAGCACAGCAACAAGGAACATGGATTACAAGACAGAGAAGGAGGAGGGTGTGTCACCCCATATGTGTTATCACATGCCCCCAATCCATGGTAAAATCTTATGAATCCAAGGAAAGGAATGCTCTTCTAAAATTTCAAAACATGAAGAGCCATAAACATGAGAGTATATGAAAGGTACAAATGGGAAATTTTGAGTCATGATTCCTGGGTAATGACAAAAATAACTCAAAAACTTTGTCACATTAGAATGTAAAGACAAGAAAATTCACCTCTCCCCCAAAACAAAACAAAACTGGGAGTTAGCTATCTCTTAAAGTGCTGTTTATCAACCTTTTTTTTCATAGTTGCCCCCCTAAATGAGCCTTTTTCGACACTTTTTTCCTAATCACCACCCCAAAAAAATTTAATACCACAGATACACTGCATATCTGTTTATGTCCTGTATTATATCTATGCTTTATATACAAAAAGAGCAAGTTTCTTAATGGATTGGAGGAGTTAATATTGTTAAAATATCCATACTATCCAAAGCCATGTATAGATGGCATTTTCCCATTGGCAATTTTTTTTCACAGAAATAGCAAAATCAAACCTAAAATTTGTATGGAATCACAAAAGACCCCAAATAGCCAAAGCAATACTGAGAAAGAACAAAGCTGGAGTTATTACACTTTCTGATTTCAAATCTGCAATACCTATAGCTGCAAAGCTACAGTAATGAAAACTGTATGGTACTGACATAAAAACAGACACATAGACCAATGGAACAGAATCAAGAGGTCAGAAATAAATCCATGCATTTTCGGTCAACTAATATTTGACAAGGGAGCCAAGAATACTCAGTAGAGGAAAGACAATCTCTTTAATAAATGATGTTGGATATCCACATGCAAAAGAATAAAACGGGTCCCCTATGTTACACCACTCACAAAAATTACCTTGAAATGAGTTAAAGAAGTTACTGTAAGAGCTGAAATTGTAAAACTCCTAGAAGAGAACATAGGGGAAAATCTCCTTGACATTGGGCTTGGCAGTGATTGTTTGGATATGACACCAAAGGTACAAGCAACAAGAGCAAAAATAAATAAGTGGGACTACATCACACTAAGAAGCTCCTTTCTGCACAGCAAAAGAAATAATCAACAAAATGAAAAGGCAACCTGTAGAATGGGAGAAAATATTTTTAGATCTTATATCTGATAAGGGGTTAGTATCCAAAATATACAACTCATATAACTCAGTAGGAAAAAATGAACAATGCAATTTAAAAATGGGCAAAGGACCTGAATAGACATTTTTCCAAAGAAGACATGCAACCAGCCAACAGGCACATTAAAAGGTGCCCAACATCACTAACCATCATGGAAATGCAAATCCAAACCACAATGAGATCCCACCTCACACTTTTACAATGACTATTATCAAAAAGACAAGTGATAACAAATGTTGGCCAGGATGTGGAGAAAGGAGAATACTTGCACACTGTTGGTGGGAATATGAATTGGTACAACCACTATGGAAAACAGTATGGAGGTTCCTCAAAAAATTAAAAATGGAACTACCATACAACCCAGCAATCCCACACCTCAGTACATAGCTGAAGGAAAGGAAATAACTACCTTGAAGAGATATCTGCACCCCCTACATTCATTGCAGCATTATTTATTTATAATAGCCAAGACATGGAAACAACTTGTCCACTGATGGATGAATAAAGAAAATGTGATATATATGTGGGAAATGGAATATTATTCAGCCACAAAAAAGAATGAAGTCCTGCCATTTTCAACAACATGGATGGACCTGGAGGACATTATGCTAAGAGAAATAAGTCAGTCAGAAAAAGACAAATACTGCATAATTTCACTTATAAGTGGAATATTAAAAATACCAAACTGATAGAAACAGAGTAGATTGGTGATTACCAGGGCAGTAGGATTGGGGAAAACGGTAAAAATATTCAGTTATAATATGAATAAGTTCTGGGGACCTAATGCACAGCATAGTCGTTATAGTTAATATATTGCATACTTGAAAGTTGCTAAGAAAATGGATCTTAAAAATTCTCAGAACACACAGAAAAATGGTAACTATGTGAGGTGATGGGTGTGCTAACTAGCCTTATTGTAGTAATCATTTTACAATATATACTTATATAAATAATCATGTTGTACACCTCAAACTAATACAATGTTATATGTCAATCATATGTGGATAAAGCTAGAAAAACAAAACAGAACAGCAAAAATATAGGAGTTGTTTCCCCCACCCCAAAACCAGTTTTCACCTCTTTGGGTATGATATTAATCTTAATGAAAATGCATATTTTAAAAAGACCCACAATACAGATTGAGTTCCAACTTTTTCCTCACTTTGGAATTAGAGATAATAGATACAAATCTTATTGTTCAATGCCTGAGACAGTGTATATGCACAATAAATTATGGGTATTACGACCAATGTCAATAGCGTACATGGCGATTTAACAGGATGATTCTTCGGAGTACTGAGTGTCGTGAGATGTTCAGAGACACACCTACTTTCTGTGTTTCATTACTGTGCTCCCAGATCTTTATGAAGGCAATCTTACAACAGATCAGAAACTCTCTAGCAATCCCTCCGGAGATATCATTTCCCAGGAAACCATGTTCTGTAAAGAATATTAGCAACATTGCTGTTCTTCTTTGCAACACTCAGCATATTTGTAAAATTCAACGGGAAAAAAAAGTACTCCAAGCCAGTATGTCAGAAAAAATAATCATCTCTGCTTAAATTTATCTTTGGTCAGTAACACACTCTTGCTTTGCAGCCAAAAGTCAATCTTTATCTTCTTAGCTTAAAAAATCTATGCCCCAAAGCCCTGAAGTGTATGAGAGGGTTCCTCTACCTGGCTTCATACTTTTGTAGTGGTTTTGATGGTACATTCCTTCCAGGCCTGTTCCATTGTGATGGACTATTAGCCAGACTCCAGTGGGAAAGGAGATCCACTGTATTGTATCCTCTTAGCCGTCTTACTATTGCCTCATGCTTGGCAGGCTTCTCAGTAACAAAAGTATAAAGTGAACAATGAGGACATTAGGAAATCATGCCCCAGGAGGAAATCTCTGCAGATGATGTCAGAACAATTAGATATGAAAAGTTGCAGACTCCGCCATTATTAACAAGCTCAGGAAAACTAATTAAGAAGGGTGAGTAGATGCTACCTGGCTTGCTCAGAGGTATAACCTGCCAATGAAGATCCTTTACCCAGAGATTTGAGGAGTAACCTAGGAGTTTCCAACTGGGCTAACTGGGACTGATGACATTACACATGGAAAAGAAACACAAAAAGTTATTATTCTGGGGAGACTTCTATTATAGCTCTCTTCTTGTACTTTAATTACTTATCTCTGTGTTTTCAACCAGCCCTAAGACTCCAAAGTAGCAAGACTGTACTTTACTGCTTAGTTCACTGCCAGGAATATTACTCTTAGTAAAAGCTTGTTATCATGATTATTATTTAACAAAGAATGAATCTTTACCATCACGGATAAGGGAATAACTATTAATATTTCCTCCAAAGAATGTATGCCTTTAAGTCAGATGGATGAGTTTGATTTTCAGTTCTGTTTCACTTACAGCCATGTGACATAGGGCTGATTGCTATATATGCATATGGACCTCCATTTCCTCATCTGTAAAATAGGAATAATTATAGTCCCTGGCACTATAGAGTTGCTGGGAAGATTAAATAGGTAATTTACATGAGTATTATAATGTAATGTGTTAAGCTGGCACATAGAAGGCACTCAATACATGACAACTATTATTACTATTGCTATGATTATGATGATAATTGCTAGGAAGTTTCATCTTATGAAAAGATAAGTTTTGAAAGTCAGGAAGTAAGCAAAAAAGTCATATATATTAATATTTCCCTTGAAGATCCATTAATTGTCCTTAAATCAATAGAGCTCACACTCCAGGAAGATCAAAAGCCAAGAATTAACTTTTTGTTTCTTTGCATTTTTGCTGTGACTTCTCTCTTCCCGAAGTAGCAGAGGCCAGAGCCTACTTTGAAGGGTAGAAGGGAGAAGGAGTAAATTAAAGGATGTTTTTCTTTGGGCCACATCATTGAATTTGAATAAGTTGAGCACATGTGTGGTGTGATTCCACTGTTTCGTAGCTCTTTTTTTTTAAATAAATTTATTTATTTTTGGCTACGTTGGGTCTTTGTTGCTGCGTGCGGGCTTTCTGTAGTTGCGGTGAACAGGGGCTACTCTTCGCTGCGGTGCGCGGGCTTCTCATTGCAGTGGTTTCTCTTATTGCAGAGCACGGGCTCTAGGCGCACGAGCTTCAGTAATTGTGGCACGTGGCCTCAGTAGTTGTGACTCGCAGGCTGTAAAGCGCAGGCTCAGTAGTTGTGGCGCACGGACTTAGTTGTTCTGCCGTCTGTGGGATCTTCCTGGACCAGGGCTCGAACCTATGTCCCCTGCCTTGATAGGCAGATTCTTAACCACTGCGCCACCAGGGAAGCCCTGTTTCATAGCTCTTGCTTCTTTGAATGCTGACTTTGAAGCCAGTTGTGGTCACCACACGTAGAGCAGCGACGGCTCATAGAGGAAGCTAGTATCTCACAGAGAAGGCTGATGAATCAACGTAGGTAGGAAGCTACATGGCCATTTATAGGTTACTTGAGTCACTTTGTTACCCTTCCCAAGAACTTCAAAGGACAGATTTTCCAGTTTTGTGAAGTAATCATGGTTGACTGTCCTTGTCTTAAGCTCAGCTGTGAAATCTCTCCCACCCCTGGCCATTTCCCTCTCAAGAATGTCAAGGTGAGCAGACCTACTCATCTCCACCATCCAAATAACACACCTAAAATGTCCCCTGGCACTTGTTGTTAGCTATGACCACCATTGTAAAAAACGATGAATTGTCTCAACTACAGGGAAGTGGCTATTCTAGTCCATTAACCCCTCGGAATTCTAGGAATTGAAGGAAGGTGTGGTGAGAAAGAAGACGAAAGGCAGTGAGACCGTCATGGACTTGGGTTCCTTGGAGAACCAGAGCCATGCACAATGGTGGCTCACAGGCCACATCCAACCCACACACATATTTTGTTTGGTTCACACAGTGTCAAAAAATTTTTTTAATTGGCTGCCAGCATTTAAAAATCAGGAGATATCTCTTAAATTTTGTAGTTTCTGGCCTCCCTTGAAAAATCAGAAGTGTTGGCAGTACTGGGTCTGCATGCTCACATGGTTCCCGACTATCTTCAGCTGAATGGCAATGGCTCCACTGGATCAGGTACACTTCTCCAGTTTCCTCCATCCCTAGCCCTCCCTTTCCTTCTCTTTGTTACACTCATGCTATGTACACTATTGTTACATTTCCATAGTATGACTTTTCTTAAAGAGAAAAATAATATGTTCCTTGTACCTATGTTTCGACCCAAACCAAAGAACAGAAATGACTATGTGATTTAAGACTTTTTAATACTGTATATCTCTCTCCTCTCACTCTCTCTCCACACACTCATCAGTATGGTCAGCTGATACACACCCATGGGGCACTACTAGCTTTTAAAATAAAAAAATAGTTTTAAAAATAGTTTTTATACTAGTTGGTAAAAAGCCACTGTCCCCAACCCCTCTGTGTCCTCCGCTGCCCACAACCACTGCAGCCGCTCCCCTGGGACCCAGTGATTGAGGGTTGATACCAGCCCAGCAGACGTGCTGGATGCCCACAAACACCATTCGTCTGCTAGGTTGAGAGTGGCATGTTTATGCAATCTATTACCTGCTGTGTTTCGCGACTTTCTGACCAAGCAGCGCTAACTTTTGTACAGATCGATTTGATAAAATTTTAAAACTTTTTGTAAAAAAATTTATCGATCTTTGGCTGCCTTGGGTCTTCGTTGCTGCTTGCAGGCTTTCTCTAGTTGTGGCGAGCGGGGACTACTCTTCGTTGCAGTGCACGGGCTTCTTATTGCGGTGGCTTCTCTTCTTGCGGAGCACGGGCTCTAGGTGCGCGGGCTTCAGTAGTTGTGGCTCGCGGGCTCTAGAGCACAGGCTCAGTAGTTGTGGCGCACGGGCTTAGTTGCTCCATGGCATGTGGGATCTTCCCGGATCAGGGCTCGAACCCGTGTCCCCTGCATTGGCGGGAGGATTCCCAACCATTGCACCACCAGGGAAGTCCCTAAAAATACTTTTTATCTAAAAAACAAAACAAAATTTATTTCTGCCTAAGACTTCTCACCCCTGGCAATACTCCACACTGATAATGAAACCCACGGTGCCCCAGCCTGTCCCAGCCCCCCGAGCCTCCTGGTCGTCATTGGTACACATGCTGGGGAAAGTATGAATGCCTCCTCAAAAGATGGCGTCCTTAGGAAATATCGCAGTGATGTTTCTGGCTTCAGGGAGAAAAAAGACTATGAGTATTGACTTAAAGTTTCGCAATTTAAACATATGTTTCTATTTTGCTTCCTATTCTTCCACTATTTTCTTTTCCCAACGTGTCATTCAGGATGTCATCCACCAGGGTCCCTGTGCCTAGGAGCATCTCCATGACTCTGCTGTCCAACCTTGAACTCTACACATTTTCACCAGAGTTAACCCCTTCTTACCTTTCAAGTCTCAAACTCAATCTTGTCTCCTCTAGGATCATGAGCTCACCCCCTACTCAGCACTACGTTGCTTTGTTTGTTTGATACACCCACTTCATATATACCATTTATCTTCAGCTCATAGCACAGTTCGTGGCACACAGTGGAAAGTCAAAAAGTATTCATTGAATGATGGTAGATTGAATGAAAGAAGGTTTCAGATTCCATAATCTGCGTGAGCTGTCACACAACAAGTCCATGAAGCAGTGGCAGTCACTGACCCCCTCAGACTCCTGTTACTACCAGCACCGTTGCTTGACTCTGAACTCTTCCCACATGGGACCTTCTTCAGAGGATTGCCTTTGGGAACTGCAGCCCTTGCCCTGGATAGAAAGTTAAAGTGCCTGGGAGTTTCCTCCCTTCATCCAGAGAAGCCAAGGGCTGACTGGTGTTGAAATACTGCGTTGGTCAAAAAGTTCATTCGGGTTTTTCTGTAACACCTAATGGAAAAACCTGAACGAACTTTTTGGCCAACCCAATATAAAATCTAGCTCTTTTTCCTGCAGGTGGGATAAGGTCTGAGGGGTAGTTTCTGCCCTGAGCCTTGGACTGGACCTGAGATCTCTCCCTTACCTGGCCTTGTTCCCTTCCTGTCCCCCATCCTTACCCCACTCCCTCATCAGTGGGAGAACCCAATTCTTGGCTCAGGGTCTGCTTTTGGGAGAATACATTCTAAGAAGAATTGGCAGGTGAGCATGTATGGAGCACTTCCTATAGACAGAGCATCATTATCAGGTAACCCCGAAAAGTAGGTTGGCTTATGCTTGATTCCCTTTGGCCCCCATCTTTAGGGACAGGGCAGTTCTAAAAATATTGGACCCTTAATGATGCCATTTGAGCTAGCCCTTACTTATTTTGGCATTTTTAGAGTCAAAACTTACCACAACTGTGTAGCCCAATTTTTTAAAAAAAAAAGCGTTCAAAAAAATCAAGTCTTTCCTCTGAAGTCCTAGAGAATGTGCCAGCTCTGGATTTCCTTGGATGACTCTTCCGGCGGAACTTTCACTAGCTATAATTACGTGGTTTTCCCAGGTACCAAAATAGAGGAGTTATTTTGAAAGGTCGGTAATGGAGTCATTATGTTGGAGGTCTTAATTGAGAAAATCATTGATTTCCCCATTAATATTTTAACCTGCATGAAAGATAAGAAAGTAAAAGCTAATCTTGTTTTAAAAATACTCTACTAAAAATGGTCTGTCAAATATGTATACATTTGATTCCATTAACGCTAGTGATGAAAAATAGATCAGGGTTTCTCAACCTTGGCATTTTGGGCCAGATAATTTTCTGTTGTGAGGACTGTCCTGTGCATTGTAGGCTATTTAGCAGCATCCTTGGCCTCTACCCATTAGATGTGGGAAGCACACCCTGCAACACCGACCCGCCAGTTGTGATAACCAAAAATATCTCTAGGCATTGTTGAATGTTCCCTGGGGGCAAAATTGTATCGGGGTGAGAACCATTGATCATAGATGGTATATTCCAGGGAAATTAAAGTCAAAGATTTGAGGTTCAGGGGTGGTAGAGTGGGTGTCAGAAAACTCTTCTTTCTGGCCCCTTCAGTGTAATTGTAAAGGATAAAATATGTCATCTGGATTCTGGAGATTATAAATAGAACACTCTCTATAAATTGGCACCAAAGTGAATAGTTCAGATCTACTTCCTGACCAGTACAGAGCACTTTTACACAGTGTTCTTCTTTAGTAAGAGATTCACATAGTAAAGAAGACTGTTTTAAAATGTGTGTCATGATTTGTCCTGAATGATTAAAAGACTATCTGGGAACTTTGTAGATCGAATCTAACTACTGATTAGACAGATTTCTCCCTAACACTTTTGGGCCAGCTTCTCTTGACTGCCTTAAGAAAAAGCAGGTCACAAACATCTGTTTTGAGTCCTCGGAAACTTGAAAAGATTAAAATCAAAAATAAGAAGGAAATAAACAAAGGTTCTTTTACCATCTGTTTCCTAATGGTCTCTCACTTCAAATCATTGCAGTTGTAGAGAAGGGCAGAAATTTTAAGTCTTTTGAATCCCTAAAGTAAACCAGTAAAGAGGGCTTTGCAGATAACTTTAAAGGCAGTGAGGATTACACTAAATCTTTTTTTGTTTTAAATCCAATTCAAAGCGTGTATTTCCAGTCTCTTGGGGATGTATATATTTGAGTAAAGTACATTGTGTGCCAGTCTATGCTACCTCAGGCCTCCATCAACTTAGATAGGATCTGTTAGTGAAAACTATAGAATCCAACAGTGCATCCTTGGATATCTTGGATTCTTATTAAAAATTTTAGAAAACCATCTGAAGGACACATGAACTTTTCATATTTTATTTTGATCTATTTAATGGTATAACGAAATAAACTAAGTTATCCTCTTTGGACTCATTCATCAAAAATTAGTTAAAGAGGAGGAATGAGGCCTTTGCTCTTCATTACAGGTATCAAAGATCTCCAATTTCGGGCTTCCCTGGTGGCACAGTGGTTGGGAATCCACCTGCCAATGCAGGGGACACAGGTTCAAGCCCTGGTGCAGGAAGATCCCACATGCCGCAGTGCAACTAAGCCCGTGTGCCACAGCTACTGAGCCCGTGCTCTACAGCCCGCGAGCCACAACTACTGAAGTCCGCGTGACTAGAGCCTGTGCTCCACAATAAGAGAAGCCACCTCAATGAGAAGCCCGCGCACCGCACCGAATAGTAGGCCCCGCTCCCCGCAACTAGAGAAAGCCTGCATGCAGCAACAAAGACTCAGTGTAGCCAAAAAAATAAACAAATAAAAATTAAAAATCTCCAATTTCTAACAAGGCTATCTTTTGACCACCACCTAACACTTTGCTCTGTCTTTTCTTCATCGTAGGTGGATGTGAGCGTTCATTCTCCTACTTTGATGAGCTCTATTGTTTTCTCAAATGGAGGTGATGCCTAGGTTTCCCTCTCTGAAATGGAGAGTATACTGTTTTTATATATATTATGCCTCAGGTCCTTTTGAAGTCAATTGACTTATTCCCCCAATCAATACCCAAAGCCATAGGTCTGGCACATCTTATTATAAGGCCACAGCAAAATGCTTTCATGTGTTTCTGTTGTTGACCATTTTATATATCAATACTTGAATACTCTCTCCAGTGTTCAGCTCTTTGTATTTTGGGGTTTGCTTCTCAGGTTCTGTTATGCATTGTTGAATGGTTAAATATCTACTCTACTTTGTTCCTACCAAGTAGAACTAATGTTTGCTTGTTTTTAATATAAACCATTATCAACTCCATCTAGAGACTGGCAAAGTCAACAACTAAGTGAGCTGCCTGGTGGTCCTAATTGTAAAGTGGCTGGATAATGTTTCATGGGTTTTAAATCCCAAGTTCTAGTTATTGTTTTATAGTCTAGTAGGAGAGACAGACATTAAGCAAAGAATTATACAGGGCTTCCCTGGTGGCACAGTGGTTAAGAATCCGCCTGCCAATGCAGGGGACATGGGTTTGAGCCCTGGTCTGGGAAGATCCCACATGCCACAGAGCAACTAAGCCCATGCACCACAACTACTGAACCTGTGCTCTAGAGCCCGCGAGCCACAACTACTGAAGCCTGCGCGCCTAGATCCCGAGCTCCACAGCAGGAGAAGCCACTGCAATGAGAAGCCAGCGTACCGCAATGAAGATTAGCCCCTGCTCGCTGCAACTAGAGAAAGCCCGCGCACAGCAGCAAAGACCCAATGCAGCCAAATAAATAAAATTTATTAAAAAAAAAGAATTACACAAATAAATGTAAAATTAGCAATCTGCTTAGAGCAGGGGTTCTCAGTCTCAGTACTATTGGCATTTTGGGCTGGGTCATTCCTTGTTCAGGGGCTGACCTGTGCACTGGAAATTAATTCCAGGCAAGGATAGAAGTAGGATGTGTAGTAGTGTCCCTGGCTTCCACACACTAAGGGACCTCCATGCCCCTCCTCTTCAGTTGTGACCACCACAAATGTCTCCAGACATTGACAAATGTCCTCTGGGGGGCACAGTCACCCCTGAATGAGAACCGAGAGGCTGCCAAGAGGAGAGAGATTCATGGTATTATCCCTAGGATAAAATTGGTGATGTGACACAGCCTGGATCACCCTGGAGAGATTTACCTGAGGCTGTGGTGTCTGGGTTAAGATCTCAGGGATTAGTAGGAGCTAACAATCAAAGAAAGAGGGCAAAGCATTTAATTCACTCCTCATTCATTCTTTCATTCATTCAAGAAGTATTCAGTCTCAAAAAAGTAAAACAAAGTTGGAGGAACTACTTGATTTTAACATTGGCTGTAAAGCTATAGTAATCAAGATAGTGTGGTATTGACTAAGTGATATATACATAGATCAATAGAACCAAATGGAGAGTTTAGAAATATTAAAAAATGACCCAGGTAGCTTTTACAAAGGACTAAGGCAATTCAATTGACAAATGTTTACCTTCTCAATAAGTGGTATGGGAACGATTAGATATCCATATGCTAAAAAAATGAATCTTACCCAAACCTCATACTTAATACAATAATTAACTCAAAATGTATCATGGATCTAAATGTTAAGTAGAAAAGCATAAAACACTTAAAATAAAATATGGAGTCACATAGACATAGAGACTTGTGGTTACCAAGGGGGAGGGGGGAGGGGAGGGAAGGGCTGGGAGTTTGAGATCAGCAGAGATAAACTAGTATATGTAGGCTGGATAAACAAGGTCCTACTGTAGAGCACAGGGAACTATATTCAATATCCTGTGATAAACCATAATGGAAAAGAAGATGTAAAAAAAGGAATGCCTATATGTGTATAACTGAGTCACTTTGCTGTACAGCAGAGATGGGCACAACATTGCAAATCAGCTATGCTTCGATTTTAAAAAAATTAAAAAAATAAAGAAAACATGGAGTCAAATCTTCATGACCTGGAGTCGGGCAAAGAGATTTTAAACATTACACCAAAAGCATGATTTTTTAAAAAAGAAGTACTTAGTGAATGCCAGCTATGTGCCAGTTCTATTCTGGGTGCTGGTGATACAGCAACAAGTAAGTCAAATAACTCCTATGCTTATGGAGATTCCCTTATAGTAAAGAAGACAGTTAATAAACAGGTGAACAAATAATATGGAGTGTAGAAGACTACTTTATCTAGAGTGGGCAAGGAAATACTCTCTGAGGAGGTGACCTTTTTACTGGTGCCTGAATAATGAGAAGGAGCCAGACAAGCAAAACCCTGGGGGGAAATTAATTCCAGGCAAGGATAGAAGCATGCACAGAGTTACTATAGGGGAGGGTTTGAGAATACCCAGTACCAAATCTCCTTTACATCCATTTTGAATTCTGAGGGTAAGATTAAGAAACTGAAAGCCAGAGCTGTTTAATGGCTAAGAAGTTGCTCTAATGATACCTATTTCTGGTGTCCATTTAGATTCAAATAGACTTGTGCCCATATCACCACTGGCATAGTAGAAATCAAAGATATATTGTTAGTGGAACTGATATTACTGTATTCAGGACAATTCATCCAAGATCCCATTGTTTGAGTGGTCTGCAAGCAGCTTTCATTGATTGTATCAATTCTGTGGCTAAGAGAAAGAACTCTTAAAATGTCATTGGCTAGAAATCTGGCCCCCTAGCCCGAAGGTGAAATTTACGAGAGAGATAAACAGCCTGCAATTTCTGTTAATAGGGTCTACAAGATTGCTTTATAATGAGGAAGACAATTGACAAGATGATTTAAAAATAAGTAAAGTGGGGGCTTCCCTGGTGGCGCAGTGGTTGAGAGTCCGCCTGCTGACGCAGGTGGACGAGGGTTCGTGCCCCAGTCTGGGAAGATCCCACCTGCCACGTAGCCAGCTAGGTCTGTGAGTCATGGCCGCTGAGCCTGCACGTCCGGAACTCCGCAGCGAGAGAAGTCACAACAGTGAGAGGCCCACGTACCGCAAAGTAAATTGTCAAATGCATACAGAGGCTATGTTTTCTAATAAAAAGGTTGCTTTGATGACATGTAATATTTAGCAGAGCACTTTCTCTGTGTTTATTCTTCCCCAAATTGTGGCAGCTTCCAAATGCTAGTTCCCTACCCCAATCTGGATAATTTCCCTAGGATTCAAATGTCAAGGATGCTGTTGAATTTTAGAGTTAGTGGTATCCAACCACCCTATTTTACAAAGAAAGGATCTGAGGCTTAGGAAAGTCGAATGACTTGCCCAAGATCATAAAATAATTTGTAGCATTGCCAAGACAAGAACACCCTTCTCTGAGAATTCCAGTCAATGTTTCTTGCTTTTCATGAGCTCACGCCTCCATTTTGCACAGATTGCTCATTCAAGGAAGCATCCTGAGAACTTAAATCCATACTGCCCTTCAGCACTGCTCATCACATTAAGCCAGTGCTATTTATCTGGGTAGACTTTGCCCCCCAAGAGACATTTGGCGACGTCTGGAGACATTTTGGTTATCACAACCTGTGGTGATTGCTCTACTGGGCATCTAGTGGGTAGAGGCCAGGGATGCTGCTAAACATCCTACAATGTACAGGAAAATTCCCACAGCACAGAATCATCCGACCAGAACATCAGTAGTGCCACATCTGAGAAGCTCTGTCCTGGGCTTTGGTGTTGTCTTCCTAACTAGATTTCCACATCAGTGAGAGCTGGGACTTTCCTGACTTACTCTTATCCAGGCTACTGGCGTTCAGTGCATTCTCAATACTTAATTGTTGAATTTAATTTAATTGTAAGCGACAATGAGAGATAAAAATTCCTTCAAAAAGTGGCAATGAGAAGCAGAAGAACTGTAGGCCAATGAATACTTCCGACAGTAAGTTGGAGACATTTTAAAATAATGGTTCTTGATAATTTTGGGAGTGCAGATAACCCTTGATAATCTCACGAGAGTTTTGGATGCTTTCTTCCTAAAAATACCACTCATAACACATTTTCCATACAATAGGGCCAATGATATACTAGAGAGGTCAAGGGTTCTGGATCTAGAAAAACATGTAGAATATTTTCTACTCTTCATTGCTGTCTGGATAGTATAGTAAACTACTGGTTCAATACTGGTTGCCTTTTTTTCCAAGAAAATTGGTTCCAACTTTAAATATTTTAAAATACAATGATTCAAATATTGGAACTAGCCTACAGAGCCATGAAATGAGATGAACAAGTAAAATGTAGAATATCATACAGTGTTCTAAAAAATGAACTGGATCCATATCCATCAACTTGGATCACCTTTTTTTTAAAAAAAGCTTCTTATTAAATGAAACACACAGGCTATGGTACCTTTCACATGGTGTGATATCATGTACATAAATTTAAAAACACAGGTCACACTGATAAAATAGTACTACATAATGTTCATAGAAACATATATCTGAATGGAAATTTGGAAGGATTCATACAAAATTCAGAATGGTAGTTGCTTCTGGGGAGTTAGAGACAGAATAAGACTGGGAAGAGGAGGCAAGGGGAACGTCAACTTTTCTGGAAAGGCTTATTTCTTCTGATTAAAAACAGAGGACAGGGACTTCCCTGGTTGCACAGTGGTTAAGAATCTGCCTGCCAATGCAGGGGACACAGGTTCAATCCCTGGTCCGGGAAGATCCCACATGCCACGGAGCACCTAAGCCCGTGCGCCACAACTACAGAAGCCTGTGCGCCTAGAGCCCGTGCTCCACAACAAGAGAAGCCACCGCAATGAGAAGCCTGTGCACCGCAATGAAGAGTAGCCCCTGCTCGGCGCAACTAGAGAAAGCCTGGAAGACCCAACACAGCCTAAAATAAATAAAATAAAATTAATTAATTAAAAAAAAAGGACAGTGGGCAAAAAAATGGTAGTGTCCAATCCTGATGGGTAGCTGCAGGGATGTTTGTTATATTATATTCTGAACTATTCTGTATTTTTAAAAATTTTCTAAAAGAGGAAAAAGCCTCTCAGGTGTATAATGGAGGTTTGCAGTTACTGAAACACTTGGAAAAATTACCCCAGTTCTTCAAATTTTACTGGGCTCCTTACAGGTTTACTGTGTATTATGTTTGCGTTGGCAAAACAAGCAAACTCCCCAGAAATGCTTTGCATGCATGGCTTCGTTTATACAGTCACTGATTCACAAGTGTATTTTTCTTTTCCTGCCCACCTAGCTCTTATTCATGGTAGAGAAGTCAACATGGATCCTCTTACATATTTTAGTTTTTCACTACATTTGGACAGGTTTAGTAAAGAGATGAAAGGAGAGGACACGTAGGAAAGCAGAGAGGCAGAAAGTTTTCTTAGTACGTGACTGGAAGTAGATTTATACTGGTCTCATAAATGTTAGAACCAATTAGATTATGTGATCATGTGACTGAAAAACCATTTATTGCTAATTATGTGCTCCAAAGGCAGGGAATATCATCATCATAATTTTTTTTAACAATGTACATTTGAAATCACGTAATTAGGAACATCATTTAAATCTTAGCAAGAAAATAGAAGCAGATGTTTGTAATGGAAGAGACCTAGGCTAGAAGCAGCCAAGATTCTACTGCCTGTTCCACTGTTAATAGCCACGTGTTCTTGGGCAAGTCAGCTTCACTCTCTGAGCCTCAGTTTCCTGATCTGCAAAATGAGGGGGGTGGAATGGATCAACAGTCACAAACTGGAGGCCCTTGAGTCACATCAGGCCTGCAGATATGTCTTTGTTTGGCAAAGTGTTTAAAATGGTTTCAAGCTAGTAGTCAACGTTTAGTAATTGAGAGATTTTAATAAAAATCCAGAATTCTGGCTTCTCTTGGAAAGCAAATCTGGCAACACAATTTCTCAACAATGGATTTTTACTGAGTAGTGAGGGTGTTTGTCAACAGGGTATACACTTTCCAATCTGCCACAGTCTCCACTATTCCCTATTGTCATACACTTGACCCATTGTACTCATTTATGTTCTTGCCTGGCCCCTCAAAGCTTTGGATTTGTAACCTACGGACCAAAAGTTCTCTAAATTCCTTCATATCTTACCATTTCTGGATGCTAAGGAAAAAAAGGGGGTTGCAGCAAGACAACAGGATCAGCAAACTGACACAGACATAAGGAAAACTTAAATAATGCCACCACCAAACTGAAAGAGCCCTTCTATTCATTTCTGGAGTGGGGAGGAAAACCATGCTGAGCTAATGGAAATTTTATTTCCCTGTTTTATTTATTTTTGAAGGAAATCATGAATCTTTGATGACATAATTCTAGCAGTATGAAAAGGAAGCCTAATTATTAAAGAGTGGACAGTTTCTACAAAATTAGCATGTTCAGAATAACGTTTTTAAAATTCCTTTTTAGAAATAATGGAACCACATCAAATTGTACAGCCTAGACTTTTAATCTTGCTTCCAAGTACACTCAGGTACCTCCACATACGAATACGGATGCTTATGTTAAAATATCCAAGTTTTGACCACCAGCAACTTAGAAACACCATACAGGCCAAAACACGTGCCAGTTCGCAACCTCTCCAGTGAAAAAGAACTATTTCCAAAGTCATTACCAAATGATCTACTCTGACAAGACCGGGATTTTTGTGATTAGGTAACATGGCTGCAAAATTGCTAAAGAACACTTGTTTTATTTCCCAAGGACTGTCCTTGCCCTCTGGCAGGAAACACGATATTCTGTGAACAATCTGATTTAAGCTTCCCCTGGACCCCAGTGCTCACACTGTTCACTAAGGAGCTGGACTGCAGGGCTGGCCTCTCTCCAAGGTATTTCAGCCAGTGATATGCCTAGAAAACATTATTTAAAAGCATTTTTACACATCAAAGGGCTTAGTGATATACCCTCAAAAGACAGTGACGCAGGCATCATTGTGAGGTTCTTATTCGAGCACATCACTGCTCTAATCTGGAAGCGAGGGCAGGTGGAGTTAGCCTAATGACACAAGTTCATATTCACAACTAATAACCAGCAACAGCTTCATACTAGGTTGAACCCTATGAAATTGCTGATACTTGACCTTTAACCACAGCAAGACCATTTCCTATGATTTAACCTAATATTATCCTGTGTTTAAATATAACCGTTTAAGTTTTCTTATTTTTTAGTCTCAGGGCATCATAATCAGCACATTTAAAACAAAGTGCTTATGTTGATTTACATCATGTGAGGTCTTCGAAGATTGGACAGAGTGACTTCATATGTTTGCGCTACATTTGACTGTAAAAACACAGCAGCCTTAGGTTAGTGAACGGAGTGGCTTTCATTTCATCTCAGTGTATGTGAAAAGGCCCTGAGGTTAAATGGAAAGATGAGGCATCAATTACAACAAGCACGCCCCACAGAGGCGTGAAGTAACAGATCATCCTTTTGTTATTTATGTGTGTGTTAAGTGCCTTCAGGGGCAGAGTGTGTCCAGGACTTACACAGAAATGCATGACACACGGTACCTTTCAAAAAGGGGCAAAGTAACTTGGAATGTATCAAGAGATGGCTGTTATTCTCATTAATGGGGATCTTGGTTGTCTAGTGAGTGCACGGCAATTGTCCTTAAACAACAGACTTCTGTACAAGTATGGTTGTTGATATGGATAATATTTCTGAGATTTAATTTTTTAATTCCCTATGGAGAATCCAGAAAAGAGTGCCATTTACCAAAGTCATTACATTAATAATAAAATTATCACAAAAGGCTGGATCTCCTATCGTGGTAGGCAAGACCTCCACTCTCAGTGTCAGAAAGACGTGGGATCAAACCTTAGCTCCTGACTCCTGGGATCTTCAGCAAATCCTTTCACCTCTCTGGGCCTCAGTTTCCTCGTGTGTAGAATGGAGAGAACTGGATGCTGACCTCGTAGGGTTACTATCTAAAGGAGACCACATATATAATGTGCTTAACAAACATGAACACGTGTTTTTCTTATTATAAATTAATAAACATTTGCCCACTCACAAGCTTTTAGCCACAAAATATGCAAGCAGTATATATGTTCTTTTCCCAAATCTGGGTTATCAGCAGGAAATCTTTGGAAAGCACAAGCTGCTGAAGTTAAGAGGACTGAGTACTGCCGGGATAGTGCATTTTTTGTATTGTCGAAAACTTGCCCAATAAGTATATATCTACTTCTGTCACAAACAAATACATACATACATACATACGTAAGCCTGTTTTAATTTGGAAATAAAATATTTATGAAGCATGTTCTTATTAATTCAGAGGCTGAAACTCATGATACACATACCAAAACACACTCCTTTATACTGCACAGAACAGAGATAAAGGGCTTGAAAGAGGGAGTCCAGGGAATTTCTAGCACCATCTTGCATCAAAAAGCTCAACCTTCAACATTCTATTATGTACAGGGCAATAGGTGAGGCCCTCATTTTCACCTGAAAAGTCTCCATTTCAAGACAGAATTGTTTCCTCTTGTTGCTTATTGCTGTCATTTTGTTCATATGTATTTGTCTCATCTCATCAACTAAATTTTGAGTTTTTGAAAGTCAAGACCTATTTGTTTTATCTCGATTGTTGCAGTACTTCTACATAGTGCCCAATGTAGCATTAAATATTCACTAGTCATTCGAAAAGTTCAGGAGTTGTTAGTTGTTTTTTCTCCGGGTGTGGTTGTTCCAGCCAAGCCCATAATAGAGATTGTAAATGGGCTGTCCATAAATGGATTTAGCCTGCAGATAGGTTTCATTTTGTGTACAGAATATTTTGAAATTTTTAGTTGGTGTCAAGATTTTTTAAACATTGGGAGATTTCATGCCCAAATCCAGATTTCCAGCATTGGTTGACAAATCAAAACATCTGATCAATTAGATCAACATTCCCACATGGCAGCAGTGTGCCAGGAATGACAGCGGCTGCATCCTTTAGAAGGGGAGAATGCATTCTCCAGTTTGCCACAGTTCCCACCATTCCCCACTGCCACACACCTGTCTAGTTCACTGATCTGTTACTTGCTTGGACCCTGAGTTTGTCACTTCTGAGAAGTTCTCCGGTTGATTTTTCACACTTAGAGTCTCTGGGGCTTTACTGCTTTGTCCATATTCTGTTCAGGCTTCTGATCATGGTCTCCCATAACTGGAACAATTTCTTTCAGGAAAGCAGTTTGGAAGTGCTGCCTCCTTCATGAAGCCATTTCTGGTTTTCCTCACCCAATGGCACCCTTTGAATTTCTCCTATAAATATCACTTTTCACCTTGCCTACAGGTAAAGGAAGCACTTGTCCCGAGTAAGCTCTCAAAACATCGTAGCCTTATTATTACAGCTATTCATGTTTGCATCTTTTCTTCCAGATTGTAAACTCCTTGCTTGCGTGAAGGGTTTTACTCATCTTTAGACCCCAATGAGTGATTTGTACAAAATTGGTGTCTAATAAATGTGCATTGAATTAAATAGAAATGCACACAGAGAGTTGGATTCATAACAAGAATTTAATAAATTAGGATGCAAAAAAATCTGTGAGCCAGTGAGGTTGGATGGGCAACTAAGGTTGTAGGGGAAGGATAAAGCAGTGTTTCTCATTCAATAAGAATAACAGAAAAGCTTCTTAAAAATACACATTTCTGGTCCATGAGCCTTCCGGAGCTGAGGTCTAGGAGTCTGAGGTTTGGTCAAGCTATGCAGGCATACCAACTTCACAGTAGTTCTCAATTGTGAATGAATTAATTTCACCTATGGACCCTAACTCCACTTTCAGAGATTCTAATGTATATAACTGTCTTGAGTATTAAAAACAAAACCCTTCCACTCTAATATGTAGCCAGAGTTGATAATTCTTTATTAGGGTAAGAATACATTTAAAAAGTTTTCCTTGTTCTATTGCTGTGTCTTTTATTTAGCTGTTTTTGGTATTTTATAAATATTGATTTATCAGAAGATTAAAGTTGGAAAGAAAAGTCACCTCCACTTTAACAATATGAGCTAATATTTATTAAACATTTACCGTGGGTTAGGCACTATTAAAAATGCCTTCTATGTATTAACTAATTCAGTCCTTAAAACAACTTTATAAAGTCGGCATTATTATTATCCCTGTTTTAGGTTGAGTAATTAGAAAGCTGGGCTTTGAACCCAGAGAGAACAGCCCTGGAACTCCTATTGTCAAGCCAGAGCCCCTCTGCACCAAGAAAATCCTGTAAACGTCCCACATCTTCCAGAAAATTCTTCAGGACTTCTCTGACCCAGATCAACCTTACTGACATATTTTATATTGCATTTTTCATGTTCTACTCTGTGTCCAGTTTTTTTCCCCAAACATATACAGAGCACTTTTTGGACGCTCAGCCTTACCCTCTTCATCTCCCCTGCGGGGCTCTGCTTTGCCCTCCACTCTCTGTGTGGTTCTTTAGTGACTGTTTCACATGTACTGGCTTCCTCTCCAAAGAAATTATGTGCAGTTATGCGGGCCCAGCAAGCATTACTTTCTGCATTGCCCCCTTACCTGGGGTTCGTGGTGAACAGACAGTATCGTGTGGTGGTTAGGGTGTCGTCAGACCTGAGTTTAAAGATAGGCATGACCACTTTCTAGTTGCATATTCTTGGGCAGATCAATTAATCTCCCTGAGCCTCAGGTTCCTCCTCTGTAAAATGGGGACCCTTTCACTCAGCTGACAGTGAATGATCTGTTGCCATGTGCCAGGGGCTGAACTAGGTAAACACAGACGCTGGCCTCACCAGGCTTCCTGGCCAACCTCTTTCTCCCAGGAGAACAAAATGAGATGATAGCAAATGAAGCTCTTCCTTAGCTCAGGTCAGAGGGGCATGTAATAGACACTCAATAAATGTTACCTATTCATTCAATATCTTCTATTTAATTAAAAGCAAGCAGTCCATTTGACACCAGAAGAAAAGTTAATTAAACCTCACACTGCACAAATACAATATTATACATCACTCCATCTCGAGCTTTTACTGATTTTGCTGTCTGTTTCATGTCAGTAGCAGTTACTCCAGGACCTGGGAAATCAAGACAGCCCTCTCTCCCCCGCGTTCCCATCTTTTTCTGAAGGCTAGTGATCAGTCAGAAGGAGAAGGAGAAGAAGGAGAAGAAGAAAAGAAAGAGGAGGAGAAGGAGAAGGAGAAGGAGAAATGCCAACACCAGGGTTACAGAAACTATAGTCTCTTCCAAATACTGACATTAGATGAATCAACTAAACATTCACCAAAATACAGAGCTGTATAATTGTGTAGTCGCAAGATAATTATTTCTCAAAACGGATTTAGTTTAAAAAAATGAATTCATTCATACTGTATAGAGTAGTGGGTGTGGTCATGGGACACACATTTAAAGCTGTCTGGGAAATATTTTCTCTCTGCCCTGTCAGTGTACCTCTGGGTCTCTACTTGCCAACCCATTTGGAGATAATAGGAAAACCTCAATGGCTCCTTCACCAATGGTCCTCCCTTTTTCCACCCCTTCTCTCCTTTGCTATAGTGCACTCAGCATCAGATCAAGTTGGAAGCTCTGTCCTGTCACTTAGTAGCGATTTTGAGTTAACCCCTCTCTTCCCTTTCTTTATCTGTAAAGAAAGCACAACAAAACACTCCTGAATCACAGAACTGTTCTGCCTGGCATTGGATAGGCTTTCTCTTCTTCCCTCTTCTCTATCTGTCTCTGCCTCTCTCTGTGTCTTTCTCTGTCTTTGTCTCTGTCTCTTTTCTTTCTCTATACCTTCCCTCCCTCCCTTCCTATTTCTTTCTTTCAGGAGCAGAAACGCCAGTTTGCGGGAATCTCAAATTAAGTCATTAGCCAGACCCAGTCCCATCCCTGGCTAGATTCTGTGCTTCCCGCAGCCGCCGGTGTCTCATTCATTCCCTTTATTCTAAGGGCATTCGAGTCTTGGGATGCTTGAAGCCACGGAGGCGTAATCAAGTCCCTCCCAGCGCTTTTGAGTCGGAGGGAGAGATGATAGGCGCGGGCTGGTGACCCCCTCCCTTTCCCCCACTCTTGGGAGCGCCAGCCGCTCCGCGCCCTTTGGCACCAGTACCTTTTCTCTGTAGAGGAGGCAAGCCCAGCCCGCAGCGGCGCGGCGGGGGCCGAGGGCGCCCCCTCTCTTCCTCTCGCTCCCCCTCCCCTTCCTCCCCTCCCGATACAATGACTGGGCCGGAACAGCGCATCAGAGGAGTTTCATTGGCAGCGGCCGCCCCAGCCTCGGGAGAGGCGGCGGGCGGGGGCAGCTGGGGAGAGAGGAGCCCAGAGCTGGGGCTGACAGCGAGAGGAGGCGGGCGGTACGGAAGGACTGCAGGACGCGAGGAAGGCGGCCCGGGGCGCTGCTTTAAGTGTGGATCAAAGCGAGGACGCGCGGCGAGCGACGGCGAGGGCGACGAGCAGCCCCGGGCTGGGGGATGCGGCGGGAGCTGGCTGCCTTGCGAGCCCGGGAGTCGGGCTGCGCGGCTCACGTGCAGAGCAGGAGCTTGGGCAGAGAAGAGGAGGAGAAGGAGGAAGGCAGACGCCGGGGAAGGCTCTGTGCAGAGCGGAGTTGCGGGGCTGGCGCAGAGCCGGGTCCTCAGGTCCCGCGCGGTGAGCAGCCGAGACAATAAAGTAGCAGTCGACAGCCCCCCCGAGCGCCCGAGGCTGGAAGCAGCAGAGCAGGTAGGTGGGCGACTGCCCCGGGTGCCCCGAGCGCACAGCTAGGGGCGACCGTGGGACGCAGCCACAGCGGCGCTTGCAGCGCGCCTGGGGCGCAGGGCGCGCGTTTGGAGGCCCCCAGTGGAGGTGCGGGTCCCGGGCGCTCCCGCGGGCAGGAAACTCCGCCCCACCGCTCCGCTGCTGCCTGCCGCCTCCGCCGGAGTCCCTTGGGCACTTGGCGCGGCGCTTTGGTCGCTTTGGTGGTTTGGAGACAGGAAGTTTGGCGGTTTCGGGGTGTTGGCGCTGGTGGGGCTTGCAGGCGCGCCGCCAGGGACCATGTGCTTTGGTTGCCGCGCGTTCGTGGGAGGTGAAGAGAAATGCTGATGAATCCCAGGTCGGGCTTCCCAGAGGTACTTTCAAAACGCGGCGAGAGGAGTGGAGGGGGGAAATCCCTTGCGTTTGCAGAGGATACTAAGGGTTTGGTTTGGCTGCCCTTTTCAAATAGGTGTGTCTGATCCTTGCCGCTCCTATGCTGAAGTGGCTGTATGCGTGTGGATCGCTCCCTATCTATTTTCTGGAGTATTTCACTTTTTACTTTCATCTGGTGAGGGAAAAACAAAGATGGTATTTTGGGAAATGCCATTCGATTTGGACTACGGGATGAACTCTTCCTTTGCGTTGAATGACTTGTGCTCCGAACGATACTGCTGAGCAGTGCCTGGTCTTGTTCACAAAAGGGGCGAGAGCTCGTACTAAACCTTCCCCGGGCCTGAGAAAGCTGCAGCAGGAGGAGGTCTCTCGTTCTCCTTTGTGTGGCCGCTTCCTTCCAGATGTGAGAGGGTTGGGCTAGGCACTCCTGGGTGGGGTAATAATTATCTTGAACATTCCTGCGATCTGCTAGGACTTGTAAACATACCAGAGCCAACTCCTCTGAACTTTGCGAACCGACTTGGTCTGCTTGCTGGTACCCAGACGGCTGCGTCTGGAAGGTGGCCCCTTGGTGGGGAAAAAGACCCCGGAGTGCTGACAGCCGCAGTCTTTCCAGAAAGGTGGTTGATCCTTCAAGGTTAGCTGGTTACTGGATACCCCAGAAACTTGTCAACTCAGTTGGAGGTTGGGTACAAGATTTTAGCGCAATTCCTGGCTTGCTGTTTCCTGTCCTAAAGAGAATGGGTCTGTGGAGCTTCCATATCAAACGTCTGCAGGGGAAGAGAAGCAGCTTCGCCTTACTTAACCTCACCAAGCTGCTTGCTCTTTGATCTCCCACACACATACTGTTACGAATGGCGCTTAAGAGAGCTTACTATGGGACAGGCACCCCAATAGTCAGTTTTGGGGCATCGTAAATAGTCCACAGAGTGGTAAACTAAGCCCTAGAGCGAGGTTAAGTAACCTGCCATAAGTCACACTGGTGATTTTTGGTTTACATGAGGTCTGTTTCCAGATGCCAGGGTCTTAACTGTAACAGTGTCTCTAAAAAGGCTGTGCCGTGGTGGCATTGATGATGATGAAACAAAAATAATTACAATCATAACAACAATAAATACCTCCTGTGTTTTTCATAAGATTACATCGGATGATGTTTAAAAGAGTGCCTGAACCAAGGTGAGCACTCAATGTATATTTTGGTCTCTAAATGTCATAAACTAGGTGATGGGTATACTGATGATTCTGTGAGTCTTCCTTCTTTTTTGTATATCTGAAAAATTGGAAATAAAGAGTAAATGTACGTGCACTCGCCCACACCACACACATTCACCTCTACCTTTTGAACAGTGCTTGTTACACTTCCTAAAAGAGGGTCAGAAGAATTCACGCAATTCCCAGAACTTCTTGAACAGAAGAGGTTTATCATTTCCTCATGACATCTGCAGGTATTAATTAAACACTTCATTTGCTTCAATTCAGTAATGCAGGTGGAATCCATTTGAACACTATGGTGATGGAAAATGAAGAAATCTACCTAAAATACCATTATAGTGAGGTCTGATTTTCATGATCACCTGGAGAGTTCTCAGAAGTCACCTTTCCTGGGTGTGCAAGTGATTGTCTTAAACTTCACTTGGTTTTGAAATGAATGATGGTTTTGAATTTCCATTTTCGCCGCGGGAAAGTTAATGGGCTTCTCAAACAGGCAGACAAATGTGTTTGAGCCTGACATGCTGGAAAAGGAGGGAGGAGTTAACTTTACAGCCACTCCAGAGTGGAAATGCAGAGTTTTCTCAGGACTGTTTATTTGACTGGCCTCTATTTCCAGCAAGCCTGAGAATCCGTGCTCTCCGTTTGATTCCACAGATTTAATCAAGACTCTGCAGTGATTCTGAGCAGACAAAAAGGAAGTTTTGGCTAACTGACAATACAAATAAGGTACATGGAAAACAGTTAAAAATACCCTGTCTTGTCCAGCCTGCAGTCATTGTCTGAAATTTCAGGAACTCTTCATAGTTATTTTACATACGTAAGTGAAGGCATCAGGCTTATTATACTGCAAGGGATTTCTCTCTCTCTCTGTCCCTCTCTTCTTCCCTCCCCCACTTACTCCTTCTCTCTCCCTCCCTCCGTCCATCCCTCCCTCTGTCCCTCCCTCTCCCTAAATCTGCCCCAGAGATTTGATCTTATTATGAAGGCACTATTTTTACATATTCAGTGATTGCTGAGGTTCACTGAAATTATTATCTTTAACCTGTAGAAAAATAAATCACGTAACTCAGCTCATCAGCAAGACTTGGGTGTCTATTTCCTTACTTAGCTATCTCTCTTCTCTCTCTTTTTAGACATGGTTTTTGTTTTGTTTTAGAACTGCACTTATCTTTTTTTTTTGTAATTTATTTATATTTAGGTCATTAAGATTTTTTTTTCCTGGTAAAATGTGTGTCCTGTGCGGTCAGAGAGAACTGGTGAGATAGCAATTTTCTATTGCTAGATGCTTAATTTTGGGGCCAAACCTCCTATGTTCCTCAATAACCTGATTAAAGTTATCGTGTCATTAAAAAAAATCTCATTCTTCCTGGTGAAATCAATTTTTAACCTAATCTCATAAAACAGTGTTTTTCAAAATGAAGGTCATGAAATCAAATTTAGTGGGTCGCACCAGTATTTTTTTTAAAGTATTACAGGACAGGAAGTAGCATCATCATATGTTAGTAAAGGTTCTGTAGTTTCATGAAACTCTGGGTCAGTCCTGTATCCGGGGCTGTGAGCAAACTCTGGGTTGCAGGATTAAATGTAATTCATACTGTGAGTTGCTGTCAAAAAGTTTGAAAGTCACTGCCACAGGGTGTGTTTGTATAATAAGTGACAAATACCCAATTTAAAGGGAATTAGGATATATATATTCCATATATACAGGTTCGATTTTCTAAAAGGTACATAGGTCAGACTGACTGCAAGAGCATCTTGCTCGGGGCTGAACAGTTACTTCAGGATCTGATTCTTTTCATCTTTTTTTTTTTTTTTGCGGTACGCGGGCCTCTCACTGCTGTGGCCTCTCCCGTTGCGAAGCACAGGCTCCGGACGCGCAGGCTCAGCGGCCATGGCTCACGGGCCCAGCCGCTCCGCGGCATGTGGGATCTTCCCGGACCGGGGCACAAACCCGTGTCTCCTGTATCGGCAGGCGGACTCTCAACCACCATGCCACCAGGGAAGCCCTGATTCTTTCCACCTTAAGCTCTGCCTTTCTCTTCCTTCCTTTTGGTTCCTTGTTGGGTGGCAAGATGACTGTAGCAGTTGCCCGTTTACACAATTCCAGGTTCAAGTCTAACAGAAAAAGCATAAACCCTCCTTCCCCAGTTGTTGAGCAAAACGTCTCAACACCAGTTCTGATTAGCCCAATTGGCTTGGCTGGAGGAAACCACATGGCCCTAGTGGTGGAGTCCTATCCAGGCCATATGGACCATGGACGCTAGAGGCCTGGACCTCCAGATGAATACAGTTGCTGGAAAAGGGGCAAATGGATGCCGGGAAGTTGAATAAAGTTCACCACAATTTTCAAGCGCCTAACTCAGTGTAGGCTGATTTCTGTTCTCTTCGATGCCCCAAATGATGGAGGACGAACTGAATTATATTCAGACACATAGGTTATCAATATGATTTCTTATGTGTGTAAGGAAAGCCTTAGCTGTCACTTTTACCACCGTCGATATCAGGACTTGGAGATCACAACGCAGAGCAGGTCAAATTAATGGTGGATTTTGTACTTTCCAGTGACACTGAGGGAAAAAGGCAGATATATTGATTTAAAACCCACTATAGACCCTAAGTCCCTTTTTTGCATCTATGTGCAAATCTTGGAAGGCAATTATTTTAATCAATGTGTTGTGCAAATGTGGTGAAAGTAGTTATTTAGAGTAGTGTCTTAGGCAAATTATTTGAAGAGTACACCTCCTTATGGGCCAAGGCGAATTGAGTTCTCTGCTCTGCAGCTCTTCATCTTGGAGATATTTATCTGTGTCTGTGTTGCTTCGCCCCTGGGAATGTGCTGCTTTTAATTGTGCTCTGTCACTTTAGGTACAATTATCCAGTGGGAAGGGGACCCTATTGTATGGGGCTGTGAGGATAATATTTACTCCCAGCAGGGGATCCCCGGAAGTCAGGTGATCATGCTGGCTTGCCCCAGTCAGTCCTGGTTAATGTCTGAACCTCCAGTTTGAACAATAAATTACATGGTCACTTCACCTATAAAGGCTATTTTAGGGGGCCATGATTAGGGGGTCTTTTTAATAGATTAAATTATAAAGAACTCCTCTCACCAGGCAAGATTAAATGGTATCTAAGGATGTGTGCTCAAGTGGTAGAAATATTATAAAGGAAAGCAGAAAAGTGAATGCCGAAAAATCATGAGTGTGGTGGGTCTCAACCAGGGGTGATTTTGCCCCTCTGGGCACATTTGTCAGTGTAAAGAGAAATTGTTAGTTGTTGCCACTTGCGGGAGGATGCTAAAGGAATCTAGTGTATGGAGACCAGGGATGCTGGTAAACATCTTAACCATGCACAGGACGGTCCCCACGACAAAGAATTATCCAGCCCCAAATGTAGATAGTGCTGAGGTTGAGAAACCCCTGGACAGTGGTTACATTTGGAGGGGAGAGAGGGAAAGTGTTTAGGAGTTTCTGGGGCAGCACAGTGATGGATACATGGCTTTTCACTTGGAGATAATTATGGAGCTGTATACTTATATTTTGTTCACCTTTTTATGTATGTTATACTTTAAAATTTTTGAAGCGTTAAAAAAATAAAGTTCTTACCATAATTGAAGGGTGAAACTCCTGATGCCTGGTAGCAACTTGTTCCGATGTAAAGACTAAGTAAATAATAGTAGAACTAATGATAATAAGAGCTGCTCACCTGTGCTGGGAATTACACTGCCAAGATTATGTAATATTTGTCAAATTGGCAAAGTCTGTGTGTTGACCAGTCTTTTACAGAAGAGCAGGATAGGTTGTGGTTATAAACGTTGGCTCTCATGTCAGATGACCTGCCCTCAAATCCAACTGCACCACTTACTAAATGTGTGACTTTGAACAAGTGGCTTAACCTTTTTTGTGCCTCAGTTTCCTCATCTCTAAAATGGGGAGAATAAGATTTCCTACCTCACTGGGTGATTATGAGGATAAAATAAGTGTTTCATGTAGTACCTGCGACATATTAAATATTCCGTAAATGTTAACTTTTTCCTATCTTTGTGGAGGCTAGGAAGAAGTAGAAATAGCTATATTTTTTATCGAACACTATGTACCGCATTTCAGTCTAAGCATTTTTCAGCTATTGTTTTCTTTATTCTTACCAATCCTGTGATCTGGGTGTTAAGGCCATTTGTTGTTATTACTCCCATTTTACAGATGAGGAAAACTGAGACTTAATGAAATTAGCAAGGAATAGAGGCTTAATTGCAACCCCAAGTCATTTTGACCCCAGAGCCTCTGCTCTCATTTATTGTGTCATATTGTTAGACTTGGAAGGGAGCTTTGAGATCAACTAACCTTTAAAAATGAGCCCCAAAGATGGAATGTGACTTGGCAAGTTATTTAGGGATGGTGTAGGGCCAGAACCGAGGTTTTCTGCCTCCCACGACCATCTATATTTTGAGGATACATGCATCCATCTCTCAGAGCAACTGCGCTGAGTGGGAGCAGGCATGGACCAGGAATGCTAGATCTGGTGTTGGGGAGATGTCTTCTAATCCAGCTACAAAAAGTCTAGTGCTGTGTTACTGGCGGAGGTGAACCCCTGGTGAATATGAGTTAATTTTAGATGATAGATGGAGAATCATTTTACTTTAGTGATTATTTATTTATTTTAATGTGTACCCCTGTCCCCAATTTTTTTCCCTCAGACCTTCAAACTTTATTAAATAGTAGATTTCTTTCGGCCTTGCCAAATAACTATTAACAGACAATATTATTGCTTAAGATGAGGCTAGCAAGACACAGTGTCAATGTAAAATCACTTAAAAATATATATTAGGTAAAACATAAGGTGGGTAGTATTGAAAAATGACAAAAGCTACGAAGGGGAAGATGTGAATGACTGAAGTCCAGGAAATAGTGGGCTAGAGCAATGTCTGTCCAACTCTGTGTACAGGAATCAGTTGGGAATCAGATACTGATTCAGTAAATCTGGGGCAGAGCCTGAGAATCTGCATTTCTAGCAAGCTCCCAGGTGATGCTGATGGTGCTGGTCTATGGACCAGTTTGCCTAGGAAGGAATCAGAGAATCTAGAAGATTCTTGGACATGTGCTGGGTGCCATGGAGGATTCAAAGAAATGTAAGGTACAATGAGATATCACCTCACACCTGTCAGAGTGGCTATCATCAAAAACTCTTCAAATGACAAATGTTGGCAAGGATGTGGAGAAAAGGGAACGCTCCTTCACTGTTGGTGGGAATGTAAATTGGTGCAGCTACTGTGGAAAACAGTATGGAGGTTTCTCAAAAAGCTAAAAATAAAACTACCATATGACCCAGCAATTCTACTCCTGGGTATATATCTGAAAAAACAAAAACACTAATGTGAAAAGATGCACGCATCCCAATGTTCATAGCAGCATTATTTACAATTGCCAAGATATGGAAGTGACCTAAATGTCCATCAATAGATGAATGGAAAAAGATGTGACCACACACACACACACACACACACACACACACACACAAAATGGAATACTACTCAGTCATAAAAAGTGAAATTTTGCTATTTCCAACAACACGGATGGACTTGGAGGGTATTATGCTAAGTGAAATAAGTCAGAGAGAGAAAGACAAATACTGTATAACTTATATGTAGAATCTAAAAAAATAAAACAAACTGGTGAATATAACTAAAAAGAAACAGACTCACAGATATAGAGAACACATTAGTGGTTACCAGTGGGGAGAGAGAAGGATGAAAGGGCAAAACAGGGGAGAGAATTAAGAGGTACAAACTATTAGGTGTAAAATAAATAAGCTACAAGGATATATTGCACGACATAGGGAATATAGCCAATATTTTATAGTAACTGTAAATGGAGCATAACTTTTAAAAATTGTTGATCACTATATTGTACACCTGTAACATATTGTACATCAATTATACTACAAAACAAAAAAACAACAAAAAAACCCACAAAGAAATGTAAGGGAATCCTGTTGTCCAAGAGCTTAAGCTAGTTGGGGAGAGAAGATGTGAATGAACGTGGGTGGTAAACACTCCCCCATCCAGAGAAAGTGCGACACCAAAAGAGAGGTACAGGGACAGTGATCTGCCCCAGAGTTGCTGCAGTGGGGTAGCAGGAGCGGGTAGGGTTTCACTTTGTAGCAGCAAGTGGAGAGTTCCCAGACAGGCTTGATGAGCAGGCCATGGAAGACTCCAAAAAATGCCTTCGCCAGCAAGGTGGAGATTTCAGGAACAATCTGATCAGTACACTGAAACGCTCCCTTAGGATAACCTCCCTTTTCAAAGAACAAGCCCCATGGCCCAGTCGTAATAGTCCTCATTTGTTGAGTCCCTATGAGTGCCAGCTACTTGCCAAGTGCTTTCCAGACAGCGTGTATTTCATTCCATTTCCACCATGTACCACCGTAGCTCACACTTTATAGAGGTGAAAACGGAGGCTTGGAGAGGCTGCATCACTTTTCAAAATCACACATCTGGTTAGTGATTGACCTGGAATTCGGAGTCAACCGAGTCTGTGCTCTTGGACATCACACTGCAAGTGGCTCTGCTTTGTGTTATCCCCGACAGTCACAGCCTGAGTGAGAGGCTCAGCCCTCGAGAGAGAGAATAGCTCAGCGGAGATTCTAATGGCTTATCTTGTTTCAGGTAAGAATATTGCCCTCTAAAACAGATCCTGAACCCTCAGCCAAAGTTGATTATATTCCTTTCTGCCGTGCTGAATAAACTATGACCAGACTGGAGTTTTTAGCATTGTGACCTTCCATGAGAAATAAGTTCAAAACTGCCCCCTCACCCCCGCCTCGCTCCTGCAAATAAACACTGAATGGTTTGTTGCAATGAGAAGGCGCTTTCCTTTGGAAATCACCAAGTAGCCTAGAGAGACAGTTATTGGAAATAATTATGCCTCTGCCACAGCATAGGGCCCATCACTGCCCTTCCTGATTCAAAAGGTCTTTCTGGAATACCAGCATCCACGTTCCAGCTGGTGCTTATGATAGCCGACAGCGGCGGTAGGGAACCCAACAACGGATGAGGCCTGAGGATTGTTTTCCGGCTTCCCTTGTTGCACCTGACTGAGCCCATCCCATCAATTCAGTTCTTGAAAAAGAGCAGGGGGACCATATGTGACCTGAATGGGAGGCACGAATCACAGAGCCAGCTCTGGCCCTGGTTCATCCAAGTGTACTACTCCGGCAGGGTTCTGCCGGATGAAGGAGGAGCTGGGGAGAAAGGGGTGCGGTGACCCTGGGTGGAGAGTCAGAAAAGCTGAGCTCTGATCGCAACTCGACAGCAGACTGACCTTAGCCGGTGTTAATTACCTCTCTGGATTTGTCAAGTGGGGGTGATCTTTACACTCTGAACCACCAGAAGTGCACCCAGACCTTCAAATCGTATTACAGATTTGCACTTAATTCACAGCCGTTGTACTGTTCTCACTTTAACTTTTTTAAGAAAGGGCTCAGAGAACACACTAGTGGTTACTAATGTGTAGAGGATGGGGGAGGGGCGAGAGAGGCATAGGGGAGTAAGAGATAAAAACTGCTACGTATAAAATAAATAAGCTACAAGGATATATTGTACAGCCCAGGGAATATAGCCAATATTTTTTTGGACTGTGTTTTTATTTATTTATTTAAAGAAATGCCTAAAACTTTAAAAATTGATTGGTTGATTGATTGATTGATTGCGGCCGGGTCTTTATTGCTGTGTGCGGGCTTTCTCTAGTTGTGTGGAGCAGGGGCTACTCTTCGTTGCCGTGCGCGGGCTTCTTATTGCGGTGGCTTCTTTTATTAAGGAGCACAGGCTCTAGGAACGTGGGCTCAGTAGTTGTGGCTCCCGGGCTCTAGAGTGCAGGCTCAGTAGTTGTGGTGCACGGGCTTAGTTGCTCTGCGGTATGTGGGATCTTCCTGGACCAGGGCCCGAACCCATGTCCCCTGCATTGGCAGGCGGATTCTTAACCACTGGGCCACCAGGGAAGTCCTGTTTTTTATTTTTATTTTTGGTGGCACCCGCATGGCTTGCACGTTCTTAGTTCCCCCACTAGGGATTGAACCTGGGCCTTAGGCAATGAAAGCATGGAGTCCTAACTGCTGGACTGTCAGGGAATTCCCTAGTCAATATTTTATAATAACTTTAAATGGAGTACAATCTATAAAAATATTGAATTACTATGTTGTACACCTGAAACTAACATAATATTGTAAATTAGCTATAATTTTTAAAAAGTCTCAGATAAATAAATGCGTTTAAAAGAGCTTCTTTATCAGTAGTGTGTTGGTGGAACATTTCAGTAAAATTACTTGCTGTGTAGTAAAAATGAGCCTTGGTGTAACTTGTTCTATCAAGTAACCTTTCAGTATTTAAAGAAATCTCAAAACATTAAGATAGTGTGACTTCTTTGATAAATCAGGAGAGTTAAGGGTATTTGAGGCAATCACAAATGAACTGATTGCATCCATTTAAACATGCAACTTGAAATGCAGGATCCTGATTAGGTAATGAAAACCATGTGCCCTTAGACTGGGAACAGAGAGCCCAGTCCCAGCGGGGCCGTAAGACTCAAATTGAGGACATATCATGGTAATTTGCTCCAACTGTGTTAAATTAATTCAATTTGTATTTTGAAGAGAAAAAAAGAAGCGTGTTATTTTATATACCTCCCTGTGCCCAGTCTAGCTGTACTTTCACTTCCTAAAGAATGGGCTGTCCAGTTTACTAGAGGTCAAAAGTTTGATTCAAACAAATTAAGAGTAAGAAAGCACTTTTGCAATGATTCAGCTGCTTTGAACAGTTCAAGTCTTGAGTGGTTCTTGATGGACTTTCTAGCACTGAGCTTAATTTCACTTGGAAAAGTGTACTGGAAAACTATCATTGGTCCTTTTTAGATTTCAGAGAAAAGCTGTGAAAATGATAAAGGGTATTTAAAAATTGACAGTTTGTCAGCAAGTGTTCATGCTATTGGATAGATTCTTTCACTCTATAATAAGAGGGGAAACTGTAACTTTGCCTTCTTTCAGAGTATACAATGCAAACTCCCCCCTCCCTCCTCCCCCCTCCGCCATTTCTCCTACAGTTTCATTTGTATAGTATTGTCAAGGAATAAGAAATTTGTTTCACTAAAGTGATTTCTCCAGGTGACTAAAGCTTACCTCTGCCCACCTACATTATTTTTCTGCTTGAACTGTTTCTGATGGAAACATGGCACCTGCTTCTTTACTTTTTTGCCTGGAACATCACTTTTCATTCCTTGCCATCATCCTGTTACTCTTTGACAGCTGACTTGTGTGGGGCTGAGAGCCTCTGTATAAATAATCTCATATTTCTATTCTTTTGTAGGTGCCATTATTCCCAATAATAGGGTTCCTCTGAGTAGTTAGCAAATCCCAGGCAGGGTGCTAAGAATGTCATATGCATTATAGTCTTGGCTAATCTGCCAAACACCCCCGCCCCTGAGAAATGGGATTATCCCTTCTATTTTATGGGTGAGAAAATTGAGATTTAAGAAACTAGTAGTGAGTTGTGGAGTGGGGATTTGAACCTGGATCTCTCAGTGAGAGATGCCTGTTGATAGGTAATACAAGAGTTGCCTCTGTTTCGCTTCTCTGCATATTTCTGTCTCTCTTCCTGCTTTTAAAACCTTCACCCAGGTAAGAGCCCAAGATGAGGTGTGTGCCTCTTTTACAGGGCATTTATTGGTATCTTCTTCCTTGAGTGTGGTTATGGGAATATTTCTGCTGATTGCGAGGTTCCCAGGCATCTTCTGCACATTCGCAGTTTCGGGAAGTCAAACCTGTGAATTCATTACTATGTGGGCTAAGGCTTTGGGTAGATTGATTATAGGATTTGCTGCATTATGGTTTAGTGACATAATCAAGAAACCTGCAATCAGAGGAATGTCTGGCAAGTCTATAACTCAGGGGTCAGCACACTTTTTCTGTGAAGGGCCAGGTACTAAATATATTAGGCTTTGCAGGCCATATGGTCTGGGTTGCAGCTGCCCAAATCTGTCTTTGCAGGGCAAGAATAGCCACAGATAAAACATAAAATGATGCATGAAGCTGTATTCCAATAAAACTTTATTTACAGAAACAAGCTGTGGGCAGGAGTTGGCCCACAGGCTTGTCGTTTGCCAACTCCTGTTATAATGGATGAAAGAACCACTCAGGGTATTTTAAAAGCCAAAGTAGGTAGAGAGTTCAGAGGCCATGTAGAGTAGTGACTTCGCCCAGGGACTCTGGAGACAATGCCTGGATTTGTCTCCTGGCTTCACCACTAACTACTGTAACTTAGTGTAACAAATATCTTAACCTCTCAGTTTTCTGTCTTTAAGATTGGGAAAATAATAGTCTTCCCTCTCAGGGTTGCTTTGAGAATTGTTTGTAAGGTACTGAGAGCCATGCGCAGGACAAGAGAAGCCCTACATAACTTTCTGTGAAATTAAGAATCGCAATGAATCCAATTTCTAGTGAGCTAAAATATCATAACATGTTGATGGAAAGAACGGAGACTTCCTTTGCTCTGAGTGAAGTGGAGGGCAGTGATAGTTCCTGTCGGGTGGATGGATGTGTGGCGGGAGAGGATGGCTTTGTGAAGCCTTAGTGAGGGCAGCTCAATGGGTCAGACAAGGCTGTGGCCCGGGAGTTACGGGAAGTGGGCTCCACACCACAGACAGTCTTTGACTTACAAGTCACTTCCCTTTAGGGCCTTGGTTTCTGCATCCATGAACTAATGGGGTTCACCTTGATTAGTGGATATAGGCTGGCTGCTCACAGGTTGCATTCTGCCTACAGAGAATTTGATTAGTTCCTAGAGTGTTTTTTAAACATTTGAAATCATCATCAGCAGCTATGAATCAGGAGGTTCCACAAAAATTCAGGATTCCTGGTTTTTGTTAAAAATTCAGAAGCTCTAACAACACTGGTTGCATTCCTGCTTGACAGCTGTGGACCGGCGCTGGGGCATGGCGGCCCGTGGGCTCTATTATGGACTGCCGTAGCAGAGGGTGTATGTGCCCAGTCTGCACCCTGGCCCTGGCCTTGCCCTCTCAGTCAAGCCAGCTTGACTTCCCACCACCTCTGCCTGCATTCATTTGTCTGAGGACTTTCTCTGACTGTGGAAGTGATGGTTTGGAAGTGCTGGGGAATTAAGACCCGTCTCTCCAGTGTTGAAGGGTTTAGCATCTGGACACTCCAGCTCCCTTGCCCATCTGGTAGGATAACTAAGATGAATATTCGGCACCATTTCCTAGAGTTTCCCCACGGCATTAAACCCTGGTCACTCATGGTGATAGTTGATTTAATAGGACCTTTTAATTAATTAACTTTAAAATTGAAGTAGAGCTGATTTAAGTGTTTCAGGTATATAGCAAAGTGATTCAGTTATAAATATATATATATTCTTTTCCAGATTATCTTTATACATACATATATATATATATGTATATATTCTTTTTCAGATTCTTTTTCAGTATGGGTTATTACAAGATACTGACTATAGTTCCCTGTGCTATATAGTAGGTCCTTTCTATCTATCTGTTTTATATATAGTAGTGTATATCTGTTAATCCCAAACTCCTAATTTATCCCTCCCTGCCTTTCTTCTTTGGTAACCATTAGTTTGTTTTCTGTGTCCTTTAGTCTATTTCTGCTTTGTAAATAAGTTCATTTGTATCATTTTTTAAGATTCCACAGCTAAGTCATATATTTGTGTTTCTGTCTGACTTCACTTAGTGTGATAATCTCTAGGTCCATCCGTGTTGCTGCATTACTTCATTCTTTTTTTATGGCTGAATAATATTCCATGGTAAATACATATACGACATCTAATACGACAACTTTGTTTTGATGCCCTTTCCTTTCTTGTTTCATTTCCCCTAGTCTCCCACTGCTGTTCCCAGGGATGAACTCTCAGATAAGCCTCAGATAAACACCCCACATTTGACCCCTTGTCCAGGGTCAGCTTCCAGAGGAAATCAGACTAAGAAAAGCATAGTCCCTGCCACTGAGGCCAAATGAGAATTGCCCTTGTTTTTCATCAGGCTTGGGCAGTTTTTCTTGGGTAGAGAAACAGTTGTCCATCCCATGTCCTTCAAAAGAGGGAAGGTAAAGGAGTGAATGGGCTGA
Organism: Phocoena phocoena; assembly: GCF_963924675.1. Lineage (NCBI taxonomy): Eukaryota > Metazoa > Chordata > Mammalia > Artiodactyla > Phocoenidae > Phocoena > Phocoena phocoena. The sequence continues at coordinate 20,882,022 of NC_089228.1, forward strand.
GGATTTCTAGAAGAAGGGGAGTTTATTTCCTTGTGTAAGTAAAGAATAGACAGAAAGCTTTTATGCAAGTGATCTTTACTTATTGAAGTCTTGTTACCAAACCAGATTTTTTTGCCTAATTCTCAGCAAGCCAAAACTCTGAGACACCTTGCAGCAAAGAGAGTTTATTCTAAGGCAGCCAAACGGGAAGATAAGAGAACAAATGTCAGATCCGCCTCCCCGAAGGCAGGGGGCTCAGGGTATTTATGGGATGAAGAATAAAGTGGCAGGGCTTCCCTGGTGGCGCAGTGGTTGAGAGTCCGTCTGCCGATGCAGGGGGCACGGGTTCGTGCCCAGGTTCGGGAAGATCCCACGTGCCGCGGAGCGGCTGGGACCGTGAGCCATGGCCGCTGAGCCTGCGCGTTTGGAGCCTGTGCTCCACAACGGGAGAGGCCACAACAGTGAGAGGCCCGCGTACCGCAAAAAAAAAAAAAAAAAAAAGAATAAAGTGGCAGGGCAGGGCAGTGTGAGGTGCGGGGAGTGTGGGAGAAGGTGATTGGAAAAAGGTGCGGTAATTGTCCTTCTGTGCAGGTGTAACTAAGCTACAGGCCTCTGCAGGTTCAAAAATGGAGGCTCTTAGCATAATGTGAAGGTGCAGTTTTTAGCCCTTTGGCATCAAAGGGTCACCAAAAGGACACTAGAACATGCCTAATTGGAGGGTATGTGGTCCTAATCCAGTCTTAACTGGCTCAGCTTAAACCAGACACAGGTGACTCCAAGTTCCTGGAAAACAGCCCTGGCAAACATCTTATTGTTTAGGTTACATGCTGCTGGGAAGACATGCAAGTCTTTGCTAGCAACAACTATAACGACCTTGACTAGTGAGATGGACTTGACTCATGGTTACCCCTAGTTTCAGCCTTGCCTCTGTGGGTATCTGAATTTGTGATTCCTGCAATAGAGGATCCTTAAAATGGGACTATTTGATGGGGTATTTTGTGAGAAGCAATCCACATCTCTAGATTGTGATTGGTGAATTGTTTTAACCTGCCTGAGGAGATTTGTATTTTACAAGAGGCAATTTGAGAGTCAAATTTGTTTTCTAATTGGGTGACCAACCATCCCCGTTTGCCCAGGGCTGCGAAATTTCCTGGGATGAGGGACTCTTTGTACTAAAACTGGGAAGGTCCTGGGCAAACCGAGATGAGTTGGTCACCCTATTTTAGACGCAGGTCACACACAGGACCTTTCAAAGTCTAACCTCTGAAAGATGATGTCCCTCCAATACATATATATTTCAAAAGAAAATTATATTTTAAAAATGACCCCAAACTTAAATGTATGCTAAAATAAAACAGCTGTGTCTAGATTTCTAACTAAAAATTGGAGTTTAAGAGCGTGACTTTGGTTTTGCTTTTTGTCTGTACCTCTGCTTGCCGTTTGGACTTGGCTGGCTGTGGGGTCACAGAACACTGTTAGTTAAGGGAATGGATTTGGAAACATTCTGTACCTCTTCCTTTTCACAGCCTCTACTCAGTCAAGCAGGGGCTCAGCAGGCGTGCTCCCCACATTTGAAGCTCTGGGTTCTCTCTTCGGGTGTGAAAGGGCACCAGGAAAAGTCACCTCACCTGTGTCCAAGGGGAAACCACTTACATGTGCATTTGCTCTGCCCTGGGTTCTCTCTCATCTTTCCTCTCCTGGGTGTTCATCTATTTTTAGTAACATTCTGTGCTTTTTTTTTTTTTTTTGCAGTACGTGGGCCTCTCACTGTCGTGGCCTCTCCTGTTGTGGAGCACAGGCTCCGGACGCGCAGGCTCAGCGGCCATGGCTCACGGTCCCAGCCGCTCCGCGGCATGTGGGATCTTCCCGGACCAGGGCACGAACCCGTGTCCCCTGCATAGGCAGGCGGACTCTCAACCACTGCGCCACCAGGGAAGCCCCTAGTAACATTGTGTTTTAATCAGAGATGAACTTGTGAAGATCTTTGCACCCAAATTAGACGAGTGTGTCACAGCTGAATGAGAGAGAGGCAGAGTCATGCCCCAGTCTGAGGACATAAACAGCAGAGAATGTGAATGCACCAAGATCTGGGAATCTCTGTAAATCAGAATCCAGATGTGTTGTCTGCACAGCACAAAGTGAAAGGAAGACCTGGGAATTTGAAGGTTAAAATGATTTTATGTATCAAATGAGGTAACTTTGACGGTGAAGTTGATATGTGAGGGTTAGTGGGAAAGTTCTAAGTAGATCTGGAGGCAGAGAGATACGTGTTTGAATCCAGGATCTGTCACCTAACTGCATGATTACCTTGTGCAGGTCAGGAAACCTTACTGAGCCTCCGTTTTCTCACTTATAAAATGGAGATAAGAAGGAAGGAAAGCTTACTTTTGTTGAGTGTTTGCTATGTTTTAGGGTCATTGTAGGCATTAGAGGAATTGTTTCATTTGAGAGTTTACGGTCCTGCAAGGTTGCCCCGTTTTACAGATGAGGAAATTGAGGCACCAAACAGTCAAATAAATTCCCCAGCATTACTCAGCTGCTCAGGGATGAAGCCAAAATTCACATCTGGTTCAGGCTGCCTCCTGAGCCTGTGCCAGCCTGTTCCCCCCATGGGGATTATAACTTACTCCTCATGCTGGTGGTCTTATTTGGGTTCATCCAGAAGCATATCCGAAGATAGACTGCAAGTAGTTTATTTGGGAAGTGCAGGAAACACCAGTAGAGAAATCAGGAAATGAGATAAGGAGTGGAAGGCCGCCAAAAACAAGTGTGTTAGCAGTTTAACTACCACAGTGGGCCAGTAGTGCGCCATCCCACTGGAGAAACTCAGGAACCAGCATAGTGCATGTGCCTTAGAATGATCCCATCTGAGGGGTGAGGTAGCTGGGGTATTTATACTCCAGCTCCCAAGAGTCATTAATTGAGGGCTCCTTCTGGGAGGTGATGTATTTATTCCTAGGTGTTTCCCTGGTATCCTGTGCTTGGCAAAGGAGGACTGTGAGTCCAGGAAAGCTCTTGGCAAAGAAATGCAGGTCTGGCAGTTGGAAAAGGCCAGTGTGTCTTGAAATGGTAAAGAGAAGGGGGTGTGGAAGCAGGACGTACAGCACCTACTACAGTGGTTATTAGAAATGGAGACAGTATGCACAGCGGCAGGCTTAGGGCCACCATTTATGGAGGGTTTACTATGATTACGTAAATTGACAGTAAAGGGATTTTTGAAGGCTTCGCATGAGTCTTGTGAATCATTGCTTGACCTAGAATTGTTCCCAGGAACCCATATTAAGACCTGCATGGGGTCAGCCTGCGTGTATGAATCATGAACTTCTAATAAATTCCACGCCTGCCCAGCCCTCCACTTCGGACTCTTTCAGAAGTGGGTCCCTCCACCTGAGGTCCATCGAAACACTTGCCACCTTGGAGTCTGGGTGCAGAGGGAGGAGCCAGACTGGGTGATTTGGCACAAAGACCGAGAAACCTCCTCTCTGTGTCCAGAACCCAAAGTTTACCCACCCTTTGTGCTCAGGGGAAGGGAGTTCAAAAAGGGATTGTGAGCTAAGAGCAAGGAGGGATAAATGTAGCTGGGCTGACATGATTAGCAAGAACTTTTTTGTTTTTCTAAATAAGATAATAGCTCGTTTTCCTGCCACATCTTACGGTCACTTTTTCTTCCAGGATATAACTATTGAGTACTAGAGCAGTTACAGTTTCCAGTGTCTCTCTTCCTTCCTCCCCACCCATTATGGAAGTTCCCCATTTTGTGTGGTCTTGGTGGGGCAGTGCCCACCTTTCCATCTGAACCAAAGAAACCAGATTGTTCCTCTCTTCATGTGATGCAGTCATGAAATGTGGCAGAGACTGCTTTTCATCCCCCAAGCCCATTTCCCTTTCTCTTTCAAGTAATAACCCCCATCTTTTGGGTTTTCTCTGGGCACATGGCTGCCAAGATAGGGACTACATTTCCCAGCTTCTCTTGTGTCTGGTGTGGCCACGTGACCAAGCTCCGCCTAAATGAATGGGAGAGGAAGTGATTTACGCGAGCTTATGAGTTTTTCCCGATGGAAGGAAACACCTTCTTGTTCTTGCCTCCTTCCCTTGAGCTGGAACAAGGAGGCAGTGGTGAGCCCTTGTCAATAATGGGGGTGAGGGCAGTATTCCAGGTGTTTATTTACAACCTCGGGGGGTCCCCAGGTGAAACCCGAAACTGGCCTTTGTACGCGGAGGGCAAGGAGAGACGGAAGAAAGAGGCAGATGACTCCAGACTGGTAGGTGGCAGTTCTAATAGTTTCCATGGTCCTCCTTCTCTTTCTTTATCTTTTAAAAAGAAAAACCCAGGAAGACGCGTCAGATTTTTGTAAATGAAGATACGACAAGGATGTGGCCAATTTTGCTTTGTGATCTTGTGCAGGAGATTTTGTGATACTACCTATATATCTTTACACACATGTATCTATATCTATATCTATATCTATGTATCTGTATATCTATGTATCTGTATGTATCCCAAACCAGCAATGGGACTTTGTTTATATAGCAAATAAATATTATTTTTTTCCTCCACCCACTCTCTCCCTGCATATGCACATCCCCATTTTATCCTTGCTCCTTTTCCCTTCCAACCATCCTTGCCCCTGGCTACATAGCCTCTGCCCTCCTTTCTGATCTCTGCTGTCCCATCCCTGGAAAAAGGTCTGGAAAGAGAGTCATACTTGGGCTCTGAGGGAGGGTGAGAGGGAGGTCATTCCCAGCTCTTCAGTGTGTGTAAAACAATGGGTTAAGATAGTGACAGACTTCATTCTTAAAGTTCACTTCTTGATGGGTCATTGTCAGACTCAAAAAAATTATTAACTCTTTTTTTTGTAAATTTATTTATTTTTGGCTGTGTTGAGTCTTTGTTGCTGCGTGCGGGCTTCCTCTAGTAGCATCAAGTGGGGGCTGCTCTTTGTCCCAGCATGTAGGCTTCTCACTGAGGTGGCTTCTCTTGTTGGGGAGCACGGGCTCTAGACCTGCGGGCTTCAGTAGTTGCGGCTCACAGGCTCTGTGGTTGTGGCTCGCGGGCTCTCGAGCACAGGCTCCGTAGTTGTGGTGCATGGGCTTAGTCGCTCTGCGGCCTGTGGGATTTTCCCGGACCAGGGCTCGAACCTGTGTCCCCTGCATTGGCAGGCGGATTCTTAACCACTGAGCCACCGGGGAAGCCCCAATTATTATTAACTCTTGATTGAAGACTTTGAGTGAAGATATCTTTGCTTACTTTCCTTTTTTACATTATTCTTTCAAGCCTGCATCCTTGAAATGGCTGAGTGCAGGAATGGTGGGTAGAGTATTCATTCCAAGGATGGAAGGGGTGTTGAGGAGCCTCCGATTGTCTGGGCCCAGCTCATGGGTCACCCAGCAAGCATGCCCTCTCGATGACCTGCTCCAATGCCAGGACAGGGTAGAACATCAAGGTGGAAGGGGTCTGGGTCCTTCTACTTCTTTGTGGGGCAGAGCTCTGCTGCCAGCCCCTGCCCTCTGCCAGACCACTCTCTCCTTGGACTTGGACTCAAAAGAGAACAAATTGATACCACTCTTGCTTGGTCTCTGCTCTAACCAAGAACCTATGTTGTGACTAATATTAAAGTCTTGACACCTGACTTAGCCTCCGCCAACTGAGAGTTACTGGAGAGATCATGAGGGTTGGAGCCAGAAGACCTGGGTTTAATCTTAGCTCTGCTACGTACTAATGGGATGGTGTTGAGTAAGAGACTAGCCTACAGCTCCTCTGCGACTGTGGCATGCATTACCAGATTTAATTCTCGGCAGAGAGCCTCTCGGGGTAAAAATCCTGGCCCAGTGCTTGGCACATAGTCAACAATCAATGAAAGATGGTTCTTGATGTTATTCATATCACTGTTAATTATTCACAATGCTGAGTGGTTGCTGACCAACTCAAGCAGTACTGGTAACTTTATACCTGCTGGCTCTCAGGTCTGGACTTAGTTTTGCCAATTTCTGAAGGGGCTGGGTGACCATGGCAAATGAGCAGGTCAGCAGAAACCATATGTTCCGTCAAGCCCTTGTGGGTGGCATTTACTTAACTTGGATAAAGGATATGTCTTATGATGAAGTGGACAGGCTTCCTGGGGTGGTGCCTTCTGATCTCTCACAAAGGGTGAGGGAGGAGGTAAGGGTGGGGAAGCAAGCTGGTCAGGAGAGAACTGAATCTTTCCCCTGACTAACCTGGGAAGCCACATCTTTAGTGCCCGCCAACTGCTGGTGGCCTACCTGATACCCACTTCCTCCACTTGGGGTAAAGAACCCCAGTCTTATTTGAGGTGGTAGCGTGCTTTGGTATAAAATTAGACTACATTTCCCTGCCTCCCACACTATTAAATATGGCCGGGTTACCAAGTGCTGGCCGGTGAGGTTTAAGTAGTGTTCTGTGGGATGTTCAGCTCCAGGTGGGAACTGACTCAGGTGGGAGACTTGCTCTTTTGCCTTTCCATCCTCCTCCCCCTCCTGCTGCCTAGAACATAGAAATGATGGCTGGAGGATCAGCAACTGTTTTGTGACTTTGAAGGCAGAAGCCATTGGTTCAGGAAGGCAGTCGAAGATAGAGGGCACTGCTTTCCGCCAGAAATGGCTCCCCTACCCGAATATCTGAGTGCCACCCGAAGCTCCTTCCCACCATTCTGGCTTTATGTGTATGAATGAGCCTTGGTCTCATTTTACATTACGTACTTCAAAAGCCTTCAAGACTAAAAGCCCCATGCTAAAGAACTGCATAGCTACTTCTCTTATCTTCCTGTGGGACTGGATTAATTTCTTTATCCTTCTTGCAAACGCCTAGAGTCTAGCTTCCCAGCTAAATAAGCATATGATACCACCGTTCTGTCCTCTGCACTTAGGGCTGAACATTTGGGTGCTTAACTGCTCTCTGCTTGTTTTCACTTGTTTAATGGCCTTTCGGGATGGTCAGAAAGTTTTTTTTCCAAATACTGTAACACTTCTTATATTTGCTTTTCTGAATACATGGATGGGTTCCCGATGATCGTTCCCTCAGAGGAAGGATCCTTGGAAAAGGCCTTAGAAAAATATCCAGTGGGGTATCCTGCTCTCCTCTGAACTGTGATGCAGGGTAGATGTCTACAAGCTGTACCTTTGCCACAGCCCATTATTAGCTGGCTTCTGGTTAGGCTCTGTGAGTGGAGTTGTTGACCACAGATGGGGATGGGAGAAGGGAATTATTTCTGTTTTCATCTCAAGTTGGCATCTTCACAGCAGCTGTAGACATCATGGTGCTTCAGCCGGGAAATGTGTACTTGCGTGGGAAGACTGACCCAGTCCCATATTTACAAACAATGTCATCTGAAGGCTGATGGACAGTTTTCACCAAACCCCATTTCTTTTACCTCCTGGGTGGCACACAGAGAAATTACACTGCTCGGCCTCTCCAGCTGGAGTATCAGGGTGGAGGAGAGGAGGAGGCTGATTTCTGACCAGTACAATGAGGGTAGAAGTGTTATATGCTGTTACTGTGTCTGGTCCATAAAAACTGCCTCCAGGGGCTTCCCTGGTGGAGCAGTGGTTGAGAGTCCGCTTGCCGATGCAGGGGACATGGGTTCATGCCCTGGTCCGGGAAGATCCCACATGCCGCGGAGTGGCTGGGCCCGTGAGCCATGGCCGCTGAGCCTGCGCGTCCGGAGCCTGTGCTCCGCAACAGGAGAGGCCGCAACAGTGAGAGGCCCCCGTACCGCAAAAAAACCCCAAAACTGCCTCCACTACTTTCCTGACCTCCCCTGCCCTCATTTGCTTTCTGGATGCAGAAGATCTGGTGCCCAACTTGAAGGTCCTTGGGGTTGACAGACTCACTGGAAGGAAGGAGCCTGCGATGCCCAGACAACTTCGGGAAACAGAATTCCTTTCTTCCCCCTAGCTGTCCTGCACTGGATCATGACACGATGAGAAAGCAACCTTTAGTGTGCTAATAAGTGAATTAATTAAAGTACCACTAAGCATGTTCAGACTTCACAGCTTGCTGAAGGGTTCATCATTCATTCATTCAGGAAACACTTACTGAGTGAGTGCCTACAGTGATTGTGTGAGGGACCTTAAAAACTGAGGGAGTGCAACTTGGGGAAGAAGTGTACCTTTGAATTAGCAATGAAGGGAAGCCTGTCTCTGTGTTTCATCTGAGCCAGAAGGCTGAGAAGGAAGCCGTTATGTGAACACCTGGGGGGTGAGCATTCCTAGCAGAGGGTGTGGCTAGTGCAAAGGCCCGGGAGTAGGAACGTGCCTGGTAGGTTTTAGGAATAGAAAATGGCTGGAGCAGAGTGAGCAGGGGAGAGAGTGGTGAGGCGAGATTAAATCATGGAGGGCCTCGTACACCACGTTGGTTGAGCGTTTGTATTTTATTCTGAGTACAATGGGAAGCCAATGGAGTGTTAAAGCAGAGAGGTGACGTGATCTGATTCACAACAGCATGGAAGTGCTGATTCCCCAGGATGAAATAGACACTCACTCCAGACAGAACTAAGGGTGTTCTCCTGGGAGTACCTAGAACAATGTGAAAACGGGAGAGAGCTGGAAGCCTAAACAAGCACCATTTACATTCCAAGGAAGGCCAGGAGAGATTGATAAGCCTTTCTATATTTTTCTGCCTTTCATTTTTCTCTTTCATCATTATTATTGAGCTTCTCCCTAAAGTACAACTGGAGATGAGTACTTGGGTGCCTGTAGTTTATTCTCCCTAAAGTACAACTGGAGATGAGTACTTGGGTGCCTGTAGTTTATTCTCCCTTAAGTACAGCTGGAGCTGAGTACTTGGGTGCCTGAAGGAGATCTCAGGGAGAAGGGGCAGGGGTTTTCTAAACAAGTGTCGACTGAAAAAAACACACAACCTACAAGTTGAGAGTTGGTGGATTTGCTGAGGGCTTAAAGCCTGGGAGACAGCCTCTGAGACAGCACTGAGGGACTATTCCAAAGAGCTAAGAGAGGGACCAGAATATATAGGAGTTTTTGCAAGAAAAACCAGGTAGTCAGAACATCAAAAGATTACTGTTAATTAAAGAAAAAAACAAACATCTCAGGTTAATGACTTTGGTACTTTTCTTTGTATGGGAAGATGCAAGAGGCTGGGCTTATTGACATGCACCTTGACTATCTAGGGCTAGGATCCTGTTTTTCTCCATCCTGAATCTGCTCAGGGTGCACAGTCGGGGGCAGCTTCAGTGGCTTGTGGCTTGATGGCTGCAACATCCTTTGTCTGCTGAGACGGCACGTGACATTCTTCGTCCACACCAGGACATCAGGCACATCGTCACCAGCGGGCAGCTGCACCTCAGTCCCACTTGGGGATACTCTCTGAGATGCCATACAAAATGCGCTTTAGAATTTTCTACCTGGTGGGAGGAAAAGAGTATTTTTCCATCGGGTCTTGCCCTCCTTGAGCAAGGTTGCTTCGTGGGTGTAAGCTGCCTCATATTTCCAGGTTCACTCAGGCCTCACACTGAGTGCTTCTGCCAGGCTCTCACACCAAGCCTCAGGGTGGAAAGCCGCAAGCTCTTTCCCTGTAGGCTTTAGCATTAAATGCTCTTTTAAAATGTTGGGTTTTGATTCTACAAATGTCAGAGAAGCTAACCAGAGAGAAAAAGGGTCTGGGTAAGGAAAATATATAGAAGATGGCAGCCAAGAAGCCAACAAGAGCCCTGAGGCATGGGAAGGAATAGAAGGTTGCATGTGGGAAGAAATAAGAGGTAACTCTTTCTCAACAGAGAATTTTGGTTGTTGGGCAGTGTGTTCCCTCTCTGTCTCTGTCTGTCTGTCTGTCTCTCTGTCACACACACACACACACACACATATACACAGTATATGTGTATATATACATATGTGTATATATATGTACTGTACTTGTACACAGTACAAGCCATATGGAGGGACTTTTGGATCCCCAAATATGCCACTCTTTTGACTTACGTCCTTTGTACAACGCCTTCCTTTGTCCGTCCCAGCCATACACACATACACACTTTGCCTGACTGATTCTCATTTATCCCTGAAGACCCTGATCTCACTTTGATGGCTTTCCTTAACTTTCTAAACCTGGTAATAATATACACTGTCATAGAGCTTTTTGATTTTAAGAACCAGACCCCCACTCAAAGAGTTCAAGTTAAAAACAACCAACCAAACAAATGAATGTAGGGTAGTGTTTCTCAGCATGTAATCCGCAGACTACTTACCTCCGGATCCCTAGGGTGCTGATTCTAAGCACACACCCCTGCACCCTGCTTATACCTGCTCAACCGGAAGTCTGAGGACTTGGCACATAAACAAGCTGCCTGGATGGTTCTGGTGCACATCCATTTTCAAGAACCACTGCTCCAGGAGAGTCTCCCATTGCTCTTTGCAAAGAGTACATACAGCCAGGTCTGAGAGGAACCAGAGCCTTGTCAAGCATCCTCCTATATCTGTAGAAGTTTGATTTCTTGTTTCCCCACCAGTCTCCTTAGTTGCCCTCCTTTGCTTACACATGGCTTCCTCAATCCTAAACTCGACTCTTCCAACAGCCAACTGGCTTATCGTCAGAATCCCCATCCCCAGTCGTGGATTGATCCAGCTTGGACCAGGGGTCATCCTTGCTCCAGCCACCTGTGGCCCAGGGCATGGAAGGGTAGACGGCACCTCATGGTACGTTCTCTGCAACGATTATAGACCAGGCGGTTTTTTAAGTAAAAGAATAGAAATTGTCATTTCTAGTGCAACATTCCATGGGGCTTTGACTTCCTCCTATTATAGCATTTACTGTCTAATCTTGTAATTGGCAGCATACTTCCTAGTATCCACCATCAGACTGACAAAAATCTGAGGACAAGATCCCCATCTTAAGGACTCATATATCCGTAAAACTTAGCAGAATCTTATCACCAAGAAGGGGCGCGATAAATAGTTACTGGATGATGTCAGTGCAAATGTACAGGAGCATATGATTCCACTAATTTTAAAAGTTTTAAATCAGTTTTATTAAGGCATCATTTACATACAGTAAAATGTACCCATTTTAAGTGGACAGTTTGATGTCGCTGTGAATGTACAGGAGCCCATGATTCCACTATTTTTTAAAAGTTTTAAATCAATTTTATTAAGGCATCATTTACATACAATGAAATACACCCATTTTAAGTGGACAGTTTGATGTCGCTGCGAATGTACAGGAGCCCATGATTCCACTATTTTTTAAAAGTTTTAAATCAATTTTATTAAGGCATCATTTACATACAATGAAATACACCCATTTTAAGTGGAAAGTGGATAGTTTGATGAGTTTGACAAGTGTATGCATCAGTGTAACCATGTGTCAATCAAGATATGGAACATTCTCATCACCCCAAAAGTCCCCTTTCGCAAGGGTCCGCTTCTTAATTCTTCTCAATTTGCTTCAGAAAGGAGCAGTCCAAGCTCAGAGTCAGGAGATGGTTCTCAAAGTGTGCTCTCTCAAGTAGGAGCACCAGCCTTTACCGGAAACTTGCTAGAAATGCAAATCTTTGGGCCCAACCCCTGACCTGCAGAATCTGAAACTCTAGGGTTGGGACCCCACAGTCTATGTGTTGTTGGTGAAAGCTTAAGTATGAAAACCATTGCACTAGATCAACTGAGGTTTCTTTAAAATGGGCAACTGGAGTGGAGCCAGATGGGTCATGGAAATGTTTGAGAGCCTGCCCTGGAATCAAAAGGAAGCTGATAAAGTGTTTTCTGAAGAAAAGGCTAGGTGGGGCCTGCAGGATGGATTTGAAAGCAGAACGTTGGAGTCAGGAGGACCAGTTCCTTTTACAGCAGGCTCTGGAAGGCCCATTGTCACTGCAAATATATAGGAGCACATTGCTCCATTACTTGAGGTCTTTGGTAGTTTTGGAGTCTTCATGCAATGAGGCGTTTGAAACGACATTATCTTAGGATGAGATTTGGTGGTTAGGTAGTTTTCCTCCCCTTTGAAAGGATTCAGGTCATATGTCTGATCCTGATGCTATTTTCATTAGAATTTTTTCCCTCTATTCAACTCTGCCTTTATGATGTCCATTTTAAAAATTTATGTGTGTGATTTGTTGCTTTTTTTCCACAAGGTTGCTAGGCTGAAAAAAATCAACCTGTTACAGGGTATACTGGCTGGGTAAGTCATCACAGAGGAAAATGGAACAAAGGGAGTTTATTGTACGGATTGTATGCTACTTGAAAAGACAAGAAATACAGATTCTAGCTTCAGGAACAATGTCAGCTGATGTGCAGACTTGGTTGGTCAATAGATTTTTAGGGAGAAGAGGAAAGGAAGTATGTGATTGCTTTGGAAAAAAATATGGGCAGAGCAAATGGATGCTAAAAAAGGTTATTTGAAACTTGGAAATGTAGCAAAAAGATCACTGTATGTCTTTTCAACACGACACCAGAGCACTGTTCAGCAGGGGTCATCCAACTCTCCAGATGAAGGTAACCTTAATTCATGATTAACTAGTGATTAGAGCCCAGATTATGTAAAATTAAATGTTAACTTGTTGAAAACTGGTAATATCCAAATGAGTTCTGTCTAGTAGACATTGTATTAGTTTCTGATTGCTGCTGTCAGCAAATGACCACAAATTTAGTGCCTTAACACAACACAAACTTATTTTTTAAAATTAATTTTTATTGGCGTATAGTTGATTTATGATGTATTAATTTCTGCTGTACAACAAAGTGAAACAGTTATACATATACATATATCCACTCTTTTTAAAATTCTTTTCCTGTATCATTACGGAGTACTGAGTAGAGTTCCCTGTGCTGTACAGTAGGTTCTTATTAGTTATCTATTTTTATATATAGTAGTCTGTATATATGTTAATCCCAATCTTCCAGTTTCCCCCTTGGTAACCATAAATTTGTTCTCTACATCTGTGACGCTATTTCTGTTTTGTAAGTTCATTTTTACCATTTTTTTAGATTCCACGTATAAGCAATATCATAAGATATTTGTCATTTTCTGTCTGACATTTCACTCAGTATGACAATCTCTAGGTCCATCCATGTTGCTGCAAATGGCATTATTTTTTAAAAAAATTTTAAATTTAATTTTATTAATTTTTTTATACAGCAGGTTCAATCCCAGTCGCCCAATTCATCCCACCATGCTCACCACCCCCCGGCTGCTTTCCCCTATTGGTGTCCATACATTTGTTCTCTACATCTGTGTCTCAACTTCTGCCCTGCAAACTGGTTCATCTGTACCATTTTTTAGGTTCCACATATATGCGTTAATATATGGTATTTGTTTTTCTCTTTCTGACTTACTTCACTCTGTATGACAGTCTCTAGATCCATCCACGTCTCAACAAATGACCCAATTTCCTTTCTTTTTATCGCTGAGTAATATTCCATTGTATATATGTACCACATCTTCTTTATGCATTCAGCTGTTGATGGGCATTTAGGTTGCTTCCATGACCTGGCTATTGTAAATAGTGCTGCACTGAACATTGGGGGTGCATGTGTCTTTTTGAATTATGGTTTTCTCTGGGTATATGCCCAGTAGTGGGATTGCTGGATCATATGGTAATTATATTTTTAGTTTATTTTTTTTAATTTTTTTTTGTTTTTAGTTTTTTAAGGAACCTCCATACTGTCCTCCATAGTGGCTGTATCAATTTACATCCCCACCAACAGTGCAAGAGGGTTCCCTTTTCTCCACACCCTCTCCAGCATTTGTTGTTTGTAGATTTTCTGATGATGCCCATTCTAACTGGTGTGAGGTGATACCTCATTGTAGTTTTGATTTCCATTTCTCTAATAATTACTGATGTTGAGCAGCTTTTCATGTGCTTCTTGGCCATCTGTATGTCTTCTTTGGAGAAATGTCTATTTAGGCCTTCTGCACATTTTTGGATTGGGTTGTTTGTTTTTTTTAACATTGAGCTGCATGAGCTATTTATATATTTTGGAGATTAATCCTTTGTCTGTTGATTCATTTGCAAATATTTTCTCCCATTCTGAGGGCTGTCTTTTCGTTTTGTTTATGGTTTCCTTTGCTGTGCGAAAGCTTTGAAGTTTCATTAGGTCCCATTTCTTTATTTTTGTTTTTATTTCCATTACTCTAGGAGGTGGATCAAAAAAGATCTTGCTGTGATTTATGTCAAAGAGTGTTCTTCCTATGTTTTCCCCTAAGAGTTTTATAGTGTGCGGTCTTACATTTAGGTCTCTAATCCATTTTGAGTTTATTTTTGTGTATGGTGTTAGGGAGTGTTCTAATTTCATTCTTTTACATGTAGCTATCCAGTTTTCCCAGCACCACTTATTGAAGAGACTGTCTTTTCTCCATAGTATATCATTGCCTCCTTTGTCATAGATTAGTTGACCATAAGTGTGTGGGTTTATCTTTGGGCTTTCTATCTTGTTCCATTGATCTATGTTTCTGTTTTTGTGCCAGTACCGTATCGTCTTGATTACTGTAACTCTGTAGTATAGTCTGAAGTCAGGGAGTCTGATTCTTCCAGCTCCGTTTTTTTCCTTCAAGACTGCTTTGGCTATTTGGGGTCTTTTGTGGCCTCATAGAGTTTGGGAGTGCTCCTTCCTCCGCAATTTTTTGGAAGAGTTTGAGAAGGATGCGTGTTAGCTCTTCTCTAAATGTTTGATAGAATTCACCTGTGAAGCCATCTGGTCCTGGACTTTTGTTTGTTGGAAGACGTTTAATCACAGTTCCAATTTCATTACTTGTGATTGATCTGTTCATATATTGTAGTTCTTCCTGGTTCAGTCTTGGAAGGTTATACCTTTCTAAGAATTTGTCCGTTTCTTCCAGGTTGTCTATTTTATTGGCATAGAGTTGCTTGTAGTAGTCTCTTAGGATGCTTTGTATTTCTGCGGTGTCTGTTGTAACTTCTCCTTTTTCATTTCTAATTTTATTGATTTGAGTTCTCTCCCTCTTTTTCTTGATGAGTCTGGCCAATGGTTTATCAATTTTGTTTATTTTCTCAAAGAACTAGCTTTTAGTTTTATTGATCTTTGCTATTGTTTTCTTTGTTTCTGTTTCATTTATTTCTGCTCTGATCTTTATGATTCCTTTCTTTCTGCTAACTTTGGGTTTTGTTTGTTCTTCTTTCTCTAGTTTCTTTAGGTGTAAGGTTAGATTGTTTATTTGAGATTTTTCTTGTTTCTTGAGGTAGGCTTGTATAGCTATAAACTTCTCTCTTAGAACTGCTTTTGCTGCATCCCATAGGTTTTGGATAGTCATGTTTTCATTGTCATTTGTCTCTAGGTATTTTTTGATTTCCTCTTTGATTTCTTCAGTGATCTCTTGGTTATTTAGTAACGTATTGTTTAGCCCCATGTGTTTGTGTTTTTTACGTTTTTTTTCTGTGTAATTCATTTATAATCTCATAGCACTGTGGTCAGAAAAGATGCTTGATATGATTTCAATTTTCTTAAATTTACTGAGGCTTGATTTGTGACCCAAGATGTGATCTATCCTGGAGAATATTCCGTGCGCGCTTGTGAAGAAAGTGTAATCTGCTGTTTTTGGATGGAATGTCCTATAAAGATCAATTAAATCTATCTGGTCTATTGTATCATTTAAAACTTCTGTTTTCTTATTTATTGTCATTTTGGATGATCTGTCCTTTGGTGTAGGTGAGGTGTTAAAGTCCCCCACTATTATTGCGTTACTGTTGATTTCCTCTTTTATAGCTGTTAGCAGTTGCCTTATGTATTGAGGTGCTCCTATGTTGGCTGCATGTATGTTTATAATTGTTATATCTTCTTCTTGGATTAATCCCTTGATCATTATGTAGTGTCCTTCCTTGTCTCTTGTAGCATTCTTTATTTTAAAGTCTATTTTATCTGATATGAGTATTGCTGCTTCAGCTTTCTGTTGATTTCCATTTGCATGGAATATCTTTTTCCATCCCCTCACTTTCAGTCTGTTTGTGTCCCTAGGTCTGAAGTGGGTCTCTTGTAGACAGCATATATATGGCTCTTGTTTTTGTATCCATTCAGCAAGCCTGTGCCTTTTGGTTGGAGCATTTAATCCATTCACGTTTAAGGTAATTATCGTAAGTATGTTCCTATGACCATTTTCTTAATTGTTTTGGGTTTGTTTTTGTAGGTCCTTTTCTTCTCTTGTGTTTCCCACTTAGAGAAGCTCCTTTAGCATTTGTTGAAGAGCTGGTTTGGTGGTGCTGAGTTCTCTTAGCTTTTGCTTGTCTGTAAAGCTTTTGATTTCTCCATCGAATCTGAATGAGATCCTTGCCGGGTAGAGTAATCTTGGTTGTACGTTCTTCCCTTTCATTACTTTAAGTATATCATGCCACTCCCTTCTGGCTTGTAGAGTTTCTGCTGAGAAATCAGCTGTTAACCTTATGGGAGTTCCCTTGTATGTTATTTGTCATTTTTCCCTTGCTGCTTTCAGTAATGTTTCTTTGTCTTTAATTTTTGCCAATTTGGTTACTATGTGTCTCGGCATGCTTCTCCTTGGGTTTATCCTGTATGGGACTGTCTGTGCTTTCTGGACTTGGGTGGCTCTTTCCTTTCCCATGTTAGGGAAGTTTTCAACTATAATCTCTTCAAATATTTTCTCGGGTCCTTTCTCTCTCTCTTCTCCTTCTGGGACCCCTATAATGTGAATATTGTTGCGTTTAATGTTGTCCCAGAGGTCTCTTAGGCTGTCTTTGTTTCTTTTCATTCTTTATTCTTTACTCTGTTCCACAGCAGTGAATTCCACCATTCTATATTCCAGGTCACTTATCTGTTTTTCTGCCTCAGTTATTTTATTGATTCCTTCTAGTGTAGTTTTCATTTCAGTTATTGTGTCGGTCCTCTCTGTTTGTTTGTTCTTTAATTCTTTAGGTCTTTGTTAAACATTTCTTGCATCTTCTCGATCTTTGCCCCCATTCTTTTTCTGAGGTCCTGGATCATCATCACTATCATTATTCTGAATTCTTTTTCTGGAAGGTTGCCTATCTCCCTTCATTTAGGTGTTTTTCTGGGGTTTTGTCTTGTTCCTTTATCTGGTACATAGCCCTCTGCCTTTTCATCTTGTCTGTCTTTCTGTGAATGTGGTTTTTGTTGATTATTTTGTTCTTTTTTATGGCTGAGTAATATTCCATTGTATATATGTACCACATCTTCTTTATCCATTCATCTGTCAATGGATATTTAGGTAGCTTCCATGTCCTGGCTATTGTACATAGTGCTCCAGTGAACATTGGGGTGCATATGTCTTTTTGAATTATGATTTGCTCTATAATTACAGAGGTCAGAAGTCCTAAATGGGTTTCTTGGGGCTAAAATCAAGATATTGGAAGGCTGTATTCCTGGTGGAGGTTCTAGGGGAGAATCTGTTCCTTTGTGTTTTTAAGCTTCTAGAAGCTACCTGAATTCCTTGGCTCTTGGTCCCTTTCTGCATCTTCAAATTCAGCAGTGTAGCATCTTCCAGTCTCTCTCTGACTCTCACTGCATTGCCTTCTTTCTCTTATAAGAATCTTTATATTTGCATTGGGCCCATCTGGATTATCCAGGATAATCTCTCCATGTCACGATTCTTAACTTAATTACATCTGTAAAGCCCCTTTTGCTGTGTGAAGTAATATATTCACAGATTCTAGGGATAAGGACATACACATCTTTAGGGGACCATTATTCTGCTTACTACAAAGATACTGATGATTTTGTTCGTAAGAGAAGTTGACCCCCGAAATTATGGTTTAATGCACTGTATGACACTAACCAGTTCTGTATTGAATATAACCATCATTTCAGCATCATTTTTTCTACTTTAAACATATAACGCTATGTTTGCATATGTATGTACGTATGTGTGTAGTATCTATGTGTATATATATGTACTGTATATACTTTACACATGAAGGCAGTAGGGTCAGAGTCAGGTGTGTGTGTGTGTGTATGTGTACATGTGTATGTGCATCAGGTTTTTGCATTCTCCTTTGAACAAGCTTTATCATCCTCTGGTTCCCTCATTAATGAATTCAGTATTTTGATTGCTTATGTTCTCTTTATAATTGTAAGGGAATGATAGTTTTAATATTTTGAAAATTATACTTGACCATGGTGATGGGACTATGTAAAAGGGACAGAGGAGCCAGCTGAAAGAACTCCCAGTGGCCAAAGCTGCAACAGTTTGTGTAACAAAATAAGTAACACTGGATATAACCCAAGGTATAAAATACCCCTGAGGTGGTGACATCACCGACATGACTCAGTAAGAGGTCCCTTGTCATAAAATGCCCTTAGCAACAACAATTCAGCATTTGTCCACAGACAAACCTGCCTTTGAGGGAGCTGTGGGATCCAGCACCTGTGCCAGGGACCCAGGAGGAGTCTCGCCTACTCGCATGTTGGGTGACAGACATACAGACCTCGCTCCTGGCTGTGGACCCTGCAGTGGCCCGTGAACTGGCTCCAGCCCTTCTCAGCTGCAGTGTGGGAGCCCCTGAAAAACACGGTATTAGACAATCACTCACGAATGAGAGAGCCTTTAATGAACTCCAGATTTCCAGCAGAGAATTCCCAGCACACTGTTGGAGCAAAAAAGTACAAGTTTGGTCACATTGGAGAGGGTGAGAAGAACAGTTTCACTTTACTCACACCACCCCTCCTCCAAGGTGACACAGTGCAGTGCCAAGCGAGATCTTCTGGGCCTGTGATTTCTACTCCAGGGGAAAGTGAGAGCGTGTGCATGAGCACCTGGCTTCTCAGGTCTGCTGGACATTGACAGGGAGGCCCGTTTCTCTCTCACCCCACCTAGAGCACTGAGTCGTGAGCTGCATGACTGGGGCTGGAAGAGGCTGGGAGAGCAGTGGGTAGGACTTTAGGATGGCATTAAAGGGATACAGATCCTTCTATTTCTTAGTTTGAACGTGAATGAGTATTGAATTTTATTAAATGATTTTTCTGCATCTATTGACATAATTGTATGATTTCTCCTTTAAATTATTATGTAATAAATTAATAGATATCCTAATATTTAATCAATCTTACAGTCTTGGAATAAACTCGACTTGGTTATGATGTTAAAAAAAAAAAAAAAAGGCACACATCCTACTAACTGCATTAAAGACTCTATCAAGTAGTCTGTCCACAAACCATTGGTAATTCCTCACCGGCTGATCCCCCCCAATGACCCACAGGCACCCCCACTACTCTGTGCACCTCCCCCCCACACACCCCTACCGTGTGTCTGGCACTGTTTGCGTACTCCCAATGGCAGCAAGAGAGAGTGAGCTTTGGCAGATGGCTAGGGAGCACAGACAGAAAGCCAGGCCAAGTCTGCAGGCCAGAGAGAGAAACCGCAAACTTGAGCTTTGACTCTGCCCTCAGGAAAGCAAAAGAGAGGCTGTCAGCACCTGGCTCAGAGGGTGGCAGGATCAAGAGAAGGCATACAAGCTCAAGAATTCCATCACAAGAAGGAATAAGAAGCATGGAATAGGCATATCCATAGACAATCTGAAAAGCCTCAGAATCCCTAACAGAACTGATCACAGGTATTTCTCTTCCAAAGTCCGTTAGTAAAGGTGGAAGGAGTTGACTGCCACTACAAATGCGAAGACAGCAGTGCGAGACTTCAAGGGACGTGAAAACAAATAATACGACGGCACTAGTAAGTCCTTACCTATCAATAATTACTCAATGTCAAAGGATTAAATTCTTCAATCAGAAGTCATAGTGTGGCCGATGGGATAAAAAACAAGACCCAACTATCTGCTGCCTACAGGAGACTCACTTCAGCTTCAAGGACACATAGGCTCAAATGAAGAGATGGAAAAGGATGTTCCATGCAAGTGGAAACCAAAAAAAGTGGGGGTAGCTATACTTCTATCAGACAAAATAGACTCGAAGCAAAGAATAGTAACAAGAGACAAAGAAGATCGTTATACAATGATAAAGGGGTCATTTCATTAAGGGAATATAACAATTGTAAATATACATGCACTCAACATTGAACACCTAAATATATTAAGCACATACTAACAGGTCTGTCTTCCACTCACCAAAATTAACTTGAAATGGATTAAAGATTTACATGTAAGACCTGAAACCATAAAATTCCTAGAAGAAAATGTCAGCAAAAAAACTTTATGACCTTGCTCTTGGCAACAATTTTTTGGATATGACACTAAAAGCAAAAGCAACAAAAACAAAAATAAATCAAGTGGGACTACATCTAACTGAAAATCTTTCTGCACAGCAGAAGAGCTGATCAACAAAATTAAAAGGCAACCTATGAAATGGGAGAAAATATTTGCCGATCATATATCTGATACGGGGTTGATATCCAAAATATTTAAGGAACTCATACAACTCAATAGCCAAAAACAAACAATCTGATTTAAAAGTGGGCAAAGGAACCTGAAGAGACATTTTTCCCAAATAAGACATCCAAATGGCCATCAGGTACATAGAAAAGATGTTCTAGGTCACTAAATCATCAGAGAAATGCAAGTAAATGCCACAATGAGATATCACCTCATACCAGTTAGAATGGCTATTAAAAGTATGAAAGAAAACAAGTGTTGGCAAGGATATGGAGAAAAGAGAACCCTTATGCACTGTTGGGTGGGAACGTTCTCACTGGTGGAGAACTAGGAAAATGGCAATACCTGGAGCGGCCATGTTGAAAGATGGCAGAGTCAATCCATGATCATGGATCCCTATGTGATCCTACAGATCAGAATGCTCTACCTGCCCTAGACTACCTGCTTCTATTTGGACTATTATGTGAAAGAGAAATACATGCTTGTCTCAATAAAATCCTTATATTTTGGAGTCTCTTTGTGATAGCAACTTAGCATGAACCATATTAATGCTTTAACCATACCACAGTGGTACATTGATCCAAGTATCGGCTTTCTTCTTTGTTGGCCTTCCTTATTAAGACATTAAAACTAGAATTGAGGCTTTAGGTGCTCTGTCACCAAGTGGAAATTAGCTTTTCTTTCTTGCAGTCTGTCCGATTTTATTCTTGGGCTGCATAAAAGTGTTTAGAAAGGAGTTCTGTGATGTCTGTAGCTGTGGAAGATTAAAGCTAACATATAGGTATATAAAAGAAATAAGCCTGTGCCTTCACTTATTGTACAAGATAGCTGCAGCCAGCTTAGAAATTAGACTTTCATCTATATTACCTGATTTTCTTCAGGCGTTTCTTGAGTTTTTAAGACATGTACACCTTGTCTGCCATATTCAAGAAAATGACAAAGAGTAGAGGATGGATATGATCAGGCTGTAAATAGATGTAACAGTATAGGTGTTTGAAACAAGCATACCGTGGGTTGGATAAATAAGAAGGGAGGAAATTGTGGTAACAGACTATTATTTCAGTAAGTTTGACGGGGAAGGGAGCATTTA
This sequence comes from Phocoena phocoena, assembly GCF_963924675.1. NCBI lineage: Eukaryota > Metazoa > Chordata > Mammalia > Artiodactyla > Phocoenidae > Phocoena > Phocoena phocoena. Next base: position 20,903,358 of record NC_089228.1, read on the forward strand.
GGTGAGCGTGTATGGCTAATATATGAAACAATGTGTATATATGTGAGGAAAAATGTGCTTCAGTACGTAGTCTAGATTCCATCCCGTTGACACCCCTTGTATTATCTACATGTCTTTTAGAGGTTCAAAAAAAAAGACATTAAAACTAAATTAGTAAATAAATTCTTATGAAAAATTAAGCGGGTCTCCAACCTATACAGGGTCTTTCCTTTTAACTCCAGAACAACATAGTATCTCACTATGGTGAGCAGGAATGATATTTTTATTATTTTCCTTTTTATTTGGTCCTTGCGTATCTCTGTACCTTACACTTCTTGTGCTCTCTCCCTGTCTCTCCCTCTCCCTTCCTCCGTCTCCCTTTCTCTCTCTCTCTCTCTCTCTGCTTTCTATTCTAGGCAGAGTACATAAAGCTTACTTCCCTTTTCTTTTTTCTCCAAGTGGATATACTCTCTCGTGACCGGAGGCTCCTTGCCCACGCTAACATGTATCTGGAATGTTCTTCTCTTCCTTCTGGCTTCATTGCCTTCTACTTGTACTCATAGCTCAGCTCAGTTATCATCTCCCCCAAAAGTCTTCCCTGACCCCTCAGAGTATGTTGTGTTCCTCTCTTACGTGCTGTATTAGTTCACCGCTTCTGAGAGACAGACACCAAAAAGGGATTCGATGTGCAAAGAATTTTTTTAGGGAAAATGATTTTTCAGTTTAAAAGTTAGGAGTGCAAGAAGCAGGAGTAGACAGGGAGAGCCTTCAGACCATGATGCGGGTATGGCCCCTGGGAGAGCGGGGAGGGGAAGGAAGGAGGAGTGGGTAGGAAGAGTCTTAGACTCTGGGCACCTCTGAGAACATTTCGCTGAGGTTGATGGGGCGTCCTCAAGCGCAAGTAGCCCATTGAAGGAGTCCTGCCTCTCACAGGATGGGTCCCTGCTGGGCCCGGCTCTTGGCTGGAAGGAGCCCAAAGAATCAAGAAGAGCATCAGCTGGGCTGTCAGTGAGCTGTGCTGCCTGTAGTCAGAGATGTGAGTGGTGCATTTTAATAACCACCTCATCTGCTCTCTAAGCCCCGTGTCTGATTATACGAGTGTGTGACTGTATAGGCATTATATTCGTATGCTCTTCCCTCTTTGTACCACTCTGCTCCACGAGGGAAAGGACTGTGTGTGTTTTGCATGATATCCCTAGGGCCTAGCACAGTGTCTAGCACATTTTAAAACAAAGGCAACCTGAACTTTCCAAAAATCAATTTAAAATTCTTTTAAATTTTAAAAAGATTTTTATTCATTTAAGAAATTTTTTTCAACTTGGTTTAAAGAAAAATGTGCCCTGGGGGGAGGTTCAAAATAAATAGAATCTGCAATAATGGTTGTAAACAACTGAAAGCATTAACCTGAAAATCTCTATTAGATGAAATTTAATGAAATTAATGTCCTTGTGGCAGTTGATCAGGTGAAATGCTGGAAATACCTAATTCCAAGAAAATCTTAAACCCAATTATCTATTCATTGTGCTTAGAAAGACAGTGTTTGTTCTGGGATATCTTTATGAGTTTAATAAAGTATTTATTAATGACCCCACATGTAAATAAAATGCTTTATTGGTCTGCAGGGGTCAGATAAATGGTCAGATTTATTGGTCAACTATAAAAATGTAGATGATTCTTCCATGCTCACTGCTTTGAAGTTAGGCAAAAGGAGGAAGTGTCAGAAAAAGGCAGGCCTGAAATCTGGGCACTGTGACAGGATTGTATGAGAATTCTTGTCTTACTCAGTTTGTCGACTTGCTAGTGTAAATGTGGGTGGTCTGGAAAGTTCTTTGCTTATAGTGTAATGTGTGAGAGTTTAGGATCCCAAGTGGCATTACTAAGTGTGAGCCTGCCTGCTGCCGTCATCAACACCATTTGCTTTCCTGTTGCCTTTTGGTAGCCCTCCATGTGTAAATTTAGATCTGTAATTTAAAAGAGTGCTCATGGTGCTGGATTTGTTTCCTCTGAGGCTGCATGAAATCAGGTGTTTGGAAGTAGAATCCAGTTCTACCCTTGATTTGTACTTTCAGCTATGCCTTGAATTCATTTAAGTTTCCTCCCTCCAAATGGACATTGCCTTATTGTTTTATCTGATAATAAAAGTATTATTAAAACAATTCAATATCAAGGGGGAAAATAAAACATCTGTAATTTTGTCCCATGAAAGAAACTGCTCAACATTTTGTGTAAAGAATTCTGGACTGAATTAATTTCTTTTTTAAATTTATTTTTTAATGAAGTATAGTTGAATTACAACGTTGTGTTAATTACTGCTGTATAGCAAAATTGTACAGATATATATATTCTTTTTCATATTCTTTTCGATTATGGTTTATCCCAGGATATTGAATATCGTTCCCTGTGCTATACAGTAGGGAATAGCACAAATAGGGATCTGTCTTTCTGACTTACTTCACTTATTGTGATAATCTCTAGTTGCATCCATGTTGCTGCAAATGGCATTATTTTGTTCTTTTTTATGGCTGAGTAGTATTCCACTGTATATATGTTCTACATCTTCTTTATCCATCATCTGTCGATGGACATTTAGGTTGTTTCCCTATGTCTTGGCTATTGTAAATAGTGCTGCCATGAACACAGGGGTACATGTATCTTTTTGAATTATAGTCTTGTCTGGATATATGCCCATAAGTGGGATTGCTGGGTCATACTGCAGTTCTATTTTTAGTTTCTTGAGGAACCTCCATACTGTTTTCCATAGTGGCTGCACCAACTTGCATTCCCACCAACAGTTTAGGAGGTCTCCCTTTTCTCCACACTCTCTCCAGCATTTGTTACTTGTAGACTTTTTAATGATGGCCATTCTGACTGGTGTGAGGTGGTGCCTCATTGTAGTTTTGATTTGCATTTCTCTAATAATTAGAAATGTTGAGCATCTTTTTATGTGATGGCCAATAGGCCATCTATATTTCTTCTTTGGAGAAATGTCTCTTTAGGTCTTCTGCCCATTTTTTGATTGGATTGTTTGTTTATTTGTTGTCGAGTTGTATGAGCTGTTTGTATATTTTCGAAATTAAGCCCTTGTCGGTCGCATCATTTGCAAATAGTTTCTCCCATTCTGTAGGTTGTCTTTTTGTTTTGTTTATGGTTTCCTTTGCTGTGCTGGACTGACTTCTTCATTAGGCTGTGGATTCTGCCACTATCGTTTTAAGTTAGGATATTATCATCTATCTGGTTGTTTAGGAATTCCATTCTAATAACAAAAATATTTATTATTATAATCAGTTTACTATGTACTAAATGCTTTATGAAGATTGTATAATTTAATCCCAACGACCCTTGATGGAGGCAAAATTATTCTTCTCTTTTTATGTAAAAGGAAACAAAGACCTTGGAGGTACAAATATTAGCTAAAGAGAAAACTGACATTCTAACCTGGGCAGTTTCTCTCTGATTTGAGAAGGAAGAAGTACTTTATTTTACATCGTCTGACAGTATTTTATGGGTTATTATAGGTATTTGTAAATCCTTCTGGATTAAGGCATGAGATAAATCTAATACAAATATACATATTTGAAGGGACCCAGAAACTTTCCTATATGAATAAATATGTGGTCTGCCCTTCTGTGACCTTGAAAGAAACTATTTTATCAAGGAACCACTCTCCTAATTTACTTGACTTATAATTTCAGGGTTTCATAAAGTGAGGGTTCAAATGTAATTACACCAAGTGCTCCATTTAGACTGTCATGATTTTTGATAAATGTTTGGCTACCTAATCTTCTAGCGTGTCTGGAATGTCTTGTGTGTCTGCTAAGTTTCTTACAACCTTTCAGAGTAGGGCTTCATCACTTCATGGCTGGTCAATATTCTCAGATACATTTTAGTACTCTTGATCTTCTACATGTGACATTAATTCTGTTTTATGGACGAATGTTTCAAAGATGAGAGGTGTTTTTTTTTTTTTTTTTTTTTGCGGTACGCCGGCCTCTCACTGTTGTGGCCTCTCCCGTTGCGGAGCACAGGCTCCGGATGCGCAGGCTCAGCGGCCACGGAGAGAGGTGTTTCTGAGTGACCACTTCTGTATCTTCAGTCTCAGATGCTCCATTAGGATTCTTAAGTGACTGGCTGAAGTCATTATCGAGGCAAGAGCTATTACTTCAAGTGTTGGCAAACTTAATTCTTGTATCTTGCAAGCAGCCAACAACATGCTTCCTTTTATACACACTCAAAAGCACAAACTCACATTCACACACATGGTTTTCAGCTTCATTTCCAGTTTAACAGGTAGAAGAAGAGGAGTGTTGGCCAGATAAACCTGGGAATTTATCAAATTATAGGAGATGAGGAGTGCGTGGAAATTTAACCTATTGCCTCAAGAATTTTAAAGATGGAGTCAAGAGTTACAAACTCAAAATGCTGGAACGGGCCAATGATACAGATTACCTAAGTGCATAATTAAGGCTGAGTAAAGCAATAAGGGAAGGTGAGGCCTGGGGCAAACTGGGGAACCATGCCCCAGCTGAATTTTGTGTTTTTTTTTTAAGTATTATGCTGCCCAAACAAAACATACTGAGAGCTGCGTCTAAACCAGAACTGGCTGCTGTTTGAAGTTTTCTAGTTTCTGGAACAGATTAGTACAGGATAGGGAAATATATTAAGGTCTCATAAGTTTGACCACTGTATCCAAGTAGGTCCCTCCTTTTATTCCCCTTTCTAGCACTTATCACAGTCTGTATAATTAGCTTCCGTTTTTAATTTGTTTACTTGTTTATAATCTCTTTCTCTCAACTTTATGAAGGCAGTGACTGCATTTTTCTTGCTCATCTCTGTGATTACCAACACTACCCAGGGTCAGATACATAATTGGTCCTCATAAAAACTGTTGAGGGGATGAAGCAAAGAGTACGATACATCTTATCAACATGTGACATATCTTTTTAATTCTGGCACGCCCAGCGCTTAGTGCAATTGTGGTGATGCAGTAAGTATTCGTTGGATGCAGTTGTTGGTGATGCTGGTCCGCCGCAGATGGTTAACCACATCGAACTAGCTTACACTGGGTGAAGGGCAAAGTCTCGAAATAAATGTGGTCCGCAGAATGGGGAGAAACTTGGGCACTGGCCTCAGCTCTGCCAGGCAGTTCGGTAAGACAGAAAATGTCAAGCTTTATGGATACTAATTAGGCATGACTACTAATCAGAGCAAGTTGCTGGCATCAGTGACGTCTGATGATGGATAAAAACAGGAAATCCAGAAGGGGTCACTGTTCCCAGATAAAGGTATGCAGCCCGCCTTGGGTAAGCCAGCTGATGCTAGAACTAAATCCACAGGAGCTGAATGTTGAGTTCACACATGTGGGAAGAAGAGGAATGGTAAGAGAAAGGCCCAACGGGAGATAAGGCACCAAGAAACCATCTGGGCATCCAGTACGGGTTTAGAATTCTAAAATTCCAGAAATGATCGCAAAGTGTAGACTTGGCCTCAACGTCCAGACAGAATGATTGCTGGAGCCCAGATCAGGCCCACACCAGCATTAGTGTTGTTTGGTGTTGAGTTCTCCAATAAATTCCACCCCAACTAAGAGCACATTAGTGCCAGTAACTGAAGGGCTAACACCAGTACCTTTGGCTATAGGGAGAAGAGCTTCCAGTCCTTTGTCCTAAGTGAATATGAACCTAGGATGTTTAATTTTTAGAACAGGAGAACCCAACAGTGAGAGGCCGGCGTACTGCAAAAAAAGGGAGACTTGAGCAATGAGGCAGAGATGCCTCTGTCCACCACATTTTATATTCCCCTTCCATATAGAATTGTTGGTAGGAAGTGGCTGCCCAGCTAGGGTCTGTATTTCCTAGCATTCTTCCTCCCCTGCATGGGAGATGGAGGAGTTAGAGGGCATACATGTGACTAGTTCTTACTCATGTCATGGGGTTGAAGTGAAGTGATGTGTGATCCTTCCAAGCCAAGGCTTTTTTTTTTTTTTTTTTTTTTTTTTTGCGGTACGTGGGCCTCTCACTGCTGTGGCCTCTCCTGTTGTGGAGCACAGGCTCCGGATGCGCAGGCTCAGCGGCCATGGCTCACGGGCCCAGCCACTCTGTGGCATGTGGGATCTTCCCGGACCAGGGCACGAACCCGTGTCCCCTGCATCGGTAGGCAGACTCTCAACCACTGCGCCATCAGGGAAGCCCTTCCAAGCCAAGGCTTTTAAGAGGTGCTCTTGTTTTCTCCGTACTTTCTCCTGGTTATAGTTAGCGATGAGGACCTTGATCTCAATGCTCCTTACACATTGGAATCACTTGGTTATCTTAACAAAACTGATGCCAGGCCTGGTATTAGACCTGTGGTTCTAAACCAGGGGGTATTTTTGCCCCCTAATGGGCATTTGGCAAAATCTGAGGATATCTTTGGTTGTCACCCTTAGGTGGAGGAGTTATTGGAATCTAATAAGCAGAGGCCAGGGATGTTGCTAAACATCTTACAATGCACAAAACATCCCCCCACAGCAAAGAATTATCTGGTCTGAACTGTGTCAAGAGTTATAAACCCTGCCCCAGAGGATGGAGAGCCACAAGACTGAGAGATGGAAGAGGCCTGGTGCCTGAATCACTGCATCAAGGAAACTTGCCTGTCGACCTGGAGCACCTACCTTGGAGAGTCATCTGAATGGAAAACAATCCACTAATGTGTTAAATCACTGAAAGTTGGGGTCTCTTTGTGATAGCAGCTAGCATTGCCTTAAGTAATACAAGAAGAGAAATGTGCTGAAGGAATTGTGATTAGTTAGCTTACAAAATAGACATGCAATATATCTTACTGCCTTCTACCTAGGTTGCAATATTAAATTGTGGGCCATTGTTTTACTTAAAATTGATCGGTAATTCACAGCACAGATTTCCCTAATTAAAATCATCCAAATCAGTATTCAGTGATTTTATGGCATGGGAATGGATTTTGAGTATTTGGTTTGTATGCTGGATGAAAAATATTGGAGTCTGACCTTAATAAGTAGGTTAGGTTGTGTTTCAAGTTAAAATTTGTTTTATTTAGGATTTCATCTGTTTTATTCAGTAAATATAAAGTTAATCTTTCACATCATCTTATTAGTTACTGTTTGTAAAGAAGATAAGTTAAAAAAAAAGAAAAGCAGATAGGTTAGATTTGTAAAGTAAGAGAAGAAAAATTGTTACAGATGGTAGCTTTAGTAAATATTGTAAAAATGCCAGACTCTTAAATCTGTTTGACTATTTATGTTAATCCTTGAAATGGATTAATATTGAAACTCTGTAGGGGTTGTGTTTTTTCAGGAATTTTAGAGAAAAATTTTAGAGAAAATGAATCAATTCTTTCAGTGCATGGTGTCTAGGAGGACCCACGTCTTCCTCTAGAGTCACCCAGGGCTGGATAATTAAGACATTGAACTCTTTGGCTATATTGATACAATTAGAGATGGGCTAGATTAGGGTTAATCTTGGGACTTGTTTAGCATCTGTCAGAAGAAACATGCTTTATTTTTTGCTGGTTTGGAGCTATAAGGCTATAAGCCAAGAGGTGTGGGCAGCCAATTTACTTAAGAATGAAGCCAGCATAAAGAAGAACATAGATGAAAGATGGAGATGGAGATAGAAAGAGAGAGAGATTGAGTTCTAATGCTATCATTTGAATGTCTGGGCCAAGTTATCAAGTCATACCTAGAGTTTCACAGACTTTTCATTGACCCATGTTAGTAAAGTCATGCTTTTTGCTTAAGCCAATTGGCTTGAGTTTTCTGTCACTTATATCTACTTTCACATAACATAAGTGAGATATGTTGATTATGCCTGACATGGTGAAATACGTTGATTGTGTCTTTATTTGTTATGGTAGATTACGTTATTATTACTGATTATTTGCTCCTCTCCTGTGAGCTTCCATGTCCATCCATTTGCATGTGACTGGCATTACCTAGCGTGTGGAAGGAGAATACTTCTCTAAACCATAATGTCAAGTCTGGTCGTGTGACTTGCTTTGGTCAATAGGATGTGGGAAGAAATGAATATGCATATCCATGCAGAAGCTTTAAGGGCAATCACATGGTTCTGCCATTTTCTCTCTCTCTCTTTTAATCTGCCAAGTGGCCATGAATCCCAGAATGGAGAAGATATTTGGTGCAGAGCCTCAGTTGATCCATAGATGACAAGTAACGTGACAAGAAATAAATGTATTTTGTTGTAAACTATTGATATTTTGGTGGTGTTGTTAATGAAGCATAACCCAGCAACAGTTGACTAATATAATTGCTGTCTTTGGAATGCTTGCAAAATTTATAATTGAGTATAAACCTAGAGCACCTATAATCTTTGATTATATCCTGCAAGTTACCAAATATGAATTTGGGATGACTGGTTGCTTCTTATTTTTTTGGTGTTTGTAGCCCTGTTATATGCAGTTGTGACTGAGAACATGGGTTTTATCTCTGTGGTTTAATAACTAGTAAGCTACCGAACTTCTTAGATTCTCAATGTCCTCCTTATAATAATAATACTAGGCTTCCCTGGTGGCACAGTGGTTGAGAGTCAGCCTGCCGATGCAGGGGACACGGGTTCGTGCCCTGGTCTGGGAAGATCCCACATGCCGCGGAGCGGCTGGGCCCGTGAGCCATGGCCGCTGAGCCTGCGCGTCCAGAGCGTGTGCTCCGCAACGGGAGAGGCCACAACAGTGAGAGGCCCGCGTATTGCAAAAAAAAAATAAATAATACTTTCCTCCTAGGATTTTTGTGAATACAGAGTTAAACACAGTGCAAGGCACATAGTAAAACACTCAGTAGATAGTAACTACAATTTTTACCATTACAGAAGACAGTGCCCTAATAAACTCTTTTTGATGCTTCCAGTAACAAACCCCCTTGGGTGAAATTCAAGGTAAGCCTAACCAATATTAAGCACCACTCTCTAATGGATGGCATTCTGGGGAGGCTCCCAAGACATTACTTTTAAAATTGCATCTATATCATTTGAGGAAACAGTAACTGGGGAGAATGCTGCCGAGAAAGTTGGATGAGAGTTGAGGGAATATACTGAGAAGTAGGAGAGCCATTTATTCTCTGAATTTCTTTGTACTTGAAGGTAAATGAAAAGGTAACAGTGCTTGCAGAGTTGGTCCTCAAACCAGATCTGAGAAGGACACCAGCATCTCATGGCGGTTCTTGTACATTCTTCATTTACAAGGACCTTTTGGAAAATTTCTTTTGTTAGAGGGCAAAGGTTATATTGGTTTAACTAATTATTTTATAACCTTGGAAAAGGGGATAAGGAGGTTTTTATGACAGGAATACTTCTTAAGACAAATATCTCTGAATAATGAAGAGTAAGTCTTTTGATTGATATGGACTGATAGCTGTGTGTGTGTGTGTGTGTGTGTGTGTGTGTGTGTGTGCGCGCACACATGTATGTTTGGGGGACATGGAAAGGTTCAGAATGTGAACTAGTAGAGGGAAAGGAAACATTAGGCTTAGAAATATTACCTGGGAATTGGGGATAGTTCCAGTCTTCCTTTTTTGAATAAAGATTCCTCTCTCAGGTATTGTGTTCAGGTATTGTGTTAGGGACTAAAGATATAGAAATTTATTCTCTCATTCATTCAGCAAATATTTACCGAGCACCTACAATGTGCCAGGCACTGTGCTAGGCACCTGGGAACACAGTAATGAGTACAATCAGGTATCATCTGTGACCTTCATGGAACCTAGAGTCTAAGAAGGAACAGGGGTGATTAAATCATAACATAAATAACTATGAAGTTACAGTGTGGTTAAGTACAAGGAAGGAAAGTTACAAGAACCAGGAGGATATTTACTAGAAGGATATGTCCTTTGTCTGGAAGTGTCAGGGAGACAATATGGTCAGATTTGTCTTTCAAAAAGATTATTCTGCCTTCATTGTTGAAATGAAGATTCAATAGTGGGTACAAAGAATCAGTTAGAAGGCTACTGCGGGGATCCCAGGAAGAAATGTGGCTGGCTTAGAACAAGGAGGTGATAATGGAGACAGAAGTGGACCAATTTCAGAAATCTTTAGGAGGTAAACTCAATTGAACTTGGTGAAGAATTGGATGAGAGAGAAGAGGGGAGTGATGTCAAGAATGACTTCTGGTTTTTTTTTTTTTTTTTTTTTTTTTTTTTTTTTTTTTTTTTTGCGGTACGCAGGCCTCTCACCGTTGTGGCTTCTCCCGTTGTGGAGCACAGGCTCCGGACGCTCAGGCTCAGCGGCCATGGCTCACGGGCCCAGCCGCTCCCTGACATGTGGCATCTTCCCGGACCGGGGCACGAACCCGTGTCCCCTGCATCGGCAGGCGGATTCTCAACCACTGCGCCACCAGGGAAGCCCTGACTTCGGGGTTTTAAGCTTCTCTCTCTAGGACCTCATAAATGCACCATGAAAAATAAAGTGAAATATTTGCCCCAGTATAAACAAAGTTATGGCACAGATAATTGGGACTTGATAAAATGTCCCATCACTGACCCTTGAGCTCAATTCCCTGAGGGCCCAGTGTTTAAAGAAGATTTAAAGTATAATGTATTTGTTGGTGGTCCATAGCCAAAGTCAACACAAGTACCCAGACTATAATGTACTGCTCGAGGACACAGTTGGAATATTCCAGTCCCAGGCTAAACGGTGAAGTCTACCTGTTGTGTGGTCCTATAATCGTCTCCAACTTCCCCCCACCCCAAGTGCTTGATGCTCTTGTCAGAGCTGTTTGAAGAGCCTGAGGGATATTGCGTAACAGCATGCTCTTCAAGGAATTAGCTTTGCAGCTTAGCGAAGAGAAACTTTCGTGACTTCAGCGGTGCTCAGTGTTTATTATTTCTCAGACTGTGCTCTTGCATGGTGTAGTTATAAAAGCATACACTTATAGTAATATAAGTTATATAACTAATAGCTGTAGAATATATAATATGTAACTCTCATAAGAGTTATAAAAGTAGACACAGTGGGGATTTCCCTGGTGGTGCAGTGGTTAAAAATCCACCTGCCAGTGCAGGGGACACGGGTTCGAGCCCTGGTCCGGAAGGATCCCACATGCCACGGAGCAGCTAAGCCCGTGGACAACAACTACTGAGCCTGCGCTCCAGAGCCCGTGAGCCACAACTACTGAGCCCATGTGCCACAACTACTGAAGCCCACGTGCCAAGAGCCCGTGCTCCACAACAAGAGAAGCCACTGTAATGAGAAGCCCGCGCACCGCAATGAAGAGTAGCCCCTGCTCGCCGCAACTAGAGAAAGCCCGTGCACAGCAATGAAGACCCAACGCAGCCAAAAATAAATAAATTTTTTAAAAAAAGGAGACACAGTGGGCATTGATTAATGTTACGTATAAATGCGAAGACTGAGACCTGCAAATATTAACCAACTTGCTTTTGGACTCACGGGTACTCATTGTTCAAAGCTTATATTTATATCAGGACTTATTCCTTCAACAAATATTTATTGAGTACCGTATGCTAGGACTATTTCCAAGTAAGCAATGTAATCTAATAAATTGCCTGTCCTCATAGAGCTCATGCTCTATTTGGAAAGATAAATAAGCAAAAAAAAAAAAAAACCCAAATAGTATAATTTCATATAATACCATGAAGAATAAAACAGAGCAAGGGGTAGAATGTAATTAAGTGCATTAAAAAGGGACCTTTGTCAAAGCAGTCCTTTGTGAAGGGAAGATATCTGAGCTGAGACGGGATTGATGAGAAGGAATTCTGGGGGCAAAAAACATTCTACGTGGGGAGACAGCAGGTGCAAAGGTCCTGACGCAGGAAACAACTTAGCAGATTTGACAACAGGAAAGAGAAAGCCACATGGTGGGAATATGGTGAACCCAGGAAAGAAAAGTTTATTTGGGGGCCAAGATATTAGAGACTCTTTAGGGCTACAGTAGAGAGCTTGGATTTTATCTAAGGGCAGTGGGAAGTCATTAGAGGGTTTTAAACATTAAAGTCACATGATCTGAGTAGGATTTAAGAAGATCGTTCTAGCTCCTGGGTGAATGGACAAAGTGGGTACAGCAGAATGTGAGAAGAAAGTCAGCTGAGGAGAAAGCTGGTAGTTTGGACCATCGTTGTAGGAACAGAGATACAGAGAAGTGGGTGAATCTATGATACCTTTGGATATCAGGTGGCAGGGTTTGCTGGTGGACTAGTGATAGGAGATAAAGAAAAAAAAATACAAAACAGAAACAAGGGCAACTTCTATGGTTTTGACCAAAGCAATTAAATCATGAATCACTATAATACCGAAGATTCAACCCAGATCTCCTTAACACTCCAGCAATCTCTTTTGAAAGGCAAGGGTCTAATTGCCTGTTCTAGTGTGGAATTTTTCCTTTTGAAGTGTCACCTTATTATTCTGTCTACAGGAAGCACGGAGAGAGATTGATATTTATAGGTTGCATTAGAATTCAGATTGCCCGCCCCAGATGTCTGCTGCAAGCTTTCTGACTAGGTTAGTAATAGCTGTGGCGCATTGGCTCTGTCAGTGAGGATGTATGCCTCGGTGTCCAGTTCCTTCAATCTAAAAGAAGACAAAGGCTGACCATGTCGACCTGACTGGTCTTCTTGTTGCCTAGCGCTGCCCTTTGTCTGCAGCCTACTTCCTGGACCTGGTGTCATGACTTACTCAAGAAGACTGTTTACATCCCAGCATGGGATGACAGATGGGGTTGCAGGAGGGAATCTGGACCATGGTCAGGGGCATCTTATGGTCCCCAGAGGCTCGAGTATGACAACCTGGCCTCTTTGGCTCCCTGCTTTCTGTAGGCAGAGCGGGTTCCAGAACTCCATGGTGTGGTGGAGCTGGGTCACCCCTGTGGTTTGGACAGAGAGCAGGGTGGGGCAAGCTGTCCCCCGGCTGCTCCGGAGTTGGCTTCAGACAAGAGACTAAGGTCAGGCATGTGGTTGAAATTACACATGTGTTCCTGGCAGCATTCACGTCAGGATTTATGAATATAGATTTTATAACTTCAGCTGTACTTGGCAATGATCATTTCTTGGTTGAAGATGCGTGGAGGGTCCCTAAGATCAATTCTTACTGCAGATGGAAATCTGAATTCTGACAGTGAGTGGCTTATCCTTACTTTTTGAAAGTCTCCTGAGTGGGCATACAGGAGAGAGTATCCATCAGTCAGGATCCTGGCAGGAAACAGGATTCACCTCTGATGGTTCAAATGAAGAGACTGAGTGAAGGAACTATTTGCAGAGGTGTGGGCGGGGCTGAGGGGACACTGAAAGGGCAGGGGAGTCACCAAGAGGCTAAGAGCAGGGCAAACTGTTACCACTCCAAGGGCCAAAGAAGAGAAAGGACAGAACTGTAGTTACCTGAGCCAGGTGAGACCCGGTGCCATAGAGGAGGAGCCACTAGCAGCAGCTGGAGACCCGGAGGAAGCATCTGCTACCAGAGAGGTCACCCAGAAGCGGGAGGGAGCGAGGAAGGTTCTCCACCCGCCCTGTCGTATCATCTGCTGGGGAGAGGGGAGGGCGGACAGGAAGGAAGACGGATGCGGAAGGGCAAATGAAGGACCAGAGACCCAAGAGGGATGTTGTTCTTCGCTCCAAATCATAGCATCGGCATTGTCTTTAAACACATACACATACACACCCCACCTCCTCCTCTCTTTTTACTCATTTATAATAATCTTCAAACCCCACGACACCCAGAAACCACTGCAGGGACGGGAGATGGAGTGTGAATGCTATGGTATGTGGACCTTGGGTGCATCCAGGTATTCCCTAGGGGCACCATGGGATGGAAGTAGGGAGTGTGCATGGGGTCCTGGCCTGGACCCTTATTGCTGGTTAGGGGTTGACTTGCAGAGCGGGAGAGGGGCTCAGAGTGAATGAGGAAACTTCTCACCCCAAAAGACAATGGCATTTTGGGGATAGAAGGGGGTCACAGTACATGTTTCATGAAGACTAAGGCTGGGAGTCAGAGCTTCAAAGACGCGTGTTCCTACACGGGAAGGTACGGGTTTGAGGTGGCTTGATTTAAAGCCCCCAAGTTGGTGTCTGGTCCAGTTTCCTAAAAACGGCAGCTCGCCTTTCAGGGAGAGGCATTGCAGAAAATTACAGGAAAGATATTTGGTTTGGCAGTCAAGGAAGGGGGAAGGGGAGACAGTGATGCTCTTTTAATTTCACTCAGAGTAGCGAGAACTGGAAGAGGGCCCTGGATGAGCTGGAGGCCAACGTCTCGGGAGAAGGTATCGCAGCAGAAGCTTTCCAAGTGTAGCTCTGTATTTTTTATTATGATTTGGGAGGTAGTGCTGTGTATTTTTTTTTTTTAAGCGTATTTATTTATTTATTTTTGGCTGCATTAGGTTATTCATTGCTGCGCGCGGGCTTTCTCTAGTTGCGGTGAGCGGGGCCTACTCTTCGTTGTGGTGTGCGGGTTTCTCATTGCTGTGGCTTCTCTTGTTGCAGAGCACGGGCTCTAGGCACTCGGGCTCAGTAGTCGTGGCTCACGGGCTCTAGAGTGCCGGCTTAGTAGCTGTGGTGCACGGGCTTAATTGCTCTGTGGCCTGTGGGATCTTCCTGGACAAGGGCTCGAACCCGTGTCCGCTGCATTGGCGGGCGAATTCTTAATCACTGCGCCACCAGGGAAGTCCAGTGTTGTGTATGTTCAGGCAAACCAATATTTGTATATTTATTTATAAATTGCATCTCGTCTATGCATATTACCATATGGACATGGTGAGCACCGTGAGGTATAGTGGGTAAGAGCGTGGATCTGTACCTCAGTTTCTTCCTAGGTTTGTTGTGAGAAACGATTACCTGCAAAGCCCTTAGTACAATGCCTGACATGAAGTCAGCAGAATATGGGTTACATTGCGGTATGAAACGTACCCTAAACACAAGTGTTTTAAGGGTGAGATCAAAATATATAAATAGAAGTTTATATATATATTTTAAGTGTATAAGAATATATATTTCCATACCCCATCTTGCACACCTTCTTGGGGGAGTACACTCCCCACTTTGGAGACCACCAGTTAAGACTTAGTATTTGCTGCCACGCAGACTGGCTACCTTGAGTAAATTCGCTTTTTCCAGCCTCAGCATCCTCTTCTGTGGGATGACAGCAGTTAATAGCGCCTGCATTATAGGGCTGTTGGAGGATTAAATGCACTACATCCACTTAACCCAGGCCCTGCCTGGCGTGCCCTCAGGACTCAGTAAAATGTTACATGTGATTATTGTCACAAAAGTAACGGTCATTGTCTTTAAATCAGCAAAGAGAAAAAAGATCATCCATAATCCTACAGGATCATATATTATTGCTGTAAAGGAACTTGTTGGCATATTTTTAGACCTTTTCCTAAAGCTTCTGTATACACACATACATATTTTGCATAATTGGAATCATATTGTGTGTTCTCTGGTGGACCCATTCTTAGTGGCTGTAGAGTATAACACAGGCTCTGATTAATTTATTCACCCAACCTTATTGTTGATCACTTGGTTTTTCTGTTTTAAAAGACACTGTGATGAAAAGTCTTTTTTAACAGGCTTATTGGGATGTAGTTTATGTACCATCAAATCACACGCTTAAAGTATGCAATTCAGTGATTTTTAGTGCATTCAGAGTTGTGTGACCATCACCAGAATCTAATTTTAGAACATGATTGTTGCTACACAAATAAATCAGCACCTGGGACTTCCCTGGTGGCTTAGTAGTTAAAAATCCGCCTGCCAATTTGGGGACATGGGTTTGATCCCTGATCCGGGAAGATCCCACATGCTGCGGAGCAGCTAAGCCCGCGAGCCACAACTACTGAGCTCACGTGCTGCAACTACTGAAGCCCATGCTCCTGGAGCCCGTGCTCTACAACAAGAGAGGCCACCGCAATGAGAAGCCCTTGCACCACAACGAAGGGTAGCCCCTGTTCACCGCAGCTAGAGAAAGCCCGCACACAGCAACAAAGACCCAACGCAGACAAAATAAATAAATAAATAACAAATGTTTTATAAAGAAAAAGAAAAAAACCCTGCACCCATGGTAGTCACCGCCATCCTCAACCCTCCCAGGCTAGGCAACCATTAATCTACGTTCTGTCTCTGTAGATTTGTCTATTCTGGACATTTCCTACAAATGGGATCATACAGTATGTTGTATTTGAAGACTGGTTTCTTTTACTGTACATAATGTTTTTTGAGGTTCACCCACATTGTAGCAGGTCATTATTCCTTTTTGTTGCCAAACATCCCATGGTGTGGATGTATCACGTTTTATTCATCTTTTCATCAGTGATGAACATTTGAGTCGTTTCCATGACGAATAATCTCATAGATTAATCTTAACTATTTCCTTTGAATGCATTCCTAGACTTGAAAATTCTGGGTCATATAATTTCCAGACTTTTGACTATCAAGCACTTCTAATCCAGACTTTCTCTCTCATTTGAGCACATTAATGACTTCCTTCTTCCTCATCGTATGAACTACAAAACTTTTGTATTCCTGTGACACCTGGAGGTATTTACAATTTCTAATAGTCTAGAGAACCATTCTTGGGAATTCTATCCTGTGTTGGGTGTCAGAGGCTCTGATGGACAGTGATATTCCTAAAGGGAACATATTGTATTTACTTGTATCAGTCTTTATCATTTTCAACTACAAACCTCCCTGTCGTCTGGCATTAAGGAAAATAGGCAGAGACTTGTAAGTGGTAGATCGTCTCTTTAAATTGTCTCACTTTGTCCTTTTAAGTGTATGTATCCCCTACCAACCTCCTAGAAGTGGTTGACAACCAGAAAAATAATGTCTTGTGTCAGTGGAATTTAGACCCAAGGTTTCACAGCCCATAGGCAGCTAAGTATCATTAGGCTCATAATCTTATTTATTTAAAATATGTTATTGCTAAACTGACTTTCCCCCTTCTTTAAAAATTTGGGGGCTTCCCTGGTGGCGCAGTGGTTGAGAGTCCACCTGCCGATGCAGGGGACACAGGTTCGTGCCCCGGTCCGGGAGGATCCCACATGCCGCGGAGCGGCTGGGCCCGTGAGCCATGGCCGCTGAGCCTGCGCGTCCGGAGCCTGTGCTCCGCAACGGGAGAGGCCGCAATAGTGAGAGGCCCGCGTACCGCAAAAAAAAAAAAAAAAATTTGGAAGTACGTGAAAGTTTGTTTTCTACATGCTGTGGTTTTTAATCCAACATAGCTGTTAAACTCTTGGGGTGGCCTCTTCGGCAAAATCTACTCACCCTTTTCTTTTTATTATATGTAAGGATCCTGCAGAGAAGGCAGCTGGTGGATATACACCAAGCTTAAGCCTTTGTCATTGTGAATCCTGGATAATGTTTACAAATAGAATGGTCTCTGCAGGTAAGAGAGCTTCCTCCTTTACCACTGCGTTTAATCTTTCCAAAGCCTGAAAAATATTCGTTGAATCATGGTGATTAGGACAGCTGATTTTGCCCTTGCCCTCACCCCCAGATATTCTTCCTCCACTGACCTTTCTGGTCACAAGCAACAGAGCCGATTAAAATACTCTGCTCTTCGTACAAAGACCGTCCACCACACCCCCTGAGGCTCTCCGGTGTTGTCATCAGTGATGCTAATGGGTTTGCCTTGATCTACTTCACTGCCTCTTGAGAATAACAACGTGCATTTATGAGACTGTTGCCTAGATGAGAAGAAGTCTGGCAGGGGCTCGTAAGTGCTGGATCTCTCTTATGTGTCTCTTATGAGAGATGTTTTTATATAAGATACCCAATTTCAATCTCGTGACTACCCACAAAGTGGGTGCTGATATGCCCATCCCAAGGATGAGAAAGTTGAGACATCATTGCTCTGTGCCTCCTGGCAGACGAGGTGTAAAAAAATTCCAATTCAATACAGACTTCTTCAGGTTACAGCGTAGGAAATACAGTCATTCCTAAGAGTAAACAAAGGTAACCCTACTGCTAAATTCTTACCTATCAGAGATGGTGCATACCTTGGTGACCAAAGCCTTTAAAAAATAAATGCTGCAGTGTTATACTCGCCAAGGTGTGGTGTTCAGAGAAAATGCCCTTCAAAAAAACGGGGGAGGGAGAGTTCCTACGATTAAGAAATTTGGGAAATGTTGGGTTATATTAAGTCACACACACTGTAGATTGAGGACCTTCTCAGAGACTCTACTATCGGAATATGCATTGTGAAACCCCAAGGTGGGTAGAGCATAAATCTTTTTTTGTGGGACACCGATTAGCGTTTTAAAGAGCTGGTGTGTGTGACACACACCGCCAGAATGAACTTCATAACAGCCATTCTTTTTTGGTTTACTTTTTTTTGTAGGTAAAAGACACATGTGGTAAACTCAGAGTACGCAAAGGTATTCAGTGAAAAGGTCTGTCTGTCTGCTTTTAATCACTGTCTCTGAGATTCTCTCTTGAGAGACAAGCATTGATTTCAAGGTGTGCAATCATGTTTGTATGTGTGTAAGCGCATACGTGTGTAAGTGTGTGCGTGTGTATTTCAATTTTGAGCACACTATATATGTTGTTCTGCACATTATCTTTATACTCAATGTATATTAGAAGTCATTCCATATCAGTACTTATAAAGCTGTGTCATTTCGTCTAATATCCGCATGGTATTCTATTGTATGGATGTATCTTAATCCGTTTAACCAGTACCCTATTGATTTAGAATATTTCTAACCTTTTCCTACTGTGAACAGTGCTGCAGTGTGTACGCTTGTACATTTGTCTTTGTCATCATGGTGTTTCATGTATCAGCCTTTGATAAAAGCCAGGGGTGTAAAGATAAAATATGATTCTGTGAAGTCAAGAATAACCCAGGTTCATAGCCTTCTGATGGTCTGGCTTGATCCAGAGATATTTCGATTATTTAGAGAACTGTAGATCCAAGTCCTAAAACTGTATTATCAGAACTTGTTTAAAATAGTGGGAAAATGTATAGATTATTTTTCAGAGATAAGAAAAATTAGTTTTTGAAAAATCATATTTCTCTTAGGAAATAAAGAGGTTTGGAGTTGATACAGTAATTGTACGTGTGTTCCAACTCGTGGCAAAATGAAACTCAAGGCGTGAAATCTTTAAAACAGGGATTTCCCACGTGGATAACCTTTGATTCTTAATTCAAAACTCAGAGCAAGCTGCTTTATTTACCCTGGTTCAGAAACAATGGTTTGGCTTGCTCGCTATCTTGTAGTACGTTTGATTTCTGCCAAATAGCGTTTGACTGACTCAAAGACTTTAAAGATTGTTTTCTCTCTTCAGCATATTTCTCCCTTTTCTCTTTTGTGAACAAAGTAGAAAAATAATATAAGGTAACTTTATGTAACAAGAGATAAAACCTTTCTTTTTAAAACAGATGTTGTCGTCTAGTTGGAATTCAGCTATAGAACTTGATAGAAGTCCTTCCATATTTTGTTAAACAGTTGTTTTGATAATGTCTCTCTTATTGTTTTTAATCAATCTGATCAATAGGGCTCAATCTCAGAGCAGGCTGGGCAAGTTTCCTTGAGGCCAAATTACTATTGGGACATCAGGTAATTTAAGTGTATTTTCACTGTCTGGTCCTTCTTTGGGAGAGTGCCTAAGATGCTGTAGCCACCATCCATCATAAGGTGCCATCACTCTGGGCCAGGCACTTTGCATGCAGTGTCTCATCATTTATACAGTGTGTACAGTATCACTTGATCCTGTACTATTAGGTGGGAACTGCTCTTATCCCCATTTTATAGATAGAGAAACTGAGGCAAAGGACAACCAAAAAACTCCCTCAAGGCCACCCAGCTAGGATATTATAGAGCTGGAATTTGAACCTATTGTTTTAAAGTCTTGCCCAAATTAGAGATAGGTTTATTCTCTAGAGTAGGTCTTGAATTCTTTTAAACTCAAAGACGTGTAATCAGCAATAAGAAAACAAAGATTTGTCACTGCTCTAACCTAGTTATGCCAGCAACATGTGAATGGTCTCCATTGTTCACAGCTCCTGGCAATGGGGGGATTTGTTTTTCTACGTCTGAGCGGTCCTGGCTCCAGAGCTGGTGTGGCTCTCCAGGCCAGAGGATGGAACAAGTGTAATGACACGTGTGACTTTCTTGGAAGGAGATGCTCTGACCCTTTTATTACCTCCCCTGGGACACGAGTGATCACGACACAAGTGATCACCTGCAGTGATGTCTAGTCTTAACTCTTTGTCCTCACTTGAAGCCAACCAAATGGCCAGGTCTTCCACCATGTTCTTAAGGAAACGTTTGCCCAAATTTTCCCTTAGAAATTTTTACAAACATTAGCATTCGATCCCTATGTTGTAATATGTAGAAATGGTGGTCGGGGATGCATGGAACGCAGTGTGACAACAAATTTTCAGTTTCCCCTTTGTGTCAAGGGGCTGGAAGAGAGTCATTATGTGAAACCTGAGTATTAAGGCGTTTTCAGGTCATGAAGAGGAATTTGACCAGAGGAGTCCCAGAAATGCAGATCTTGAATTCTAATCCTGTGCTCTTAACCACTGCTGTGCTGTGGGCACCTGGCCATTTGCATTTGTCCTCTAGGGTATTATAAACCCATCTACTGGCGCAAAATCTCAGAAACCTTATATAAAGGGAACTAACCCCTACTGAGTGGTTACCGGGTGCCAGGGACTGTTAGATGCTTTGTATCCTTACTAACAGCCAGCTGCCCAAGCTTGCACGCTCAAACTAGGTCTTGGAAACTGTCACTTCTGCATGTGGTCATTCCACATGCTCTGCCGCGTCCCCAAACAGGCAAGATGTAGAAATCAGAGACAAAAGGGAGTCTTGATTGCCAGGTTCAGTTTCCTGCCAGGGCAGGATGTAATTGCAGGGCTGTCTAGAGCCTGTGATAAGCTGATACTAAATTTGTTCTTGGCAGACTGTCTTGGGACGTGTGGGGGAAGGGTGGAGGAGGGGGAAGTGGGAGCTTAGGTGCAAGGATCCTTTTGTAATCTCTGGTCTCCTCTTGTTTGAGCATGAGAACATTTCCTGAATGCTGGTCTTAAATATTTAGTGGTCATTCAGATGGAAGACTAGTCTGCAAACGTTCATGCCCGAGACATGGATACAGTTTTGCTGTATCCAAACTCCCTCTTCCTGTCTCTTGCACATCTGGCCTGAGGCTTGTGTATCAGTGAGGTACTTGGATGTGACGTCTCTCCTGGTGTAACAGGTAAATTGCGAAGGGCTTCTGACGTTTTTCTTACTGACTGTGCTGTTCACTAACAGTCTTAGGTTAAAAAGGAATCGAGCATCATTTGAATGGCTTTGTTTTCTTAACTTTAGCTGTTTCTTTTCTTTTTTTTTTTTGCAGAAGAGAAATAAATAGTTCAGGAGATGAAAAAAGGGCGCTTTGAAAAAATTTGACGATAGTTGATTTACAATATTGTGTTAGTTTCAGGTGTACAGCTTCAGATTCTTTTCCATTATAGGTTATTATAAGATATTGAATATAGTTTCCTGTGCTATACAGTAAATTCTTCTTGTTATGTTTATAAAATTGTAACCTGTGATAAAGGTGAAATTATCCAGAAAAGGATACATTGTTCAAAACTAGTGCTGGGAGAATTGACAAGCTGGGAAAAAATAGCATCTCCCCATACAACATATACCAAATTAATTCTTAATGGATTAAAGATTCAGATGGAAAAAATACATAAAAAGCTGAAAGAAAAAAATGGTGCTTTTACACAAAGTTTCTTCAGTTCTAAATAGATGCCATTTTCTTTCTTTTGATTTTCTTATCTGAAAGTATTAGATGGGAGTATACTCTTGCTTTTATTTCTTTTCCTTTTTTTTCTGGTCTGCTCTCTCTCACTCTCTGTCCCTTTCCCTCTCCTTTCCTTCCCTTCCTCCCTCCCTTTCTGTCCTTCTTTCTTTTTTAAATATTGAAGAGCTTGATGCTTTGCAACTAGCTACACAAAGGCAGCTCTACATTTGAGAACTCCACAGTAAGCCCTGCTTCATTCACCTCTTTGTTTCCTGAGTGATCATCCTTTTGTCAAGGGGGTCGCTAACTGGAGAACGCCTCACTGAAAGGAAAAACTGAGTACAACGCCGCCTGGCTTCCTGACACCTATTGTTTGAGCTCGGCTTTGCTTTTCCTTTCATTAGAAGGGCAAGCTGGTCTCTGTCATTTCTCCCTGAGGCTTGTGGATCGGGGAGGTAACGCAAGCCTCCCTTTCTCCCTTTCGTCTCATTGGTCTTGCTTGAGACTAGCTTTCCTGAAACATAATTTTCATCAAGCCGGTGCTGGCCCTTCAAATGAAGAGGAGTCTAGTTTCCTGAAATTAGTCTTTTATGGAGAGGTTTTCCATGTAAAATGTTGTTGAGGAAATTCTTGCTGTTCTTTTTCTGGTGGGGGTGAGGGTGAATGAGGGTGGTTTTGGAGAGGGGGTAAGGCTCTCTTTGTTTTCCCACCCTATTACAGGGGCTGAAGCAGGCAATCTTACCTTGTGTTCCATTCAGCCTAAAAGGTGGTTGGCCAACCGCTCTTAATTATAGGCCTGGTGTGGCGGCGTTGTGGCCCTCAGGGAATGTATGCTCTAGTGTGTAACACAGTAAAGCCATAAGCTGATACAAATGCGAATATGGAAATAAACCTAATAGAAACACATTCCAGAAACAAAACAATGAGTGGTAAGTAGTGACTGTGGGCTGCTTGAGCTACAGAAGCAGAAGGCTTCTCTTTTGCATTGACCAAAAGGTTGCAAAGAAGGCAGTCATTGCAGAGGTCTGGGAGAAAAGTTTTCAGAGTAGAAGGAAGAAGCACTGTTGCAGATGCCTGAGATGGGAACAAGCCTGGCACGTTTGAGAGACAGGAGCGTTTAAGCTCTTCTGAAAGATGAGAGGAACCAGTTTGTACTGAACAGAATCAAGGCATTCCCGAGAAAGGGAAGAACTGGGGCAAAGGTCCTTATGAAAGGAGACGAAGAAGAATAGCAGGTGCTGTCTGGCTAGTGCTGAAAACGTCATGCAGTATATGGTGTGAATGTACGTTTTAAATAGCCTTAGTGAGATGTAGCATCCCGTGAGATGTGTTTATCCGTTTGAAATGTTACCGATTTAAAATATATAGTTCACTGGCTCTTAGTGTGTTTATAGAGTTGGGCAGCTATCACCATAATCTTACTTTAGAACATTTTCATCACCCCCCAGAAGAAATCCTGTACCCACCAGCGGTCCCTTCCCATTCTTCCAATCACCCCAGCCCTAGGCAACCCCTGATCTACTTCGTGTCTCTGCAGATTTGCTTATTCTGGACTTTTCATATACATAGGATCATACAATATGTGGTCTTGTCTGATGGCCCTAGAATGTTTTTGAAGTTCTTCTATGTTATAACACCATCAGTATTTCATTCCTTATAATTGCTAAATAATATTCCATTGTATCTGTCCATTCATCAGTTGATGAACATTTGGGCTGTTTCCACTTTTTGTCTCTTATGCATAATGCTGCTATGAACATTTGTGTACAAGTTTTGGTGTAGACATTTGTTTTCATTTCTCTTGGGTAGTTACCTAAGAGTAGAATTTCTGGGTCATACGGCAACTCTCTGTTGAACATTTTGAGGAACTACTGAATTGTTTTCCACAGTGGCTGCACAAGCAGCTTACACGAGCTATGTGTGAGGGTGACAATTTTTCCACATCCTTGCTAATACTTGTTATTGTCTGTCTTTTTGATCATAGCCATTCTAGTGGTTGTGAAGTGGTGTCTCATTGTGGTTTTGATCTGTGTTTCCCTAATGACTAATAATGTTGAAACATTTTCATATGTGCTTATTAGCCATTCATATGTTTTCTTTGGAGAAATGTCCACTCAGATCCTTTGTCTATATTTTAGGTGAGCTACTTGCCTTTTTATTTTTCAGTTATACAAGTTTTTTTTAATATTCTGGAGGTAAGTTCCTTATTAGATATGTAATTTGCAGATATTCCCACCAGACAGTGGGTTATCTTTTTGCTTTCTTGATGGTGTTCTTTGAGGCACAACATTTTTTAGTTTTGATGAAGTCTAATTTGTTAATCTCTTTTTTCGCTGGTGCTTTTGGTGTCATGTGTAAGAAATCCCAAGGTCACAAAGATTTCATAGTGTGTTTTTTCAAAGAGTTTTATCTCTTTTATTTAGGTCTGTGATACACTTTTCGTTATTTTTTATTTATGTTATGACGTAGGTGTCCAACTTCATTATTTTTCATGTACTTATCCAGGTGTCCTAGTACAATTTGTTGAAAAAATATTCTTATTGAATTATGTTGGCTCCTTTGTAGAAAATCAATTTACCATGAACATTAGAGTTTATTTCCGGCCCTAAGGAGGATGCATTTTTTTTTTTTGCGGTACGCGGGCCTCTCACTGCTGTGGCCTCTCCCGTTGCGGAGCGCAGGCTCCAGACGCGCAGGCTCAGCGGCCGTGGTTCACGGGCCCAGCCGCTCCGCGGCATGTGGGATCCTCCCGGACCGGGGCACGAACCCGCGTCTCCTTCATCGGCAAGCGGACTCTCAACAACTGCGCCACCAGGGAAGCCCTGGGAGGATGCATTTTTAATTAAGGCATCTTTCTAACATGGTGTGAAGGCTTCAGAGATCCACGCTCTGGTTGGGTAGTAAAGCAGCTATCAGGTAAATTCTGGATTGAAGAGGCTTCATTTTCTCCACAGTGAATTTATGGATGAAGTTTCTTATATTATTTCCTTATAGTACTGAAAAGATCCTTCAGGCCATTTTCAGACATTTAATAGGGCTTCATCTTAATCATCACTGACAGGACAATATCTCTTCTAAAGTTCCCTTTTTCTTTCATTTCTTTTCCTTTCCCCTCCCTCCCTCCCTTCCTTCCTTCCTGCCTCTCCTCTCTCTCCCTCTCTCTCTCTCCTTTCCCTTCCTTTCTTTAGTTCTTTCATTTCTTCCTTTAAAACATAACCTAGGTTGAAGAGATGAGATTTACAGTCATGATACAAGGGAACATTTAAATTAGATGATACATACAATGATGTGAATAGATTAGAATATATGGATATTTGAGATCATGTAATCACACAAACTCAGGCTAATGACTTCTGAATTCAGCAAAGTTTTTGAAGTAAATTATAAGAAACATAAACATTGAGCACTCATCCTCCCAAGATTTATGCTTCTTCTTTCTAACACTTTTCCCTTGGGAAGTTTCTCCCTGGACCGTCTTTATGTGGCTAATGCTCCAAACTGAATCAGCATCCCTGGACAGTGTCCTAAACTCAGGCCCTAAATGTCCTACTGGATATTTTCACCAGGACACCTACTAGGTGTCAAAGGTCAGGAACAGAAGAATTATTTTTGACATTTTAAAAGAGCATACACCTGTTTGGGAAAAGCATCTTATGAACTTGTTTGGAAACAAGAACAGCTTCTCTAATCTCCAGATCCTGGACTTCAGCTGCAACATTTTCAGCCTCCAGCCAACCCTGCTGCTTCAGACTGGCCCACACAATCCGAATTGGCTGTTGCCAACCCATCCTGTGACTGTTTGTCCTGAATTCAGTGGTTTTGCATACTGACAGACACTCTCGGTTTGTCTCAAGTCTGAAGTCAAGGGGAGGTTCTGTGAACAACCAAGGAACTCTGTTCAGTCTTAAATGGATAAATTATACCACCGACTAGATGGTCTCTAATTGTTGAATACATCGCACCCTTAAAAGTTGTCTGTCCATTTGTGTTTATATCAAATCTGAACTTAGGGCCAGTATATGCTTGCTCATTGTTTGAAATTTAAATATTTATAAGATAGTATATCCATAAAAAAATAATAAAAGACCAAACAATTTATCAGTCCTGTGAATTTATCCATTGCCATGGGTCTGTCTCATCTACTAGATGTCCGTTCCTCTTGCCCCTACGTGATTCTCCTGAAGTAGTGCACTAAACTTCTGACCAGTCTCTTCCCCTGCAGTCTCTTTCTCTTCCAGATAGATTGGGTTCACTTTGTTGGAAAACCTCATTGATGACATCAGTCTCTAGAGCCCCAAATCTTCATGGCCTGTAGGATAAAACTTAAACTCCTTTGCTTAATATTCAAAATCCTTGTCCAATCTGTCTTTCACTTGCCTTCCAAGCCTTTTTTCTGACTTCCTCCGAGTTTTTCTTCTTCCAAACCACGCTGTTTAGTGTTTCCTGAACAGACCTTGAGCCTTTCTGCTTTGGGGCTTCCTTTACCTTTTGCTGCCCATGTAGTATATCTGCCACTCTCCCTCCCTTCTTCTTATATAAATCTCCCTTTCTTTCAAGACTCAGTATAAATCCTGTTTCTTCTGGTTACTCCCCGGTGAGTGATAGGTCCAAGTCGAGATCCTTAACGGCTTAGTTCCATGGTGGAGATTGCAAACTGTCAATCCATGGGCCAAATTCAGTTTACAAATATGTTTTCTTTCATCCACATTGCGTTTTTTGTAAATAAATTTTTCAGTTAGTGCCAACAGTTAAAATTCTGATATATCACATTTAAAGAATCAGATTTCCGGCCAACTTGGAAAAATTCAAAGCAGGGCTCTGTATTCCCAGGTGGTAACTATGTGTGATTGTTCTCTTAAGCTGCCCCCATTTGGCCAAGATGTGTGTGTTTGCACAGCAGCACTGAGCTATGCCTGGTACTGGGTCTCCCCCATCACTCATATATATCCCCCATCCAGCACCTGTGAACATCTGCCTGGACAGTTAATTCTGTAAGGTCTTATGACTACCTCTTCTTATTATCTTGAATGTTAGATCGTTAAATTAAAATATTCCTTCTATGCTACCTCCCATGAGAGCTCGTGTGTATACTGTACTAAATAAATGGCTTAAGGTGATTTTAACCTCCCACTTCTTGCGTGAAATAATGCCACCTCTTGCTTTAAAGGATTTCAGGTAGTATTTTTTTTTTTCAGGTAGTATTTTTAAAAGACCTGTTCCATAAGGAAATAGAAGAGAAATTCAAATAAAGAACCAGACCAAAGAAACAGGAGCATGTAATAAAGGTGATTGTCAAGATTTCATATATAAAGGGAAAAGAAAGGTAAGATATATTTTATTTCAAGGAAAACCAAATCTGTAAGCCGAACCCAGGAAAGCCTCACTAATCAGTGTTCTGGTTACGTTATTTATTTGTTGGCTGTAACTGGATTTTATTTTTAAATGACATTTTCTTTCAAACAAGGTAATCAATTCAGGGCTTTTGATAAGGTCATCATAATGGAAACTAAATCTTCTGTTTTATTTTGGTTGATTTTAAAAATAATTTCACAGGTCCACAGTTGGTTACCATTTACTGCTTTTATTTTTAGGATTTGGCCGAGAGATAGGTCACTGTTTTTCCACCAGCAGTTTTTAGGGTTTTGTGTCTTTTCCTCCTCATGAAGTTTCCCAGCATGAAATGTAGGGAGATGTCCCACTGGTGGCCGGTTCCCAAGACAGTCCCATATTCTCCAGTGTATTATCATTGACATGAAGGGAGGCAGTTCTTCAGTCCATTTTCTGCTTTCCATTAGTCAAACACTGCACCTTGGCACACTTCCCTTCTGTCAGGGACTCCACAGTATCTTTGTAGACTAAAGATTTTAAGAGGAAATATCTTTAGGATTCTAAGTTGTTGTAATCATTATTGTCACCAGTGTAAGCACTTTGTAAGGGAAAATGCTGCAATGAAGGAAAGAAGCAGCTCTGAAGACTCGTAAAACACGGGAAGCTCTGGGAAAGGTCTCAGAATACATTGGCACTCTTTCCCACATAAACTGTTTGACTGTTAACTCCCATATCGGCACAGGTTGGGAACATGGGGTCTTCTTTTGACCCAGGAATCTCACAATCATACATGCTCAGTGACTAAAAGAGTATTTTCTGTCTCTGTGCTACATATGGTACCACCACTCCTGGTATTTTTCTTTAAATTTGCTGCCTTTTTAAAACTCAAAAATAATCTTATAAGGTAACTTTACATGCCTACTATAAAAGGAAGACCAATAATTCTAGCCCAGAATGGAAGGTTATTGGGATATTAAATGCAATGAAAACACACCTTTGTTATTCAGTTTTACTGAGGTCCTCCTAGCCACCAGAGGCTCTGCTTTTTCTCTGTACAACAGGGGATAGACTTGGTTTTAGGGAAGTGCTGAATATGTAATAGCCCCAAACTGAGGCTCTTTGAGGACTACTCAGAGGGATTGAAAGAGAAGCAAAAAGGGGTAACTTTTTACCCTGGAATGTAGGGTTATTGAGGCACCCCTCTGGCGATCCCACGAGGTCATCTCAAGCAATAGCATGAGCCCACACTTTGGCAATCCCTGGACCGATTCGGCAATTCCTGCCCCCTCCAATGTACTTCAGAAGATGTTGGTGAAAGCTTTGATCCTTAAGTCAGAGGAGAATTGGTGTGAGCATCTAGAAAAACCTCCACTGTGAAATGTTTGCGTGAAACTTGCTTTTTTAAGAAAGATGTTACAGCAGTGCCCCAGCTCAGAGTGGCTTAACTTTCCTATCTTGCTCCTTCATTTTTTTCCCCCTCTGCCTCCCATGCCTCCCCTCTTCCTCGTCTCTCTCTTTCTCCTGCTTCTCCTTCCTTCTCGTTCTCACTCCTTATTTGTCATCTTCACAGGACCAGTCACCTGTGGGAGTGTGTTTTTCATCATTAAGTACAGGAGCAGACACACTTCACGTGTCTCCAGGGTATGACCTGTAATTCCCAGCATACTCATTTCTGTGATATTCTTAGGGCTGCAGAAAAGCTCTCAGCAACAATGCTTGCTTAGAGTATTCTTAAAGTGCTTTGTCTCACTGCAGCTTTTACCCTTCATCTCCTAAGAAAGCAAACGAAAGTCCAAGGAACTTGAACTTGGGCATTGAACTACAGGCCCATAAGAACATTTTGGTATGAGCAAATCAAATGAATATACATTTTTGAAACCTAGTTCATGGTATTTCTCCCCCAAAGAATTTCAGCTTTTAAAAGAATTTGTTTTGTTTATTGAGTTTTTTTGTGTCTTTGGCGTCACTTTATGGAAGCAGTTTGCATTAAAAAATCTAGTCAGTATTTGTGGGATTTTCTGCTCAATCTTTTGGGAATTGCCCAAAAAAGCCCTATTTCCCTGGTTTCTGTAGGAGCAGTCATTTGATATACCAGTACCCTGTTCTCTGTTGAGGGCTGGTTTGTCCAGGGTCAGGGATCTGACTTCAACTGGGCCAACTGGAGCTCTTCGCTGGGATCCTTGAACTTGGGACCTTGAAGGTAGAGGTTTTCTCTATCTGGGGACTGAAATTGTAAAAGGTAAAGCTTGGGAGCTGCAGTGGCCAAGTTTTTCTCTGTATAAAAAAGGTCAGTGAACCAGAAGATTGAAGTTGAAATGCAGAGGGAAGGACTTCCCTGGTGGCACAGTTGTTAAGAATCCGCCTGCCAGTGCAGGGGACACGGGTTCAAGACCTGGTCCGGGAAGATCCCACATGCCGCGGAGCAACTAAGCCCGTGCGCCACAACTACTGAGCCTGCAAGCCATAACTACTGAGCTCATGGCCACAACTGCTGAAGCCCGTGCTCCGCAACAAGAGAAGCCACCGCAATGAGAAGCCCGTGCACTGCAAAGAAGAGTAGCCCCCACTCGCCGCAACTAGAGAAAGCCCATGCACAGCAATAAAGACCCAATGCGGCCAAAAAAAAAAAAAAAAAATAGAAAAGAAATGCAGAGGGAGAGTTAGACTTCTCATGGCCTTGAGCCCCCGATTATATCCTTCTTGAGACACAGCTTCCTCCCTGTCTTTCTTACTGCGTCCCTGATATGTAAAGTCTCAGAATATACCTAAAGTTCCTTTTTTGCTTCAGGTGTTTCACATTGGAGTTTATTCGTCTGTAGCCACAAAAAAAGGCCTAATAGGTGACAAGTGGCCGTTACACAGTCTGAGTCTCACGCAGGAACCAACACTATTATGAGCAGAAAAAATAATATAGACCAGGAAATTATGGGCCAGGAAATTAACATACAATATCTCAGACTCCAGACCCTACGACAACACTATGGGGTAAGTAATAGCCTTTCCTCATTTCACAGACTAGGAAATTGACACTGAGAAGTTAAGAAGTATTCCCAGAGTTACCCAGCCAGTAAGGGGCAGAACTGGACGTGAACCTGTGATGGTCTGACTGCAGAGTTTATTTGTTTGACCAATTTTACCATTGTAACCTCCCAACTGATATTTCTTTGATTTTCTCTTACTTGTGTTAGTTGCCTTTTGTCAGAAAGGATCAACTAAAGACTCACTAAACTGATTAGCAACCTCTTCCAGGATTTTGGGACTTGTAAAGATGGAAGGAGCCCTACAGGTTAAGTTCTCCAAACCCTTGTTTTACAGATAAGGAACTGTGGCTCTAAGAGGCAAGGGTACACGCCCAGGGTCACATAGCTATTGTACGGCAGTCCTGTAACTTGAATTTGTCTCCTAACACCAACACATTTGTTTTTTCCTTCTAACACACCCTTTTGGTCTAGGTTTAAAAGCGACTTTCTCCACAAAGTCTCTAGATTGATGAATTGCTCTTGCTATGTAGGCTTTCCTACCACCCTCTCTTTCTCTGTTCATAGCATTTAATTCCTGTTTTAAGTGCTTGTTCAACCATCCATCTGCCCCATCAATCAGTAGCCTCTGTGAAGGCAGGAACCCTGTCTCTCTTGTTCATTATTGCCCCTCACATGGCATATGCTTAATATGCTTAAATGGTGACTAGAATACATGAATAAAATAGCGCAAGGATGTGCAACAATGGTCTGAAGTTTAAGGCAGTTGAGCTATATAGTATTGGAACATATATTCCAGTTGTAATTCTTTGGTTTTTGCCATGTTGAACATTTGCCATTGTTATACAGGTAGTATTTAAACTTATAGCTTTGGGGACAGAAATGCTCACAGCAGTACCAGGAACCACGTTTCTTCCTTTCTTCTTAACTTCGATTTGCTAGAACAGGTTTTCTGTCACTTGTACTTAGTAGTTCCTAGCAGGTACGTGAGCTAAGACCAGACTCAAGATGAGGAAGCAAGAGGACAGCAAGTAATTGAGACTATTGGTTAAATGACTGGTGAGCTCTACCATCCTTTGGGCATTTGCATTTCAGAGACTCAAGTGAATCTCTAACTTTTGAATTGTGTAGGGGAGGTTGGAAAAGAAGGAGAAGAGAAGGTATGTGGTAGAAGGCTAGGGAGAAAAGGTGGCCTAAGAGCTGAGGCTTGAAAGATCAATAATATTTTGCTGAGGGTGACAGGAGTAAGACCAGCCTTCTCTTATTGAACTTGATAGGCTGTCTCCCTCTTGACTAAACACTGTAGGATCACTCCTTCAAACCTCTTGCCTAAAGCTGATTTGTTTCATCCACCTAAATTTTCATGTTACATTCAGCAATGACAAAATTTCATAAATTACGCTAGTTGTATGAAGCTCACTATTAAAAAACCCATGCTTGTGCAGATGGATTATACACCACCAGCTGAATTCTCAACAGACACAAAAACATAAGGATGTTGGAGAAATGGAAATATATGTGCTTAGGTGACTCTAGGAAGGAAGACAGAGGTGGCTGGAGAGGCAAATCAGGGTCAAAGGCAAGATGACGCCATGAAAGCCATGCCAGGTGTTGGGGTTTGTGAAAGTGAGTCATATTCCCAACACGTTCAGAGTGAAGAGTGAGATGGGGATCAAGATAGGAGCCCTGCTGCTGCTGAGGCCACGTTGTGGGCTTGAAGCCGAAATGGTCTTTGTTACGATATTTTCCATCCCCATGTCTAGACTTTGGAGCCCAAACTTGGAAAGAGTTGACGGGGTAGAGTGGACACTTACCCACCAGTCGTAGAGAAGGTTCCAACTTCTCACCCCTCAGCCCTCATGCCTCACCCCTGTGAAGCCCAGGAGCAGGGCAGGTAGCATTGTGCAGGCTTGCTTTAGGGATGCAGTTTAGGAAGAGGAAAGGCCAAAGAAAGCAGATGCATATATTAATCATTGGTCTTCTCCCATTCCTGTTAGGTAAATTACTCCTGGAGAGAGGGTCCAAGGGTTTTTCCTCCAACCTTCATCTCTTTTAGGGAAGGTTCTTTCTCCTCTACTTAGAATCATAAGGGATTAGTGAGCGCTACCCCTCAAATGTGGAGGTTAGAACCCAAATTACACTTACTTCTTGAGGGTAATATATGCGGAGGGAATTAGCTAAAAATACAATTCCCCAGAGACTCACTTCGAGGCTTGAAAATGCTAACAGAGCCACCAGGATGGATAAAACTCACAGTCCTTTGGAGCTCTCTACTCCTCATATACCCAGTATGGCAGTCGCCATCTGATCCATGGCAAGCCTCTAGGAGATGTTCTCTTAAAACTCCACTGATAATTTGAAGCAGAATTTGCAAGATAATGTCTTTCTATACAAAATCCTCTTCCAAGGAATAGAGCCATTTGAAATGAAAAGTCAAACCAAACAATTTATCATCTCCACGCAAGCCCATCATGAACATGCTCTGCAAGGAAATATGCGTCTTTGGCAAAACAATAGCCTTCCCTATTCACGTAGATACTATTTCCATAATGGATGGCACGATGGTGCCTTCCTGATGTAATTGCAGAGGCCTCCTTGGCTGCACTGAGAGATTTTATTTGCTACCATAAATAATAAACTTGCTTTCTGCAAAAGTAACCTCTTTGGGGAATACAGATCAGAAATGTTCCCATCATCTTGGAGTCTTTAATGTGTTTTGCAGCTGAGTGTCTTGGGGTATGTTTCAACGAACCTCTGAACTAGATTTTTTGATTCTGTCCCGTGGAGAACAGTGCTGTACCACTATTAATCTGGAACATTCGCCGCATCACATCAATTTGGTGAAATTATAATTGAAACATGGTACTTGACCCTGAGGGGACCCTGGAGAAAGGGATTTGCTTTGGTGGCTCCTCATGCATCATTTAAAACCTGCTGCCGCTGAATCGGAGTCTGCTTCTTAAATCTGTAAACCTTCCACTGAGAGCCGTTTCAGCTGGGCTGCAGGACACTCTGCTTCTTGCCACCTCTGTCATTTTTCTCTATTTGTCTGTATTTTCCCATAAATTGGATTACCCAGACTAATAATAGGATTGTGAAAGAGGAGCTTGTTATGGGATTCTGGTGACTATCAAACAGAATATAATTAAACCGTAGTTATGCAGCCTAATTGAGGAAAAGAGATTTGGAATTAAGGGAAATCGGTGAAATTCAGTTGTTAATTTCATGTACACAAGGTAATAAACTGGGCTAATATGGGATTACTGACCGTTGGAATCCTTCTGAGATCTACCTAAAAAGGAGAGATATAAGGGATGTATCGGGCTTCCCTGGTGGCGCAGTGGTTGAGAGTCCGCCTGCCGATGTAGGGGATACGGGTTCGTGTCCCGGTCCGGGAAGATCCCCCATGCCGCGGAGCGGCTAGGCCCGTGAGCCATGGCCGCTGAGCCTGCGCGTCGGGAGCCTGTGCTCTGCAACGGGAGAGGCCAGAACAGTGAGAGGCCCGCGTACCGCAAAAAAAAAATAAAGGGATGTATCATTTTACCTATTTCTGAGTAAATAGGCTCAGTTCAGTCTTCGGGAGAGTGCTGAAGAACATCTTGTTTACATTCTCAAGTCTTTTTAATTAAAAATTGTCCGTTGAAGCGAATCCAGTTAACCCTCCCTGCTATTTCCCTAGTGGAGACTGCTAGCTGTGCCCCTGTATTTATTTTTCCTTTTTTTCTAGTAGAAATAGAACTGGACATATGACCACCCAGAATAATAACCACATTTCTCAGCCTTCTGTTGTAGTTGGCTGTTACCTCCAGCCAATGAGCTGTGACGTGTGCGATTAATTTCTGGGTTGTACCCTTGCAGGCACTGGGTATCCACATTATCTCTGTCTCCCCCTGTTGGCTGGAGGGTGTATGTGCTGGTGGGAGGCAGAGCAGCTGGCGGAGATGAGAAGATGGAAGATGCCTGAGAAGGATGCAGGTGAAACTTGGTCCTGATGATTGTAGAGCCACCTTAACCTGTCCAGGACCACCTCTGCAAACTCTTCTATGAGAAAGAAATGAACTTTTTTCCGGGTTAAGGGACTTGCTTTTAGGGCATCTTTGTTATATCATCCTAATCTGATTCCTCACTCTGGAATTTTGAACCCAAACTGTATGGGTCTGTATTGATGGCAAAATTGGGTGCTTTCAGCAGCAAATAGCAGATTTCTGGATTCACACAGGCTTAAACAGTGAAGCAGAATTTTAACTCTCAGAACAGCAAGTGCAGAGACGGGGCAAGCTTTCAGGTTGCTTGATTTAGCCGCTAAATCATATCATTCAGGGCTCAACTTCCTTCTCCCAGTCCTCTGCCGTTCTTTTTTTTTCTTTTTTAATTTAATTTTATTGGAGTATAGTTGATTTACAATGATCTGTTAGTTTCAGGTGTACAGCAAAGTGATTCAGTTATACATATATTTTAAAAATTCTTTTTTCACATAGGTTATAACAGAATATTGAGTAGAGTTCCCTTGCTATGTAGTAGGTCCTTGTTGGTAATCTATCTTTTATATAGTAGTGTGGGTATGTTCATTCCAACCTCCTGATTTATAACCCGCCCTGCCCGCACATTTCCCCTTTGGTAACCATAAGTTTGTTTTCGATATCTCTAAGTCTGTTTCTGTATTGTAAGTAAGTGCATTTATATGTTTTTAAAAAATTAGATCCCACATATGAGTGATATCATATGATATTTGTCTTAATCTGTCTGATTTACTTCACTTAATACGATAATCTCTAGGTCCATCCATGTTGCTGCAAATGGCATTTTTTCATTCTTTTTTACGGCTGAGTAATATTCCACTGTATATATTTACCACATCTTCTGTATCCATTCCTCTGTCGATGGACATTTAGGTTGCTTCCATGTCCTGGCTATTGTAAGTAGTGCTGCAGTGAACATTCCAGTGCATGTATCCTTTTGGATTATGGTTTTCTCCAGATATATGCCCAGGAGTGGGATTGCTGGATCAAATGATAGCTCTATTTTTAGTTTTTTAAGAACCCTCCATGCTATTCTCCATAGTGGCTGCACCAATTTACATTCCCACCAGCTGTATAGGAGGGTTCCCTTTTCTCTACACTCTCTCCAGCATTTATTGCCATACTTAGTATTAGCTTCATCTTCAAGCCAGTGGCAAATGTTAATATTCCAGTTCTGAGCATCACATCCAGGCTGGACAACATTCATAGGAGAAAGACAGACTCTATTATTTGTGGCTGCTTCTTAGGAGAGCAGAAATGTTCCCAGAAGCAAAAAATTTCCCAGCAGTGTCCCATTCATATTTTAACAGCTGATATTGAGACACATTCCTGACCCCATTCCTGTTAGTTAGAGTGGAGCTAACCCTGGACCAAACAGGTAGCACCGCAGGGGCTTGAGTGACATCTGCATCTCTGGCTGAGTAGGGGAAGATTTGAAAGAAAAGGAACAATCTTGGATGGACTCATTGAAGACAGGGATGATGGGTAGAACACTGACAGTGCCTACTACAAAAGGAAACACTATAAAAGGATCTGAAAAAAATATGAATGAAAAGGTATGTGTTGGGGATTTGCTTCAAAATACCATGGGAGAGGAGAAATGGGTAGAGCACAGACAAAGCAAGGCTACCCATGAATTAATCATTGTTGGAGTTCATGGGGGTTCATTATACTTTTCTCTAAGCTTTTGCATCTGTTTGAAATTATCTGTGATTTAAAAACAAACCCCAAAACCTTAAAACAAGTAAATAATCCAGGCAAAACAGGGGAAGAAAAAGTAGCAGGAGAAATTTGATCTGTGTTCGTGTTATCAGTAATGGTAGCTAACATTTATGGAGCATTTGCTCTTTGCTAGGAGCAATAACTATCAGCTGAGAATGGCTTGGGCCAACAAGAGAATTTATTCACTGGTCTGACTGGCATTTTCAGAGGTAGCTTCAGGCCCAGTTAAGCGCATCTTTTGGTTGTGCTTTCTTCCTCATTGGGGCTCTCTCTGGGCAGTTGCCTAGCAGCTCCTGGCTGGCTCCCATTTCTTCAACGCCCCAGAGGAAAGGGAACTCTCCTTTTAATTTTTAAAATTTCTATTTATTTTTTAAATGAAGGATAGTTGATATACAATGGTGTGTTAATTTCTGCTGTACAGCAAAGTGACTCAGTTATACATATATATACATTACTATTATTTTTATTAATTAATTAATTTATTTTTGGCTGCGTTGGGTCTTTGTTTCTGTGCGAGGGCTTTCTCTAGTTGCGGCGAGCGGGGGCCACTCTTCATCGCGGTGCGCGGGCCTCTCACTGTCGCAGCCTCTCCTCTTGCGGAGCACAGGCTCCAGACGCGCAGGCTCAGTAGTTGTGGCTCACGGGCCTAGTCGCTCCGCGGCATGTGGGGTCTTCCCAGACCAGGGCTCGAACCCGTATCCTCTGCATTGGCAGGCAGATTCTCAACCACTGTGCCACCAGGGAAGCCCTATACATTCTTTTTTTAATATTCTTTTCCATTATGGTTCATCCCAGGGTATTGAATATAGTTTCCTGTGCTATACAGTAGGACCTTGCTGTTTATCCATTCTATTTATAATAGTTTGCATCTGCTAACCCCAACCTCCCAATCTATCCCTCCCTCAACCCCCTCCCCCTTGGCAACCACAAGTCTGTTCTCTATGTCCGTGAGTCTGCTTCTGTTTCATAGATAGGTTCATTTGTGTCATATTTTAGATTCTACATATAAGTGATATCATATGGTATTTCTCTTTCTTACTTCACTTAGTGTGATAATCTCTAGTTGCATCCATGTTGATGCAAATGGCATTATTTCGTTCTTTTTTATGGCTGAGTAGTATTCCATTGTATATATGTACCACATCTTCTTTATGCATTCATCTGTTGATGGACGTTAGGTTGTTTCCATGTCTTGGCTATTGTGAAGGGAACTCTCCATTTTACTAGTTGCAGCAGGAAGTCCCACACTGAGATCCCATTGATCCAGCATGGATTCTGTACCTGGATCTAAACCAGTGATGGACAGGAGAATGTGATGCTCAGAGGGACCAGTCACATTCTACCCCTGGAGCTGAGAGTAGTCTCCCTCCCTCTCAAACACCAGGGACTTAGAGAGGCTGATTCTTCTAAAGAGGGTCCAGGGAGTGTGCCTAGGGAGAACGACATGGATATTGGACAGGGAGAAGTGACAGATGACCATTGTGCTTATATGATCTCATTTAGGCCTCATAAAAACTCTGGGCACGTACTGTTTTTACCCCATTTTACAGGTGGAAAAACCGAGACTTAAGAGCTTAAGTGAGTTGCCCATGAGCATGTAGGTGATGATGGTAAAACTAGGATTCAAACACAGGAAGCTATTGGTCCCCTGGGCCTACCCTGGAAGTTGTCTGCGGACAGTTCTACACACTGACAAGGCTCTTTGTGTCCTTCACCTGAGCACATTCATTCTCTAGCCACAGGAGTGGGGTCCTTCTAACTACGGGACAGGCCACACATGCA
Source organism: Phocoena phocoena (assembly GCF_963924675.1). Lineage (NCBI taxonomy): Eukaryota > Metazoa > Chordata > Mammalia > Artiodactyla > Phocoenidae > Phocoena > Phocoena phocoena. The sequence goes on from NC_089228.1 coordinate 20,940,860, forward strand.
GGAGGGTGAGTGAACATCTCCAGGCATGACCCTCAACCAGCGAGAGATGGGAACTGTGGAATAAAACTGTTGGTTCCCTGCCCCTCCCGAGGGCATGCTGACCTTATCTCTTAGAGGGTTCCCAGGGAAATTGAGGCCCGCTTCTTCAGGGCCATAACCTACTCAAAAATGTACTGTGTGCTGGCTTCCTTCCTTTCCCTGCCTTGCATCCTTATTCCCCTACCTGTGCTTCCTAAGAGCATTTCCCCCAAAACTACTTGTCCCCAAATCCTTGCCTCGTGGCCTGCTTTTGAGGAAACCCAACCTAGAGACATCAGCCATCAGCAAAATACTGTAATGATTAAGTGGGATAATATCATTAAAACCCTCAGAGCAGTGCCTGTCTCTTAGAAAGTGCAAAATGAATGGAACAGTCGTTTTGACTGTTTTCCCTTAAGGTCGCCCATGCAACCATGTAATTTATCATCCAATTTGGACATTTTTGAGAATGAAAGGGGGCGCTATGTTAATTGCTCAGGGAATACAGGTGAAAACTAGGACTGTCTGTAGGAAACCAGGATGTATTATCACCCAACAGTCATGACTTTAGTAGAAAGGGAATTCTCCATACAAAGGAAATTCTACCCCAACACTATAAACACCCGTAACTGTTTCATAATTTCATATTTTTATGTATTATCCTTTCTTAAGTGGAGGCTCACCTTATCGTAGCCGTTTAGGGCCTAGACAGGATAATATTAAACTTCTCATTTGTAAGTTAGCAGTGCAGTTGTCACTTACGAAGAACTGACAAGGCATGTCACACACACAAGTGCTTTTAGGTCTAAACATAGCGAAAAGGACTGTTCAAACTTCTGATAGAATAGAAAATTGAATTTTGAGAGAGTAAAAACTTCAGATGTAGAAAGCTAATACCCAAGTGGTATGCATTTGAAAGAATATTAAGATCACTGTCTAAATAGTGTTGACTGAGCGTGGCCACTTCTCACAGTGAAAATAGAGAATCAAACCTTATAGCGTCTAATCTGGTGGATCCCAAGTGCAGCTGCCTCTCCAGATCATCTGGAGGAGCTTTTGTAAATAAACAGAAAATTGGTCCTTATCCAGGGAGGCCATACCTGGCCTAGAGCAGGGGTCAGCAAACCATGGCCCTCAGGGAAGCTGGCCAAATCCAGCCACATTCATTTGTGTACATTTCACCCTGGGCTGCTTTGATGACACAGTGGGAGACTTGAGCATGGCAGTTGCAACAGACATCATACAAGCTACAAAGTCTAAACTATTTCCTATCTGGCCCTTTATAGAAAAATTCTGCTGACTGCTGGCCTAGAGGAATCAGTATTTTAAAAAGCTTCCCGGGGCTTCCCTGGTGGCGCAGTGGTTGAGAGCCCGCCTGCCGATGCAGGGGACACGGGTTCGTACCCTGGTCCGGGAGGATCCCACGTGCCACGGAGCGGCTGGGCCCGTGAGCCATGACCGCTGAGCCTGCGCGTCCGGAGCCTGTGCCCCTCAACGGAAGAGGCCACGACAGTGAGAGGCCCGCGTACCGCAAAAAAAAAAAAAGCTTCCCTGTAGATTCTGGTGCACAGCCAGGTTTGGGAAGTACTGATGACAATTTGCGCCTTGCATTTATAAAAACACTAAGCTGAGAGGCCCAGAGAGGTGAAGTGACTTGCCCAAGGTTGCAAAGCCAAGACAAGTCTGAGAAACTTCTCCCTTTTTAACCCCCGTCTTCCTCCCGCCACACCCTCCCTCCCTAATGATGTTCCTAGCTTCTGTTAGAAACCAGCCTCTTCACTGGACCACTGTGGGGCTCAGCTGGCAGCAGTCAGCTCCCTGGCCAACAACATTTGATGATGAATAATACAGTGACTTGGCTTGGCGTCCATCACCCTAACTTTCCTGCATGCCAGAACGCCTTCGCTTTGTCATGGGCACCATCTGGATAGAAAACCATGTGGAATTTCCAGCAAATGGCATTTGATAGACATGTGCCACAGAAATCGCTTAAGTGAAAAGCTTGTCAAGAGTGAGAGGGGGATGGGCTTCCCTGGTGGCGCAGTGGTTGAGAGTCCGCCTGCCGATGCAGGGGACGCGGGATCGTGCCCCGGTCCGGGAAGATCCCACATGCCGCGGAGCGGCTGGGCCCGTGAGCCATGGCCGCTGAGCCTGTGCGTCCGGAACCTGTGCTCCACAACGGGAGAGGCCACAGCAGTGAGAGGCCCGCGTACCGCAAAAAAAAAAAAAAAAAAAAAACAAGAGTGAGAGGGGGTTACATATCCCAAAAAAGAATCATTCATTCATTGGTTCACTGATTCAGCAAACTTTGATTGGGTGTTTTACTATAAGCCAAGCACAATGCCAGGCTCAGGGAGTTTAGTCTCTGTCTTTATGGATCCTATGGTTTGATGAAGGAGACAAACAATACGTAATAGATAACTAGTAAAAAATAGATAAGTAGACAGGCAATTGCAATTGCCATGTGCGACACAGACAAGACACAATATGACAGAAACACAAGAGGCAACAATTACAAAATGCCTGTTATGCTCCAGGCACTTTTTTTACATGCTTTGTATGTACTGACATTTAATGTTCCCAATAGTCCTGTGATGGTAGCTACAGATAATAACCCCCATTTTACAGAAGGGGAAACAGGTTGGTTAATTGGCTTGCCCGAGGTCATATGGCTAAGAAATGGTGAGGCTGGGATGTATATCTACACAGTCTAGCTTAAGAGTTATAAACCATCGTGTTTTATGCCCCTCAAAATGGACGCAGACCTAAGAAAGAGCCGCGGAAGCTGATCTGGTGTCTTTTGCGATGCCTGGAGCACACATAATGAGTACAGAATGAATGTATGAATGAATGAATGAATGAATGAACGTGTACATAGTACAGCTATGTACGTATATCTTTAAGAATTCTATCTGGCATAAAATGAACTGTTGGGAGTCCTGCATTGCCTGTCCTCATTTTTTTTCCTTTCTGAGTGTTTGAGCTATTACCACCTATTTCAGCCAAAACATTGCCACACTGTCATGTGAGAGGTGAAATGCGATAATTAGACAGAGCTCATTAAATCAGTTTAATGATCCTGAAGTAGGAACCAGAGAACCATGATTTACTAAAATGTTTCAAGTATTAGTATGCAGCGAGAATAATAAGGCAAACTCTTATAAGACTGCTATAAGAAAAAAGCCCATCGATCCTAAACACAGAAGCACCAAAGACGTATTTATTGCCTTTTCTTAGCATAGAAAGCACTGTGCGAAAGTGCACGTGTTCAGAAAGAATTCAGCTGATTCACGTTCTCAGGGAGTGTGTGTGCCCTAACGGTTCAGTAAGGATCAGATTCTTCTGAGGCTACTTGAGGGATTCAGCAAGCAGGCGCCCTTCAAACCAGTTTAAAGTGACATCTTTGTGAACCTGACGCTGTGGGTCTTTGAAACAAGTTAGAGTGCCTTTTGCCACCTGGTAGAAGAGCCACGCTCTCTGCTGTCCCCAGTCAAACAAGAAGAGAACCCACCAGGTGCACTGTCTGACTGCAAGGGTGCTTTTCCAGGTCATGTTTAAATCTTATCAGGCAACTTTGATCCTCTTGGGAATTAATACCCTGAAAGTGTCCAAGCATTTGTTCAGCTCTTGGGATATTTAACCCATGTGAAATGAAAGGGGGGATGTTTGGTGACGGTATAATTTTTGAAGTCCTCAAACCTTTAACATGGTTGGATAGCTCACATGTCCACCTTCCTTGTTCAGTCCTTGTACATGGAGGAAATAGCCCTTGCCTACTCTTGGGCTAACTCCTACTTTAAGGCCCAGTTGAACCTAGTCTGAAATGATTCAGCATGAGTTTTTTGAGAAGACAGCATTTAGTGAAAGTTACAACTTTAGGAGTTCTGGACATACCACACAAAATATGCTGCTTTGTTGGTATATTGATTATTTTGAGATATAGACACTTTAAAAATGTGTATATATATTTTATTGAAGTATAGTTAATTTACAATGTTGTATTAGTTTCAGGTGTGTAGCACTGTGATTCAGTTTTATTTATTTATATATATACATATATATATATTTTTTTTTAATTTTTCAGATTGTTTTCCCTTATGGGTTATTACAAAATATTGAGTATAGTTCCTTGTGCTTTACCGTAGATTCTTGTTGGTTATCTGTTGGTTTTTTTTTTTTAATTTTATTTATGTTTGGTTGCATTGGGTCTTCGTTGCTGCAAACAGGCTTTCTCTAGTTGCGGTGAGTGGGGGCTACTCTTCGTTGGGTGTGCAGGCTTCTCCTTGCCGTGGCCTCTCTTGTGGAGCATGGGCTCTAGGCACACGGGCTCAGCAGTTGTGGCTCTCAGACTCACAGGCTTACTTGCTCCGTGGCATGTGGGATCCTCCTGGACCAGGCCTCGAACCCCTGTCCCCTGCATTGGCAGGCGGATTCTTAATCACTGCGCCACCAGGAAAGCCCTGGTTATCTGTCTTATATATTGCAGTATGTATCCCAAACTCCTAGTTTATCCCTCCCTCACCCTTTTCCCCTTTGGTAACCATAAATTTATTTTCTTAAATAATTTATTTTATTTTATTATTATTATTTTTTTAGATGGAGAATTTTAATTAAATTGGCATAGTTAAGACCAAAAAAGGTAAAGTGGACATTGTCAGTGTATCTTCAGCCCTTGCCTTAACAGGTGAATGAACACAACTTGAAACACAGGTGAATCTTGCTGGTCTATGAGACAGTGAAGGGAGCTTCTCAATATTTAAGTATATTAATATAACCAGTTATAGAAATCTAAATATAAAACCAATCTCCTATAGGGTTTGAGAAGGCATTCACCATATCCCTGAAAAGTTTAACATTCCTTATTCAAGTTTAATCACCTCTTTAGAAGGGGAAAATAGTGATAGTACTTGCTGAGCCAGAATTACTATCAAAATTCAAAAAGCTGACCATATTCATTTAGCCACGAGCCAATCTTATTTAAATCAGGACAGAAATATTACATCAGCCATTCATGATCTGAATTCTAGTGTATGAGATCAATTTAAATATGGTACACATAAAAAGTCATGAGACATTTGTTTCATAATAAATAAGGCAGTGGCCGACTATTACTCATTAGTAGCTTTTTCGAGATAAGCTATCAAGTCTGCCCTTTCTCCCTTCTTCTTAATGCCAGCGAAGATCATTTTTGTTCCAGGGATGTACTTCTTGGGATTCTCCAAATACTCCATCAGTGTCTCCTTTCCCCAGGTGATGCCTTTGTTCTTGTTGGCATCTGTGTAAGAGAATCCGACAGCCTGACCTGTCTTTCGCCCAAACAGGCCATGGAGATTTGGCCCAGTCTTGTGCTTGCCTCCCTTTTCCACAGTATGGCACTGGGCGCACTTCTGAACAAAAATCTTCTCTCCCTTCTCAACATCACCCTTTTTTTTTTTTTTTTTTTTGTGGTATGTGGGCCTCTCACTGCCGTGGCCTCTCCCGTCGCGGAGCACAGGCTCCGGACGCGCAGGCCCAGCGGCCATGGCTCATGGGCCCAGCCGCACCGCGGCATGCGGGATCCTCCCGGACTGGGGCACGAACCTGTGTCCCCTGCATCGGCAGGCGGACTCTCAACCACTGCGCCACCAGGGAAGCCCACCATCACCCATTTTTAAATCATTCTTTCTCCGTGTACGACTAAGACGTTCCCGCTCGCAAGCTGAACGTCCCGCTCTCTAATCTTATTTATTTTATTTTTGACTGTGTTGGGTCTTCGTAGCTGTGTGCGCGGGCTTTCTCTAGTTGCGGCGAGCGGGGGCTACTCTTCATTGCGGTGGCTTCTCTTGTTGTGGAGCACGGGCTCTAGGCGCAGGGGCTTCAGTAGTTGTGGCTCACGGGCTCCAGTAGTTGTGGCTCGCGGGCTCTAGAGCTCAGGCTCAGTAGTTGTGGCACACGGGCTTAGTTGCTCCGTGGCATGTGGGATCTTCCCGGACCAGGGCTCAAACCCGTGTTCCCTGCATTGGCAGGCGGATTATTAACCCCTGCGCTACCAGGGAAGCCCCCATAAGTTTATTTTCTATGTCTGTGGGTCTATTTCTGATTTGTAAATAAGTTCATTTGTATCTTTTTTTTTTTTTTTTTTTTAGATTCCACATATAACTGATATCATATGATATTGTTTTTCTCTGCCTGGCTTATTTCACTTAATATGGTAGTCTCTGAACTGCCCTTATCTGCCTAGAAACACATCCTTCAGAAGGAGCTCAATTGTCATAAATCCCCTCCCTGGGAAACTCCAGGGAAGATTGATTCATCACAGGAGAGAAAACTACAGGTCCACACCACACCCAGTCAAAAACCTTGTCACAAACTATCATACCTCTCATCTGTTCTTTTACGGCGCCATTCATCTTTTTTAAAAATCATTTACTCTCCCCTAAGAGGCCTACATGCCCCCTTCCCTTTCCCTGTAAAGATGGTATTTAATCCTGAATTCTCAAGCCAGCTCTTTGAGTACTTATTTATTTTTCCCTGGGTATCTCCCATATATACATGAGCCAAATGTTTATAACCTGCTTGTTTTTCTCTCATTAATCCTTTATTACAGGTGTCTCAGCGAAAAACTCGGAAGAGTAGAGGGAAAAACATTTTTTCTCCTAGACACTAACTTTCCTATATTTTCCTATACTTCCATAATGCAATTTACATAGCGCTTGTTTAATGTCCGTAAGTATAGGCTGTATTTACTAGTTCACCATTATGTTACCAAGTCCAGGCTCGTACTGCTTGCCACACAGCAGGCCAGAAAATTGAGAGACGAATTGTTGGGGCAAGGAATAGCAGCTTTATTCAGAAAGCCAGCAGATGGAGAAGATAATGAATAGTTTCCCAAAGAACTGTCTTACCCAAGTTAGAATTCAGGCTTCTTTTATACTAAAAGGGAAGGTCGTGTGGTTGGTTGCTGCAAACTTCTTGGTATCGGAATCCTTTGTTCTTGCAGCTGCCCAGAGGTCAGGTCACAATGTTTCAGTATACCTGCAACAAATCTTTTTTTTTTTTTTTTTTGCGGTACGCGGGCCTCTCACTGTTGTGGCCTCTCCCGTTGTGGAGCACAGGCTGCGGACGCGCAGGCTCAGCAGCCACGATGCTTTCGCTTTGTAAGGAACTTCCATAGTGTACTCCACTGTGGCCCTTACCAACATACATTTCCCAAAACAGCTTAGGAGGGTTGCCTTTTCTCCATGCCCTCTCCTGCATATTTTGTATGTAGATTTTTTTTTTTTTTTTTTTTTTTTTGCGGTACACGGGCCTCCCACTGCTGTGGCCTCTCCCGCTGCAGAGCACAGGCTCCGGACATGCAGGCCCAGCAGCCATGGCTCACGGGCCCAGCCGCTCCGCGGCATGTGGGATCCTCCCGGACCGGGGCACGAATGCGCGTCCCCTGCATTGGCAGGCAGACTCTCAACCACTGCGCCACCAGGGAAGCCCTGTATGTAGATTTTGATGATAGCCATTTAGACTGGTTTGAGGTGATTCCTTGTTCTAGTTTTGATTTGCGGTTTTCTAATAATTAGCCATGTGGAGCATCTTTTCATGTGCATTAAAAAAAAAAATCAAAAACAAAACAGTGTGCATTAAATTTACCTCTTGAAATTGGTTTCTTAAAAGTCCGCCCTGATTTGAATTCTTTTTCGATCAGGTACCCCAGGACATTTCTTGAGGGCAGGTGTCCTTTAGAGCAGGGGTCCCCAACCCTCGGGCCTCGACTTGTTAGGAGCCAGGCCTCACAGCAGGAGGTGAACACGGGAGAGCTAGCGCAGCTTCATCTGCGACTCCCCAGCGCTCCCCGTCACTCCCATTGCTACCTGAACCTTTGCTCGCATTACCGACTAAACGATCCCCCGCATCTCTCCTGTTGCCGGTGGAACCATCCACCCCATCGCTTGCATTACTTCCGGGACCATCCCCGCCCCTGTCCATAAAATTGTCTTCCATGAAACAGTCCCTGATGCCGAAAAGGCTGGGGACCCCTGCTTTGGAGCCCCGCATGCCTTGTTATGAAGTGTCCCTTAGGGGGATACCTAGGACCGGTTTTAAAGTTGTTGTTACGGGAAATGGCCACAAGGTGGCAGCATTTTTTCATGCCCCACTCGGTTACCGGCAACCAGAGCCTTAGAGAAAGTCCTGTTACTGGGTCGTAGATTCGAGTGGACTGTGGCAGAAGAAACACCCCAGAGCTCGTGTTTCCTTACTTCTTCCTCCTTACCCTTCGCTCCCCGCTCCCCCCACGACAATTCCCAAGCCCTGCCAAAAACGCTATGCTGAGCTTGCTGACGTGCGGAGGTGGGGAGACTCCGAGGAAGGAGGCTGCCCATGGGAACCCCAGCACCAGGAGACTTGGAGACCAGGTGATTTTTCAAAGCTCATGCAGCGTGAGGGTCCACCGACCTTTGGGTGCACTAGGCTTGGTTGAGCTGTAGGAGGGCCCGCCTGCATCTGGAGGTTGTCGTCCGCCTGTCAGGTCCAAGAGAGGCTCATTTGCCGGCACCTGCTTCCCAGTTCCCTCCCTCCACCACGTCTAGACTTGGGACCCAAGGCTGCTCTGGCTCCAGGGATGTGACACCAGCCTAGGTCACCGAGCCCTGAAGGGAATATCGTTGGCATTTCTTCTCTTTCCTTTTCTTTTGAAATTTAATTTTTATTTTATATTGGAATATAGTTGATTTACAGTGTTGTGTTTGTTTTGGGTGTACTGCAACCTGATTCAGTTATACAGATACGTATATCTATTGTTTTTAGGATTCTTTTCCCATATAAGGTATTACAGAGTGTTGAGTAGATTGCCCTGTGCTCGACAGTAGGTCCTTTGATTATCACTTACATATATATTACTGTGGATATGTTAATCCCACCCTCCTTATTTATCCCTCCCCATCCCCATCTTTCCCCTTTGGTAGCCATAAGTTCATTTTCTAAGTCTTTGAGTCTTTTTCTGTCTTGCTAGGGAGTGCATGTGTGTCATCTTTTTAGGTTCCTCATTTAAGTGCTATCGTATTTTTTTTTTGTCTGTCTGACTTCACTTCGTATGATAAACTCTAGTTCCATCCACTTTTCTGCAAATGGCCGTCTTTTCTAAACTGACTTTCTAATCTAGGTAGAGATGGGAAGCTGTCCTCTGGAAGTGTATTAAAAAAAATTTTTTTTAACGTAAAGAGAAAACATCAGTGCAAATTGGGTGCCGACTTTAATGTTTTTTGGAAACAAAAAATTGGCCTTGGGTATGAACCCCTCTGCCTTTGCCATGTTTTCATTTTACTGGAGTGTAGCACTGATCCTCGTGCAGTGAAGAAGCAAATGCCCCTGTGACCCACCCTGAGTTCCCTCCCTTACTTGCAAAATCCTGGTAGAAAGATTCCCGTTTTTTATGTAGATTCGTATTTTCTTTTCTCTGTCTTTCTGTTCAAGATCACTTATTTCTCTTTTTCTTATTATGTAAGCAATGCATTTTTATTCTAGAAATTTTAGAAAATACAAGAAAGATCAAAGAAAGAAATAATAGTCATTTATATTTTCCTTACTTAGATACAGCCAAGCTCACCTTTTTGTATATTTTCTTTTGGCACTTGATCCAGGTATTATGAAAATGACAGCGTTCTGTTCATAGCATATTTAAAACTCTCACTTATTTTGGACATTTTTCTATATTGATAAATATGGATAAACAGTTTCTGCCCTCCGTACCTCCCACCTCCCTCCATCCTTCTTCGGTTTCTTTCTGCGTTCCTTTCTTTTGTAAAAATAATTCTATCTTTTGTCTGGTTGGAAAAGCAGTCATGTAAAAAAAAATACACACACACACATATACATATACATGTATACACATGTGTGTGTTTATTAGACCACTCAGAAAGAACTTCTACCATCTATAGCGGGAGTCAGCTAACTTTTTTCTAAAGGACCAGATAGTCTGTGTTGTAACAACTCAACTGTGCATTATGGTGCAAAAGCAGTCCTAGAGAAAGTGTAAAAGAATGAGCATGACTGTGTTCCAATAAATCTTTATTTACAAAAAACAGCAGACAATCCTGAAACTGTAGTTTGCTTGGCCCAGTCTAGGGCAAAGCACTAATTATTTAACTTCCAGAACCACATACCTATTTTTTTCCCACAAAAATGGAATCATACTACATAAGCTGTCTTGGATGTATTTAAATATTTATTAGTGTCTGTTACGTGCCAGCTCATATATAGTGGTGTATACAATGTTGAACAAGACTGACAGGCTGTCTGCTCCCGTGGTGTGTACTGCCAGGGACACAGTGAAAATCATAAGTGCTCTGAAAGTCATGGGGGGATGTGATAGACAAAAGTCAGCATTCTAGTGTATCATAACTTTTGCAACCAATCCCCTATTCAGGGGCATTTAATTTCCTTAATTGTTTCTATTGTAGACTTTCCTGTCGTAAACATTTTAGGATTAAGTCTTTATAAAAAACCGTCATTTTTTACTTGGGCTCAAATTCCTTAAAGTGGAATCCCTGAGTCAAAAGGAATACAAATCTTTTTGGTCTTTTGCTAAGCATTACCAAAGTACTTTCTAGAAAACTTATACCAACTTACACTTTCACCTGACCTCTTTTTTTTTTTTTTGCCCCCCTTGCTTCCTTTGTGCAGCCAGACTGAGTTTCATGAATTGAGAAAGTAAAATGAAAGTGGCATAAATCTAAGCCGGGAAATAGAAAGAAAGAGATAGGGAATCATTGGCGGGAGAGGAGCCCAGTTTCAGATGTTTTGTCTTCAGGGGTTTCCTGTGATCTGCTCCCTGTGTAATAGTTAGGAATAAATCTCAGAAGTTCTGTAGCGCGAGCTGACACCAGTTATTTACTGCCTTCACCACGTGCCAGAAGCTCTGGTAAGCCCTTCACATGCATGATCTGAATTAAGCCTCAGAACGGCCTGATGATGGTGGAGCCGGACCACGACCGGGTCTCTTTGAACTAGAGTAGAAATGTCAAGCTGGGAGCCCCGCGGTCTGATTTCTTTGGCTCACACAGTGTGGCCCAGCACAGCATTTAAACATTTATCGACATAGTTCCAAACATTTTAACACTGGAAAATGTCACAGAAAATCTATCTTTAAAACTTCGGAAAAATTACAAGACCTGGGCACACTGGGGTCATACTCCCACTTGCTGACAGTGGGTGGGTCTTGGGGGGCTTCTTCTACACAAGGGACGTGTGTTCTGATGATGACACTATCGAGCTGAGATTAGTGGCCACTAAGGAATTCCTCCTTCAAACCGATAGTAACTCTGTGCTTGGGACACGGCGGGAGCTGTGGGGAGAATGCACGGTGCCCCTCCTTCTCCAAGCCACTTCCTTACTTATTTACTTGCCCGAGTTTGTTGCCTGGTTGTTAACTATGGGACAAGACAGGACTGAGGAGAAGGAGGGCAGATGTGGGTCCAGCTATCACCATGACCCAGCCTAGACTCTAGAGGAGGGGACGCTTCAGAGGCTCACTTAGGTGAGGGTGTCCCAAGCTGTTGGGGGGACAGCCTGTAAAATGACTCTTGGTTTCTGGGTGTCTGCCCTCCTCCTCTTACATCCATCTTTCTCATTCCTGTGTTGTTCACCACCTAAATTCTTTTTTTTTTTTTTTTTTTTTATGCGTTACGCGGACCTCTCACTGCTGTGGCCCCTCCCGTTGCGGAGGACAGGCTCCGGACGCGCAGGCTCAGCGGCCATGGCTCACGGGCCCAGCCGCTCCGCGGCACGTGGGATCCTCCCAGACCGGGGCACGAACCCGCGTCCCCCGCACCGGCAGGCGGACCCCCAACCACTGCGCCACCAGGGAAGCCCTAAATTCTTTTTTAGTACATGTTACCACACGCTTCCTGGCCACGTGGGTCTCCCTACTCCATCTCGCCTTAGGAAGTAGTGGACTTGGCCATTTTCAGACTGTTGTCTTCTTTTCTTAGTACGTCTCTGCCAAATGCTTGCCCCACAGCCTGGCCGTGTGCCCATCTGTTGCCCACTTGGCGCATGTGCACCCATTGGTTTTCTGCGAGGAGTGGCTGTGGCATTTGTTCACCTCCTAACTCTCTGTGGCTGGAGGGCACGTGGGGGCTCTGTCAGACCTAGTGGCTTTGGAAGCCAGAGCTTGGCTATCTCGTCTTCATTTTGTGTTTTGTTTATTTAGAGCCACAGAATGCAACGAAGAAGTCACCTTTACGTATGTGCGCTTCCCATACACCAGCCCCTGTGCCAGGTGAGGGGTACCAGGAAGGAAAGGGCAGTGAGGGAGTCAGAGGTGCCAGCAAAGGGTATGAACCAGATCCAAGTGTGGCATCTGCACCAGCAGGGAGTAGATTCAGAAACTCCTCGTGGCAGAATGCGCCAGGTCAGGGAGACTTCTAGAAGGTGCTGCAACCAAAGCCTTCATGCCAGGAGAGAGCTCTTAAAAACACCCAAAGTCAGGGCTTTTAATGTCCATCCTATTCAAGCCCCACTTCCTCCTTAAGCCCACCTGAGTGCCTCTGTCTTCAACAAACTCTTCTGTCTCCAAACTTCTGTCCGGTACAGAAGCCATTAGCCACCCGTGGCTGCCGATCATCTGCAGTGTGACCAGGCTGAGTTGAGATGTAATGTAAATATAAAATACACGCGGGGTTTGAAGGCTTAGGACACACACAAAAACAGAATGTAAGAGATCACATTAATCCACTCATATTACTTACACATCGAAATGACATTATTTGGCTATATTGGATTAAATATATTATTCTGTCTTTTTACTTTTATTAATACGGCTATTAGAAATTTGAAAATGACATATGGACGTCTCATTTGTGGCTCAAGGGAGAGTCCCGCTGTAGAGCTCTCCCTGACTCAGCCACATCAGATATGGTTCTCTATGACTTTGCCATATATTTGTTACATATACATATATATATGTGTGTGTGTGCGTGCGTGCATGCAAGTATAGTATATATTCTCAGTCTCTCTCAGTAGGTAGAAGACAGGACTGATGTCTCGTCTCGTTCCTCTGTGTTTCCTCACTCTCTGCCCTGCCAAAGTGCCCCTTTTGCTATTAAAGATCCAGTGTGTGTTTGATAACAATTCTTTCATTCATTTGACAAATATTTGTTGAACTCAGACTCTGTGCCAGGTTCCCCTGGGAACTTAATAAACTTTAACTGAAAACCTGGCATAGGGAAAAAGAATGTAGGAATTATCAGCTTTATTTTGCAAGATAAGGAAATTGGGGTAAAAAGTTTAAGTGATTTGCTCAAGGTTACCCACTAGGTAAGGGGCAGGAAACAGGATTCCAGAACTCTTTTTTTTATGTGGCTCCAAATCATGTCCAGCATGCTGATCCTGTTGAGAATCCTTCACCCCAGCCCAGGTGCACCCTAAATCCTGTCTTCTTGTTTGTATATGTGCACGTATTACAACGCTCTCTAATCGTCCATCTTTCCCGATAGACTCTGAATGGGAGGACAGAAACTATGTCTCTGCTGATCCCTGTTGCGTCCCTGGGGCCTCGCACATGCCTGGTACCTCGTAAGCACTTAGTAAATGTCTGTCGAAGATATTTAGTAATAAACGAGTGTGCCTTCTCCCTCCCACCATTATAAAATTCATGTTGAATTCCATTTTCCTGGAGAGGATACAAATTGGAATAAAGCTCTGTAGCTGCTTTCTCAACAACTGAAATATTGTAAACATTCATTTTGTATTTTGTTTATTTAGAGCTCTACAATGCAAAAAAGAAATCCATTTAGAGTCTGGGGAAGAAGTCTCTCTTTCCCTGCCGGTTCTGCTTTTATCTTATCTCACCTACATGACAAAACCAACCACCTGTCTTTTGTCAAAATACACTATGCATCCTCATAACAGCTGTGTGCTAGCTGCTGCCAGGGCCTTGGTGCAAACCTAGGACTGATGGGTTTTTTAAATTATCTTGGCATAACTTATTTGCCATAGAGTATCTGAATGGATTGTAACATGCCAGGACCACCTAATGGTTATAAGACCGGAAACCATCCTGCCCACCAGAGAAGAAAGGTAGCCAGGCACGGAGAGAAGGACACTGAGCTACAAAGGATTAGAAGTGGTTACTGGTCTCAGCTTTGTCATTACTATCTCTGTAACCTTGAATGAGCCATGCTTCCTCATTGTCATGAACCTAGTTCTCATATCTATAAAATTGAGGACATTGAAATAGATCAGAAAGGACAGCAACATGGCATACGTACCACCCTGCTGTTGCTGTCTTCCATTGCAGACATTGCTAATCAATCACAATTTACTTTCCATTGATCCAGGGTACAGCTTCATAAACCTTATCACAGCTTACACTGTCACTCATCAGTCACTGACCATTGCCAGGCAAACAGTCCTTTTTCTCTTTTTGTGCAGGGTAGGGAGAAGAGAAGAAATCACAGTAGGACAGCTTTTATTCTTAAAAGCCTTCCCTGTGTTAGCTGGAAGTCACCAACGTGGTCATGATGATATCGCAAACCTTCCTCTGAGATGACCCTGGTGTGGAAAGGTCATTGAGCCCTTCTGGTTCCTGGCAACACTGAGGTGTTGAGCTCTGAATGGGCTGGGACTTTGAGGAAATTGGCCAGGGACCATATTCTTTCTGAAGCTCCACTAGGGGGTCATCATCAGGACTTGGTAGGGAAGGGGGCTGCAGCTTTGTTTCTTGGGACATTACCCAAAACTCTGAGATATTTGCTGGATTGTGGGAACTTCTTCCTAGTGGTTAGAACACCAGTATCTGGCTCTCCAGACAGCTGTTTACATTTGGATTGCTTTGGGCTAGTTTCGTGTAGTGGAAAAGGCAACTGGGGAATGATTTTTCCTGGCAGATGTACCATTAGGTGAAATAAAGCCACAGACTTTATTGACTCTTTTTAAAGAATAAGAACATATGCATAGATCAGTGTCCAAAAGGATAAAATCATGATGGCTAATGTGGTTTTTTTCTGCCTTTCTTTTTAAAAAAATTTTATATTGGAGTATAGTTGATTTACAGTGTTGTGTTAGTTTCAGCTGTACAGCAAAGTGATTCAGTTATACATATACATATATCTATTCTTTTTCAGTTTCTTTTCCCATATAGGTTATTACGAGTATTGAGTAGAGTTCCCTGTGCTGTACAGTAGGTCCTTATTGGTTATCTACTTTATATATAGTAGTGTGTATATGTTAATCCCAACCTCCTTATTTATCCTTCCCTCCCCACCTTTCCCCTTTGGTAAGCCTAGGTTCGTTTTCTAAGTCTGTGAGTCTCTTTCTGTTTTGTAAGTAAGTTCATTTGTATCCTTTTTTTTAGATTCCGCGTATAAGTGATGTCATGTGATATTTGTCTTTCTCTGTCTGACTTAGCATGATCATCTCTAGGTCCATCCATGTCGCTACAAATGCCATTATTTCATTCTTTCTTATGGCTGAGTAATATTCCATTGTATATATGTGCCACATCTTTACATGATGGCTAATGTTTATTGAGTGTCTGCTAACTGCCAGGCAGTGTGTGAAATGCTTTTCAAATTCCGTCCCACCTCATTCTCACAACAGCACTAAGAGATGAGTGTCCCTGTCAGCCCCATTTTACTGACAAGGGCACTGAAGCTGAGGAGGGTGTAGTAACT
Organism: Phocoena phocoena; assembly: GCF_963924675.1. NCBI lineage: Eukaryota > Metazoa > Chordata > Mammalia > Artiodactyla > Phocoenidae > Phocoena > Phocoena phocoena. The sequence continues at coordinate 20,956,522 of NC_089228.1, forward strand.
TCTCCATGGTCACAAGCTTGTTAAACAAATAAGCAAGGATATGAAGCCAAGTGTGTGACTCCAAAAGCAGCCCTCTTAGCTTCTGCATCATACTGCCCCACCCAGAGTTTGAAAGTGATTGTCTCAGAGTCTTGAGATTAGAGGCGATTCAGCGATTTTTTTTCTTTGTGCTTTTCTGAGTTTTCAAAATTCTCTACATTGAACGTATATAACTATAGAAAACAGAGGGAAAAGTCTTAAAAAGAAAAAGAAAAAAATCACAAGACAATGAATCTGGAGTCAGAGTTAGAAGATCTGAATTTAATACCCAGCTGTTTTTAACAGATTGTCTAACCTTAAGCTGGTAATTTCCCTTGTCTCAGTCTTGGTTTCCTTTTCTATAAAATGTGATCATTGGACTGAAAGATCTGTAAGATTCCTTCTGGGCTGGAAATTATATACATTTATTTGGGCAGGGATTAGGAGGTAGTATCTAGTAGATGCATTCATCAGCTTTTTTTTTTCCACCTGGGAGGTGATGATTATATAAGAGTGAGAAACTCTTTTGGGACCATATGGTATAAAAAATTCAGAGCGGTTTCTGTGTGAGTGCTCTAGAAGCACAATAGCTCAATTTTATTACAACTATGAGTTTCTCAAAACAAATGTGTTAGAACATGACCTTGGTTGTCATCATGGGACTCGTCATACAGAGCTTGGCCTTTTCTTTTCTTTTTTTTTTTTTTTTTTACATCTTTATTGGAGTATAATTGCTTTACAATGGTGTGTTAGTTTCTGCTCCATAACAAAGCGAATCAGCCATACATATACACATGTTCCCATATCCCCTCCCTCTTGCGTCTCCCTCCCACCCTCCCTATCCCACCCCTCTAGGTGGTCACAAAGCACCGAGCTGATCTCCCTGTGCTATGTGGCTGCTTCCCACTAGCTATCTAGCTTACGTTTGGTAGTGTATATATGTCCATGCCTCTCTCTTGCTTTGTCACAGCTTACCCTTCCGCCTCCCCATATCCTTAAGTCCATTCTCTAGTAGGTTTGTGTCTTTATTCCTGTCTTACCCCTAGGTTCTTCATGACATTTTTTTTTTCTTAAATTCCATATATATGTGTTAGCATACGGTATTTGTCTTTTTCTTTCTGACTTACTTCACTCTGTATGACAGACTCTAGGTCTATCCACCTCATTACAAATACCTCAATTTCATTTCTTTTTATGGCTGAGTAATATTCCATTGTATATACGAGCCACATCTTCTTTATCCATTCATCCGATGATGGACACTTAGGTTGCTTCCATGTCCTGGCTATTGTAAATAGAGCTGCAGTGAACACTGTGGTACATGACTCTTTTTGAATTATGGTTTTCTCAGGGTATATGCCCAGTAGTGGGATTGCTGGGTCTGGCCTTTACTATATAGTCCATGTCTGTCATCAGTGTCTGTCTGGTTGTCTAGTTTAAATTTAGTGGTTTTGCGGTGTTGAGGTTGTGATGGGATTGTTAGAGTTAAATACATGATGTTTTATTAATTTAGTCGCATTTATAGATCTTGAGAGGCCTGCAGTGATAAAAAGCTGAGTTATACATTGCATTAAGCAGAGTTATATAAAGCCTGTTGAATATTAATTTTGTAATGATTCACCTTACAGTTTTATGAGACTAGATATAAAAAGATACCGTGAATAATTGAGCCCATGATTTATAAAATGAAGTCTAGGGAAGAAAGAGTAATTGGAAGTGAAAAGAGCAAAGCTTTTCCCTTTGCTGAGATCAAGTTAATTCAATCTCAGCCCCTTCCCGCAAATTCAGGTCCCCTAGGTTCTTAGAGCATTAGATGAATGTATAGTAAAAAATACAAAGCAAATACAATGTGGATATTTTCTACCATATTACTGCTTTCATTATTTTTAGTTTAGCCTCTAAATATATTTTATTTTTATAATCTGAATATTTTATGTCTTTTTATAAATCTTTTTCCATGTTATATTTTTCAAAAATTGTTTCTAAAATAAAGCAAGTTCTTGCACATGAGAGATAAAATTACTTATATCTCTTACCTCTCAAATTGCCCTTTGCAGAAGTTATATAGATGGGCAATAAGAATGTTAAAAGATGCTCAAAATTATTAGCCTCAAGGAAACCCACATTCAAACCACAATGAAATACCACCTCATACCTATCAAAATGGATAAAATTAAAAGACTGACAATACCAAGTGCTGGTGAAGACATAGGGCAACTGGAACTCTCATACACTGCTGGGAGGAATGTAAAATTGTAAAACCACGTTGGATCACCGTTTTCAGTTTTTATAAGATTAAAAATACCCTTATCAAAGGACCTGGCCGTTCCACTCCAAAGTATTCACAGAAAAAGATGTGATGTGCACCCACACACACACACACACACACACACACACACACACACACACACACATAAATGGAATGTTACTTGGCCATACAAAGAATGAAATTTTGCCATTTGCAACAACATGGATGGACTTGGAGGGTATTATGCTAAGTGAAATAAGTCAGACAGAGAAATACAAGTACTGTATGATATCATTTATATGTGAAATCTAAAAAATACAACAAACTAGTTGCATATAACAAAAAAGAAACAGACTCACAGATAAACAGAACAAACCAGTGCTTACCAGTGGGGAGAGGGGAGGGGAGAGGGGCAGGATAGGGGTAGGCGTTTTAGAGGTACAAACTATTGTGTATAAAGTAAGCTGCAAGGATATATTGTACACACAGGGAATATAGTCAATATTTTTTAATAACTATAAATGAAATATAACCTTTAAAAATTGTGAATCACTATGATGTACACCTGAAACTTACATAATGTTGTACATCAACTATACCTCAATTAAAAAAAAAAAGACAAATATCCATCAGTAGATGAATGGATAAACAAATTGGGGTATAGCTGTACAATAGAATACTGTAACTTAAAGAAAAACAATAAAAAAGAACAAACTATTACTATGTGTAACAACGTGAATATATTTCAAAAATATGCTGAGTGGAAGGAGCCAGATGTAAAAAAAATTCAGACTGTCTAATTTCATTCGTATGAGATTCTAGAAAAAGCATGTCAATATATAGTGACAGGAAGCAGATCAGTGCCTTCCTGGGGCAGAGGTAGGAGGTGTAAAGGGGGGAATGGAGTATGGAGGGACATGAAGGAACTTCTCAGGGGATGAAACGTGCTATATCTTAATTGTGGTGGTAGGTACAGGAGTATATGTATTTGTCAAAATCCAATGAACTGAACACTTAAAATGGGACTATTTTATTATATGTAAATTATACCTCAAAAAAGTTGATTTTGAAAATGCCTTTTGCAGTATCTCTCTTGTTGGTTCATTAACATCTCTAGACGACCTAAGATCTTGATTCAAGTTTCCGTATTTACTCATTGTGGGATCGTGGCTCTCATACTCCATATATAAAATAGGTATAATGACTACATTTGGCCAAGCTTTTGCAGTTGCCCTGAGGAACAGAAGAGATGATGAATGTGTAAAAGTGAGTTTTGAGCCATGATACTCTGCAGAAAATTGGCTGTCACTCCCACTTTGTAGTTCACTCTGCAAGTCAGAGTGAAATTACCTTGAAATGGTGCCCCATCTAAAATTTCAGACAGTTGATCCTCTTACCTGGGCCCCAAATGAACTCTCCGCATACTGAATGCCAGGCCAGAGCACAGAGAATCCTAGCAAGTTTTCTTAGCACTTTTAAAATATCCGCCTGCCTCAGTCCGTGTGACATACCGATCAACCCACTCAGACTCTGAGCCTTTCACTTCCAGCGGTGACAACCTACACAATTGTTCCCCCGAATCAAGACACACTGTGTGAGTCATCTTAGCTTGTCAACTAGGTTTTAAGTTTCATTTGACATCTTCGAAGAATCTTCTGTTTCCAGAGCAATGAACTCTGTGTCAGAGGCTAACCTAGTTGTGGGTAACAACGAAGATATTTATATATAGAGAGAGATGTCCCTTCTGCAAATTAACAACTTGTCTTCTGGGCAACGAATTGACTTTGAATGGACAAGGAACATTGAGAAGTTGGGCCCTGATTTAATCTGAAGCAACACAGGCATTCAGTTGACAAAAAGTCACTCAGTATCTACTATGTGCTTTGTTCTAGGCCCTGGGGCTTTAGCACTGAATAGGAAAAGCAAGATCTTCTTCCTCACGGAGCTTACATTCTCTTTGCGGGGAGGAAACGAGCAAACAATGAGACTTAAGGATCCTACAGGATATAAATAGGGGGAGAGAAAACACAAATATAGGTTGGTAGTATTTAGGATGTAGTGGTCAGGGAAGGTCACATGTGTTGGGTTGGAACGATGAGATGGAGCCAGCTGTGGGACAAGCCGGAGAAACAGTGATCTAAGGAAGCAGTGGGGACGGCAAGTTAGAACAGGCTTGGCAAAGGAAGGAAGGAAAAGGAGGCCAATGCGAGAAGTACTGAGGGTGAAGGAAAGATTGTCATGACGTAAGGTTTGAGAGGTGAAGAGGGGATGGAGTTTATGTTTTATTCTGTGAAAATCAGGAGACACTGAAGAGTTTTAAATGGGGGAGGGAAATGATCTACTATATAAATATGGCCACCGTGAGAAGAAGGAATTGACTCCGGCCCGGGTCAAGGGGGGCAGTTAGTATGAAGGCTGTGGAAGTAGTCTAAGGGAGACATGACGGTGGCTTGGACTAGGAATGGCATTGGAAATAAGGAGAGAGGAACCAATAGAGGGAACGTGTTTGAGAGGTAGTGCTGCTAGGATTTGATGAGTGGGAAGAGGGGTGATGAAGAAAGAGAGTGCATAGTTTTATGGCTGGAGCAACCAGGAGGTGATGGGAGTCTTTCTTAGGAGACCACCTAGCGTGACTGCTTACAGTATCTGCATCCTTTGTCTGCCGTTAGAGCAGTGACCGAATTACTCTGAAGACTGAAGCAGCAGTATTTGTAAATATCCTGTGATGTGAACTCTCTGGTTGTAAAGACTACATCATCTCCCTTCTCTGATTCGCTAGACATGCTAATAAGTGGGTGCTGGAAACGTTAACTTCTAATCGCAACCTTCTTTTGCTAAAGCCATTTTCAGCAGACACCAGTTCAGGGCAAGATCCAAACCTCTCTGGCTTCTGTAGTTTATTGCTGGTATGTCACTGTTCACTACATGCTCGCTGCAGGGAGAGGGCTCTGATGAATTTACATTCGCTCTGGGAGACTTTTGAGAAGGTTGCCTATTTTTGTTAATTATGGCTCGTGAATTACTTGGTCAGAAATGTTGAAACCCAGAAGTCTAAAAAAAATTATGAGGTATTATTAAATATTTAAATATTGCTGATTTCTCTATGTGGTATGAGATTTTGGCTGCGATTGGATCTTTGGGCTGTTTAGTTCCATGTTTATCATCTTGTAGAGAGTCACAGGTCCAGTTCTGCCTATTAAAGCAAATTTTAAATTTGTTTCAAACAATCTGTTGGTTAAGCATGTGTTGAGACCTTGTTGTTTGTTCTCTATTCATGGGCCGTAAAGTAGTGAGCTTAGCCCTGGAATACAAGCCTCTTAGCTTGTGAAAATAATGTCTGAGTGACAGTGGGAAATGTTATCTTTTAAAATGTTTTGAATTATTTTCTTTTCCATTATAAAAATAATATATGATCATCCTAAAAATTTTGGAAGGTACAAAATAAAACTCAGCCGTAGCCCAATCATGAAGAACTCCATGAGATGTTGAAGTTTCTCATAAACTGGAAGGGCTGGAATGAGCTTGTTCATTGATCTGCACCATCTTCTCATTTTGCCTATGAAGAAACTGAGGCCCAGGGCAGCAATGAGTCTAGAACCCGGGTTTCCTCACTACCAGTTTTGAACTGCTTCCCTGATTGTTCATATGACTTCATAAGTACTTCACATTCTTGGATTCTCACTGCTACTCCCTTTAAAAAAAAAAAAATTGTTTATTTATTTTGGGTTGCATTGGGTCTTCATTGCTGTGCGCTGGCTTTCTCCAGTTGCCGCCTGCGTGGGCTACTCTTCCTTGCGGTGTGCAGGCTTCTCACTGAGGTGGCTTCTCTTGTTGCAGAGCATGGCCTCTAGGCGCGCGGGCTTCAGTAGTTGTGGCATGCAGCCTTAGTAGTTGTGGATCGCCGGCTTTGGAGTTCAGGCTCAGTTCAGTAGTTGTGGCACTCGGGCTTAGTTGCCCTGCACATGTGGGATCTTCCCGGACCAGGGCTTGAACCCTTGTGTCCTTCATTGGCAGGCAGATTCTTAACCACTGCGCCATCAGGGAAGCCCCCCCCCCCCTCCTTCTTGAGTTAAGGGCCTGTGACACATCTTGTCACTGAGCATACATGTGGCTCCATCTGCCCCCTGGTGTTCGGGAGGCTGAATGGTCTTTTCTTCTTTTTGCTTCTTCCCCGTGGTTCTTAAGGAAGGATGGCATTAAATTGCCTTGATCTAGGTGAGTAGTTCTTAAAGAACGGTTTTTGGACTACCGCATCAGAATTATCTAGGGTGCTTGTTGAAAATGAAGTCTCCTGTGCCTCAACCCAGGTTTGTGGAATCACAATCTCTAGGGGTGGGACTGGGAATCTGACTTCTTAAACTCAGATCCACTGAAAAATAATACTTTATCAAAAGGAATAAAACTTTTTATATTTTATCATTCAAATTGTCTTCTCTATGTTGGATAAATAGAGAGATGGATAGGTAGATAGATTGATGGATAGATGTATAGGTGTTTGTAAATGGATAAAAAGTTTCTGTTTCCATGCAGAGAAACGCTTAATGGTTATCTTTTAGGTATAAAAATGGGGTGAATGGGAGAGTGGGGCTTTCTCTGTTTTAAGACACTTAGAAACCTGGATACACAGACCATAGATGTGTTTAGAATTCCTAAACACATTATAAGTATTTGTGCAGTTAAGCTATTTCTTTGAGAGACTGGAAATATCTATGTAATATTACTTAATTTGCTAGCGTGTGTGTGGCCAGTGGGAGAAAGGGAATACTCCATAGCTGATATAAGAGGACACAGAAGGAACAACCAGGGGGCTCAGGGGAGATCAGAGTTAGTTCATTTATTCACTTACTCATTTATTCAGCAAATATTCATTGAAAAACACCTAGTGTGTGCCAGAAACTGTTTGAGGTGCTGAGGACACAGGAGAGAACAAGTCAGCAGGGTCCCTGATCATGTAGCACTTGTAGTCTACTATGGGAAACACCAATAAAGAGTTAAACAAGATAACTTCAAATGGTGACAAATGACTGCGAAGAAATAAAGGAGCTGTACCATTATGTATGATCAGAGGGCCATTCTCTTGTGGACAGGGATGGTCCCTCAGAGATGACATCTCAACGGAGACCCTAACGGTAAGAAGAAACCAGCCAGGGGCATACCTGGGGAATAAGTGTTCCAGAAAAGGGAAGCTGCATGGACAAAGGTCCCAAGGTGGATTAGCTTGTTGAGTTTGGGGTACATTAAGAAAACTTGTGTGGCTACAGCTTAATGAATAACAGAAGATACAAGATAAAGTTTAAGAGGAAAACAGCACCAAGCCACGTATTATAATCATGCCAGAGTAAAGAATTTGAATTTCATTCTAAGTGTAATAGAAAGTCCTAGCAGAGTTACACTGAGAGAGGGATGAGTTGATATCTTTGGATTTGAGTTTTTTTTTAAATCACTGCAGCACTCAAAATTATGTAGAAACGTACAGTAAATTGTAAATAGATGTGCAAATACTTGGAAATCATTAAAGAAATGGTAAGATATACCATATACATGGAAGGGGAAGATCAATATCATAAAATGTTGATGTTTACAAAAAAGTATTTGTAAATTCATTGCAGTTCTAAGCAAACTCCCACCAGCATTCTAAAATTTGAGTGGATTCTAGTGTAAAAATTCACGAATTTAACAAGGGAGTTTTGCAAAAGGAGAAAAAAGAGTTAGGACTCCACTAACTATCAAAATCTATTATAAACTCTTAGTAATTAAGATACTGTGTTTTTGGTGAAAGGCTACAGAAAAATAGATGAGTGGTGCAGAATAGAGAGCCCATGAGCTGAACAAAATGGATGTTTCTGTATGATACAGGAGGACTTGGAAGTCCCAGTGGAGAACATAGAGAATCAAGAGTAAATGGTGTTGGAACAATTGGTTTTCCATACGAAAAAAATGATATTTTTTTTTTCTGTGAGTCTGTTACTTTTTTGTTGTATTCACTAGTTGTATATTTTTTAGATTCCACATGTGATATATGGTATTTGTCATTCTCTGTCTGACTTATTTTACTTTACATAATTCCCTCCAAGTCCATCCATGTTGTTGCAAATGGCAACATTTTATTCATTTTTTATGGCTGAGTAGGATTCCATTGTGTGTGTATATATATATACACACACCACATCTTCTTTGTCCATTCACCTGTTGTTGGGTAGATGCTGCTGGTACTACTTTGAACTCCAAGAAGATGTGACCCCTTTTTTTTGCTTCATTTCTCTACTGCCCAAAAGTTCTTCCTAGTATAACACTTGCCCCTGTTGCTTCCTTTGTTTTCCAAGTTATGAAATTGTCATCTAAAGAAGCCAGGAATTTGTCAGCTGCTGACACTTTTAGCAAAATGAGATGCTCAACTGATGTCTAAACAATTTCAGTCCTCTTTATCCCTATCCCTCCAGTTATGCTCCCACACCTTTCTTTTTCTGAGCATTTTGGTTATTGTGATAAAATATACTTAACATAAAATTTACCATTGTAATTATTATTATTATTATTTTTTTTGCGGTACGCGGGCCTCTCACTGTTGTGGCCTCTCCCATTGCGGAGCACAGGCTCCGGATGCGCAGGCTCAGCGGCCATGGCTCACGGGCCCAGCTGCTCTGCGGCACATGGGATCCTCCCAGACCGGGGCACGAACCCGTGTCCCCTGCATCGGCAGGCGGACTTTCAACCACTACGCCACCAGGGAAGCCCCATTGTAATTATTTTTAAATGTACAATTCAGTGGCATTAAGTACACTCACAATGTTGTACAACCGTCACCACCTCTGTCTCTAGAATCTTTTTCATCAGCTCATACTGAAACTCTATGACCATCAAACAGTAACTTCCCATTCCTCAGTCCCCTCATCCCCCGATGACCTCTGTTCTACTTTCTCTATGAATTTGACTCTAGGAACCTCATACAAGTGGAATCAAACAATATTTATCCTTTTGCATCTGGCTTATTCCACTCACCGTAATGTTTTTTTTGTTTTCACCATAATGTTTTAAAGATTGAGTCACATTGCAGCGTGTATCAGAATTTCATTCTTTTAAAGAATGGATACTATTCCATTGTATGTATATACCAGATTTTGTTAACCCATTCATTCGTTCATGGACACTTGGGTTGTTTCTCCCTTTCTGCTGTTGTGAACAATATAACAGATAATGCAGTTATGAACATGGTGTACAAATATCTATTTGAGTCCCTGCTTTCAGTACTTTCTGGTAACATACCCAGAAGTGGAATTGCTGAATCATAGTAATTCTATGTTTAATTTTGGGGGGATCGAGTGCACAGTTAATTTGGCAAATTAAAGAAGGGGGCATGAGATGCTGTCCTGAATCTCCCATTTCCTGGTTGGTCACAGTTCCTTCAGGTATGTCACCATTCCCAGAGTGATTCTGTTATTTAAAAATATTGGGGTTACTGTAACTCATCCATCCTAATTTATTCAGACTTGAATAAATTTTTTTTAAACATCTTTATTGGGGTATAATTGCTTTACAATGGTGTGTTAGTTTCTGCTTTATAACAAAGTGAATCAGTTATACATATACATATGTTCCCATATGTCTTCCCTCTTGCGTCTCCCTCCCTCCCACTCTCCCTATCCCACCCCTCCAGGCTGTCACAAAGCACCGAGCTAATATCCCTGTGCCTTGCGGCTGCTTCCCACTAGCTATCTACCTTACTACGTTTGTTAGTGTGTATATGTCCATGACTCTCTCTTGCCCTGTCAAAGCTCACCCTTCCCCCTCCCCATATCCTCAAGTCCGTTCTCCAGTAGGTCTGCGTCTTTATTCCTGTCTTACCCCTAGGTTCTTCATGACATTTTTTTCCCCTTAAATTCCATATATATGTGTTAGCATACGGTATTTGTCTTTTTCTTTCTGACTTACTTCACTCTGTATGACAGACTCTAGGTCTATCCATCTAATTACAAATAGCTCGATCTTAACACACAGCCCTCACTCGTGTTAAGAGTCATGGTAGAATATATTTACATAACTCTCTTAGCTTGCCTTTTCTCCCTTCCTTTCTTTAATCTCCTTCCAAATACCATCCACTCTGTTTCTATTCATAGGTTTTGGGGTTTTCAAATTGATGCATATTTACTTCGTGTATAGTGCTGTTTGTCACAGGCAGGAGTCATTGTGCATGGGGCCATGGAATCAAAGAACTTACTAGCTGTGTGTAACTTCATACAAGAGATTATATTTCCCTGACTCAGTTTCCTCATCTGCACCATTTAATAAAACTTATATTATTTTCGAAGTTTCTAGATACATCAGAGGCCACATAAGTGGTGTACCCAACTCTGGCTTATGGTGGGTGCTCGATAAATGGTAGTTTTCTAGACAATTGGGAGGTATCTGTTCATATCTCTTTTTTCTGTCCTCGTGATCCGAGCTGACAGAAGCTGTTCAGTCTCTGTTAACACAACTAAAATAAGGTGCTTAGGCAGTTCTTTGTACATGATGCTAGATGCTGCTTGTTATATCATTATTTACTAGGAACTTTTGTCATCTAGTGGACACATGACAGTTGTGGAGAGATGGTTCAATAAAGCAGAAAATACACGGAGTCGTTCCAGCACCAGTTTTCCCTATGTGTGTAATCTTTTGCAAATCACTCTCTCTCTCTCTGAGTCTAATTAATCTGTAAAGTAGGGGCTTGGACTCTTAACACATGCCTAGTATATTCTTTCTAAGCCCAGTATTTTACCTAATAGTCTTGGGGACCAAGGGGATGACTGGGTGTGGGAGGTCTTCATTCTGATTTAGTACGACCCAAACCACTACCCCATCCCCTCACTCTCTACCTACATTACACTCTATCAACATCAGATTTCACTATGTAGATTTAACGTAGTTCATATTTTAATGTTTAATTTTAAACACCTAACATAAAATTAGCCTCTTACTAGCTTTAAGAGCTACTTTTCTCCTAAAAGGATATTGAAGAAGATTGCCTACAAGAAACTCCCAAGCTACACTATGCTCTCGTTGTAGATGAGTTCTTAGAATATCTAGTTACTGAGTCCAAGCTCATACTGCTTGCTGTACTACAGACCAATAAATCGAGAGACAAGTTGTTGGGGCAAGGAATAGTGACTTTATTCAGAAAGCCAGCAGTTTGCGAAGATGGTGGACTACTGTCCCAAAGAACCTTCTTACCCCAGTTAGAATTCAGGCTACTTTGATATAAAAGGGGGAGCAGATGTGGTTGGTGGTTACATACTTCTCGATGCCAGAATCCTTTGTTATTGCAGCTGTCCACATAGATTTGGTCGTAATGTTCCTGTAAACCTCCACAACCAATGTTGTTCTTTGTTCTGCAATTTTTTATCTTTATATGAATGGAAAAGTGTTATACCTTTAAAAGCAAGAGCCTTGAGAATGGGCTATAATGTATATTTCAGGCTATAGGCAACAGTCTTTTACAGAGACAGCGTGACTAAGTGCAAGCAACAAAGCACAAGGGTTAGAGCTAAAGGAATAAACCCAATGTGGAGTCAGGTTTGTTCTTCTCTCTTACAGTTCCTGGTAGAAAAGATGGATTTGTCCTATGGCAGCAGTAAGGAGAGAGCGGTTAAAGGTGCTTGTGAAGGAATCATACTGAGTTCCTTCTGCTTCCTGTTGCCACCTTCCACCTCATACCTGTGTCACATCTAGAGGAGTTGAGGGTCAGATGGGCTGGGCTGTGGGGTCCGCTGAGGATGGTGCAACAGTGGAGTTGCATTGAACCACGTGGCACAATGATGAATACCACATCTGCTGCCTCTGCCCTCCTCTTCCCGTCCAGTTTTCACACCCTGCTGTGTGTGAAACAGTTTGGGCCCACAGTTGACAAGCGAGAATTGTCCTTCCCGACTGAAGGAGAGCTTCTGGGGAAAAGCTGTTTTCTTTTATAGGGAGAATAACAAACCCATATAAATGAGTGTATCTTATGGCGCAATACACACGCTAAATTTCATCAATATTCATGACACGTGCTTCATTCTCTCCACCACTGACATCTGTTAAAACTAGGTTCAGGAGTAAACCATCCTGGTTTCAGCAATTCCGAAATATTGTATTGAGTTCTCCCACTCTCACAGCCTTGAATTTACAACTGACTGTAGCTAACTTTTAGTGCTTTAGCGTCTCCTACAGAGACAGAGGCTAGCATTCTATATTCAATGAAAGGCCTTACGTGAGAAGCCAAATCAGTATCAGATCTTTAGTTGTTAAGGAGGAGAGCCTCTTTTCGTCTGTATTTTGAGATAGCTCTATTCTAAATCTCACCTAATTAGGTGAATTTCTAAAACTGTGATTAAACTATAGCCAATCAAAGGAAAATTAGAAATAAATTAGAAGCCCCTGATTTGAGATGTCTAGTTCTTTCCTATAGGCCTACAGAAATCAAGGAGCTGCTCCCTTCTGTGTTTCAGGTTTTGATGAGAAATCCGGAAGAAAGAATATGTGAAGGAAAAAGATGACATCTGTGCCTGTCAAACAAAATCCAAAGATTATTCAGTGAAAACAAAAGGAAAGCAAGACAGTACTTACTAGTTCAAGGTAAGCAGACATCTCTGTAAATGCTGAACTCTGCTAGAACAGGAAAGTGGGTTTATGAATGTCTGTGAGTGTGCGTTGAGTTGTCAGATGGGGATAGGATGTATGATATGATCTACCATCTAAACATCTGTGTTATGAGCAATGAGGAGGAAAATCAGTAAATTGTTAGTCTGCTACTCTCACATAAAAGCTAAGTGCCCAAAAGTTAAATGATGGATTACATTTTACAAAGGGGTTCTCTTGTCAGAAAGGAAAACAAACAAAAAATAATAACCAACGCTCTAACTCTGCTGTACCAGAGACACTTTCCTACACTATATTTTCCAATATTCTATTCGCGCGTTTGTAAAATTGTCTTTTTATTCGCCCTTGAACATTTGACCAGTTTAAGTCCACTGGACAATTGAGCAACACTAATGATTATTTTTATATTTGCAATGATTTTCTTCCTCAGCTTAGTTGCAGTGAAGGTGTGCTTTATATCTTTTATATCAATACTTTGGGGTTTGTTTTTCCATTTTTCAGTGCTTGTTAGAATACAGTGAGGGGGGGAAATGAAATATTCCAGTGGTTGCCCAAGCCTGCCATAGTGATGACAATGCGATAGAGACCAAATGGGGGTGTGTAGGTAGCACGTCCATGTGCTCTCTCAAGATTTTTCTGCATTAGTTGATCTCAGTAGTTCATATTTGATAGGCAAAGGTGGTCTGAAGGGTACTGATGTCTAATGTGCAAAAAGTATGAATTGTGCACAGATAGAATGTACAACAGTTAAAGACAGCGTTTTCCCAGTCTTCTCAAAACGCTGCCTCTAGGGACTTCCTTGGTGGTCCAGTGGTAGAGAATCCATCCTGCAATGCAGGGGATGCGGGTACAATCCCTGGTCAGGGAACTAAGATCCCACATGCTGCGGGGCAACTAAGCCCTCGTGCCACAACTACTGAGCTCATGCACCTCAACTAGCGCCCGCGTGCCGCAAACTACAGAGCCCACGTGCCACAAGTAGAGAAGAGAAAACCCGCACGCCACAACTAGAGAGGAGCCTGTGCACCACAAAAGAGCCTGCACACCTCAACGGTAGATCCTGCATAGCTCAACAAAGATCCCACGTGCCTCAACTAAGACCTAACGCAGCCAAAAATAAATAAAATAACTAATAAATTAATCTTAAAAAAAAAATGCTGCCTCTAGTGAAATTAATGATAGGATTGCAATTTCTGCACGCTGGCCCCTGGTGGCGAGGACTACAGTGTAGTGGTCCAGGACATGGACTCTACCACTTACCTCTTGTGTGACTGCAGTGGAAATGATGAATCTTCCTTTGCCTCAGTTTCCTGGATTAGAGAAGGATGAGTAGATGAAACGAGTTAATGCATGCAAGGCGCTTGGGCAAAGGCCAAGCGTATACAGAGTGCTGAATAATGGTTAACTGATTTTTTTTCATTGAGTGAAGTGTACTTCGGGGATGGACATTTCAGTTGTTTGTTTTTTGGGCAGTAGAGACGTCAGGGAAGTGAAGGGTGATAATTCTAACCCTGGGCGTGTGTGCACTTTCCGGGAGACTATCATCGGGACTGCCGGGCACCAGGCAGAGATGTAAGAAAGTTAGAGGGGAGCTCAGGGCATTTCTCAGATTCTTACTGATTTATGTACTTTGAGAAGTGTTAGTGAATATAGACTTAAATGATGTTGGATCTTCTTAAGTCACAAATCAGGCTGTTTGCTGTAATCTGTAAGGCTTGGTGTCTGTAAGGCTTGGCGTGACCCGGCTGTGGCCATTCTCCCAGCCTCACCCCCTTAGTTCCTTATGCTCACTCTTACCTCCTTCCTGACCCTCTAAATCACACCAACTCTTTTGTACTTGGAGTGTTTGCACACACTCAGTGCAGCCTGGGTGCTTTCTCTTTTGGCACCTAACTCCTGGCCTTTTCCTTTAATCTCAGACTGGATTTTCTCTGGCTTCTTTACTCAGAAGGTCCCCTTTGTGATGTTATCTTCCAAAAATATCATCCCTAGTGACATCCTCGTCAACAGTGACTATGAGTGCTGTATTGTCCATATCCTTGCAACAAGGTGTATTCAAATTTTTTTCATCCTTGCCAGTCCGACAGGTGATGAGCTTGGTTATTTAAAGTTGGTATAAGGGAGGATGTGAAGGTGTGCAGTGAGGACCGAGGTTAATCATTCATTAACTCATCTTTGGAGGCTGTTTCCTTTGAGCACAACATTGTAAATCAACTATACTTCAATTAAAAAAAAAAGAAAAACTTGTTTCCTTTATAGCACTCATGATTATTGGGAGTTATTTTCTTTATTTGGCTGTTCAGTTATTTTTCACCTGCCCTTTTTACTAGTAAGTAAAAAAGTACGTAAATTCTGGGAGGCCCAAGATGGTGTTTGCCTTTTCACAGTGATATTCTGGGATCCTGGTTCAGCAACTGCAATGTACAAAGTGCTCGAAAAACATTTGGGGAGTGAAAGAATGAATGAGAAAGACAGGCTTCCTGCCCTCAGGAGCACAGGTCTCGTAAATGAAATAGATGATTGCTCTATAGTGTTAGAGGTTCAGAAATAGAGTGAAGAGGGAATCAGTGGGTCTCACAAAAAATTAGACTCATGTAGGCAGGAGCGATATTCTGAGTATTAACAACCAGTCAGCACAAATAAAGATCAAGTTGAGCTGGCATTGGCAATGGTGCTGGGCAGGGTTTTTAACCCTTCAGCTGCTGGATTGGGGGAAGGTGGGTTGCGATTCAAGGGTGGAGCTCAGGACAGTGATCTATTGCCAACCACTATGGAGGAGTTTTCAGTATTTTAGCATTAAGTGCAGCTGCATGTGTGTATTTCTACTGAAATCAGCCCTGATTATAGAAACAAGCAGAACCCCTTCTGGTCCTGGAATTCTGTTCTCTGCTTGGGTCTAGAGGACTCTGACACCCTCAAACTTCACCCCTGAGCACCCTCTGCTCTCATGGCACACCTGTACATCCTTCCTTATACCTACTTTAAATTAGCAAACTCATCACCTGTCAGACTGGCAAGGATGAAAGAAATTCCAAGTAATGCTTGTGGGAAAGATACGGACAAAAAAGCTCTCATGGTCTCTGTTGATAAGAATGTCAATAGGGGTGACATTTCTGGAAGCTAACTTGGCAGTATCTATCAAAATGTTAAATGCACATTCCTGTTGACCAGCTAATAGCACTTTTAGGAGTTCATCTGCCAGGAAACCTGGTAAAAATGCAAAATGATGTATGTACTAGTATGTTCACTCTAGCACTGTTTTACTGGCCGAAATATGACAGCAGTTTCTGCATCTGTTGTTAGAAGAGTAGTAAATAAATGACGGTACTTCCATCTACTAGAATAATGTGTCTTTTAAAAATTTAGGATAGATAGCTGAAATGTATTAAGTAAAAGGGAAAAAAGCTGCCAGAATTGTGTATACCATGATCATGTTTGTTAACAGCAAATGAACACAGCCCAAGTGTCCCTCAGCAGATGAATGGATGAGAAAAATTTGGTATGCAATGGAATATTATTCGGCCATTAAAAGGAATAAAGTTCTGATACAGGCTGCAACGTGGATAAACCCTGAAAACATTATGCTGGGTGACACAAAGGGACAAATATTGTATGATTCCACTTATATGAAACATCGAGAATGGGGAAATTCGTAGAGACAGGAAGTAGATTAGACATTACCTGGAGCTGGGGTGAGGGAAGATGGGGGGTTGATGATTAATGGGTACTGTTTGGAGTGATGAAAAAGTTTTGGAAATAGATGGTGGTGATTGTTGTACAACAGTGTGAATGTAATTAATACCACTAAATTGTATAGTTAAAAATGATTGAGGGACTTCCCTGGCGGTCCAGTGGTTAGGACTCAACGCTTCCACTGCAGGGGGCATGGGTTCAATCCCTGGTCAGGGAACTATGACCCTGCCTGCCACGCAGCACGGCCAAAAAAAAATTAAAAAGAAAAATAATCTGCATGTTCTGATGATTCTGGAACGATAGTATTAAAAAAAATGAAGTGGCAGGTTTCATGTCATATATATTTTACCACAATTTAAAAAACTTTAAAGAAAAAGCAAACGAACAGTCAAAAAATAAAAGAAAAACGCATGCATGCATGCCCACGCACACTGTATAATCTGGAAAGATGTGTTTGTATTGTTAATGGTGGTTATGTCTAACAGAGGGAATTAGGGAAGAACAGAAGAAAATATTGTCCTATATACTTGTGTATTTTTGGCACTTTTCACAGTGAACATATATTTTATAATTTTTTAATTGAAGGTTTTTCTTTAAAGTTGACCTGCGGTAAAATCTTGGAGTTGGTACAATTTTCTAGCTTGTACAACCAAAACAATCCTGCAAGTCTGTTTGCAGTTGAATTTGCTTGTGCCTAACATCCCTGTGCAATGTTTAACCTAGAGTGAGAATTTAATTATAGTTTAAAACACTGAGTGGTTTTCCATTTCTAGGTTAAATTATTTCTTGTCGAAAAACAGGCTCTCAATATAGAAGGCATTTGGTCTTCTGACTCCTTCAGTGAGGACCAACTCTTCTATCTAGTAATTTACTGTAAAGCAGGATGCTTCTATTTGTAGTTTTACATCCCTTTCTTTGGCATTTAAGGCATGTTGGCTGTTAAAAAAAATGAGCCTCAATCTCAGAACACCGAAAAGTTTTTTGCATAATAAGAGATTTTCTAAAACCCTAATAAATTGTTGCAGAAAATACCACTTTAATGGGTCATGCATTATATAAAAGGTTTAAACCCTGTAATGAGATCATAAATTTGTGCAAGTAAAGAGAAAATATGGAAGGATGCACTCACCAGGCTACTCGTGTTGGTAACCTCAAGGAGATTATCTGATGGATGGCATCAGATGAAAGATTATTTATTTTTCTTTATACACTTGTGTCTTGTTAAATTGTTACAATTAGGACCTTTTCTTAATTGCTTTGTTAAACTATAACTGACGTATAATAAACTACACATATTTAAAGTGTAAAATTTGAGGTCAAATATATTTAAGACAGGATCCTCGGAGAACTGTGTGTCTTGCTTGGTATTGAATGTTTAGCACCACTTAGGCAATAAAATAAAGCAGCAGCTCAGAGCTGAGAAACCCCCAAAATAAAAAATTAAGTGTACAATTTGATGTTTTGACCTATGCATATACCCATGAAAGTGTCACCATTATCAAGATAATGAAAACTTCTGTCATTCCACAAGGTTTCTTTATGCCCCTTTGTAATCCCACCTACCTACCCTACCCAGCCCCTGTCTTGCCCCAGGCAACCACTGATCTTGTTTTTATCACTGTACAATAGTTTGCATATCCTACAAACCCATATAAACGAAATCATACAGTATATATCTTTTTGTCTGGCCTCTTTCACTCAGCATAATTATTTTGAGATTCATCCATGCTATAATGTGTATGGATATTTCATTCCTTTTTATTGTTGAGTTGTATTCCATTATATAAATAAACCCCCGTTTGTTTATTCACCATTGACAGACATTTGAGTTGTTTCCAGATTTCCACTATTATGAATAATGCTACAGTGAACATTCATGTACAAGTCTTCATATGGACATATGCTTTCATTTCTCTTGGGTAAATACCTAAGAGTGGAATGCCTGGATCATATGGTAGGTGTATGTTTAACTTTTTAACAAATTTTCCAAAGTGGTTATACCATTTTATATCCCTGTCTGCACTGAATGAGAGTTTAGTTGCTCCACATCCTTGTCAGTACTTGGTATGATCAATCGTTTTCCATTTTATCCATTCTAATAAGTATGTAAGTAGTAACTCATCGTGGTGTCAACTTGCCTTTCCTTAATGGCAAATGATGTTGACTATCTTTTCATGCTCTTACTTGCCATCTGTATATCTTCAGTAGTTGTGGCACGTGGGCTCAGTAGTTGCGGCTCATGGGCTTTAGAGCGCAGGCTCAGTAGTTGTGGCGCATGGGCTTAGTTGCTCCGCGGCATGTGGGATCTTCCCAGCCCAGGGCTCGAACCTGTGTCCCCTGCGTTGGCAGGTGGATTCTTAACCACTGTGCCACCAGGGAAGTCCCAAAAGCAGAAATTTTAAGTGTGTTTGATTTGATTTGATGAATTATTATAGTGAGGGACATTTAAAGATATTTGTCAGCCCTAGGAATTTTTTTTTTTTTTTTTTTTTTTTTTTTTTGCGGTACGTGAGCCTTTCACTGTTGTGGCCTCTTCCGTTGCGGAGCAACAGGCTCCGGACACGCAGGCTCAGCAGCCATGGCTCACGGGCCCAGCCGCTCCGCGGCATGTGGGATCTTCCCGGACCGGGGCACGAACCCGTGTCCCCTGCATCGGCAGGCGTACTCTCAACCACTGCGCCACCAGGGAAGCCCAGCCCTAGGAATTTGTAACTTTAGATACCTACCCCACATGATAATAAGCATATTAAAATGCACAGGGACTTCCCTGGTGGTCCAGTGGTTGAGACTTCACCTTCCAATGCAGGGGGTGTGGGTTCGATCCCTGGTTGGGGAGCTAAGATCCCACATGCCTCACGGCCAAAAAACCAAAGCATAAAACAGAAGCAATACTGTAATAAATTCAATAAAGACTTTAAAAATGGTCCACATCAAAAATAAAACTTTAAAAAAAATAAAATAAAATGCACAGATATCCCACATTAAAAATAATTTCTTACTCTATATGTTGTTTAAAAACCCTATAATTTTGCTTTTGAAACTGTTGATTACAATAAACTCATTTACTATTGGCTATAATTTTCCAGGATTCATCATGCATTTTAGTACATCCATACCAAATAAAAATATCAAACCTAAAAATTATTTTTAAAAATAATGCAATTTGTGAATATGATGATTTATCAACTAATGAAGTGGACAACATATTAACTTGTACAGATACTAACTTAAATATTTATTACTTTAGATTGTGTAGTTTTCTTTTCATATTTAAAAGTCAGTAAGTTTGTTTCCTTGTTTTTTAGGTCTAGAATACTTTTTCTAGGTCCCTGGAAAATGTGTAGTTTCTAGACTTTGTAAAAAATAGTCTTGTTAAAATACATTTGAAGAAAAATAGAATAATAAATTTAAAAAGAGGTACAAATAATTTAAACATTTTCACAATCATGAATAGACAGTCATTAGGTGTAAGTAACAGGATTTGAAACAGGTACTTGGAGACTGTCATTTAGAACACTAAACATTGAGGAATTTGATGTATTTCTTCTGGTACCTGAATTTCCTGCTGAAGTTTGATTAAAACAAACAAAGAGACTTTCCTTAGGCTCTGACGTCTCACAAAATGATGGCTTTTATTTTTTATAATTTTCTTATTTTTAAAATTTACTTTTTGTTTTAAAATTAATGCCTGATTTTTGTAAAAATATGCAAAGAGTAAAAGTATTTTGTGGTGTTGAAAACTAAAAACTCTCACCATCCACACCTCAAACTTAACTGTTAAATATTTTTTTTAATTAAAATGAATAGACACCAGACATATGTACTTTTTTCCTCTTCAAAGCAAGAAATAACTTTTTTTTAAACATCTTTATTGGAGTATAATTGCTTTACAATGGTATGTTAGTTTCTGCTTTATAACGAAGTGAATCAGTTATACATATACATATGTTCCCATATCTCTTCCCTCTTGCGTCTCCCTCCCTCCCACCCTCCCTATCCCACCCCTCTAGGTGGTCACAAACCACCGAGCTGATCTCCCTGTGCTATGCGGCTGCTTCCCACTAGCTATCTATTTTACGTTTGGTAGTGCATATATGTCCATGCCACTCTCTCACTTTGTCACAGCTTACCCTTCCCCCTCCCCATATCCTCAAGTCCATTCTCTAGTAGGTCTGTGTCTTTATTCCCATCTTACCCCTAGGTTCTTCATGACCTTTTTTTTTTCTTCTTAGATTCCATATATATGTGTTAGCATATGGTATTTGTCTTTCTCTTTCTGACTTACTTCACTCTGTATGACAGACTCTAGGTCCATCCACCTCACTACAGATATCTCAATTTCGTTTCTTTCTATGGTTGAGTAATATTCCATTGTATATATGTGCCACATCTTCTTTATCCATTCATCCGATGATGGACACTTAGGTTGCTTCCATGTCCTGGCTGTGTAAATAGAGCTGCAATGAACATTTTGGTACATGACTCTTTTTGAGTTATGGTTTTCTCAGGGTATATGCCCAGTAGTGGGATTGCTGGGTCGTGTGGTAGTTCTATATTTAGTTTTTTAAGGAACCTCCATACTGTTCTCCATAGTAGCTGTATCAATTTAAATTCCCACCAACAGTGCAAGAGTGTTCCCTTTTCTCCACACCCTCTCCAGCATTTATTGTTTGTAGGTTTTTTGATGATGGCCATTCTGACCGGTGTGAGATGATATCTCATTGTAGTTTTGATTTGCATTTCTCTAATGATTAATAATGTTGAGCATTCTTTCATGTGTTTGTTAGCAATCTGTATATCTCCTTTGGAGAAATGTCTTTTTAGGTGTTCTGCCCATTTTTGGATTGAGTTGTTTGGTTTTTTGTTATTGAGCTGCATGAGCTGCTTGTAAATCTTGGAGATTAATCCTTTGTCAGTTGCTTCATTTGCAAATATTTTCTCCCATTCTGAGGGTTGTCTTTTTGTCTTGTTTATGGTTTCCTTTGCTGTGCAAAAGCTTTGAAGTTTCATTAGGTCCCATTTGTTTAGTTTTGTTTTTATTTCCATTTCTCTGGGAGGTGGGTCAAAAAGGATCTTGCTGTGATTTATGTCATCGAGTGTTCTGCCTATGTTTTCCTCTAAGAGTTTGATAGTGTCTGGCATTACATTTAGGTCTTTAATCCATTTTGAGTTTATTTTTGTGTATCGTGTTAGGGAGTGTTCTAATTTAATACGTTTACATGTACTTGTCCAGTTTTCCCAGCACCAGTTATTGAAGAGGCTGTCTTTTCTCCACTGTATATTCTTGCCTCCTTTATCAAAGATAAGGTGACCATATGTGCGTGGGTTTATCTCTGGGCTTTCTATCCTGTTCCATTGATCTATATTTCTGTTTTTGTGCCAATACCATACTGTCTTGACTACTGTAGCTTTGTAGTATAGTCTGAAGTCAGGGAGCCTGATTCCTCCAGCTCCATTTTTCGTTCTCAAGATTGCTTTGGCTATTTGGGGTCTTTTGTGTTTCCATATAAATTGTGAAATTTTTTGTTCTAGTTCTGTGAAATATGCCATTGGTAGTTTGATAGGGATTGCATTGAATCTGTAGATTGCTTTGGGTAGTAGAGTCATTTTCACAATGTTGATCCTTCTCAAACTCTTCCAAAATATAGCAGAGGGAGGAACACTCCCAAATTCATTTTACAAGGCACCATCACCCTGATACCAAAACCGGACAAAGATGTCACAAAGAAAGAAAACTACAGGCCAATATCACTGATGAACATAGATGCAAAAATCCTCAACAAAATACTAGCAAACAGAATCCAACAGCACATTAAAAGGATCATACACCATGATCAAGTGGGGTTTATTCCAGGAATGCAAGGATTCTTCAGTATACACAAATCAATCAATGTGATACACCTATTAACAAATTGAAGGAGAAAAACCATACGATCATCTCAATAGATGCAGAGAAAGCTATTGACAAAATTCAACACCCATTTATGATAAAAACCCTGCAGAAAGTAGGCATAGAGGGAACTTTCCTCAACATAATAAAGGCCATATATGACAAACGCACAGCCAACATTGTCCTCAATGGTGAAAAACTGAAACCATTTCCACTAAGATCAGGAACAAGACAAGGTTGCCCACTCTCACCACTCTTATTCAACATAGTTTTGGAATTTTTAGCCACAACAATCAGAGAAGAAGAAGAAATAAGAGGAATCCAAATCGGAAAAGAAGAAGTAAAGCTGTCACTGTTTGCAGATGACATGATACTCTACATAGAGAATCCTAAAGATGCTACCAGAAAACTACTAGAGCTAATCAATGAATTTGGTAAAGTAGCAGGATACAAAATTAATGCACAGAAATCTCTGGCATTCCTATACACTAATGATGAAAAATCTGAAAGTGAAATCAAGAAAACACTTCCATTTACCATTGCAACAAAAAGAATAAAATATCTAGGAATAAACCGACCTAAGGAGACGAAAGACCTGTATGCAGAAAATTATAAGACACTGATGAAAACAATTAAAGATGATACAAATAGATGGAGAGATATACCATGTTCTTGGATTGGAAGAAATAACCTCAAAATCATCAAAGGTGCATATGTACATAGGAAAATCTAAATGTCAGATGAGTGCTAGTGGTTGAAATATGTGCTCTTCCTATGGAAGTCTGCTTGAAAATCATTTAAAAATGTTAAACGCTCAACATCACCAATCATTAAGGAAATGCAAATCAAAACCACAATGAGGTACCAGTTAACATCAAGTAGGATGGCTATAATATATGTATATATAAAAAAGAGTTGGTGAAGCTATGGAGAAATTGGAATCCTGTCGGAATGTTAAATGATGCAGCCATTGTGGAAAACAGTACAGAGGTTCTTTAAAATGGAATATTGTTCAGCCGTAAAAAGGAAGGAAATTCTGACACACGGCACAATATGGATGAACCATGAAGACATTATGCTAAATGAAGTAAGGCAGACACAATAGGACAAATATTGTAGGATTCCATTTTTATGCAGTACCTAGTCAAATTCTTACAAAGCAGAAGGGTGATTGCTAGAGGAGGGACGGGAAAGTTGGAAGTTACTGTTTAGTGGATACAGAGTGTCATTTTGGGATGATGAAAAAGTTCTGGAGATGGATTGTGGTGATGATTGCCCAATAGTATAAATGTACTTAATGCTACAGAACTGTACACTTAAAAAATGGTACGTTTTATCTGATACATAGTTTACCGCAATTTTAAAAAATGTTAAGAAGAGGAAAATTTCCAAGTGTTTTCAAATTTTAAAAGTTAATAGCTTAAACTACATGTTAGTGATAGTTCGCCAACATTTCTTAATGGTCTCATGACCTAAAACAAAAGTACAATATTTTTAAAGGGAAAAAAATACTGTTTTCCATTTAAATGATGCTTCGTACTCCTGACTTTAGTGGTGCAAATTCAGAAGCAAGAAATTACTAGCCAACTACTAGGCACTCTTTTAAGACTTTACGTTTGTTAACTCATTTAATCCTCAACAGAACTAGGAGATACTGTTATTTCCATTTCACAGATGAAGACTATAAGAACAGAGAGGTTATGAAAGATTCCCAAAGTTACACCGCTAGTGAGAGGTACAGCTGGCTGTCAAACACTAGAAATGTGGCTTCAGAGCCCACAGCACTCTGAGCCGCTCTGTTTTCCCACCTCCCAACTACGAAGAGCTTTATTATCAGGAGAGCTGTCTATACACTGTGTGATCATTTCCAGGATTTCTTCTGGGTAGTTATACCTGAAAAGCTTGAGTGTATTGATATGCTGTGAGCTTTTCTTCTGTAGAAGACTGTGACCTGATACCTGTAAATGATTTGTCTCCAGCTGGAAATTAACATTTGCCCAGCTTTTTATTAATGCCAATCGTGAAGGAGACCCAGGAGAGTGCTATAAAAATGAAAGTTTTCTAGGTTTTATCAAGGAAAGGCTCTGGAAAGGAAATCTTTAAATTGGAAGAGGAAGACATGACCTCATGTTCTTTCCTTCGCGCTAAGATTGATGTCTCCGAAAATGTTAGGTTAATTAAAAAAAGAAAAAAAAAGACTTCATGTCTATGTTCAAATAATGCTGAATTAAAAGGAGTTAGAATTTCTTGCGTGCTGGACTTCTTAGGGATTTAACATGCTAATAAATACTGTGAATTGCCAGAAAGAGATATAATATGTATAATACATTAAATAATATATGAATATATATTATATAATTTAAAAATTGTTTCCCACAGTTATTTTACCGCAGAGTACTTCCCCTGTGGAAAGACATGCTTCCAGGAACACTTTTGGGAATAATGTTCTAGGGATTTTCCAAATCTACCACCAGGGGGCAGTTCTCCCCCCTTTTATATTCTGATTTTAACATTGACCAAAACTTTATTTTCCCTCAGCACACCTGAGACAGGATGACATTTCCAAGCAGACTTTGCTAAAAACTTTCAAGGGATGAAGGAAAGAAATAAAAAAAAGTAAGAAGTCCTATAGTCATATTTCCCAAATCCCTGAGGCTGAGCTAAAGAAATAGCGTATCTGCCAAGTTCTCCTGGGCCAGTATGGAATACGAGTTCTCAGCCATATTGCTTGTGTTTTTCCCTCCTGTTTCTCAGCCAAGTGGCCTTTCTATCATCTTGGCTCCCAAGAGCATCTGTGGCCTTATGTTATCACAGCTGAGGATAAATCCCACAGACCTTTGTGTCTTCACAGCTCAAATTCTTTTCTGATTTAAATTTCTCAGGTCTGCCCTGTGATCTTTCTTCTCAGTCCTGGTTGGAAGCTCTGAGGTACCTCTGTGGTGATGAATAGACATGGCAGTCCCATGAATAGTCTAATCCTGATTAAATTCGCAGTAAATGTGCCTCTCAGGTCTCATGCCAGGGCAGACATTATTAATCATCTCAGCATGCTTTCTCTGTAGAACTCAGTCTCACAATCCTTCCTGACCCTGGGCTCCAGACAGGTATTACCAATAGAGTGCTGTTAATGTAATTGGGAAAATTCTCTCATCCAAACCTAGGATATAAATGCCACCCATCTCTGGAACTTTCTGTAGTGACTCTCAGATGAATGTAATCTCCCTAATTCTGTATGCAAACACACACACACACACACACACACACACACACACACGTTTTAAAAACTCTATTTTAGATCCACAGAAATCAAAGTCTCCACTCCAGCCCCATCACATCCTTGTCCATACCTTATCTGTAGCACACTGTATAGGTGCTGCACTTAATTGGAAGAGGAGGGTTGTTACATCCAGCACATGCCAGAGGCTTCAGACTGAGCCCATTCTGTTGTTTAACTTCTGATTGTAATTGATATCATGTGACCTATGCCCCATTTTAATTAACATGTCCTTGGAGTTGCCTTTGTATGAGCTGCTCAGGAAACACCCTGTGCTGTGTCAAACTTTAGCAAAAGCCTAACCTATTAATATTTTGGTAGGCTTTGAAACTATCTTCTGACAGGTGTTTTTTTTTAATGCTGAGAATTTATTTTAATAAACATAATATTTATACTGATTATGTCATTATATTTAATTTATATTTATATAAACATAATATTTAATAAAGAGAGCAGTAGGAGGTCATCATTAAGGGTAACCTTTGGAGTTAGACGGGGTTCAGTTCTCTGCTCCGCCACTTACTTGCTTTGGAGCCTTTGATTAACTACTACTTAACCCCTTATGAGAAATAAAGATAGTAACAACACCTATCTTGTAATGGTTTATTTATAAAATAAATGTTACTGTGCTTCTGCTTTGTACCAAGTATTAAACATCTTTGGGAGGACTGAATGGAATCGGGCAATTAATTCATCTAGCCCTGAAGTGATCTTACATTAATTCATGTGTCGTAAACCAATAAACCAATAATTTGGCTTTTGACAATTGAAGAGAAACTTTGTGTCTCATTCGTTTAATATTTATTTATTTATTTATTTATTCATTTAGGCTGCGTTGGGTCTCAGTTGCAGCACGTGGGATCTTCCTTGCGGCTCGTGGTCTCTTTGTTGCTGCGCGCGGGCTTCTCTCTACCTGTGGCGTGTGGGTTTTTTCTCTCCCTGGTTGTGGTGTGTGGGCTCTAGTTTGCGGCACGTGGCGCTCTCTCCTTGAGGCAGTTGAGCTCAGTAGTTGTGGCGCGCGGGCTTAATTGCCCCGTGGCATGTGGGATCTTAGTTCCCTGACCAGTGATCGAACCTGCACCCCCTGCATTGGAAGGTGAATTCTTTACCGCTGGACCACCAGGGAAGTCCCCGTTTAATATTTATTTTTGATTGTCAGTCAAGACAAGGATTTCTTCTTATATTTATTGGCCATTTGTATTTCTTATGAAAATTCCCTGTTCCCATCCTTCTTTTTGTATTGATTTGTTGATTACATTAATAAATTAAGAAATAATTGATTCGAAGGTGACACACCGAGGTATAAGCCGTGTGTCCTAATAACACAGTCCCGATCACAAAAAGATTGCAAATAATTGGAGAATGTGAATTCTCAGCTGCTGCCTAATCTTTATAGTTGGTGCCTCGGGGTGTCCCTTTTTCTTGGAGACAGTCTTGAGCCCACAGATGGCTGTTTCCCCTTTCTGATTAGGTGTGCGTGGTCTCTGTGAGCCATGGGCCAGTTGCATGGGGCGGGAGAGCAGCATCTTTGCCGTCCCGACGGAGTCCCAGAGAGGAGGCAGGTGGGGCTGTGTGACCACCATCCTCAACGGAAGGCAGCGGCAACATTTGCCTGCGAAGGTGCCCAGCTCCACGCCCGCCATCAGTTTTAAGGAAAGGAGATGCACGATTCCTCCGCCAGTCTGGGTTGGTGATTGCATCTTATTCATTTCTATATCTTCCTCTCTGGGCCAACGTTAGTTGGGATGATGGTAGACTAAATGATAAGTGACTCCGTTTGCCCCAAATATGGTTTCTCTTAGCACCACACTCTAGGAAAGGGGACCCCTTCCATAAACTGAATTCCTTCTCAGAGGAAAAAATAATGTTCAAAAAAGAAATTTAAATTAAATTATTTTTAAATACACTTATTAAAACTGTGATATAATAACAGAGGTGCTTATAATGCAATAAATGACAAGATCTAGTGTACCGTAATTTCAAAGGAATCAGGAGTGTAAACAGTATTTTGTGATACAGACAAAGACTAATGTGATGTAAGAGTATCTGTGATTTCTCTTGGAGACCAAGTGATGTTACTGCTGATATTTCTGTAGGTTGTTACTTATATTCGCAACTGAAGGAATGCTAAATTTTAACTAGAAGTTAGTGATAATTTTTAAATATGTAATTTTTATACTAATTCAGGTTCTATCCTTAAATTCTGTGCCAGGATCCGCTGGGGATCATGGACCCCTGACTAAAATCCCTTGGTTTCTGGGCTGGGATAGGGGAAGGGGTGATTACAGAGGAGCCTGGGGGCATTTTTTGAGGTAGTTAGAGCTATTCAATCTTGATTGTGATGGTGCTTAAATGACTGTATATGTCTGTCAAAAATGGAGAATTTTATGGTATGTAAATTAGAGAGATAAAAAGAAAAGAAAGGAAGAAGGGAGGAAGAGAAAGAGATGGAGAGAGAGAGAAAGATGTGTATTGCTGCTAATAAAAGCAGACACTAAAAATCCCTTTGTATTGGAGCTGGGTTTCTTCCACAGTTATCCAGTGCTTTCTGGAATGAAACTCCCTGAGTTCAGATCCTGGCTCTGCCAATTATTTGCTGTGTGACCCAGGGCAAGTTACATGACATCTCTGTGTCTAAGTTTCATCATCTATAAAATGAAGGTGATAATAACTGTGCCTACCTCGTAAGTTTTTTTGAGGATTTAGTGGATTAATATTGAGTGCTTAGAATAGTGCCTGGCATATAGTAAGCGCTATGTTGTCATCTAATATTTAGAAATGCTTTGGTGAGCGGCGAGGGTCACTATGAAGAGCTCAGTCAATGCCAGTGATTACATCAGTAATCACAGAAAGGTTGTATTTGGTCAAGGGAAGTCAGTCACTAACAAAAAAAGTATGTGTATATGTGTCCCTAAGACATATCAACTTGCTTGTTGATATTCTCCTAAAAGTATTTGAAATATATATTTTTTTTTTTTTTTACTCTGCCTGAACCTCAGTTCTCAGATGTATCAGCTTCCAACATCCTCTTCCGTTTTCAAATAACTTCCCCTGCTGGACCACCTCATGTGATATATTTCCAAACGGCAAAGCCAGTGCATTTTATGCAACATTTGCAAATGAAAATCATACCCAAGGACATATAATAAAGGTGACAAGTTTCCTGTAAAACCCTGGTTGACTTACACAAGGAACACTTAGGTTTGGGTTATTAACTATGATTGATATTTAGTACCACTTGTAGGGAGTCTACAAAACTGTTGAATATTTACAGTGGGGCACAATGTACACCAGCCAAGTTTCCAACAGAGTCCTGCTGAGATTTTAGGCCTGAGGTGTTTCATTAGTTGGAGCACAGTTAATGTGCTTGCAAATTGCCTACAAGTAAAGAATTTATTGAAAATAACTTTCTATGCCATTTACCAGGCAAGAGCCCGTTTATCTGGAGAATCAGAAAACAGGGAATCATGGAAACCTAAAGTCATGAAATAACCCCAAAACGTCATTTAAAATAGTTTCAACCTTCCTCAGTCAACCTTAAATCCAATTTATAAGGCAGAGGAGGGAACCTATAGGATATCACAGCAACTCCTTTTTAGTGTCACTAAAAAATATATATATACATAGTCAGTTCTGTTATTTGCAGGAGTTATGTCCTATAAAGTCTCCATGGACACTGAATTAGTGAATTCTGAACCATCACTTCTAGGGGAAATACAGGGTTCCTGTGAATCTCTACTCACAATATTGTCATCAATCAATCAATACATAACCTTGTTTTATGTGTGTTTCTGTTTAACGACAGTTTACTACATAGTGTGGATCCATTAACGTTGAACTCACGGCCAACGGCACTGTAACTCATGCCTGAACGGAACTTTCCAACACGCAGACTTTCTCCGTAAGGCACATCACAGCCTTCTTACGCTTAGACACACTAACCAGCGTTTCCCCACTATGCTCGGGGGACATATTAAACAGCAAAGTTTAAAGACCTACAAAGACCTCTACGACGTCTATGAACAGGACACTTGGTTTAGGGTATGAGAGCTGAAACAAGAAGGCAGAGTTGCCTTATTTGATCTTAGCTACAGTCTTGCTTAAGGGGTAACTCAAATTTTTTGCCCCTCTGCCCATGTCGAGAACCACTGCAAATGCACCACAAGTATTGATTTGGGGGTCCCAAGTGAATCTTAGCAAGTAGACAAATTTGCACATATGGAATCTGTGAATAATGAGGGTTGACTCCATACATAAGGTGGTCTCACAAAAAAGGGCCTGTGTGGTCCAGCCCTCCCTTCCTGAACAGCATTAGCAAAGCGCAGACCTTACATTGGATAAATGCCCAGTGAATCGTATGCATGTGCCAGAGCTCAGCCCTCCCTGGCTCGGAGCCCACCAGTCTCTCCATCAGAGAGTTTGCAGGACTTAGGAGTCAGCAAACCCCAGTCTGTGGGCCAAATCCCGCACGCTGCCTGTTTTGCTACGGTCCCAAGCTAAGAAAGGATTTTTTCACTTTTGAATGGATAGGGGGAAAGAAAGCAAACAAAGACTATTTCATGACACTTGAAAATTATATGGAATTTAAGTGTTGGTGTCCATAGGTAACGTGTTATTGGAACACAGCCATGCCCATTGGTTGACATAGTGTCAATCACTGCTTTCATGTAATGAGGCAGAGATGAGTAGTTGCCACAGAAACTGTATAGCCTATAAAGCTGAAAATATTTACTAGCTGGTTCTTTATAGGAAAGTTAGATGATCCGTGATATAAAACATTGCTGATTGTCACCCTGGACAGTTGTGCACAGACAATTAAAAGCTTTATATGACAGTGAAACTTCTCTAGCAGGGAAGGGTAAGTTTTAGGCAACATAAAATAGGGCTTTTCTTTTCCCCACGCCTACCTCCCTTTCTAAAATACAAGTTTAGATTTCAAATCCCTATAAATAACTCAAGAATTTATTCTGCATGTTGAAGCAGATAAGAAAGTATCAGGCTGTCTCTATGAACAAATCTGTTGAACCCAATTTAAATGCAACTAAAGGGAACTCAGCAGGGTGAATAAAACATGATATGAACATTTTTGTGTTGAAGTTAGGCAGTGAAATTCCAGGAGCTTTGTTTCCTACCAATGAAGAAAGTAAAGTTCATTTCAGTTTGTTTTTATTTGGAGTTTTAAGAGCTGAAAGTTATCTTAGAGGTCATTTAGATCAAGGCTGTCCAAGAGAATTTTCTGTAGAGTTGGGCATGTTCTCTGTGTTATGCAATATGGTAGCCAATAATATTTACAAATGGCTCTTATGCACTTGAAATATTTACAAGTGGCCCCTATGGCTCTTGGGCTTTTGAAATGTGGCTAGTGTGACTGAGGAACTGAATTTTTAAGTTTCTTCAATTTTAATGATTTTTTAAATTGAAGTGTAGTTAATTTACAATGTCATGTTAGTTTCAGGTGTACAGCAAAGTGATTCAGTTATACATATATATGTATATATATACATGTATATATACACTTTTTCAGATTCTTTTCCCTTATAGGTTATTACAAAATATTGAGTATAGTTCCCTGTGCTATACGGTAGGTCCTTGTTGGTTATCTATTTTATATATAGTAGTGCGTATATGTTAATTCCAAACTCCTAATTTATTCCTCCCCTCCCTTTCCCCTTTGGTAACCATGAGTTTGCTTTCTTTGTCTGTGGGTCTATTTCTGTTTTGTGTAGAAGCTCATTTGTATCATTTTTTTAAGATTCCACATATAAGTGATATCATATGATATTTGTGTTTCTCTGTGTGGCTTACTTCACTTAGTATGATAATCTCTAATGGATTTGCATCCATGTTGCCGCAAATGGCATTATGTCATTCTTTTTTATCGCTGAGTAGTATTCCATTGTATATATGTACCACATCTTCTTTATCCATTCATCTGTTGATGGACACTTAGGTAGCTTCCATGTCTTGGCTATTGTAAATAGTGCTGCTGTGAACATTGAGGTGCATGTATCTTTTCGAATTAGAGTTTTCTCTGGATATATGCCCAGGAGTGGAATTTCAGGATTATATGGTAACTCTATTTTTAGTTTTTTAAGGAGCCTCCATGCTATTCTCCATAGTGGCTGCACCAATTTACATTCGTATCAAGTGTGGCAGGGTTCCTCTGACTTCTTGTGGAAAATTGGAGCATCTGGGAACACTGGGGATGCTCTTTCTTAGCAAGACATGTGGTCTCTAGTCCCCACTGCTCCCTGTCGGCTTCCACTCAGCCTGCCGCATCATTTTCGTTACCTTGCTTCGTCTCTGTTGGCATTTGAATATGCAATCCCTAACTAATTCCACCCCACAGTTTTCATATGGGGAACTAAAGCCCAGAGACAATGAGTACCTTACTCAAAGTCGTCCAGTAATTAATGCTTGGCGTCACACCAGAATCCCCTGGCCATGCTCTCTCTACTCCAGGGCCTGATTGAAATCTTTGGGTGTGTATGGGCGGTGGCGGGTACTCCTGGGTGGTACCTGGGTGTGTCTGAGCTACACTCACAAGCCTCTCCTCCTCCCCTGCTTCCAGGCCATGTGTAGGTTGGACATTGGGTGAGTGAGGTCTCTGCTTCCTCCCCTCTGGGCTGAGTCTCTGGGAGCCACAATGGGTAGTGAGGGCGTGGGAGGGAGAGGGGCCTGAACTTTCCCTGGCCGTTTCCCTCTCTGGCTTCCTCCCTCATTGTTTACCTCTGACGATTCTCAATGATGGTGCATCTGATAACCCTTTGTTGGCTGATTACCCTCCCTGGTACCTCTGCTTCATGCAGATCTTCTGCTCATGTGGTCTACTTTTCTTTTTCCAAACGGTTTTTGACTTACTTCTGAAGTCCTAGTCAATTCAATCTTGGGCCAAAATACTTACTTAAATCCACAAAGAAAGCTTTGAAATAGTCTTTCATACTATGAGAGTTAAATTTTACTGGGCATTTCTCTAGTCTCTTATCCTGTTCAGGTCAAGGCTAATTCAGAAAGAGGAGGTTTAACTCAGTGACTAAGGGGGCTGTACTCACCTGGATTTGAGCCCTTGCTCTGCTAGTTCCCAGGTCAATGACCTCAAAGAAAATGCCTTAACATCCTGAGACTGAATTTCCTTAAGTTTCAAAGAGCTACTTCATAGGGCTGTGGGTGAGGAATAAATCAGATGATGATTATAAGGTAAAAACCTTGATACCGTGTCCTTTTTCATACGTCTTACAGGCTTTTGCCAGAGAGGGATCTGGAAGTTTAATCAGGCCACATCTTTCTGAAGTCCTTCCCTGGGGTTGCCTTGTTCATAAAACAACAGATCAACCACCTTGACCCATTTTAACCCCAGACGTCTCTTCATACATCTCAATCTGCAAGTTCTGTGTATACTGCATAGAAACTTCCATTCACTACTTGATTTTTGACTTACAAAGGCCCCTTCCCTTCTTGTCCCAAATGTGGAGCTGGCGTCCATGTACTTCTGCCATGTTGCATACTGGAGATTGGGCACCTGTGGTTTTTGCCTGCTTGGCATCCAGTCCCCCTTCTTCTGGTGAGAGAACCCACCCAAGTTTCCTTTAGGCTTAGGTGAGGCTGCTCCACCAGCCTTTGCTGGTGTCAAGGTTGTACATGTGACTCAAGTCTAACCAGTCAGAGCTAGTAAAGGATAATGGAAGGACTCTTATTGGGATTATTAGGAAAGAGAATCTCTCTTTCCACAAGGGTTGCTAAACCAGCTGGATGTAAGCTTGGACCCAGCAGTGGCCACCTCTGGCTCCACTGGGAACTGAGAGTGAGATCAACACCGAGGAACGAGAACTGAGAGAGTCCAGATCATCATGCATGAAGCCAGGCACCTCTGGATGTGTCAGTTCTCTGAGCCCATAAACTCTCCACATCCACCTTTAGAGGATTTATTTATTCATGTTTGCTTTGTCCAGTCTATGGTGGATTTCTGTTCCTGTGACTGAAAGTGTTCTGTTAAAACTCTCCCTTTTCCATGTCTAAATTTCCCCAAATCTGTCTCCCGGTATATTTCCCAGCTAACGCAAATCTATTTGCTGGCTCTAAGCCATCTCATGTTTGCGGTGGACATTTTCTTCCCAGGGTGACTTCCTATCTGGGCATTTGGTGCAACTGGTGCTTTTCATTTGGGCTATCTATGATTATTCAATCTCTACCTCAGATGTGGATAAGAAACACTTTGTAACCCAAGTGTATTCATTTTCGATTGCTACATAACAATTACCACAAAGTTAGTGACTTCAACAACACATATTATCTCACAATTTCTGTGGCCTAGAAGTCTAGACACAGCTTAACTGGGCTTTCTACTCGGGGTCTCACCAGACTGAAATTAAGGTGTCGGCTGGGTCTGTGATCTTGTCTGGAACTCAGGATCCTCTTCCGACGTGACTGACGTTGGCCCAGTTCAGTTCATTACATTTGGAGGACTGAGTCCCACCGCTCCTAGAGGACACCTGTACTCAGTTCCCCAGCCAGGTGGCCACTCCACAGCATGGCAGTTTGCTTCTTCAAAGACAGCAGGAGAGTGTATTTGTCTCCAGTCTGCTAAGATGGAGTGGTCATGGGGGTGACAACCCATCCCCTTTGACATAACCATAATCCAATCAGGGGAGTGACATCCCTGAAGGACATCATTTTTGCCATGTTCTCTTGACTAGAAGCAAGTTACAAGCCCCGGCTACACTCAAAATGAGAAGACCACACATGACATAACTCCAGGGCACGGAAATCATGGGGCCATATTAGAATTCTGCCTATCACTTCAAGTTAACCTCCCACCATATGATCTAAACCTAATTCAGAGTAGTGATATGTATTGGTTAGTAAAGTTGTTCTGCATTCATAAAGTAAAATTTTAGTAAAAATGTTATCAGTTATAATGTGTGTGTGTGCGCGCTTTTTAGATTTGAAAAAGATAACTGCAGTCAGCTGAATAATGCCCCCCTAAAGAAATCAGGTCCTAATCTGTAAATGGTACATTTATATGGCAAAGACTTTGCAGGTGTGATTACATTAAAGTTCTTGAGAATGGGAAATTATCCTAGATTACCTGGTTGAGCCTGACATGCCATGACAAGTATCCTTAGAAGAGAGAGGCAGAGGGAGATTAGGGAGACACACAGAGGAGAAGATGATGTGAAGTTGGAAGTAGAGGCTGGATCTATGGGGCCACAAGTCGAGGAATGCTGGCAGCCAGCAGTAGCTGGAAGATGCAAGGATGGATTCTCCCCCAGAGCCTCCAGAAGGAGTGTGACCCTGCTAATGCTTTGATTTCAGCCCATAGAAGCTGATTTTGGACTTCCGACTTCCAGAACTGTGAGAAAACACATTTCTGCTGTGTTAAGCCACTCATTTTGTGATAATTTGTTATGGCAGCCACAGGAAACGAATACAGTGGCC
The DNA here is from genome assembly GCF_963924675.1 of Phocoena phocoena. Classification (NCBI taxonomy): domain Eukaryota; kingdom Metazoa; phylum Chordata; class Mammalia; order Artiodactyla; family Phocoenidae; genus Phocoena; species Phocoena phocoena. The sequence continues at coordinate 20,991,694 of NC_089228.1, forward strand.
ATACTGTCTGATGAAGAATCAGGTGTGCATTTGAGATTTTTTGAGCCTGAAGACAATTTGATCAGCCAGATTTCAGTCTAACTTATAAAATAATATTTCTCCCAGCAAGGACCTTGGAGCACCTGCTTTGTGTCTTTTGTGACGCTTGCTAGGAACGGGTTACTCACAACCACTTGCTAAACAGTGCCAGTTATGAAGGGCAGACCACAAATTTGGCTTCAAGCTACTTGGTGCTACCTAGTGGTCAAAGCAAAAAGTGGTCCCCCAATATATAACTTTCCATATTTAATCTTTCTAACTGGGAGGGGAGGTACTTTATTCAGCAGGGACATCTAGTTTTCCTCTTAGATAAACAGTTGATCCCACAAACACTGCTATCTTGTATCTGAACTTAAGATGTCAACCAGATACTTTGATACATTCAGTAAACATGTCTTGAGCCCCTGCAATTTGCCGTGAGGGATGGAGATATAATAAAGAGCAAAACACACAATGTTTCCTGCTCTCAAAAAACCCACAGCATGCTGGAGAAGATAAAAATGAAATAGTTCCATGAATAAATGTGTAATTGCAGACTGAGGTGATCTGGAGAAAAGAAACAAGTTTTGAGGAGGTTATTTAGCAAAAAGAACTTTCCTAGGCTAGGAGAATCATGGCTGGTTTTCTCCTGGGCGTGAGTTGTCAGCTGAGAGCTGAAACTGAGTAGGACTCAACCAGGAAAAGGTTAAGGGTACAATGTGGAGGCAACAACATGCACAGTGGCCGTGTGACCAGGTGACATGATGCGTTTGAGGACCAAGAGGAAAGAAGTGGGGCAGTGGGGCAAGGGGGAACTGGAGGGGTGAGCAGGGCCTGGCCATGAACACACAAAGACAGAAGCCTCTTGAAGGTCAAGCACGGATGGTTAAAATAAAAACAACTGGGAGTGTAAATCTGCTCCCCGATTGACCACGTGTGACCTTGCTTTCCTTTGGAAGCAATCACCCAGCCTCGAGAAGCCATTATGGGGCCTTCTCTGTGTCTGAGTGATTCACTCATATCATTGCCGGTTCCCAAAGTACACATGTCTAATATTCCTCTCCTGTCACTGAGCTGTGGATCTCAGCCTCGATTAGAAGCAAAGATGAGAAAGAGAGGTCCGTATGTCCATACCTGGAGGAGAACACAGCCACCTGCAGAAGGCTGGCTGGACCTGCGTCCGAGGCACACCCTCTACCTCAGATGAACACCTGTAATGGTGTTAAAATACAGCCCCTTGAAATGTGCTCCACATCAAACCCAATGGCATGGCAGTGCTGACCGGCAGCAACAAACAATGTCTATTGATTCACCCAAGTTAGAGATCTAAGACTACCATTGACTTTTTCTGCCCATGGACCACTAGACTTTCATTGAAGGAACACCTTCTGATTAAAAGGGAAGCATTATTCTCACTTGCTGAAAGGAAGAGCCATTCATTTTCTAAGATGCATGCTTCTCAGCCACAGAATAGAAATTTGTTAGAGGGGAGGGAGCATCCTTTTAATGCAGATCTGGCTTGTGCCGCTGTTCATTTGCTCAGTTTTATCCTAGTGAGTATCTCTCCATTGTTAAAGCAGTGCATTATTTCTTCCTGAATGAGGTCTTTTGAGGAGATCTCATGGTTCTATTAAGATACTCATCTATTACCTGTAGCCATCTTTCTCCTTTGGATTCCCTCTCCGTGTGAATGAAATATCACTGTGTGATAACTTCTAGGCTCCCTTTGGATAAAGGAGCATACATGTCATGAGGAACAGTTGAAACTATTCCATGTGTATACATCTTCCCCAGGCCAACGTCACCCTTGTGGAAGAGAAACAAATTCAGTGTCGTGAAACTCCCAACCCAACCACCGGAATTAAGAAATTCCAGAACCAGAAATTCCCGGGGGAGGAGAATGAAATCAGTGTAAACAAAAGAAATTAAGCAAGTAGAAATGCTTCTCCACTTCTCCCTTGCCTCTCTGAGAAATAACTAGGAGCAGCTTGCTCTGTTTCTTCTTCTAGTCCTTTCCCTTGCAGTACACAGTGTATGACAAGCAGGGGTTTTTGTCTTCGTTCTGCTGCTTCTCCAAATGCTGCACGTCTTTGGGATGCATGGTGGGTTCATCTCATGCCCTTGGGATTAATGAGGTAATCAAGTCAAACTCTAAAGCTAGTGAAAGAGAAGAAAAGGGGAAAGCTTGATATTTCAAGCATCTTGCATATTGGTCTCCATCTTAAAGCCATTGTTGGGATTAGATGACTTGGGGAAGCCTGGCTATGAAGTGAGGTTATGGTGATTTGTGACCAGGCACAGATGCAGTTTTGAGAGGGGCAGTATTTGAGAATTGGTGAGCAAACATGGGATGCCTCACTGCCTTTACACAGGACGGCAGGTGAGGGGAGATATGGTGTGAGGCTAAGGATGTGACTCTAACATCAGATTCCCTCAGGGCAAGTCCAGGCACCACCTGGCCAAGTCAACTAAATGACCTTGAGTAGGTTCCTTCTCTTCTCTGTGACTCGGTTTCCTTAACTGTAAAATGGAGATAATCAGAGTGATGTCTCTATTATAGAGTAGTTGGGAGGTTAAATGAAATTTATAATGTGTATGTACTTAGCTCATTAGTACTCAATGAATATTAGCTGTTGCTTTTATTGATACTGTTGACTAGTTTCATATGTTAGTCTAGTTCAATGTCTTTAATCCATTCGCTCAACAAACATGACTTGTGCCCAGTACACAGCAGGCATTGTGCCAGCTGTTAAGAATGTAGTAATAAACTCTTACCATGGACCCTGAGAATTACTGTTCTAGGAATATGAGTAGACTACTGTAGTGGAATCAAAGAGGAGATCATAGCTCTGAGACCCACCTGTGCTATAGGGGACCACAAAGAAGGGTTTAGTGCCCGGTGGGTATGAAGCTTCCCACTGAACTTGGCGGCTCTGCAAAGAAACCGGAGTTGGTCCTTGACATTCTCTCAGGTATCCTCTGACTGCCCTCCATCCATCCCCCACCCCAGGGCTCTCATCTCAGTCTCTGCTGCTCAAACCCCCAACGTAAGCATTTGACGCAAGTTAACCCTTTCGTACAGTAAAACTTAAATGATTGGAAAGACTCGTGTCAAGTTCTGAATCTTGGATTCATGGTTAGGAAGCAAATTCATGGTTAGGAAGGTAGGAACTCTTGAGAAGCTTACGTTACTTTACAGCCATGTGTGCTTTAAAGTCAGCAACATGAATTCCTCTTTGGCCTTAAGATGGAGAACTTTGAACCAGGGGCTGTCTTACTGCTCTTGCTTACTTTAGACCTCCCACATTCCACCCTTATCTCTTCCTCCTCCCACTTCTACCAACTTTCACTCCCCTGTGCTCTGACTTTTGGTTATGAAAAACGAAGGAGTCAGTGAAATAAAATCAGCCTACTGATAATTGGCCCATCCACCATATTGTCTAACTCCAATGACAAGCCCTTCTATTTCCAGGTGTCCTTTTATTTTTTTAAATTTTTTAAAAATTATTTTAAAAAATTTATTTAACTACAGTTGATTTACAATGTTGTGTTAGTTTCAGGTGTACAGCAAAGTGATTCATATATATATATATATATATATATATATATATATATATGGATGCTTTTTCAGATTCTTATCTCATGTAGGTTATTAAAGAATATTGAGTATCGTTCCCTGTGCTATATAGTCGGTCTCTGTTGTTCAGGTGTCCTTTTCCCGTGACAACAGTATCCATCAGTATCTTCAGTTTATCCTTCCTTTGTTATCATTCAAAAGATCTTTTGAATCTGCATTTTAATCCAGTGAGGCAGTTGGCCTGGGTTTTGAAACCTGACTCCACGACCCACTGGCTGGAAAACCTCGTGTAATTTTCTTAGCCCTCTTTTGCCTCATATGAGAAAAATGGGGATAACGATAGACCCCCTCGTAGGGTTGCTGAGCTCATTAAATAAGTTGATGGATGCACAGTGCTTGGCACATAGTAAACACTCAGTAAACGTTTGCTATTGGCGTCTAGAGAAATGAAATGTCTAGCTGGATCAGCAGGTGGGGAATATCCCTCCTGTATTCCTGAGCACTCGGCCACTTGCTTCTACAACTCGGCGGAAAGACAGTCACATTTAGAAATCACTCAGGGGGTTGTTTGGATTTGATATAGATAAGTGTTCAGGAGCATGGCCCTTGGACATCTTCCGCTTAAAGGAGTGTCTGGTGAAACCAGGATTTGAGGCTAGTATATCACTAACTGGAGTTTCAATGTGAGTTACATTACCGCGACGTCCCAAGATGGTTGTCCAGGATATTGCAGATTACTCACTGTGTACTTTATGTGATAGACTTCTTCAGAGTTCCCCTAGAAAGGAGTGGAAAGTCAGCCTTGGAGCTAAAGACTTTGTTCGGTAGGCAAGTGTTTTTACGAAATGGAGACAGAACATTTCTAATGCCTCATGCTTCTGACAAAGAGATTATCCTGCTGAGGGATTGGCCCTGCATGATTCATATCCTGTGGGCTGAAAAACAGAACTCAGAAACCCAGTGCTGTCAACTCCTCCCTCTCTTCCTAGGTTTGAACGGTGTTGCTCAGATGCATTTATAATCATCCAAGTGTCCCTTGCTTCAGACTGAGGTGGGGCGGCAGGGGGGGAGGGCAGTTGTACTTTTTGTGAGTTGAGTCATAGTTGTAAGTACTTTCAGGGCAAGAAGAATTTAAAGGACTCCCAAGTTAAACCTTCTTGAATCTAAAGAAGCAACTGAGAATTTAAGTGTAGGTTGTACACTGGAGTCTTAGTTTGATTACCATGTGAATTAATCACCACCATACAGGAAACTGGGATGGTTCATGTATAAACCTGGATAACTTGTTCTGCTGTGCTCTGTTTCAAAGCCAGAGTCCTGGCACCACTGGGCCACCGTGACCACTTGTCAAGCATCAGAGCTAAGCGGCAATGTCCCCCTTCGATCAGGCATGCCAGGTCCACTTTGTCACAGGAGAACACTACCCGCAGGACTCATAGATTTAACCTGGCTGACCCTCTAAGGCTTGCAACCCCTGTTCCATGGGCCATGTACAGACTTTCAAACACTAGGCTTGGGTAGAGTTTTCTATTAAAAAATATTCTTCTCTTTTTCCTTTGTTCCACCACCTTTCTCTTATTTACTCTTATTGAAAGAGAAAGCTGTGCCTTCTGCCTATCGTCACGCCATTTCCCTTCGTCTCGTGGCCAGTCCTGAGTCATACCTACCTCCCGTGTCATCAGAGAGCATCTTGACAGTCCACCCCTAGGGGGAGTGCTCATCCAGAAACGGCCTGCATGCACACTGCATATACACTCACACACTTGCACTCACACTAATGCACATACATACACATTCATACACTCATACATACACACTTGTGTGCACCCACTTGCACTTCCAAACACCCACATTCATACACAGACACACATCCGCTCTTTGGCACAAGAATGCTGGTAGAATTATGAGGATTTCAGAGCTGGTATCAGACCTTGCTTTCGGAACTTGAAGTTGGTCAGACTTGGTTGATGGCAGATCATTCCAAAAGGAATGTCAGGACAGAGAGAACAGTCAGGAACGAGAGATGGGCTCAGAGAGGAAGGGCGGATGCTGCCAAAGTTAAACTTTATCGCTCTGTGCGTTTGCTGTACAGCCTGAGGGCAGCAAGCCAGGGTCTGTTCCAGGTACTAGGAAATTGCGTGTGTTGTCAGGAAATCTGGTCCACTTGAGGAAAGGGTGGAGTTCTTGTTGGCATTGCTGGAGGGTCTGGGGATCCTGGAGGTAGAAGAATGCGTGTGAGCGGTAGACGCCTCAGTGTGAAGTGGCATAAATAAAAAGGACTGTTGATTGGCTGGTGTAACTGAGAAATCCAAAGCGATCATTTCAGGTGGGGTTTGATCAAGGGGCTGACACAGTGCTCTGAAGTCTCTCTGTTCTCCCTCCCCACCTGTGGGCTTTATGATCACATTTTCTTCCTTTATAGTAGCGAGACTGGCTGTAGCAGTTTAGTCCTTACATCTGGGCCTCATGTATACGGAGAAGAGAGGGTAGCTTTATCCAACATTCCAAGCAATAGTCCTGAGACTCTCCCTAATGGACCGGCTTACATCCCAGGTCCACTCACGTGCTATTTATGCCAACTAGGTTTTCCCCCAGCGTGAAGACCGGGGCCATACATGGGTTGTGTGGCAATGGATAATGTGTAAAAATTGGGATTTAACACCAAGAAGGAGAATGGATGCTAGTGGCCCTGGGCAGGGGCTCATCTTGTTCCTCTGGCCTTGTTGGGAGCGATTGGTGCCTCACTACTTCTCCTGCTCGCAAATCATCATAAGCTTTCTGTTCTAGACACGGAGAAATGGAGCCCTGCTAAGTAAAAATCTCCAAGGTTGTGTTACTTTCCTTTTTCATGAAATCTTTTTTGAAATCTCTCCACAGCACAGTAGATTTGCTCTTCCAACTTCAGGAGAGAAGTTCAGATATCTAGCTCCAGGGTAGTGATTAAGCCAGAGTTTGCTGGTAACCTACTCCTTCCTTTTGTGGCCTCTGCTTTACAAAGAAGTGCTGAACCCAGTGAAAGCCAGTGTCCTGCTGAGACAGTTTGGGTGGTAGAGGACTAGACACTACCGAAAACCCACTAGGAGCCAGGGACTGTCCCTATAGACACTGCATACATATTCCTCATTAATAACCTTAGGAAAGAGGTAGTTTTCTCTCTGTTTAACAGATGACAAACCAGAGCCTTTGAGGGATTAAATAATTCCTCAAAGGCCATAGAGCAGGTAGGGCAGAGCTGGGATTTTTACCTCATGTTGGGGTTAAACCTCAGCTTTTCACCCGCCTCTCTGTGTATAAACAGACGCTGAACATCGGTCCTCAGGTGGACCTTGGGGGCGAGCTGCCCCGTCTTGTGCCCCTCCCTGCTTGAAACTCTCCCCACCCATGTTCATCCTTGCTCTAAGAGTGACCCTGTACCTCTGCCAGTATCCATGCAGTATCTCCAAACGCTGGTGTCCTCCACCTCAGGAGAACTGGTCTTGTTTCCTGCCGCACCCAGACCTACCCTGTCCAGCTAGTGCAATCCTGACTCGATTTCATTTCCCCATTTTACAGCATTTTCCATTCAAAACGTACATGTCCCCTGTCCCCTTCCATCACAGCTGTGCTATTAGCTAAGATGCTCCCGCAAAGCTGGTGGGTTGTTGTATTAAGTGTTCCATGGAGACAGGTTGACTTTTCAATGAGTAAATTCTGGAAAAAGTGTGTGCTCACTAGGTAGAAACTCCAGACTAGCAAGATAGTGCCTTTAGGGCTTCCCTGGTGGCGCAGTGGTTGAGAGTCTGCCTGCCGATGCAGGGGACACGGGTTCGTGCCCCGGCCTGGGAGGATCCCACATGCTGCGGAACGGCTGGGCCCGCGAGCCGTGGCCGCTGAGCCTGCACGTCTGGAGACTGTGCTCTGCAACGGGAGAGGCCACAACAGTGAGAGGCCCACATACTGCAAAAAACACACCCAAAAAACAAAAAAAAGATAGTGTCTTTAGGGCCATTTGGTTCTTGACCCACGCTGGTAGGGGTAGCAATATCTTGCTTGCACATGATGGAGTCCATGTTAGCATTGCTGATTATTAATTGAAAGGAATGTTTCATGTCCCAGAAATGCAGGATCCTCCATCATTTCCAGGGAGATTTTTTTCAGGTTTGCCCCTTATTTCCTTTCCAGACATGCATTTCCTCCTGATACCACCTGTGCATTATGTCCTACCCATATCTCTCATAATCTTCATCTGGGGTCAGCCGGCCATGGCTTGTTTTTGTGAATAAAGTTTTACTGGCACACAGCCACACTGTTCATGTATGGATTGTCTCTGGCTGCCTTCCCATTACAGTGGCAGAGTTGAGCAGTCACAACTGAGACTGTATGTCCCGCCAAAGCTAAAATATTTGCTATCTATCTCTGATCTAGGTCAGAAACCTCCAGGTATACTCCTCCACAAACCCCTAATTCCTTTCTCCTTCACACAGCCAGGAACAGAAACCTCTCAAAGCCTGGGATCTAACAAGAAAAAAAAAAAAATCAAATGCCTAATGTCTGGAAAGGAAAACACAATCTCACTGTCAGCCCAGTCCCAAGGAAAGCTTGTGCTGACACTTCTGCATCCCCTTCCAATTTCTGGGCTCCTGGCAGACATTGCTAATCAGTTATTGCACTCTTTCCTATTGAGCCTCAGTTTCTTCAAAGCAATGCCTGGGCAGCCACTTCTAATCAATCAAATTTGGCCCTGAAGTAGAAACTATTTTCCACCTCTGGTCCAGCGGCCACTATCGGATCAGAGAATCACCTAAGACAAAAATCACGTTTAATGAATAATCCTTGAACACCCTTTGGTTGCCATGTCAGAGACAGACATACTGTCTCTCATTAAGTCCAGAGTTGGAACTTAATCCACTGTTTTCTGTTTCTTTGATTAAGCACCAGATAGATGAAGTCGTTGGCTTGCAATGGGGGACCGTGTTATATGAAAAATGCCTCCGTCTCCTTTTATTTTATTTTATTTTATTTTATTATTATTTTTGCGGTACGCGGGCCTCTCACTGCTGTGGCCTCTCCCGTCGCGGAGCACAGGCTCCGGATGCGCAGGCTCAGCGGCCATGGCTCGCGGGCCCGGCCGCTCCACGGCATGTGGGATCTAGCTTCCCGGACCGGGGCAAGAACCCGTGTTCCCTGCATCGGCAGGCGGACTCTCAACCACTGCGCCACCAGGGAAGACCCTCCGTCTCCTTTTAGATAAGAGATCTGTTATACTGTGCAATGCTCGCACCGTGAGAGGCACCTAGGAACTGAGGCCCACTGAGAATATTCTCGAGTCGCATATCAATGTCACCCTCATTGAGTGGCTTCATAGGTGGGATCACTGACACTCTTTATGCTCTTTCTCTCTCTCGGCTAATCCATTCTCTTTTAGCCAAGCTCCTGTTGTTGAATTCATATTAGGTAGAAGCACATACACAGTGTTGCGGGGGCTGAAGTGGAGGCATCTGTGTCACTACCTGTTTCTTAAACCAAGCCAAATTTCAGGAAGCTCTTCAAAGACCCTCTTTTCAAATGCTGGAGCAGGTACTTGTTCAATAACCTGACATTAACCGTAATAGGTAAGAATTGGCTAAAGATAGGTAGCCATTGACAGCCGTGGGGACCTGCCCAAAAGACCACATTTGCTGCCATAAAACTGTCTGGACCAGCTCCTGAGGAGGTGATGGGTAAGTTGCAAAAGAGGAAGTGGATCACTTAGCAGTTTCTCCCAGGTTTTTTCCTTCAGAAGTTGGAGAAGAGGACTGGAAGGAAAGGGACTATTTTACAAAGGAAATGTGGTTTAAGGGGGCAGTTGGCTGGAGAGACATGCTTCTTCTTACTGGCTAGGGAGCATCTGAGCCTGTAGGAATGGTAACTATTCGCTGGAAGGATCCAGACGCCCTGGGAAACTTGATTTGAGCCTTGCACAGTTGGCATCTTGACAGCAAAGTTGCATGCACCACGTTAAAGTGTCAGCTGGAGTCCAGCCAAGTTTTCCCAAGATCCGTTGTTCACCAAAGTTGGAGCTTTAAAAGTTGAGCCAGTGCAAGTATGAGCGTGCCCTTTGGCCACTTCAAAACATTAAGCCAACCTTGGCAAAAGGTTTCAGCATTTGGCACCGTGTGTCTTTTTGTGTTGGATTTATGGAAGCAGTATGAGATGTGTCCTCCCAGATGGCAATGATGAGGGCCTTCTTAATAATGTTTTAAGCTTTTAGGTTTATGGGATCACAGTAAAATTAATAATGTGGAGTTATTGATATTCTTTGAGTGAAAAAAGCAACGCATCCCTTCCTGGAACAGATAAAGAATTTAGTAAGTATTATACCCAAGGTGCCATATAACCAAACATTGAAAACATAAGATAGTATTATTTCAAATCACTGTTACTATTCATATTGCACATATCAGGGGTACTCTTTCACCGAGAGGAACAGAGTTCAATTTAAATTTCAGTTGGACGGGCTGTCATGGAACTAGAAGGCCCTTTCTGCAGACCAGAAAGCTGATTACCATGGATTATTTAATTTCTGGCACAAATGAGACTGGGAAATAAGATATTGGAGTAAACTAGATGTCATGGTGTGTTCCAGAGCAAGGATGCCATGGCTTAGCCATGGTTCTACCTGAGCTTGGGGGTTGGTTTGCCTCATGGGCAAGAGAACTGGTAAAGGAAGTATGTTGTTTCTGCTGCCTAGCATCCCTTTATCCCCTTCCTCTGGTACAAGAACTCCCTTCACTGGGGGAAACGTTCTTTCCACACTTCCAACCAAGTTTTTCAGTAGGGGGCTGCCGATCATGATAGCCTGCCCTCCTGGACCCTGGGATGGCTCCTGCTTCTGGCTGAGCCAATCACTGCACATACACCCCATACCTGCACCCTGGCCACCATCCTTATGATAGTCAGCATCCTTTGCCGTGACTTAACCTGCTAGAGCTGGCAAGGGAGAGCTCTCTTTCCTTTCTGATTAGTAGGCTATAAGGATATGCACCTGGAGCTGCCTTTGGTTGTAGTTTTATACCCTGCTGAGGTAGCACACCCAAAAGAACGAATGAACCATGCAAAGGAAGCAGTGCAGTGGAGAAAGCAGTGACAAGGAGAACGAAAGAGAAAGTTCTTGGCATCCACGAGGCCTGTTCAACCCTGCCTGTTCCCCAGTTTCACCACAGAAGCCCGTAAATGTCCTGTTTTGCTTAATTTAGTTAGAATTATGTTTCTGTCGTTTGCAAGCAAACAGCTTTAACAACTAAAGCTGGCACCCCACATTTCTCTCCTAGGCTGCTAGACCACATTTCTAACCCCTTTCATTCCTGCCTGCTTCAGCAAGCTTTCTTTAGTTGCCTGTTACTGTGCCAGCACTGTGACAGGCCCTGAGGATACGATGCTTAGGCAGATAGCTGTGGTCCCTGCCCTCTTGGGACATGCATGGGTATAACAAGACCTCTTGCAACTTCTTCCTTTCCTGTGGAGTTTTGGGTTCTGAACCGTGGACTCACCTTTCCCTGTGCCTCGTCCTCCTTTGTTGATGTCCTCATTCCAATTGCTCACGTGAACTTGGCTTTTTGTCTTTCTTGACCTACTTTGTGCCCAGATTTACTGAGTACAAAGCACTAAATTCATTGCTCCGCCTTGACTGTTGGCCTTTGGGTGGCTTTTTCCAGTCTGTGAATCTAAGCTGTCGCTCTCTAACCTCTCTAAGCCTCAGATTTGCCATCTGTAGACTAGAGGTAGCAATAATACCTGTTCCATAGGTTGTGGTGGAGATCAAATGCTTAATGTGTGCTTCATAACAAGAAGTCAACATACAGTAGTAGGAATGACTATCTGATACTTCTAACTCTAATAAACAGAGTTAAATGTAGAATCACATTCTTTTCATCTTTGGTATGCGAGAAAATAATACTAGAAAAAGATCTTCTAGATGAGAAAGGCTATACATTTTTTAATTTTAATTTTTCAGAGTTCTGTTATTGGGCAGAAATCTCAGGGGAAGAAATACATTTGCCCTGTATTTCCTATTTGACATTTATTTTTAAAAAAGGAGAATCCAGAAGAAGATACCCTTAGGAATAGACTTATCACTGATTCTAGGTAGAATAAAATGTGCAAAGGGAGACCAGTATGTGTGTGTATGTGTGTACAGATGTGTGTGTGTGTGCATGCACACTCTTCTAATAGAGAGGGAAAATGAGTACATTTGAACTTGTAAGGTCTGACCATGTCCTTAAGCCACCTTTATTTTCCAGCTGATCACATTAGATGCATATTTAAGGTTTCTACACTTCAAAACTTGTTGAGCCCGTTTCTTTTCTCTGTGAAGGGTCCTGTGACTGTCTTTGTTTAGCGCCCAGTATTTCATAGTCTCAGGGGGTAGCAGTAATGGCAGGAATGAGATCTACTTCTCCACTTATCTAATGAGAAAGGGTTCTCTTGTTTCTTGTTGAAATCCTTGTCACTGAACGCTTTTACTTTGCTAGAAAAGGACCTCTGGTAGAATGCTACCTTACATGGCATCCCCTGTTGCATTAAATGAATTCATCCCTTGGTTAATGTAATTAATTGCTCAATTAAGCCAGTTTTTAAGTGGGGATGGTGACAGTCCTTTCTGTGTTGTTGAAGAGATTAGGGTGGTTTGGTGGTTGTGAAATCCACTGTGGCAATGTCAACACAGCTTCTTTTCTTAAGAATATCATGAAGGAGTAAAGCTTCCTTTTCCAAGAAGGAAGCCCATTTGAGGCCCCTGAATTCATGCTAGACCTCAGAACACCTCTGTGATCTGAGCAGTTCATACAAATGAAGTGGTGGGGATCTTACCTAGCCTTTCAGTTGTATACACAGTATCATCTGAATTATCTACACATCTAACTGCTACTGGCATGTCCTCTGGAATGTTCCACAGATACACAGCGCTGTTCCTCTCCTGCATTCTGTCCTTGAATGTCCTATAATCCAGACATTCCAGGATTTGGGAAATAAAATAATCACTTTGGATCTTCTTCAGCTGTTCTTCAACCAGCCATTTCCATACTTATATCTCATTGGTTCTTTATCCCTTTTGATTGCTGTATGTCATGTATGATATAAATAATATATTGAGGTCAATTGTACTATCTCCTGATACCAACAACCGTCAGCTAGCTTCATGTCATAGTGTCTATCATCTGGGTTGCTCATTTGGGTATTAGATGTCCAGGAGACCTAGGGTTGACTGAGAAATTCTCTTTCTATGTTGTAAGTTTGAAAATTGGTTCAATTTAGTCCTACATATATTAATTAAGCCTCTACTATACATGGGATATTACGTTAGCCTCTGGGATACAAAGGTATGTAAATCATACATCTTGCCCTTGACAAAGCTTCCAGTCCAACGTAGTGTATTGTCAGACATCTCCTAAAGTAACAGAGAAGCACACATATTAGTTGGCTTAATTAAAAAGAAAACATATAAGCAGGCATCCTGAGACATCCTCCAGCACACGCACAATACTTGAAAGCTACAGTGTTTCTTCTTGGTAATTGTCTTGCTTAAGTTAAATCTCTGTATTGGCTTCATTTTCAAGATGGCAGCAAGAGGGCTCTACCAGTTTCCAGGCAAGGTTTTCAGAAGCCCCCCTCAGTAGACTTTTCCTTAGGTCTTAATAGCCAAGACTGGATCATAATCACACAGCGAGGAGAGTGGGATTACCATAACTGGTTTAGGCTAATCATTTTGGGTAGAATGGATCTTGGGTAACAGACCCATTACCATAACAGTTGGATAGACATGAGAAATTAGAAATTTACTATAATGTGGCATGTCCTATGATAGGAGTTTCTGAGATTCCAGAACAAGTGTCTCTACATAGGCTACCGTATTTAATCACTTACTGGTGGAACTTTTTTTTGTTAAGGTAAAAGTTTTTCTGAAGTCTGTAGAGATTATAATGATGTTTCCCCTAATGTCTAGTGCTTCTTACACTGGAGTAATGTATTCTCTTAATCAGGGTATTGGGGGGTGTCCTAAGAGATTATGGGAAACCAAAAATAAATATGTGCATCTTCCTGGAGAATCAGTTTTACTTACTTTGTTTCTAGAAAGAAAGTCTAAATATATATAATATATATATAATAATTAATAATAATAAAATACATAATGAAGAGTACAAAATGTACATGAATCTTTTAGATACAAAAGGTGTATTCAACTTCTGATTGGTAAAATTTCTTTGGGAACCTACCCCTGGCCCCTGATGGTCTATCTTCCCTCCCCTTTGCCGTGTAGTTTACTTGGATGGAATAGTAGAAGAGGGTCAGTTTCCCCAAGCTTTCATTGTTTTGGAAAGAAATTTAGTTAATCTGGACGCATTTCTTTCCACACAACTGTGTTTCAATGATTGTGGGCTTTTGAAACATCTCCTCCAGCTTCATCATAATTTGATGTTTACTTTATCATGTAAATATAATGTTTGCATTTTATATATTTCTATGTTGCATAGCTTAAATTATTTACTTTAATTCTTTACCCTCCCTAAAACTGTATAGTAGTGCGTACAGAAAATGGCATTCAAAACAGAGTAAAGAATGCCAATAACTGTTGACATTCTCTGCACTCTTGTAGCTCATCAGTTATTCTGTTTTAGAAATAGACACAGAGAACAAATCCGCCAGGCTAATGAGTTCAAGTCTTCTTATCCTGCTCCTAGCATAACTTGAAGTTATAGAAGGTGAACTAGTTTCCTAATGTCCCAAAGCACTCTTGAAAAGGTTTAGAGAACTAAGCCACTTAGGAGGACAAATATGTCTCAGATAATCCCTGCTGCTACTGTCAGGACTCATTTGAATCAGGTCAAATTAAAATTAAGATGGCTCGGCGCCAGAGGTCTCACACATCACTTTCTTTCTTAGCAAACAGTGTCCCTAACTCTGTTAGAAATATCTCACACTTAAGCCATCTGAACACCTTCCTGGTCTCAACTGTTTTACCCCATTGTTGGTTCTTATCCAGTGATTTGCCCTAATCCAATATCAGCTCCATGTTTCTTCCTTGGAAAATGCTTCTAGACCTAGGGAGTAGGTTCCAAGCCTTATTATTCTTGGCTCTCAAACAGTCAGTCCTAAGCTCTCTTTTAAATTACATCCAATTTTTTTTTAAATCACAGTGCTTTTATTTTTGTTTTTGTTTTACTTATTTATTTATTTGGTTGCACCAGGTCTTAGTTGAGGCAGGTGGGCTCCTTAGTTGTGGCATGCATGTGAGATCTAGTTCCCTGACCAGGGCTCGAACCTGGTGCCCCTGCATTGGGAGCGCAGAGTTTTAACCACTGTGCCACCAGGGAAGTCCCCCAGTTTTTTTTTTTTTAATGAGGAAAGGCTCTCCTTTTGTAGGGCCATGGATAGCTGTTACGTTTCTGTCTAGACGGGCATAGTTCCTGAATTCATGGAGGGTGTGGTCTGGTGGAGAAATCAGGCGTAAGCAGGTAATTGTAAATGTGATGGATATTATGAGAGGGAAGGATTAAGCTGCTCTGATGGAACCTGCACCTGCTTCAGGAGACCAACATTCAAGCTAAGTCTTGAAAGATAAATGAGGGGTTTATTGGATGAAATCCTGGGGTGGAAAAGAATGTTCAGGAATGAAGGAACAGCAAACACGAAAAGCCCGAGGCAAAAGAGTTGGAACCCCAAAGAAGACCCAGAATGGCCTTCTGTAATGAGGCGAAACCTGAAACAGAAGACAATAGCTGAAAAGGTTATTGAGAGTGGCAGGGAAAGTCTTGTAATCAGATCTGGTAATTTGAATTATTTACTAATGTAACCATCACTTCCCTCAAGTAGAAATTTCAGCCCAAATTGAATGAATATACAGATGTTAGAGTACAAATTAATAGAGTGCCCTAGGATTTCTGTTTGAGCAATGCTCTCTGTTTTGAAGGACAGGAGAGTGAATGAAATGGAAGTGCCAGCTTTCACGTGGGGACACTCACTCTCAGGTTTCTCAGCAGACTCAAATCCTAAAGCTTTCCCCGGTAGAAGCTGGACCACAGGCACACCACCGTGCCCTTCTAAGCCGTGGCGAGTGTGGTGAGTGAAGTACCAAATATCAACCCGCTTGGCAATGGATACAACCAATCTCATGTGCTGCTTAAACAATGTGTGTGAATTGTGGACTGTTAAGATGGAAAACAACCCAACAATTGTTGCACTTAGAATTCTTTCTTTAAGACTTGTTTGTTCAAAATATGCTTTTCTTCCCTTACATCCAATTTTACCATGCTACCTTGAAAGACTTCTCTAGAAGTACTTGGATTCTGATTATATTATACTGCCTTTTCCTGCTATTTTAAAATTCTTTTTGAATAATTTTTACCTGCGTACTACAGTCTATGTTTAAATAGCATAGACTATGTCTGGAGGGGTATACGAGGAACTAGGCATGGTGGTAGCCCTTGGGGGGAGGAGAAGGGCAGGGCTGCCATCTACATAGCATTTTTCATGTGGTTAAGATGAAAAGGACTCTTTCCTCAGAGCCATGAGTTATGGCTTATCCAGCGGAGCCCAGGCTAGATTATAACCTCCACTCACTGCCTCAGCCAGATGTCCTTCTGCAGTAAACAACTTGAGCAGTCTTACATGGCAGCTCTGGAAATGAGGAGCTGGTGAACAAGGATGAAAGAGAGGCTTATGTTTCATTCACTGAATAGCTTTTATATGATTACATGTGCATTTCAAAATTAGAAATTGAAAAGTAATATGTGCTGATATAGAAAACCAGGAAAAGAAAGCCTCCCCCAAAATAAATTAAAATCATCCAGTGACGCCAACTCAGAAATCACCACTATCAATAATTTGATCTATTTTTCTCTAGTTTTTTTCTATATGCATAGTCAGTTTCAAAACGGAGTTCATATGCAGTACTTTTCTCCTGCCCTCATTTTTACCTTGTTTTGTATAATAGGTGTTTTTTTCGAGTCAAGAAAATTATTCACCCCTTTTTCTGAAGATGTAAGTATCGCATGCTCATAGTGGAATATTTAGCAAACATCGATAAAGGCTTAAGGTTTTTTTTACTTCTTTTTGAGACATAATTCACATACCATAAAACTCACCTGTCTAAAGTGTACAGTTCAATGGCTTTTAGTGTATTTATGAAGTTATGCCACCATCACTGTCCGCTAACTTTAGAACATTTTCATTGTCTTAAAAAAAACAACCCTGTGCTCATTAGCAGTTGACTCATTTCCTCCACCCCTCCCTCCAAACTCCCTTAGCCCTAGGCGACCACTAATCTACTTTCTATCTCTATAGATTTGCCTAATCTGGAGATTTTATATAAATGGAATCATAAAATGTGTGGTCTTTTATGACTGGCTCCTTGCACATAGCGTAGTGATTTTGAGATTCATCCATGTCGTAGCATGTATCTTTTTTTTTTAGTTATTTACTTTTTACTGATTGCTTGATTATTTATTCTTGATTGATTTTTATTTATTCGCACACCCCAAAATCTACCCTTTTAAAGGTACAGTTCAGTGGTTTTTAGTACATTCACAAGGTTGTGCAACTATCACCGCTATTCAATTCTAGATCATTTTCATTACCCCCCAAAGAAACTCCATACCCACTGGCAGGCCCTCTCATTCTATCCCCTCAGTCCCTTGGCAACCACTAATCTACCTTCTGTCTTTATGGGTATATGGCCTCTTTGTCTAACTTTTTTTAATTCTCATGTTTTCAAGACTCATCCATGTTGTAGCGTGTGTCAGTACCTAATTCCTTTTTATGGCTGATAATATTCCATTATATAGCTATACCACGTGTTATGTATCCACTAATCGAGTGACATTTGAGTTGTTTCCACTTTTTGGCTCTTAGGAATAATGTTGCTATGAACGTTTATGTCCAAGTTATGTCCAAGTTTTTATGTGAGCAAATATTTTCAATTCCCTTGCGTATATGCTTCATTCCTTTTTATTGCTAAATAGTTATTACATTATATGGATATACTGGGTTTTTTTTAATCTGTTCATCTGCTGATAGACACGTGGCTTGTTTACACCTTTCGGTTATTCTGAATAGCAGTGCTATGAACATTTGTGTTTAAGGCTTTTTTTAAACACCTGTTTTCACCTCTTTCAGGTGTATACCTAGGAATGGAATTGCTGGGACACATGGAAATTCTGTTTAACCTTTTGAGAAATCGGCAATCTTTTCCACAGCAGCTGCACAATTTTACATTACCACCAGTAGTATATGAGGGTCCCAGTTTTTCCGTAGCCTCACCAACACTTGTTACTGTCCGTTTTTTGATCATAGCCATTCTAGTAGATATGAAGTGGGTATATTATTGTGGTTTTGATTTGCAGTTCCCTAATGACTAATGATGTTGAGTGCCTTTTCATGTGCTTACTAGGCATTCGTATATCTGTTTTAAAGGAATGTATATTCAAATCTTTTGCCCATTTTTAAATTGGGCTATTTGTCTTTTTGTGATTGAGTTGTAGTTCCTTATCTATTCAGGATATAAGTTCCTTTTCAGATATAAGATTTACAGATATTTTCTCCCAGTCAGTGGCTTGTCTTTTCATTTTTTTCCATAGAATTCTTTGAAACACAAAAGTTTTAAATTTTGATGAAGTCCAGTTTATTTTTATGTTACTTATGCTCTTCCTGGCATAGCTAAGAAACCACAGCCAAATTCAGTATCACAAAGATATACAGTTATGTTTTCTTCGAAGAATTTTATAGATTTAGCTCTTACTTTTAGTTCTTCGGTCTGTGTTAATTTTTGTACACGGTGTGAGGTAGGGGTTCAGATTCTTTCTTTTGCATGTGGCTCTCCAGTTGTCCCAGCACCACTTGTTGAAAAGACTGTGCTTTCCCATTGAATGATATTGCAACTTTTGTCAAAAATCAGTTGACCGTAAATGTGAGGATTTATTTCTGGATTCTTGATTCTATTTCATTGATCTGTTTGTCTACCCTTATGCCAGTACCACACTGTCTTGATTACTGTAGCTTTGTAGTAAGTTTTAAAATGTGATCTATTGAAAAGTAACAAAACACCCAACTGAAAGTAGCTTAAACTATGTAAGGTCATTTGTTGTTTACATCTCATTACAAGTCATCTGAAAATAGGCTGCTGCTGAGTTGGTTTGATATCTAAACAATGTCATCAAGGACCTGGGCTTTTACCACCCTCTTTTCTACTATATTTGCTTGGTCACAAGATGGCTGCTGTAGCTCAAAGCATTGGGTCTTCATATGACAGTGTCCCAAGCAGGAATCAGGGAATGTGCTCAAAAAATTCTTGTGTTGTTCCAGCTCTTTGAAGAGGAAAATCTTTTCCAGAACCCTTTAGAAATCTGCACTTTATAGCTTATTGTTTGAATGGGGTGTCATGCCTTCCCTTAGACCAATCATACTTCATCCCAGGGGCATAGAAAATGGCCACCCACAAAATCAGAGTCTCTGAAAAGGGGGTAAATGGCTAATGGATAGACGACCAACACTATTTGCCAAAATACATAAACATATAAAGAATAAACCAAGATTATCTGTTAAGTCCACCAGACTGAAATAATAATGGATCTTTTTAGGGTAAGGAGGTCTACCTTAAATTTCTTTGGTGCTAGGTCCTTCAGAAATAAAACCTATTTTCTTCCTCTGTTATTGACTCGAGACCAGATCGTGTAGTTCTTCTCTTCATTCCTGTCGAATACTGCCTGGAGCTCCCTTAACTCTTGGTCTAAAAAATACACAAGTGCTTTCTCAACTTTATACAATATTCACAATCCTTCAGGTGTGTAGCCTACTGCTTCTGGCCTCTTTATCTTCTTGTAGACAATTCATTTTATAGTTGAAAACAGTATGTTGCTACTACCCACTTCAAATTAACTTTAGGATGGCAAGACACAAGAAATACTTTTATGTCTTTTTTTTTTTTTTTTTTGATGCTAAACTTTGCTTTTATTTTGCTCTTACTGCGAACGGGCCAAATAGTTGAAGTTCCTAACAATAATCCTACCAAATCATTCTGTAGTTTTTAGTAACAATGGAGAAATGATCTGATCTATATTTATAACCTGTTGCCCATATTTGTTTGCTAGCCAGAGTATTCCTGGCCTTGAGAGTTGTTACTACTTTGAAGGCCATTGATCTTGGCTGATTTCTGTTTTTCATTTTACTACAATTATCTCTTAATCTTTGGAAAGTCAAGATTTTTCATTTATCCTTTTTTTTCTTCTACCATTTATTGTATAGGAGTGAAGGTCATTGTTGTTGTTTTTCTTTAATAAATTTATTTATTTATTTTTGGCTGCATTGGGTCTTCGTTGATGTACGCAGGCTTTCTCTAGCTGTGGTGAGCGGGGGCTACTCTTCGTTGCGGTGTGCGGGCTTCACATTGCAGAGCACGGGCTCTAGGCACGCGGGCTTCAGTAGTTGTGGCTCTAGAGGGCAGGCTCAGTAGTTATGGCACATGGGCCTAGTTGCTCTGTGGCATGTGGGATCTTCCTGGACCAGGGCTTGAACTTGTGTCCCTTGCATTAGCAGGTGAATTCTTAACCATTGCGCCACCAGGGAAGTTCCGGTCATTGGGTTTTAAGTCACTGCTTTCTTATCTCCCATAAAAAATTCAGTTACTTTTCTTTATAGATTTTCTTTTCCTTCCCATCATTGTTTTATTCTTATTTAAATTGGGTAAACCCAAAGGGTGGACATTTTGTCACATTGAGTTCCTGGATAATAAGTAAGTCCTAGAGCCCTCCGTACCCTATAAATTTTAGTATGAGGCCAAAACAAATGATAACTTATAAATACCAAGGAAGTCCTTTTATTTCTCAATTAAAGTAGAAGGACTGGGGCTTCCCTGGTGGCGCAGTGGTTGAGAGTCCGCCTACCGATGCAGGGGACATGGGTTCGTGCCCCGGTCTGGGAAGATCCCACGTGCCGTGGAGCGGCTGGGCCTGTGAGCCATGGCTGCTGAGCCTGCGCGTCCAGAGCCTGTGCTCCGCGACAGGAGAGGCCACAACAGTGAGAAGCCCGCGTACCGCAAAAAAAAAAAAAAAAAAAAAAAAAAAAGTAGAAGGACTGAAAAATTAGCAGCTGTGCCATTTAAGATGCTTTTAAATGCTTTTTTCCACAAATCTTCAGCAAATCACCCAGATTTTCTGTGTCTCAGTTTCTTTATCCATGAAATGGGGCCAGCAATACCGTTCTCCATTTGACCTTGGGAGAATATTGTGCAAATCAACTGATAATATGTGTGGAGCTGCCTTTATTTATTTAGAAAAGGGTGCTATATAGACCAACTTATTACTATTTTATTTTTGTCATTGTTGGTGTGCATGTAAATTAAGTATAAATAAAAGGTGATAAATTATGGAGGTGGAGATAAGTCACAAGATTGATACTATTCCTTCTTTGAAGAAGGTCAGCCCATATACACACTACTATATATAAAATAGATAACTAATAAGAACCTACTGTATAGCACAGGGAATGCTACTTAATACTTTGTAATGACCTATATGGAAAAGAATCTAAAAAAAAGTGGATATGTGTATACATATAACTGATTCACTATGCTGTACGGCAGAAACTAACACAACATTGTAAATCAACTATACTCCAATAAAACTTTTTTTAAAATTAAAAAATTTTTTTAATAAAAATAAAATGCAAAAAAAAGAAAAACAAAGTATTTGAAAATGCTTTAAATATATAGTAAATGGAAAAGTTATAAACAAAACAAAGAAGAGGAAGGTCAGCCCTTTCCCTCTGATCTACGTGGGCTTCCTTGGAACCTTCATGGTCCTTCAAGTGCTTTCTCATCTACGCTGATGAATTCTAAAATCTGACCTGGCAAAAATCTCCAGTATCTCTTTAGTGGATTAACTAGTAAAAATGGATACAATGCAGGATCTAATATGTTGCTCCCTGTTTTGTACTTTTTCATGCAGTGGAGATAGCATCCTCCTCTTTCCTTTGAGCAAGGAGAATTTGATTTGATAAAATAACAGGTGAGGTTTTTGAGGAAAGATGAGAAAGTTTTGTTTTGTTGTTTTCCTTCTATGAGTGGAATGAGTTTGCCAAGGAAAAGAAGATGGATAGATGCCTTGGTGCTGGATATTGTTTAGTTTGTAGTGGTTTTAGCCCTTTATGATGCCAAAAAGCCATTCAAAGTCCTAAAGGCAGCTGCAGAACTTAACCAACCTACTGGTCAGCCTTGGGTGATGGTGATAATGACAGGTACCCTACCCTTCAGGGTTCCATGACTTCTGCATGCCCCCGTCCACCTCCTGCCGCTGGAGGCCAAGACCGAAGGATGCTCAGCCCGAGGAAGGGAAGAGAGAAAAAGCAGGAGAGGAGGGAGGAACAAGAACACTTTGCCTTTGGCTCAAGTGGGATTGAAGCAGAACTTGTGTCCCACTGGCCCTCCTGCCTTCTCCTTGGGGCAAGATGTAGAAGCAGGGAGGGGCATGCAGACCCCCTGTTGGGGTAGACTGCCTCTGCACAGCTGGGCAGTCCTCCCAGAGGCCACAAGAGGTGCTTGCATTGAAGAGGGCACCTTTGCCCACCAAACTCTCACCCCATGTGCATATTGAAGCCCTGTTCCGGGGGACCTGTTGACTTTATTATGTAGCCATTCCTAGGTAAGCCCTTCCTTGTCACCCTTGGAATTTTGCAGCTGCCTTGCAGCTGGGCTTCCGTGCTCTTCTGCTTCTCAAGTGCTCTCTCTCACCCTTCCCCTCAAGTCCCACAAGTCTGAGATCCCTCTTGCTATAGAGCCATGGAGCCCTCATTCTTACAGCTCATGCCGCCTTGGACCACTATTTGTGTCCCCCCTCTCCTGTCACCTGGCTCCGCCCTCCTCAGCCTTCAGGTCTCAGCTGCAGTGTCACGGTGTCACGTCCTCAGCGAGGCCTTCCCTGGTCCTCCCCCGCCCCCAGCTCCCATCACATGTCTCTTTTATAACCCTGTGAGGCTCTGCCTGCTTCCTCTATATTACTTGTTCAGATGTCTGCCTTTCTCTCCCTTCTCTAAGACCCACTTAGACAGAAATGCAGTTTTGCCTAGTGTGTTCTAAGTACTCAGTTCCCTGCCTGACACGTACTGCAAACTCAATACGTAATTTTTTAATGAACAAGAGTGTGTTTTGGGAATGGATGAACTTCTTTCTATATTCACGCTTGAGACAAAGAGTCATTCATTTGTCAGGTCAAGAACCATTGATTGATGGCCTGTTATGTGCCAGCCACTGGGGGAACAAATATGAATAAGGTGTTTTCCCTACTTCTGCCAGTGGTTTCTGAGTGGACTTGGCTACCACCCCACCTGGAGTAATTGGAAGTGTGTGGAGGTGCTTTTTGTTGTTGATGTCATAATGACTGGGGACACTACTGGCGTGTAGTGAGCAGAGCCCAAGGTCACTAAGCATTTTCCAGTGCGTGGGGTACACTCCTGCACGAGGAGGGACCATCCAGCCACCCCGCCTCCACTCACCTGTAGGCACTCCTCAGAAAACTGACAGTCTGGGGACTTCCTTGGTGGTCCAGTCGTTAAGAATCCGCCTTCCAATGCAGGGGATGCAGGTTCGATCTCTGGTTGGGGAACTAAGATTCCACGTGCCACGGGGCAACAAAGCCTGCGTGCCGCAACTACTGAGCCTGCGTGCCAAAACAAAATACCCTGCGTGCCGCCACTAAGACCCGACACAGCAAAATAAATAAATATTTTAAAAAATCAGTGAAAGCCTTCTTTGACTTACTGATTAATTGGCTATATGGAATTTACAATAAGGAGTATTGTATATTTAAAAAAAAAGTTGACAGTCTAGCAGTAAAAAGTGGACCAAAGGGGGCACCTTTGCCCCTTTTGAGGCGATGAGAGACTTCTGTAGCAACTCAAGGCCCACTGGAGGCATCAGCATTCCACCTTGGGGTTGATATAGGGGGAATTGTTTTTGTCATGTGCCGAAGAAAGCCTTCAACCCTACTAAGGAGCCTGTGCTTTAAAGGAAATGATAAGGCCAAAAATTAAAGTGCCAAAAGATACATAGCTTATGGTGAAAATGACTATTTCTCATTTTTATGATAAGTATCCAAAAAAAAAAGGTAGGTGTAAATGATAGGAAATGTCATTCCAGTTCCTTCTTCATGGGCTTTGAGTCCATTACAGCTCTTGGTGAGTGTGTGAATACCGTTATAGAGTGATTGTTGCATCTCCAGTCTGCCTTTTGGGAGAAAACATCAAGAGGGAAGAATGTTTCCCCACCAGTCCTCTGAGAGGAAGAGCAGGCTGTGGGGTTGAACTAGACCAAGGTTCCTCAGTCTCTACACCACTGACATTTGGGACAGGAGAGTTCTTTGTCGTGGAGGCTGCCCCGGGCACTGTAGGATGTTTACCAGCATCCCTACCCACTAGCATCCCCGAGGTGTGACAACCAAAAATGCCTTTGTAGGCAGGGTTGCAAAATTGCCCCTGATTGAGAGCCACCGAACCAGACCTTGTTTTCGTCCCCCTCAAGCCCTGTGTAAGACGTGGCCTGTCAGAATTTAGCCACACTGGCTCTTCAGCTGTGGAGAGAGGAGGGTTTTAAAAATATCCACAGGCATTCGATGGACTCTGTCTTTTTGATGGGCAGAGGGGACCCCTGGAAGCCGCTGCGATAGAACTGCTTATCTCTTTCTAGAGACAGGGGTTAGCATTTTGTGCTGTCTTCTTAGCACTGTGCTCTTCTTCCTGCGGATTGCTCAGAGGAGAACCTACGGGAGCCTCGGGGATAATGACAATTTCTCTTTTACGTCTACAGCAGAACTCCCAGGAGTATGAGCCATGCTGTCACCTGAAGCATCTTTTTAAGCCTCCAGAGAGAGCTGCAGGAAATTACAGTGTATTGCAGGGAACTCTGATGCTGTAGAGGGAAAAAAAAATCCTTTTCTTAAATTAAAAAAAAAAAAAAAGAAAAAAGGCAAGATAATTTTGAAGCCAGCTTGATTTAGCTCCCTTTCCACAGGAAATTTTAGACCAGCTTCAAGGGTGTGTGTCTGGGATCTGGTTTGTGCCACGTGGCTTGTCCATTTTCAGAAAGATGCCGCAATTGGGTGGCTCTTTTCTCCACTGCTCCACACCTGGGTTCAGTTGCCACCCACTGTCAGCCCCTGGTGTGAAGAACTTACTTTTCCTTCCCTCTAAAAGCTATCTCTGCCTAGAGCTTTGAACTTCTCCTGCTGCAGGAGAAGAAAGCTGTTTGGTTAAGAAGAAGCGTCCGTGTTTATATTGGTGGGAACAAAATGTCTTTTCTTATCTTGCATCTAGCTTGGAGCATCTCCTGCTTCTCCGTGTGCTCAAGAAAGGCTGGCTATGTGATGGAGAAGAGCTAGCTCCAAAGAATTTTTGGGGGAACTTGAAGAAAGTGAAAGAACTGCTCCTTCAAAAACAAGTCAACTTTAACCTCCAACACACAGAAAGGGATAGGAAAATAGATGTAGATAATTAGTTGAAATTTTTTTTAAAACACATTTTACGAATACTGTTTTATCTAGGTACCAAAAAATGAAGCAATTCCTGATTTTGGTGGTGGTGATCATTGTTTTCTTTGGGCGCTCACTTTTTGCCAGCCATACACTAAACACTTTATACAGCATATTTTACTTAATCTTTCCCCAGTTGCTATGTAGTAGATTCTGATATTATCCCTGTTTTATAGATGAGTACACTGAGGCTTTGTGGCTTTAAGGAGCTTGTACAAAGTGCCACAGGTCTTCTTTTAAACATAAATAAATAAATATATTTATTTATATTTATTGCAGCGCCCATGCCCTGCAATAGCGCTTCTCCATCTTTAGAGTCAGAATCCCCCAGAGGCCAAGTGAAACCTCAGATCCCTGACCGCACCCTGATTCTAGAGGGGGCCCAAGAACTTGTATCTCTAACAAGTTCCCAGGTGATGTTGATGCTGCCAGTTCAGGGACTACACTTTGAGGACCCCTGTTCTGCCACATCCAGTTTTTCTAGAAAATAGTGTAAGCACTGACTTTGAAAACCTTGAATGCAAACCACTGAAGTTGGAATTGACCACTGACATTAGGCCTACGCACAGATAATAGCCATGGTGTTTCTAGAGCATCTCTTGTGGGAGGATGGTGTCATGAGATGGAGATAATTGACCTGTTGTAGGTTTTATTCGGTATTCCCTTGGCTGCTGATTTCTGAGAACACGGTCTCACTGCATCATTGAAAAGAATAGTAAATGTACCACCATCATCCACTCGTACTCATAAGCCAGTTTTGAAGTTCGGTAGTTTTCCATTAGAAGGATGACATTTCATTTTCAAACTGTACTTGGTTCAATGTCTTTTGACTCAGTGGGACCTAGTATTTTCTGATTCTGTGTAAACACTGTGACCATTATCTTGGAAAATATCAGAATGCTGATAGTAAGGAACACATGGAGCAGATTTACTGTGAAGAAAGCTTTGTAAATCTTGGATCGGGTCTTTTGTCCTATTAACTAATTCAACAAAAAACCTCTTAGGCAATTTCATTAGTAATAAAAGAAGTAAAAAGTAAGAAAAGAAACATCTTTTAAGAGTTTCCCAATTATGGTCACTTTGAAAACAGTAGGCGCTTTGAGGACAGATTTTTGTGTCCTCTTTTCACTGGGTGACTTTCACCTGAATTAAGATTCCAAAGGCACATTTGAAACCTGAAATAAAGCTGATTTACTTGTCGATAATCTCTTCTGAAGCCTTCTGAGCTAGTTCGGGAGAAAAGCTTTGGCACTTTTACCTTTCTGCCACTTAATAGCACAGATAACAGCCTAGGTGTGAAACTGCCAGTAAAATACAGATGATTGTCCTACAGATGGATTCAGGAAAAAACAACATCGTGAAATTTGCTGCAGTACTTTTGCTGTGAGCAATGTTTTACAATTATTTGGGACTGAAATCTACACATATTCCAAAGGAAAATAGAGCCTGGTGGCATGTGGGACTCCTTGGGCTCTCTTTTGCAAATGCCTTTGGCAATATCAGTTCCTGGGGGAGAACTTTAAAAAAACAAAACGTTAATTATTTGGTGACTTTGTGAATGGTGGAACAGCTTCCTTTGGTTTTGAGTCGAGAATAAACTGTGTAGGTTTGTGCTAGTAGCTGCTGCTACACATGTCCAGAAGCTGAATTTTCCAGAACCAAACCAAGGATTCTCTTGTGAGCTTCTGTTTCCCAGCACATACTAACTGGAAGCTATTTGCCAGAGACCAAGAACGCTCTTTGTGTTTCTCATGAACTGACTGCTGCGTTGGAATTAGCACAATGTGCGGGGTGCGCGATCCTGCTTTCCGGCTGGCAACAGTAGGCAGGTTGTCATTTTCTCTGAGACCCTCAAGTTAGGAGCGAAGGCAGGTTTTGCAGTCACGCACACACTGTTGCTCTGAGACTGTTATCTTCGCCTCTTGGTGAAGCACAACCAAGGAAACCCTCAGGGCTGTTCCGCCGAGTGGGGTCCAAAGGGATGCTTCGGAGGATTTTTTTTTTTTCCCTCCTGTATCTGTGGCTGCCCAGAGATATTTATCATGTGAACAGAGGCCAAGCAAAGACCCTGTAGTGTAAAGTAAGGTGCTTCCCAAAGCGGATTCGGAGATTGGGGCTGGTGTGTGCGCGCGCGCGTGTGTGGTGTGTGCAGGACGTGCAAGCCCAGTGCGCTGAAATGCAGCGCTCTCGTCTGCCTGCAAAGAGTTGCTCCACTCCCCCCGCTGCCCAGCGCACTCGGGGAGCGCCAGGGGGAGTCCTCGCCGGCCCGGGCTTCCAGCGACCCGGGAGCGCCGAGGGCTCGCCTGGCGGAGCTTAGCGCAGCTCGCTCGGCGCCGCCAGCGAGAGGGCGGGGTGGACACTGGGCTTCTGTGTGCCCGCCGCAGCCGTTGGTTGGCGGGCGCCCAATCTCGGGGCATGCCGCCGGAGCCAGGCCAGCACGCACCGTGAAAGACCAGTTTGGGGGAAGGCTTGACCCCCGGCGGTCCACAGAAGCCGGCGTCGGGAGCCCAGGCGGTGGGACCGCTGCGATCGGGCTCGCAGCGCTGCAGCTGCGGGAGCCGCCGGCACCCCACCCCCTGCCCGGGTTCAGAGGGACTGAGGAGGCATGGCCTCGGTGTTCATGTGCGGAGTGGAGGACCTGCTGTTCAGCGGCAGCCGCTTCGTGTGGAACTTGACCGTGTCCACGCTGCGGAGATGGTACACAGAGAGGCTGCGGGCTTGCCACCAGGTGCTGCGGACGTGGTGCGGACTGCGGGACGTGTACCAGGTGAGCCGGGGACCGCGGCGCCTGAGGGCCCTAGCGGGATGCCTGGCGCTCGTGGGAAGCCGGTTGGTTCCACCTGTATGATTTTATTGTCCCTCTCCTTCCACCGCTCTCTTTTTCAACTCCTATCGGGCTGCTCGCCTCTTGGGTCAAAAGCTCAGCAGCTACGGGTAACCGTTGCCTGACAAAGCTTGTGCATTTTCCCCATCGGGCATGGGGGGCACTTGTGAATTAGTCCCTGGCTTTGCAGACATCTATTAGCGAGTGATGGTGTATCTTAGCAGCAGAGCGTCTGCAGGGAGCAACTCTGACATTCACACGATTCCTTCTTTTTCATTTCATTGGGGTGAAGGTAGGCATTTCACGGAGCAAGGATTTCACCCCAGTTTATGGTCAGAAGGGTCTGAATGGATTTGCATTCTTCCCTTTGATTTTATTTCAGCTTTCCTTCGGGCAGCCCCAACTTGCAAGGCAGAGCCAGGAAAAGCTGATTGTGTCTACTGGCTTTTGGAAGGAAGGACAGCAAATTGTGAACACTTTGCAGGAGGATGACGGGCTGGGGAAGGGAGGGGTGGCCTGGCTGAGCGTTGGAATGCTTACGTTTGGATTTACTCCCTGTCATATAACACAGCCTCTTTATTTCTCTGCTAGGTCCCATCCTGCAGGCAAAAAATGCAGCAACTTTGCTCAGTCTCTCTGGGGCTACAGCTTCCCTTCATATTTTTTAAACAGTCGTTTGTGGATTTAAAGGTCCTGTGCTTTGGTTGTTAATATTTTTCAGGTTTAAAAAATAATCTACATTGCCTTTAGGAAGATTACACCTAGTGTTTACTATGGAATATAGTGGCACGTTTTCTTTCCTGTGATGTAGAATTAGCTTTGTTGCAGTTCTTGGATTCTCCCTACTCTGACCACATTCTCCATATGCCTATGATTCATATCGCATTGTATTGAGTCCCATATGTGATCAAGCTTCTGGTGTTGATAAGCCATTGTCTTCCATCAATGAGGAAAAATTAAAAGACCGGCACCTGCGGTTAAACTGTGGGCATCTAAAAAATCAGCGTCCCCTTGTCATCCCTGACATCCGTATCATCCTTGTTAAAATGTGAGGAACGTTATACTTTGTGCTTTCCCGACTCCTGCTTTGGATAACATGTCTGAGATGTCTTGCATTTTGAAAGAATCCAAAAGCCAGGTTGAGAACCGGGGCAGCATGTGATGGTTTGAGAGGATTATGGAGCTGTGGATACAGCCCATCTGGCCACATTACCCAGATCACCTAGCTTTTTGGAGCCAGAGGTGTGTCTACCTCTCAGCCTTTTTCTCTTTTGGGAAATCATTGTTCAGTTTGGTCTGTAGGAGAAGTGGCCCTGATACACTTTTGTTTTCACTTTTTAACATTTGAGAAACTTTCAAAAGGAGAGCACAAGTACCGTGGCCAACCATTCAGCCTTCATGCCACTCTCCCCAAAGGCTCAGGGGACTTACGGCTTACCTCTTCTACTGGTAGTGACCAATTCAAAAATGATGCTTCCAGAAACCTGAGACCCCACGAGTTCTTTACAAGGTTGATCAATAATTATTTTTAAGCAGAACAGCGACTTGAAGGACTAACCTGCTGAACTACAGGTTTTCTCTTCTGTAAAATGGATAGTGACTGAGCCAGTACCCTCTCATAATGATAAGAGGGAACATCTAAAACAACCATGGCCATTTTATGAGTATTGAGTCTTAAGCAGAAAATGATCTCCAAGGTTTGTGTCTTTGGAGAAAACTTGAAAGTATTTTAAAACTTGAGAGAACTCTAGATTTTTAAATTGTACAACATAGTTGTTAGCAAAGAAATACCGTTTCCTTTAATGCCTTTCAAATTTCAACAAGAAGGTACTAACGTAAATTGTATAGAACAGAATGGCAGTAAAATAAAGTGGTTAATACCTTATACTCCAAGTTAAATAGAGGATAGGATAAATCCTACCTCTGCCTATGTATGATCATGGATGAGTTACTTAATTTTACTGTGCTTTAGTTTCATTGTTTATAAAATGAGAAATACAATAGTACTAACCACAGAGGTTGGTATTAAAATTAATTGACAGTACCAAGAGCTTAGGAAACATTCAGTAAATGTTATCTGCTCTATCAGTTGGGGTATTTTTATTGTAATAGGAAAATGAACTCAAATTAACCTACAGAATAAAAAGTAGGGACTTTGGATGCACCTGAAAAACCTAGCAGTAGGATCAGGGCACTATAGTTGTTCCCCATGATTCTTTCAATCCTGTCTTGTTCATGTATCTTCAGCTGGTTTCTTTCCTCATGATAGCAGACAGCTAAAGCAGTTCTGGGGCTTAGAAAGAAAGAGAATGTTTCATTCATTCATATAGAAAGAAAGAGAATGTTTCAAAGCCACCAACTATCAAAAAAAAAATTCCCCCGTTTGTACTCTGATGGGTCAGTTTAGGGTCTGTGCCCACCGCCAATGCCATGCACTGATTGGCACAGGGAATGGGATTGTAATTCATGCATTCTCAAAGGGAATGATATGGTCCCCAACAGGCAAAAATCATTTCGTGAGGATGGGGTGGGGGGCAAAAAAAAAATCTTAGTCTTTATGTACAAAGCACGGGTATACATACAATACATAAACAGATCTACAGTGTACTTATGGCATTAGAATTTTGGGGGGAGTGAGGTGGCTAGCAAACAAAAAAATATCTTCAGAGGCTCCTTAAGGGAGTGATAGCGAATACAAAGGTTGAGAAACCCTGAATTACATTGATTGGCTTAGGCCAGTGGGAAAGCAGACCCATTTCTGAAGCCAGGAGTAAGGTTGGCCCCGCCCAGACCACATGGCTGCCAGGCAAGAGGGGGAGGGATGCAGTGTCCACTGTATCTGCATTATTAGAATCTCAGATAATGAGATTCTTATGCTGTTTAAATAAAATGATTATTTTTCAAGATAAGTACAAAGATTGATGCACAAATACATTTGTAAGTATTTTGCAACAGTAATTTATTTGAGTTACGGGGTTAGGGGGCCCATCATTAGAATACCAGTATTGCTATCCCATAATTATGAATTCTAAGACATAGAGAGGAATGTTCCATTATACTGCTCAAGTTTCTGGCATGTGAATTGGAAACACCACAGGGTTACATATTTTATGGAACCCAATTTTTTATCATCTTGATGATAAAAAGGTGTCAATTTCTTGCTTCTAGTCTGAATAGTCTTGTTTGTAAAAAAGAAAAACCCAGGATTCAATCACTCTAGAGAGAAAGGGTGGGGCGGGAGATATCCATTACACGAAATACCTGACAGTCCCCGGGGGTGTTTTGTTTATTCATATACTATAAGTGAAATAAGATCTCTGCCTATTCATAAGGAACTTGACAACCATACTATTGCCTCTCCGGCTCGGCCGGGAAGACATAAGTTCTTTGGAATTGAACACTTCCTCCATTTCTAGATATTGGAGAGGCAAGAGACTTAATTTGCCAGAAACCATGAATAATTAAGATACTAGCTATAAGGCATTTCTGTAGTCATGTGACTAAATAAAAAGCAGACTGAGGCTGCACTGAGGCTGCCTTTTAACAAAGACTCACTTGATGAGTAAAGGTTTGAATTTGGTTGAAGTAGCAGACATGGGACATTCACCTTCCACTTAGGGCTGAATATTAAAAGCTGATATATCTCTCCTGCTTTTATCTTGCCCGGATGGGTTGTGTTATCACAATTAAATAGATTTAACAAACAATTGAGGTGGAAAATGATGGAAGAATGTTGTTGAAAAAGGATCAACACCCTTTGCTTTTTATCAAGTGTGACACGGTCGAATGAAGCCCTCAGTTTGTTACTTGGAATTAAGTTTTCCCTTCATCTCCAACGTCTCAAAGGTAGAATTTCTTGCAAACCCTGAACGGAGTAATCGCCCCCAGTAGGGGCAACTTGAACAGAATCTAGGGTACTTAAAGGACCATAAGAGGCTGGGTCAGTTCCACTGCACAGGTAGCTGGCAGTGAGAGGTGGCATGCTGGGCAGATCACAGCAGAGGCTGTGAGCTCAAACTTGAGCAAATCTGACCTTGAGCAAATTGCTTTTTCTCTCTGAACCTCATTCCCTCCTGGGTAAGAGGGGAGAACTGTAGTCCTGGCATTATGGGTAGTGGAAAAAATTCATGAGATCGTGTGTATAATACTGAGTGCTCTGCGTGGCACAAGCGAGTACTCAGTAAATGTTAGCTCTTGGATGTGCAAAGGGCTTAACACCAGACCCATAGAAGGTACTCGATAAAGGGTAGCTTAGGGTTTTACTGTTGTTTTTATAAGTGAGACTAGTTCTGTGGAAACTGAATTCCCATCTTTGCACGCAAAGATGTTCGGTAAGAGAGACTGTGGAAACTCCCACAGCAGTGGATGTAGGGTGGACCTTGGGTATCTGAGCTTGTGTTCCACACAGTAAACCCACAATTTTTTTAAGGCCCATACAAAAAATCTAGGAGGTCACAGGAGCTAGCAGTAGGGTCTCTAAGGAGATAATCTCTTTATATTCCAAGACTCTGATGATTCATAAATTGGTAACACCTGAACTTTTCATCCCACTGCATTGGTTATGAAAGACCAAGTCCCCCAAATGGCAATCCTTTATTGAGCCTTCAGTGACCTGTGTACCTTTCAAACCATATATCCTTTGCTTGCCCCCGCCCTCCACTCTCCACAGCCTCCTGAATTATACAGACTAGAAGGGGGGCTGACAAGTTATTGGGTTGGCCATAAAGTTTGTTTGGGTTTTTCGGCCGACCCAACACAATGCACAGGAGAAAACTGGCCTGCCTCCTGGTTTTGTAAATAAAGTTTTATTGGCACGCAGCCCTGCTAATTCATTTACACGTTGTCCATGGCTGCTTTCAAACTACAATGGCAGAATTGAGTAGCTGTCACTCAAATACTTAGAGTTGATACAAAGACTGTATTGGCCACACAGCGGAAAATATTTACTATCGGGCTCTTTACAGAGAAAGTTTGCCAATCTCCAGACTAGACAAAAACAATATATTGGGCAGAGAATGCTAGAAGAAGGAAAGTTTAGAATTCAGTCATGGAAAAATAGAAGTTGAAGGAATATGGAAGAATTTTCTCTTAAAAAACCCAGTCACTAGGAAATTAATAAATATTCAGGATCAGTGTTCAGTTTACCTTTACTAGGTCCTGTGTTGCAGAACATGATTGGAGTTATAGATCGATTGATTCATTTGTCTGTTTATTCATACATAAAAGAATTATCAGGTGCTTACCGTGTCCCATTTGTTACGCCAAGGTGTTAGCAACACAAAGTCAAATAGATTATTTCCTGCCCTCAAGGAATCTGTTGTCAAGTAGGGGAGACAGTTAAGAAAATAACCTCTGTGCAAGGGCTTTACCTGGGTCCTCTAGGTGCACAGTGAAGGGAGTTTCTGTCAGACAGGAGTGAAGCAAAAGGGGAGGGCATGGGAGCCAAGGAAGCTTCCTACAGGGGTGATTCTCAGGCGAAGTCGGAAGGACAAGTAAGAGTTAGATAGACTAAGAAAGGCAGACGTGCATTTCAGGCATGAGGAAACAAGGCTCTGGTCGGTGGCGGGAGCATGTTATAAAGAGTTTTTTAAGGCTGATGAGGAAAGAAAGAGACAGACAGAGTCAAAGTCATAGACAGACAGGCAGATTTTTTTTTTTTTTTTTTTTTTTTTTTGCGGTATGCGGGCCTCTCACTGTTGTGGCCTCTCTCGTTGCGGAGCACAGGCTCCGGACGTGCAGGCTCAGTGGCCATGGCTCACGGGCATAGCCGCTCTGCGGCATGTGGGATCTTCCCGGACCGGGGCACAAACCCGTGTCCCCTGCATCAGCAGGCGGACTCTCAACCGCTGCGCCACCAGGGAAGCCCAGACAGGCAGATTTTAATTGAGAATAACATTCAACTTGAATGATCTTTTATTTTAAGATTAGGATTTGATGTTTTTCTTCAGAACTTTGGGGGTGGGGGACAGGTTAAGTTAGAACTGTCCCTGGTAGTGGTGAGGCTGATAGATTTGGAAGAGGGTGGCATAGTGGAGGCAGGACAGGGGAGGAAGTTAGGAGGCCTGCAGTGATGTCGGTGTATTACTCAGGATAGGATAGGTTTTACTGCAGCAGCAAACAGCCTCAGGATCCTAACGGGTTAAAGAAATAAAGGTTAATTTTTGGTTTACACTACCTGTCCATTCACAGGGTGGCTGGAAGCTCTGCTCATCACTGTCACTCAGGCTCACAGAATGTTCCGGAACATTGCCAGTTGCCATGATAGAGAGTGAAGAGCTTTTCAGGGCTTTGCGCTGGCAATGCAATGCTTGGCCTCTAAGTAGCTCATGTCACTTGTCTCAAGACATTGGTCAGAGCTGGTCACGTCACTCACTCAACCACAGGAGCCAGGAAAAGCAGTCCTTCCATGGAACAGCATGAATGCTGGTGCAGATTTGGTTCCTTAGGAAGCGGACTCTGAAACAGAGATTAACAAGCAGGAAGTTTACTGGAGAGTGCTCTGAGGATCAACAGTGTAGAAGGGAATAGAAAGAAGTAGGACTGAGCAGAGGGAGAGATTGGGTGACAGTTCAGGCTCAACAAAGACCTCAGCTGACCTCACAGGTAGCCCTGAAGCTGAGAGTTGTCCCCAGTTGGAACAAGAGGGCTGGATTTCCCCCCAACCTTCATCAAGCCTCATTAGAGATGGGCTGCCCTTGTATAAGCGGTGTGACCTTGAAGTAGGCAGCTCTCTTTAAGGAACAGCAGTTCCCAGAGGGGCTAAGAGCTCAAAAAAATCCAGACAGCTGATACAATAAGTCTGGGCAGCTCATCACACAGCATCTTCTACAAATGTCTGCCCAACAGGTATTCACATCAAAGCCTGGACTGCAGCAGGGCCAGCGGGAAGGAAGTAGAGTAAGGATTGCATTGATGTGAAGGATGTAGGATCTAGGTTTAAAACATGGCCTGACAATCAGGGCGGTCTCCCAGCTAGATCCTACATTCTGTTGAAGGAGTTGGGCAACCATAGAGTCAGTTCATAGTAGCAACACATACAGAAAGAAGCAAAGACTTGGTTGATAAATGACATATGAGTCCACTTATCACTGAGGAAATTCATCTTCTGCATTTTCAGGTAACCAAAGACTAGGATTTTATGGCAGGAAATTGGGATGCTCAGATACCCCAAAGTGAGAAAGAAAACTGTCTTAATGTTTGAGTCCATCACTTGGCATCAATAAATTTCTAAAAGACTGTATGATTTAAGATCAACAGATCAGTCTCAGGATCTCTAAAAAGCATTTTTGAACCTTTGTTGTACAGCTTGGAAAACACCAAGTTAAGAATAGACTCTCCTGCCTTGTCAAGTTGGTGTTTGTTTTTCTCCTTCTGTCTTTTCTTGGTGGAGCTGCAGCGTGAAATAACTTCCTGTTCGTCCCCTACTTAACGTTTATTCTGAATGTTATATTTGTGATGTCCAATTTGGTTGTTATGGAGAAGTGTGAATGATCAAATGGGATAAAAAAATTGAAATTAATATGCGTAAGTAATTACATACATGTGTGTGTATATGTACATACAGAAAAGATAAAAATTCTGGCATCCTTGAAATAGACTTTTGCCATGAAAGAGGCTGGTAACTATGGTAAATTAAACAGTACCGTTTTCCCCTAATATCCTGATCGTTTTTAGTTTCTTGAATTTTGTGTTTGGGCAAAGCGCATTGCTTGAATAACTATTTTTTCCTTAACTAGGGCTTTTATACAGTCTTAGTGTCTTGACTTGACTAATGGCTGCTAATTATTAAGTACCTGCTTTGTGCTGTGCCTTGTGCTTGGCACTTTACATGTATTATCTTTTTTTAAGAAAGATATCATTGGGGGAAGATTTCAATATACAAAAATATAAAGGATAATATAGGTAAAAACCCATGCACCCACCACTCAGTTTTAAGGCATCTCAACATTTTGCCATGTTTGCTCCAGATACTTTTTTTGTAATAAAATTTTACAGAATCAGTTGAAACCACCTTTATACCTCTCCTTTCTCCCTAAAAATAGTCCTGTTCTGAAATTCGTGTTTTTCATTCCCAGGCATATTTTCATCATTTTGCCACATGTGTTTGTATCTATAAACTATATATTATTTTCGTGTCTGTAAAATTTATTTAAGGATGTGTCATTCTGCTACCTTATTTTTCTCTCAATAGGCTTTTGGAATTTATCTCTAAAGTCATTTTAACCCTTATCTTCCATTGCATTAAACATACCAATCTCTTGTTGATGGGCATTTAGGTTGCTTACAAATTTTCAGTGTCCCAAGATACTACACTGAAATTTTTGTATTGTCTCTTTGTGCTTGTGAGCAAGAGCTTCTCTAGGGCAGCGGTCCCCAGCCTTCCTGGCACCAGGGACCGGTTTCATGGAAGACAATTTCTCCACGGACCAGGGCAGGGGGCATCGTTTCGGGATGACTCAAGCCCATTGCATTCATTGTGCACTTTATTTCTATTACTATTACTTTGTAATATATGATGAAGTAATTATACAACTCACCGTAATGCAGAATCAGTGGGAGCCCTGAGCTTGTTTTCACTCACCACTCACTGACAGGGTTTTGATATGAGTCCGCAAGCAGTTGATTTATTACGGTCTCTGTGCAGTCAATCCTCTCTGCTAATGATAACCTGTATTTGCAGCCGCTCCCCAGCGCTAGCGTCACTGCCTCAGCTCCACCTCAGATCATCAGGCATTAGATTCTCGTAAGGAGTACGCAACCCAGATCCTGGCATGCTCAGTTCGCAGTAGGGTTCGCGCTCCTACGAGAATCTAATGCCTATGCTGATCTGACAGGAGGCGGAGCTCAGGCGGTAATGCGAGCGATGGGGAGCAGCTGTAAATACAGATGAAGCTTCGCTTGCTCACCCGCCACTCACCTCCTGCTGTGCGGCCCGGTTCCTAACAGGCCACAGACAGATACCAGTCCATGGCCCAGGTGCTGGGGACCCCTGCTCTAGGGTATATACGAAAAGGGAGACTTGCTAGGTTTTTAGCTTTATTAGATGTTGTGCCTTATTTCTGTCCTTATAGTAACTCTTCAAAATGATACCATAAATCCCACTTTATTGGTTTTATATACTTATTAGCTAATAAAACATGCTGGAATTTGAACAGAGCTCTAGCTGACTCCAGCGCTTAGCCTCTTGCCACTGACTTGCTGCTTTATTTATTAGAGAGATACATAAAGATAGTATCTCATTTATTTACTTATTTGCTCAATCAACATTGGGTGAAAACATAGCTGAGTGCTTAAAAATGAAGTCTGTAAACTTCCTGAATTCAAATCCTAACTCACCTTTTGTTAGCCATGTGAGTTCTCTGAGATTTTTCTCATTAAATTTTTTCTGCCATAAAATAGTTAATTATGGAACTCCCTTAAAGAGTTATGCTTCTGGGGCTTCCCTGGTGGCGCAGTGGTTGAGAGTCCGCCTGCCAATGCAGGGGACGCGGGTTCGTGCCCCGGTCCGGGAGGATCCCATGTGCCGCGGAGCGGCTGGGCCCGTGAGCCATGGCCGCTGGGCCTGCGCGTCCGGAGCCTGTGCTCCACGGCGGGAGAGGCCACAGCATTGAGAGGCCCGCGTAACGCAAAAAAAAAAAAGAGTTATGCTTCTGGGATTGTTATAAAAATCAACTGCACTAATATTTAAAAGCACTGAAAACAGTGTTAGATATATGTGTGGATGCTTGGATGGATGCTTGGGTGGATGGGTGGATGGACAAAGGTGTGGATGGATGGACAGATGGGCAGATGGTTGGATGGATAGATTAATGGGTGGATTGATGGTTGGATGGATGGATGAATCCCTCATGAATAATTATCTTCCTCTGTGCAGTGCTCTACCACTTATGCATATGCATAACCTTTGGAGCTTCTAAAATCTGCAGAAGCCTTGTCTCCTCCTTCCTCCCCTCCCCTCTGGATTAAGAACTATAGTCTAATGTAGCAAGCAGGAAAGGGGCCCGCTGACCACTGCACAGAGACATCGTACTCACATGGTTTCATGGCACAGCATTTTATCAGGAGACTCTGGCATGCTAATGCTGTTGTCTTTTTGATTTATTCTATGAAAGCAAAGATTCTCACAACTGTTTCGTTGTTTTATTTCTGGCTCTCCAACAGAAAGCCATTAAACTTTCTCCCTCTGTACGCTGAGCCCCACTCCTTAAGAGCCCTAGACTCTCATGCATAAAGGCCCTGGGTCCCCACTGACTGCTGTCTTTCTCATCTGTATAAGCTTTCTTGTGATATGACTCTTAAATTTGCAACGGCAAAGGAGACCCTGTTATTATAGGCATCGTGCTACCCTTGGGTAATGTAGCCAGCAAATATTTTTACAGGAATTAGTCAGTCTCATTAAACTTTGATTAGATGCTTATTAGCTAAGAAAGAAAAGAGCCTTGACAAAATAGGGCAATAGAATGGGCTTTAGTCAGTTGGACCTGGGTAACAAATCAAGGCTTCATCACTTACCAGCTGTGTGACCTTGAGCCACGCTACTTAATTGCTCTGAGCTTGTTTCTTATACGAAAGATAAAATAAGATCTACATTTTAAGTTTGGTGTAAAAGTTAGAAGTAACATGGATTGAGAAAAGGTAAGCATTTGGATCCCTTCGCAAAGTTGATCCTAAGCCTAAAGTTGTCATGCTCGTTGTGATAAGTGCAAACTGTGACCGGGAATTAAGCCCAAACACCCACATTTACTAGCTGTGTGACACGGGCAAGTTACATGATCTCTTGGTGCCTCCTTTTCTCGCATATGTGATGGGGATGGTAATAGTGCCTGCCTCTCAGGGTTGTTGAGAGGACAACACAAGATCATGTAATAAAGGTCTCGCTAGGGTGCCTGGCTCACAGAGTCAGCAGTGAAGAAGTGCCATTTCTACTTAATGAACATTTTCTATGTTGTCAAACATAGCGCGAAGCATTTTTTTCGGCCGTGCTTGCGGGATCTTAGTTCCCTGACCAGGGATCGAACCCGGCCCCTTAGCAGTGAAAGCGCTGCATCCTAACCACTGAATTCCCTATTCCCTAAGCATTTCGTTGTTACCATTTCACTTAGTTCTCCTAACAACGACATGAAATAGGTACTATGAAACCCATTTGGCAGATGTGGAATTGTTTAGCGCTGTCAAGTCACTTAGCCGAGTGTAAAGAGGGGGAGCTCAGATCTGTGTAAATCCAAATTCCATTCCCTCAGCCGTTGCATGGAATGGGCTTAGTTTGCAAACCATTCAGCCTCTTCCTTTTCTACATTTGCCTTCATGGAGTCCTTCCTAGGACTTTCCCAGTCTCTAATCTCTGCCTCTACCAAAACCTGTAGCCAGAGCAGGTATTAATAAACTCACTGAGACTGAATAACTAGAGCAGGTATTAATAAGCTCATTGAGACTGAATAACTAGTGCCATTTTCCCTCTGTAGTCTATTCCCAACCCAGCCTCCAGAGTGATTTTGTTAAAAATAAGTCAGATCGTATCATTGTCCCGTTCAGAACCCTCTAATGACTTCCCAACTCAGAAAAAGCCAGTCTCACCGAACCTACAAGACCCTGTGTAATTGACATCCCCTTCTCTGCGTTCCACCACCACCTACCCACAGCCAACATGCTCAACTTCTGATCTTTTTTTTTTTTTTTTTTTTTTTTGCGGTACGCGGGCCTCTCACTGCTGTGGCCTTTCCCTTTGCGGAGCACAGGCTCCAGACGCGCAGGCTCAGCGGCCATGGCTCACGGTCCCAGCTGCTCCGCGGCATGTGGGATCTTCCCGGACCGGGGCACGAACCCGTGTCCCCTGCATCGGCAGGCGGACTCTCAACCACTGCGCCACCAGGAAAGCCCTCTGGTCTTTTTATTATTAATAGTATTAGCATTATATTCACTGTATTTATTTGGTTACTGCGGTGCAACTGACATGTAACATTATGTTGGTTTCAAATGTACAGCATAATGATTCGATATTTGTATATATTGTGAAATGATCACAACATGTCTAGTTAATGTCCATCACCTCACGTCGTTACAAATATTCTTTTCTTGTGATGAGAGCTTTTAAGATCTACTCTCTCAGCAACTTTCAGATATACAATACGGTATTATTCACTATAGTTGCCATGAGCTACATTACATCCCCGTGACTTATTTATTTTATAACAGGAAGTTTGTACCTTTTGATCCCCTTCACCCATTTCACCCACCCTCCAGCCCCGCCCTGGCAACCACTAATCTGTTCTTGTGTCTGTGAGCTGCGTCAACCTCTGGTCTCAACTTCCAACTTTCTTTTTCTCTCTAAGTGTCCTCCAGCAGCGCTGACCTCTTTGCTGTTCCTTCAACCCCGCCAAGCACATTCCAAGCTCAGAGCCTTTGCCCTTGGCGTTTTCTCTGCCTATAACTTTGTCACCCAGAGGTTCCTGTGACGTGCTTCCCCCCCTCACTCCCTGCAGGTCCTTCTTCAGATACCATCCAAACAGAGAGGCCACCCCTGACTGCTCTCGTATCCTGCTTTATTCTTCGCTGTAACCCCGTCACCACCTGACGTTAGGAATTTATTTGCTTATGCGCTTATTGTGTTTCCCAGACCAGAAGGTTAGCTGAAGGCATGCAGAAACTTTGCTTTGTTCACTGTGGTATCCTCAGTGCCAGAACCTAATACTCCTTCGGAAATAGTTCTTGACCAAATGAACAAAGGGATCTGCTTTACATTTTAAGATGCTCGCTCTAGCCACTGTGAAGGGACTGGTGCGGAAGGGGTAAGAGCAGTTAGGCTGTTTCTCGTGACCAGCTGTGGGACGATGGGAGACCTGGGCTGGAGTGGTGGCCACATATGCTGTAGGAAGACACGAAGAATTTGGAGGAGGGGGAAGCAGCAGGAAGGAGACTGTGTCCAAAGAGAATGTTTACAGTCTATGTAGTTTTGGAAACATCCAGGACAAAGCCATGTGTGCTGAAATGTATTTGTGTGTATGTGTTTATTCTTTTTCATTAGGGAAAATAGCCGCAAGCCAGTGTACGTTGATTGAGAATACATTGGTCTGTGTTCTCTGACAGCCATTTCATTAAGGAAGTAGCATTGCAGAGAGCAGAACAGATTATTTCCTCCAGTTCCTGTAAAACAGGCTCAGTCAGGGACCCCAGCTTCTGTGTACAGCCAGCTGCAGGTCCTTGCCCGGGCCCAGCCCAGGGTGGGGAAGTTGGCAGTTTCTGTAGTTCTTGTTAGCTCTTACTGTCAAGTGATCACTGTTTCCTGTGCCCATCCCTGTGGTTAAGCTGGAAGGTGCCCTCTTTGGCCTGACTGATGCTGACAGACGTTTCAGACCTCTGGCTTTCTCTTCGTGGCACTCTGTGGATGTCGATTTTCATTCTGACCCTGTCTCAGGTCATTCCCATTCCCTGGAGCTAAGGATGGAAGGACCCTTTGGATTTGCCTGCATTCTTGGGGGAAAATATTTTTTTTCTTTCTGGTCTTCATTAGTGTTTAATTAAAAGCTTGCTTTCCCTAAGTCTTTGGCTGTGTCCAGGCTTTTTAAAATTCTGCAAGCACAGACAATATAAAGAGAGTTTGACCCTTTGAGTTACAAGAGCTGGTTATTGTGTCTAATTATCAACCTCAAATGATGACAGAACATAATCTTCTAGAACAAAAAGGAATATGAGGCATTTTTCAAATATTTCCTGAAGACAAAGTACATTTACTTTCAATAAATAGTCCAATACCAGTTTTTCAGTGAAATTAATGTTTAAGTTTGAAACAATTTGGTTCAGGATATGAAGACTCCTAAGCATCCGCTCATAGTATTTAGATTTTGGGGTTTTTTCCTTCCTTAAGATTTTTATATATTAATATTTCTAGGTATTGATGCCAGATATAGTTCCAGCCGAGCTCATAAGATTTTTGCTCTCAAATTCTTTTTGGAAATGAGATTTTTTTAGTGAATGTGTTTTTCCTTTAATAAACTCCAGAAGCCAACTCTGAGTTTCAAAAAAAATTTTTTTGAGATATCAGTGCCAGAGTCTGAACAGTGCCATTTATTCACCACCAAGTTGCATCAGTTTAATTTTTTTTTCAGGCTGAAACATTACATTAGGTTACAAATATAGCAAAAGTTTGCCACACCTTTATGCTGTATATTGTGTGTTATAAGTACATCAAATTTAATTATATCCTTTTCTTTTTTCCTCCCTCTTTTTTTTTTGGTGTATTTTCTCTGAGCTAAGTAGGTCACATTTAAATGTATAAATAAATTACATATAGACATATATATGTGTGTGCATATATATGTATATATGAGAATGTATAAATACACATACATATATGTGCCTGTGTGTATATATATGTATGTGTATATATGTATATCACTGTATCTGAAGTTTTTCCAGAAAATAAAACTATTAGCCAACATATTTACCAAACATCACTTTTTCCCCCCAATCTTCAACATCACTTCTAAAGTTATATTATGACCCTGAAGTAATTAGCCAGTACCAATAATATGTTAGGTTCTGTAGTAGATTGTATTCTTCAGGAAATTACTATCAGTTTTGATGAAGTTCAGCAAATGAAAGCTTGGTCAACAACTTCATCTGTTAGCCTTAGTTTAAAAAAGAAGAAAATAGAAAACCAGAGACTGGTCATGTGTAGAAGCTCCTGGTCACCTCCTGGCTCGGCTCAGCTCACTGGTCTGTGAAATGGGGCCATGGCATGGGCTGTCACACTGGAGGGTACTGGGTGTTAAGTAGACAGCAGTAGAGCAAATTACTCAAAATGGAGCTCTTGCCCCCTCCCCTTCCCCAGCAACTACGTCCAAAAAGGAGGACGAGGCGGCTGGTTAAGGA
The DNA here is from genome assembly GCF_963924675.1 of Phocoena phocoena. Taxonomy (NCBI): domain Eukaryota; kingdom Metazoa; phylum Chordata; class Mammalia; order Artiodactyla; family Phocoenidae; genus Phocoena; species Phocoena phocoena. The sequence goes on from NC_089228.1 coordinate 21,034,505, forward strand.
ATTGAGGGGCCTGTGAGGAAAAAGATGGAGGGAGCAGCCTGGGAAACAGCTGCCTTCAGCCCAAGCAGCTTCATTCATCATTTACAAATATTAATGCCATCGGTCTGTTTTTCTTTTTTTTTTTTTTTTTTTTTTTGCGGTACGCGGGCCTCTCACTGTCGTGGCCTCTCCCGTTGCGGAGCAGGCTCCGGACGCGCAGGCTCAGCGGCCATGGCTCACGGGCCCAGCCGCTCCGCGGCATGTGGGATCTTCCCGGACCGGGACACGAATCCACGCCCCCTGCATCGGCAGGCGGACTCTCAACCACTGCGCCACCAGGGAAGCCTGGTCTGTTTTAATAGAACTTGTAATGAGATGAACAGCTTTATCTATTTCCTTTTGAGTGATTTGCACATAATCTTTGGGAGCTAAGGATGTTGGAGCCATATGGATATGAGCTCTAATCCTGTGTCCCTCATCCCTCACTGGTTGTGTGACCCAGAGCGCGATGCCTCATTCCTTTTTTTTAAATTTAATTAATTAATTTATTTATTTTTGTTTGTGTTGGGTCTTCGTTTCTGTGCCAGGGCTTTCTCTAGTTGCGGCGAGTGGGGGCCACTCTTCATCGCGGTGCGTGGGCCTCTCACTGTCGCGGCCTCTCTTGTTGCGGAGCACAAGCTGCAGACGCGCAGGCTCAGTAGTTGTGGCTCACGGACCTAGTTGCTCTGCGGCATGTGGGATCTTCCCAGACCAGGGCTCGAACCCGTGTTCCCTGCATTGGCAGGCAGATTCTCAAGCACTGCGCCACCAGGGAAGCCCTGCCTCATTCCTTTGAGCCTCGTTTTCTCAGCTATGAAATGGGAACATAATATTTCATCATACTGCTGCCAGGTTTAAGTGAAACAATGCCCTGTGACTGCTCAGAATGGTGTCTCGGACATGACAAGAACTCGACACACTGTAGTTTAAGGAAAAGGCCCTGGTTACTAAAATAGGCCAAAAAAGAAAAGGAAAAATCTTAGAAATGGGAGGCTCACTTCCTCTCACATCTACAGGAAGTTATCTAAAATAAGGATAAGAGAAGAGATAGACATTTTGAAGCAGAAGAATTAAATTATAACCTGGTAAATTGTTACAACCTTTCCGTAGGACAGTTTAGTTGTATCCAATCAAAATGTAAGATATGTGCCCTCGTTGACCAGACATTTGCATTTCAGGAAGTCATCTTAAGGACACGATGGTACATGTGTAAGGATTTTCACAGCAGCATAATTTGAAAGAGCAAGCCAGTGAAGACATGAATAAGAGAATAATTAATTAAATGATAGTCCTTCCGAAGCATGGGATTCTATGACATCAGTAGGAAAAGTGAAGTAGACCTATACATCACAGCCCCCCCCAGAATTGTCATTGACCTATTTTGGGGTAAAAATAAACACAAAAGACAGAACAATATACAGGATGTGTGTGTGTATATATGTGTGTGTATGTCTATAGAGACAAAAATGCACAAATAAATGCAAGAAGTGCGTGTATATGTTCCTGTACATGGGAGAACAGCGTTGGAAATACATATACCAAGCCATTAATAATGTTTACCCCTGGAATGTGTAAGTGGACGAAGAGAAAGGTTTCTACTTCTTTTACTTTAATAATTCTGAATTTAAATCATTTATGGCAAGGATATATGTAACTTTTATAATTTTGTAAAACTTCCTATTCAAAACATTTGATCTGGGGCTTCCCTGCTGGCGCAGTGGTTAAGAATCTGCCTGCCAATGCAGGGGACACAGGTTCAAGCCCTGGTCCAGGAAGTTCCCACATGCTGCAGAGCAGCTAAGCCCATGTGCCACAACTCCTGAGCCTGCGTGCCACAACTCCTGAAGCCTGCATGCCTAGAGCCCGTGCTCCGCAACAAGAGAAGCCACCACAATGAGAAGCCCGCGCACTGCAATGAAGAGTAGCCCTCACTCACCGCAACAAGAGAAAGCCCGCGCGTGGCAACGAAGACCTAACGCAGCCAAAAATAAATAAATAGATAAATTTATTTAAAACAAAAACATTTGATCCAGGCTGTTGTGTAGAGTATTTCTGGAGAACAGGGATCTGTCCAATGTAACCTTGTGTCACAGCACCCAGCATGTAACAGTGTCTCTCCACGTGTTTATCTAGTGTGTCTATTTAATAATGACCATTAGTTATTATTGATGTGATTACTATTAAATAAAAAGCAACATTTGTGTTCCTTGGAGAACCATAGAGTTTTTTATCATTAAAATAACGTAAGTCCATAAATTTAATTGTTATAAAAATGCATGGCTTAAAAGTGAGTCTTTTATCAATGGTATATATTCACCGAATACTTTCTAAACATATAGTGACTTACATATTACATTAATATAAATTTTTACAGAGGTGAGATCATTCTATACATCTTAGTTTGAAATGTATTTACTTACACATCTTAGATGGTGATATATCTCTGTTTTTCATAACTGCTGTGTATTCAGTGGTATGAATGTATCAATTAATTTTGGTAATCCCCTATTAATAGACATTTAAGTTGTTTCCAAAATTTTACTAAGACAAATGTTACCATGAACATCCTCATATGCAAAACATTTGTGGGAGAATTTCTGTAAGATACATACCTCATTTGGAAGGAATTTGGATTTCCAAAAAGGTTGTACCAATTTCTGATGCCATTGAGTGAACAAGAATCCTTCTTTTCCATACCATGGCCAACAACTTTTGATTTATACCATGGTGCTAGCAAAAATTTATATTTTATATCTGTTTTCATTTTATCTCCTTAGTTAGTGGAGCTGTCTGCTTTTCATAACCTTCTTAAGGGCCCTGATGCTTGGAACACTGGAATTGTACTTGCCTGAGAGCATCAGGAAAAGCATATTTTGCATTTCATCACAGTATAAATTAGTTTGCATGCTTTAGAGCACATTTTAGTCTCTTAGAAAATGTTTGTCCTCTCACAGTGATATGGAATTTCCTTGTATAGTTAAAGCAAGTTTATGTAGAGCATTGCTGGTTGAAATCCAAGTATCATAAAGATATATTTTCATATAGTCTCTCTGCCATGTACTAAAGTCTTAAGATTTACAAATAGCTCAGAATAGTTATTTCTTTTTGGATTCATTATACTCTTTGGTTTCAAACTATGGTGTCCGCAAGTACTATTTAGTAGATTTCAAAAATCTTGTTTTATCTCGTCTGTAAACATTCACAGCTTCATTTAGATAAGCTTGAAAGTGATCACCAAGGCTTTATTATTTTTTTAAACAAGGGATAAAGCTTAGGGCAGGAGAACAGAACGATGCACCATTTATTTTCTCTTTTTCGCCTTTTCTCTTTTGAATGCCCAAGGACTTCAAGCTTATTTGGCCCTCTAAATCCATTTTTATTAAGTTAAATATAATTTAGCCAGAGTTGAATTGTTTCAATGAGATTTCATAGCCACAAGTGACTATGAAACTGTCATTTGTCTCATTTTGGGAGGCACCAGAACTGATTACTTGGGAGATGATTGAAACTGCAAGTCCTGTTAATGTCATGGTTATTTGAGAGATTGCACCTTGAGGGTGAGGATGGGTTGACCTGCAGATTTGTTTGTGTATAGACTTTCACCAGGGCCAGCCTAACTTAGAGTTAAATTGGAGTTGCTACAGGAAACCCCTCAAAGAGGGCTTTTGTCATGTGTTGGCTGGCTAGCACTCACCACTGGCATTCTGTTAGCTCCCCGACTCCCTTCTGGCGGTGCCCACCAGGCAGATGGCAAAAAGGCAGGTCCCCGTGCAGGCTTCCTACTGTGGCCACCAAGGGAGCCAGATCTTCCTGTCTGCCCCTGTTCATCTAGGGGGCAGGCTTGAGGTCTCAACCAGGCTTATGAACCTCTGTGCTCCTGCACTCTGAGTTTTGAGCTAGAGGAGGGAACGTTTGCAAGTAAGAACCATCAAAGCAGCAGAGGGGGCGGGACACAGACAAGACAGTCGTTGTATGACATGGTGTCAGCTGTGTCTGCTCCGTTATGGGTGGGTTCTCTTGTTTCCTGTTCATTTTTCTAAGCCTGCTTCCAGAAGCCATTTTTTCCCTTCTTCCATCCTGAGAGGCCTTATTTGGCTCAGGGATCAATATCACCTCCCATGTGACTTAGGAATATCCTGGTAGGTCTCTAAACCAGTGTTTCCCAACATTTTTCATGTCGTAGCGTACATACGAGATGCTAGTACCCGTATGGTACACAGGGTAAATGTATATAAGGCCGCTCAGAGCCTGAGGTGACCATTTGCAGGATCTTAAGCTGCCTTGAGGGCTGAGAGGACCAGTAGTTCAGGATACTCTATTGCCTGTTATATCCACACATCGGTTGTGAAGCTGAGGTCAAAGTTAATCATGTGGCCTTATTCCTCTTGCCAGTGATTGGTTTAGGGTAAACATATGACCTAGCTCTGGCCAATGGGGTGCAACTTGCTGATGCATTTCTTTTTTTTTTTAATTTATTTTTGGCTGCATTGGGTCTTCGTTGCTGCACGCAGGCTTTCTCTAGTTGCAGTGAGCGGGAGCTACTCTTCGTTGCTGTGTGTGGGTTTCTCATTGCGGTGGCTTCTCTTGTTGTGGAGCACAGGCTCTAGGTGCGTGGGCTTCAGTAGTAGTGGCACAGGGGCTTAGTTGCTCTGCGGCATGTGGGATCTTCCTGGACCAGGGCTTGAACCCGTGTCAACTGCATTGACAGGTGGATTCTTAACCACTGTGCCATCAGGGAAGACCTGATGCATTTCTTGAAAAACTCTCTTTACTCTTAAAAAGAGACATAGAAGAAAGAGATGATCCTTCTTTTGGAGTAGGGATGTGATGCCTGGAAGAGTGGCAGCTATAGTGTAACCATGAGGGAATGTTAGTTTCAGGAGAGCATGCTGAGTGGGAAAATAGAAGAAACCTGGAACTTTGATGGCAGTACTAATCTGTGGACCTCACCAACCTTGGAACTACCCTCCCTTTAGATAGTGAGATAATCGATTCATATCATTAAAGTTATTTTTACTTTTTGTTTGTTTGCTACTTACTGCGAAAAGCACTCTGATATAATATCTGCTCAGGACTTGAAGATCACGACTTAGAGAAGAGTTGTCCAACGCAAAAGGTGCTCAGGCGCTTCCCTGGTGGCTCAGTGGTTGAGAGTCCGCCTGCTGATGCAGGGGACACGGGTTCGTGCCCCGGTCTGGGAAGATCCCACGTGCTGTGGAGTGGCTGGGCCCATGCGCCATGGCCGCTGAGCCTGCGCGTCCAGAGCCTGTGCTCCGTAACGGGAGAGGCCACAACAGTGAGAGGCCCGCGTACCGCAAAAAAAAAAAAAAAAAAAAAAAGGTGCTGAAAATAAGAAACTTTTGTAGAAAGAATGGAACAAGAACTGGAGATGTGCTGGTAAAAGGAAAATGTCTAAGTTCAGAGTAAGTTGGATAAAAGTAGAAGGAAACTCTTTTTTTAAAAAAATGCTTTACATTAAAAAGTATAGTATTTCTTTATTAATTAGTAGTATTGACCAGAAATATTTGCCAGCATCTCAGTGAAACATTAGAGAAAGGAAAAAGATTTTAATTAACAATTGCAAGAGGCAGAAAAGCTTACGAGTCAGAAGCCCTGAGCCCTGGAGCTAGACTGTCTAGTTTCAGATCCTGCATCTGCTGCTTTCTAGCTGTGACTTCCTGTAAGTTACTTAACCTCTCTGTGCTTCATTTTTCTCATAATCTGTAAAATAAAGATAATAATAGTCCCTACCTCAAAGGTATTATTGGATATATCTTTATAAAGTATAGGAACAGCATCTGGTGTATCTTAAGTACTATGTAAGTGTTTGCTCTTATTAATTTGCAATTATCATCCAAACCTATACACATGTAAAAAAAAAGTCACTTAAACACGGGTGCTTCTAGCACTACATAGTCACTAAAGTGGCTAAATTAAGAAGCTCTGTAATACCAAGTGTTGGCAAAGACCTCTCATACATTACTGATGGGAGTGTAAAATTGTGTAGTCTTTTGGGAAACTGTCAGTTTCTTAAAAAATTAAACATGCTTCCACCCCATGATCTATTAGCTCCACTCCTATGTATTTATTTAAGAGAAATGAAAACTTATGTACATACATATGTACTCACATACAAACACACAGATAAACACACACACACACAAACCTTGTAAGCGAATGTTCATAGCATATTTCTTTATAATACCCGCAAATTGGAAATAGCTCAGATTTCCATTAACAGGAGAGTAGATAAATAACTTGTAGTATATTCATGCAGTGGAATACCTACTCAGCAATAAAAAATGAATTAACAAATATATCCAGCATCCTGAATGAATTTCAGAAACATTTTGCTCAGCGAAAGAACATTCATCAAAGAATTCATAGTCTATAATTCAATTCATATGATGTTCTAGAACAGGAAAAACTAACCTATGATAATAGAAATCTGAACAGTGGTTGCTTATGGAGGATGGGGAAACATTGGCAGAGGCAATTGGCAGAATATTCTGGAAATATTTTTTATCTTGGTAGGGGTGTGGATAATATAGGTGTACACATTTGTCAAAATTCGTCAAATTGTAATACTTAAGGGATGTATATTTTACTGTTTATAACTCTGTTTTTTAAATGAAACAAAAAGCAATAACAGACTGTGTAGCAATAGCAGTAGCTGTGTAGGTCTTGGAAAGTATCAATAAACATACAAGATGAGCATCTTTTCATCCCATGTAGCAAGAAAGATATCAAAAACTGTGAGAGTCATGTCAGAAGGACATAGGAGTTGACTTGAAGAATCTCCCATTGGCCAGTATGGGACAATTTGAGCATCACTAAGGACAACAATTTTAATAGATTGAAACACATATAATATATTTAAATTCATGAGTTTATAAATACTTTAAAAACCAATTTGGCCACCATTGGAAGTGCCAACTCACTATTTTGAAAACTAGTAAATAAAGGTGAAGAATCAAGCATTTGTTGCCTTTTCTTTATGAATTGTACCGCTAGGTAACCCATTAGTAGATGAGAGGAAATTTCACACTACAGAAATATTCTGGCTCAAAGTAAAGGGTGATAGAATTGGAAGGTCATCATATTGCAACCCTTAGTCAATTAAATGATCTAGCTATTGAACTAACATTACAAAAAGAGACAGCCCTAAATGAGAAAACACAGATTGGTGACCAATGAGACAATCTTGCCCAAAAAGATCTAACTGGAATCTGATCAAGCCTTCAGACTCAATCAACCTACAGGAAATATGGTGGACAAAGGACCATATTAAATGACACCAGAGAGATGTAATCAGCAGAACTCAGATGGGCAGGAGAAATGGCAGGATAAACAGCCCTGTTTCTTCAACAAATAAATTGCAAAGAGAGAGAGAAAAAGAGAGAGAGGAGTGAAAAAGAGAGGGAGAAGATGAATGGAAGGGGAACTTACAGATTAACAGAGACCTAAGAGAAATAACAACAAATTGCAAAATGTAGACATTTTTGGATCTTGATTCAAACAAACTTGAAAAAAACACATTCATAAGACAATTGGAAATTTGAACACTAACTGCATATCTGCTGATATTAATGAATATTGTTTTAGGTAATTGGGGTTGTCTTTTAAAAGAGTCCTTAGCTGTTACATTGAAATATTTACAGATGAAATTATTTGAAGTCTTAATTTTCTCCAAAGTAATACGTACAGAAGGACAGAAAGTGGATGAGAATATTAATGAAACAAGATTAGCCGTGTGTTATAACTGTTGAAGTTGGGTGATGGATACATGGAAGTTCATTATACCCATCTGTCACTTTTTGTAAGGGCTTGAAATTTTCCACCATGAAAAGTTCTGTTTCGATTTCAAAGGAACACAAAGGGAGAGAAAAGGGGGAAAACCAAACCAAACCAAAAAAAAAAAAAAAAAAAACAGATTCTGCAGAAATACAGGAAGGAAACCTAACAGCATGTTGTTAACCCCTGGATGCATTTCTCATTGTCTGCAAAAGCTGAATAAGAAGGCAGTTTAAGACTGAAAGCCCTGGGTTCGAATCCTGTTCTTCTGCACCCAGTTGGGGGGACTTCTGTTACCAGATCTTTTGAGCCTCTGTCTCTCATCTGTAAAATAGAGATGAACAAGTACCCACTTCATAGGGTTGCTGTCAGGATAAAAGAAGAATCTGTGTCAAGCACGGGGCGTAGTACCTGGTACCAGTCAGCACTCGATAAATTTGGGTTGTTGAGTGCTAGTTTATTGCATGTGACATTCAAAACAGAAGATAAAACAATGAATATATGCACTTTACAATGAACGTTGGAACATTTTTGATGACTTCTGAACTTCCAAAGCCTTTTTCTGTTCATATTTCCAAACACAGGGGTGAGATTAGATTTTACAATGTCCATGACCTGAAAACCTGTGCGTGCCTTATGTAAAAACCAAGTCAAAACTCATGGCACTCATCTTGTGAAACAGAAAGGAGCCCCCTACAATGCCTACTTTTCTCCTTAACTTTTTCACCTCTGTTTCTCTGTTTTGGGTTAGGAAAGCAAGAGAATCCACCTAGAACAAGAAACTTCCCTCTTTTTCTGCCTGAAGGGGAATGTGAACAACGGACTTTTCCATCAGGGTTGTTTTTCCTGGACATGGTGTGCCCCCTCCAACTGCTGAAGCATGTGATCCTGAAGGAGACCTTAAATAAACTTCACATGTTCCTTACCGCTCAGCAGTGCTGTCCCAATTCTAGTAAATTATGAATTTGTTTTCTGTAGTTGGTGTTCTTCCTTTTTGAACAGAAGTTCTATTCATTCAGAATATGAGTTGAGAGATTTCCATGTGCCACGTGTTATAGCCTCAAACAAGGCAGAAGTGGTCCTAAACTCGTCCCCCAGATATCCACATGGCTGGCTCCTTTTTTTTTGGCCATGACCAGGGATTGAACCCAGGCAGTGAAAGTACCAAATCCTAACTACTAGACCACGAGGGAGCTCCCCTGTCTGGCTCCTTCTTAGTCTCCAGTCCCTTCATCCTCTTCATCACATCCTCCTGCTTTAGTTTCTTCACAGGTCTTAACCCTCACCTGGAATTACCTTATTTATTAATTAATTTATTTTTTATTTCTTGCCCCCCTCTGGAGTCTCTCCTTTTCATCACTGTTTCCCCACCACCTAGCCTGGTACTCAGTAGAACCAGCTACATAATTGGTAGGACCCAGTGCAGACTGAAAATGTGGGACCCCTTGTTCAAAATGTATTAAGAATTACAGGACAGCAGAGCATTAAACAAGGTTGGTGCCCTTCTGAGCGTGGGATCCTGTGGGACTCTGCAGGTCTTACAGCCATTATTATTAGGCACCCCCAAAATAGTTATTGGAATGAATGCAGATCTAAGAAAAACCATCAGGGACCCAAGGAGCGCTGGCATCCAGATTGATAAAAGATTGAAAACAGGAACCAGCATGTGTGTAAAAAGGATGCATGATTCCTCAACTGCAGGGTTGACTGTGAGGTGAAAAGTAAGGTAATCACTCTGCTCACCTTGAGAAACACCGAGTCTGGGCTGTAAATCCTTCGAGGGTCAGGACTGTAGTGTTTTCACCTTTGATTTCCCTTGCAGGGCTTCTGCACGTCCGTGGTGCTCCATGAATATTTGGGAAGAACCGAATTGGTTCTAGAAGTAGAATTAGAGAAGGATGAGGAGTTATGAAAGAAATATTCTTTTTTCCTTTTCGCGGTACGCGGGCCTCTCACTGTTGTGGCCTCTCCCGTTGCGGAGCACAGGCTCCGGACGCTCAGGCTCGGCGGCCATGGCTCACGGGCCCAGCCGCTCCGCGGCATGTGGGATCTTCCTGGACCAGGGCACGAATCCGTGTCCCCTGCATCGGCAGGCGGAGTCTCAACCACTGCGCCACCAGGGAAGCCCAGAAATATTCTGCAAACCTCACTAAATTTAGGAGGAGATGAGCTGGTCATGAAGTTTGTCCTTTTAGTTTATGACAAGTGGTTCAGAGCTGTGCTCAGCCATCAGAGTTTTGGAAAACTGCAACACATTGTTGGGATTTTATGGTGTGTCTGGCATTAATTTGGTATATGAAGTGTTCTATGATGAAAGTGATAGTTTTGTGATAAATGCAAAGCTTCTCGTAAAGATTCCTAAGACTGTATTTCTTTAAAAATCTGGTCTACACTTTCACATATTTTCCCTCCAAATGATGGACCTATTCCCCTTGTCCCACTTCCAGGATGGTGAAAGCCTCCACAAAGTCACCATATACTTACCCAGACTCACCAGTTAGTGATCAGCGAATTGTGTCACAATTTGCACTTTATAGGCGTAATTTCACATATGCCCATCATTCATTTGGACTTATTCCGGAGATATAATTTCATTTTCTTTTTTTCCCCCTTTTTTAAAAGAAATGTATTTCATTGACGTATAGTTGATTTACAATGTTGTGTTAATTTCTGGGGGGGGAGGAGGTGTTGTTTGTTTGTTCATTTTCAATGGGACTCCGTAACAGGGCTCCCTGAGTCTGCGTTCTTGGATCCCAGGTAAAGCCCAGCCCCGTGTCTGACTGCCCGGCAAGAGCCATTTGGAAGAGCAGTGGTTTCAGGTTGGATGTAGAGTGAGACTTTCTGCTATTCCTGTGTGGGCCTTTCTATGCCATTTCTAAAGGACCTCTTCCTAACTAATGCACTGACCACAGAGCTCCTATCTGATGCCCCAGTGCTGCAGGAACTATCCTTTTACCCAAGGCTGAATCCCCGGTACCTTGGCCTCCCACCCAGGTCCCCAATTCTGTGTCGATAATCATTCAACTTGTTAAACAGTATTGGTCAGCTGATGAAGGGTATCTGATTCCAGTTATCATGTCTCCCATGAACTGCTGTATTAGATAGGACCTTTCTGTTTGCAAACCAATTTTAAAAAAATTAAATTAGCTTAAGTAGAAGTAGAAATTATAGTGATTCAGACAGTCATTGGAGTCTGTCTCTCTCCAGCACTTCTGTCTGGCCTGAAGTACCCTGGTACCCCAGCCTCTCATCCCAACAGCTTTTTAACTCCAGAACAAACACCCTTCTTCCCTCATCCCTATAACTAGGGAATATTGGGGCCGGGTATTTTTATCGGTTATTCCTGAATCGCATGTTAATTATCCCTTGATATAGGGGCCTGAGGTTAGCTCACCCTAATGATTTGGATGGTGCTGTCATAGAAAAGCAGGGATCTGTGATTAGAAAAAGTGAAACAGACTTTGGATGGGCAAAAACAACAGATACTTACTCTGATCATCTAGTGTTAATCCTCCCGTGTGCTCCCACAACCATACCCTGACCTTGCCCCAGCCCTGTATTTGGTCTGTCAAGTCACTTCACCTGGTTCTTCATGTTGGCCTTGATCTCCTAGTTTTAGCCCATTCTGTTGCCTCGATTCTGAAACCATTTATCAAAATTCTGATTGTCCTTCGACAGTGAAAAATTCTTTAAAATTGGAAATGTCACACTAGTTTTCTCAGGAGGCTGTTCAACCTGGTGAGAAAAGTGACCATTTATTGAGTTTTTCCTGCTATATATACCTAAATAGAAGGTTCCCTCAAATATAAAGTCACTCATCTTCCCACTAAGAAGATTCAAAACCAGTGTTTTAGGCCAACCTGAATGTATAAAAATTTAGCAGTGTAGATGAAATAGTCCAGTATTTACTTCTAATATTTAAGATCATTTGTCCTATGGATTAATAATTTGGGTGATTGCTGTCTTGCACTTTCCCTCTTTATGAAGTAATTTTTTTCAGCCTCTCCACATGCATCTGTGTGTTGGCCCTGAAACAAAAGGCCCTCTTTAAATCATCCTTCTGGCTTACCCAAGCGCAGCATCTTTGCTTCTGCCTAAGTTGTTTGAGCTACAGAACTTGTTCTTTTTTTTTTTTTATTGAAGTATAGTTGATTTACAATGTTGTGTTCGTTTCTGGCATACAGCAAAGTGATTGTTATAAATATACGTATTTTTTTTCGTATTCTTTTCCATTATGGTTTATTACAGGATATTGAATATAGTTCCCTGTGCTATACAATAGGACCTTGGGTTGTTTATCCATTCTGTGTATAATAGTTTGCATCTGCTAATCCCAAACTCCCAATCCATCCTTCCCAATCCCCCACCCCCAGTCTTGGCAACCACAAGTGTGTTCTCTATGTCTGTGAGTCTGTTTCTATTTCGTAGATAAGTTCATTTGTGTCATATTTTAAATTCCACATATAAGTGATATCATATGATATTTGTCTTTCTCTTTCTGACTTACTTTGCTCAGTATAATAATCTCTTGGTCCATCCATGTAGCTGCAAATGGCATTATTTCATTCTTCTTTATGGCTGAGTAATATTGCATTTTATATATGTACCACATCTTTATCCATTCATATGTCCATGGACATTTAGTTTGGCTCTTGTAAATAGTACAGCACTTTTCAATCTCCATATATGATACTTCACTGGGAGTATTATTGCATGACTTTTTTTTCCCCCCTTTTTCATTCATCCTAGAGGTGTATATGTATGATCTTCCAGCATAACCACCTATCGTGTGGCCTTTTAAAGTAATGTTTGGAACTTCCCTGGTGGCGCAGGTGTTAAGACTCTGCATTCCCAATGCAGAGGGCCCAGGTTTTATCCCTGGTTGGGGAACTAGATCCCCCATGCGTGCCGCAACTAAGAGCTCGCGTGCCACAACTAAGGAGCCCGAGTGCCACAAATAAGGAGCCCACTTGCTGCAACTAAGGAGCCCATGTGCCGCAACTAAGACCCGATGCAACCAAATAAATAAATAAAAATTATAAAAAATAAAGTAATATTTAAGTAACTTGTTTGCTCTGACATTCAGCCCCTCCACTTGTGAAGTCACATGCCTATAATAACTACCTAAACTGTATTAACTTCTTTGCCACCTTTTCTACTGATTTCATCAAGTGATCTTTATAAGCATACAAACTTGTTATTGAATGAGGCTGTTTCAAAGTATTGTGTCTTCCCCCGACAGTATGTTGTAGTCCAAAGGAACTGGAGTCTTTGAAAGGACTTGAAGATAAAGCTACTCTCTCATTTTTGAGAGATAAGGGATTTTGGTAGGGGGGAGGGCACCTCACCTTTTATTTAAATACATGATATATGTCTATCTGCCAGGCACATTCTTTGTGCTTTGTATGCACGATCTCATTTAATTCCTCCAACACCCCTAATAAGATAGGGATTTTTATCCCTATATACTAAGGAGGAAATGGATTCTCAGAGAGGTCAAGTAACTTTCCCAAGAACATACAGCTACAAAATGCCAGGTTTGTCTGGCTTTAGAACACATGTTCTTAACCATACCACTCATTTGCACAAAAATCCAGAAGATTCTTTTTTCAGGTGGGAAAAACATGGTACCATGTCACAGTCTCTTACTTAGCCATTCTAAAATTAATAAGTGGTTTTATTATTTTTACTGGATTTTATATATTTTTCTCTCTGCTTTACTTTGAAGTATAATGGATTTTGATTATTCCCTATCCATTGAGCAATTTCAGTAGTAATGATTTAGTTAAATGCAAATGATGAAATAAATCCTTTCTCGAGACCAAAGGCATCCTACTAAGATTTTCTGTTTGTGGCTAGCATCACTGATGCTGACTGATCTTATGAAGTTTGTCCCGTGGAATTCTGAGTTTCCTTCTCAGTGTAAAAGCTATTGGTGTAAAATGGCTGTGGGTAGCACAGTTAAGTGTCATTTCTGTTCGTATTCATTAAATTCAGAATGTGTCAAGATTGAAGAGCCAAAATTGAAGTTTGGATTCTTAGATGGCATAGCCCATCTCTGAATTATTATCCAATGCAGATCATGCATTATCCGTAAACATTTCATCATATGTTTTAAACATGTTGTGAAGAAAGGCTTTAGGTGGCAAAAAAAAAAAATAGCAGAAATTTTGGGTTTTTGGGTTTTTTTTCTCCCACTGCTCTCCTGACTCATGTTGAAAGCCTTTTGTTTCTAATCAAAGCAACAAACGGTAAGGTCATTTCCTTGTGATTATATGGCAGCGGAAGGCGTCGGGGTTTTTAGGTCCCTACTTCCACCAGCTTATATTTGGAGAAAACACACACACACACACACACACACACACACATCACAAGTGCTTAATATATGTGTCCTTCGTCCTGCCCGTTCTCTCCGGTCCCTTTAAATGAGCCGAGACCATGGTTCGGAGGTAAGAACAATTTCTCTTATAATCTTTTGACTACAGACAGTATAATGGTGCTTCTTGAGCTCTTCCTGGCATTTCTTAGTGAATTGAGGGCAGATTTTAATGTTATACGGGGGGTGGACGGACTTACGTACTAATATTTCAGAACCCAAGTTGCAAAAAAGGGAACTCCAAGAAATGTTTGTCTTTGCTCTTCTCAAAGAGTTATTCCTTCTCCAAAAGAGCTGGATCTCCTCCAGTTTGATACCACAGTGAAGATCGTCCTTAACGCTCATCTTTCGGAGGGTTTTCCTGTCATTGTTTGAACTGTTATCTCTGTTCCCTGAAAGTCCTAAAAGGCTCATTTCTTGTTTTTTTATTTCAGAACTTTGGTAATTATTGTTGCAGTGTATAATTCCACCTCACCGCTTCCCCCTAACGCCATCCCACTACCATTCTCTTTCTTTTCTTTTTTTTTTAATTTTAAAGACTTGAGCCCTTTTATGGATGTGGAAAGGACAGGGCAAGGGCAGGAACGGTGTCAGTAGCAGCATGAAAATGCTTTGAGATTTGCAGTTGTTAATCATCTCGTCAACACCGTGGTTTTGGAGCCATCTCTATTTCTGTGAGCATTTGGCAGGAAAGATCCTGTGGGGGACTAGAACTCATTAGTAACTTTTCTAAAAGGACCTTTTAATGTACGTCCTGTCTTGCCTCGAGACAGAAGCAGGGAAATTGAATTCCGTCCCTCAGTCTAGTTTATGAGGACTTTATGTGACCAGAATTCAATGGCTCAAGGTTGAGACCTCAGAAATGCCATCTTTGGGGATGGCTATCAATTAATTCATAAAACCTTTATGATTTGTCAAAGGAAGTCCTACAATCTAATTAAAAGGGAAGCTTTTTTTTTCTTTCTCCCTTCTGATGTGGTTATGCTAAACTCATAATGTCCAATTCCATGTGTCCATTTTTTTCCCCTCATGGGTAGATGTTGGAGATGGAGGAGGGGAGGAAAAGCTGGGTAGACTTCAGAAAACAAAGGAAATTGTCTCATCCAGGAGGCTGCAAAGCTCTTGGGTATAGGAGGAAGTCTGTGGAGGAAGTGGGCAGGATTAGGTAGAGAAGAGAAACGTCAGGGAAACAAACATATCACACAATAGGGTCTGGGATTGGACCCTCTTGTCATAATCTAACACAATAGCATGTCCTTAGAAATGAATCGATTGTTTCTAAATCAGTCCTGTCTAAAGGTATCTAATGATCTGAAGGAGTAGAAAGGAACATGATTGTATCCAAAATGCAGTCCTTTGACCTGGATTCTCAGAGCGGCATTATGGTCACCCAGAGCCTCGTGTTAGATGATCCTATTCTTAGACTCAGGCCATAGAACCCCGCTAGAAGTAAGACCATTCTGTAATGCAGCCCCTTCAGGAATCAAAAAGTACATCTCTTAGCAGAGGATCTAAGATATTCCCAGACATACCAAATTCCACTCCAGGGCACATTCTCTGTGTTCCAGTGCATCATTTATTTTCATCCTTCATTTGTAGTACGTGGAAAAGTGGTAACTACTGGAATGGAGGCTCTTATGGTCAAGTATACCGCCCCCCGCCACCATGGAGAGAGTGCTCAATAACTATGCGGAGGGTGGGGGATGAGTGGTGGATTAATAACACTATTTGAGTAGAATTTTTAAAACTAATTAACTTTTATTTTTGGCTGCGTTGGGTCTTCATGGCTGCACACGGCTTTCTCTAGTTGCGGCGACCAGGGGTTACCCTTCGTTGAGGTGCGCGGGCTTCTCATTGTGGTGGCTTCTCTTGTTGTGGAGCGCGGGCTCCAGGCGCGCGGACTTCAGTAGTTGTGGCTCGTGGGCTCAGTAGTTGTGGCTCGCGGGCTCTAAAGCACAGGCTCAGTATTTGTGGCACACGGGCTTAGCTGCTCTGTGGCATGTGGGATCTTCCCGGACCAGGGCTCGAACCCGTGTCCCCTACATTGGCAGGCGGATTCTTAACCACTGTGCCACCAGGGAAGTCCTGAGTAGAATTGTTAAATATATTCATGCCGTGGAATATTTGGGCTGGAAAAAACCTTGTAAGTCACTTTGGAGTCATCCAGTCCCCTTATGCTGTTACTGAGTAGATGAAAATCCAGAGTAGTGGAGGAATTTTCCTAAGCTCTCCTATCCCATTAGGGGCAGGGCACAGGCTAGAGCCCTCTCTCCTGGGTCCTGAGTCTGTGCTGTGTCCACCACAATGCTGTCTCTAGGACCAGCTGATGGCTTTGTCTAATTTCTAGCATCTCTGCAGTTCATGCAGCATGAGTTTATTCTCATGCACTCATTTCTGTCTTGGAACAGAAAGGTGGAAGTTGCATCCCAAAGGAGGCTCTGCTTCTTATTATGGACTGCTTCCAACTGCTGGCAGAAACCAGTGCGCAGGTACACGAAGGACCCCGAGAAGAAGAACCAGCAGCCTTGTCACTAGTCATAACAAGCTGTAGTACTTGGTAAAAACGTACTAAAACACTTTCTCTTTGCTTTGAAAATATTGTCAGAACCTGAATATATTTAGTTAGCTCTTTGTAGAGGCCTGTTCCAACATCATAATTCAAGTATGAGACACATTTGTTTGTCCCTGATCTGAATTCCATGAAGCTCCAGTTAAGACTTTTTCCTGCTTAATGCTGGAAAACTATGAAAATTTTAAAATGGAAGACTTTTTCTAAACTGGAAAGATAAAGCTGAGTACAGGTAAAATATACATTAACATATGTTGGTATAATCTGCCAAGTTTAGGCAAACAGTTTATCATTCCAATAAAAGCAGTGAAAGCAAAGGATGATATTGGGTACATTCTCTGTTTATTTTAGATGTGTTTTTTTCCCTTAAAGAAGCCATTGTAGGTAGGGCTGTAAAGTACATGTTCACGTCTGTCCTCTTGTCTTGGTTTATTTCCTCTTTTGGTTTTCTTCTATCCTTGCAAGTTAGAATGAACAAGTCAGCAGAGTTTGTACCCGTTTTTTCAAGATTTGACTGTACACCACCCTTTCTATTAGAGGTATTTATATTCCGTTTTTCCAGTCAGGAATGAGGTTAGTCCAGAAGCTGACCTTCCACAATAGGAAATCTTTATCTGAAGAGCAGTGTGAGAGAGACAACTGGATTCCAGGTCTAAGTCTGCCCCTTACTGATAAGCTCTATGGCCTTGGAGAGCTGATTTTTCCTATCCAGGCCTCCGAACCCACATTTGTGGGTGAAGAAGTTAGTCTCGTGCTGAGGCCCCTTTTCAGTTTCGAAATGCTCTAACTTTAATTGAAGTCGCTACAGGTTCTTTACAGATCAGTTGCAGCTGTCTCTCCCGCTCTGCTAGCCACCCGTCCCCTCTCTTCTTTCCTCTTTTCCTCCCCTTTTCCTTCTTCTCTCCCCTCTTTCTTCCTTTCCACTGATATTTTCCTTTTCACAAAAAGGGATTCAGGGCATGGACTATATGACTCAGATGCCGGTAGAGCCAGGGACAGCCTGTGACTAGCAGCAATGGGAAGAAGGCAAAGTTGGAAATGGAGAAATTCCCCAAACTGCAAACTGAAATCAGACATGGAGATGCTATCCAGGAAGAAATCCAGACTTTGTGGGTCATGGATACACCTCTTGTATTGAAATTTGACACCGCTCCTTGGATTCCAAATTCCTTAGAAGTCAACACATACTTCCTGGGTGTGTCTTGCGCCACCTGTGTGCCAGGCTCAGGCTTACAAAGGTGAATGAGATGCAGCCACTATATGAAGCTCTGTCCAGTGGGGGAGTGCAAACTGGAACTCTCCAGTGAGTCTCAGTAGCTCTTCAAAGCTTGACTTTTAGTTCATCTACTGCTCACTCTTGGGGAGTGGAAAAGCTGTTGACATAAAATGGCTGTGAGTAGTGGAATGTAATTAATATGATTTGAGGTCAAAGGATTAAACTGACAGGTGTTCTTAGGTAGAAATGGAACAATGTCAATTCCAGTGAACAGTGACACTGTAAAGCATTCAGGAGTCCACTGGTGAAGGTTCTGTTTTTGGTGGGCTCTCTCCAAATGAAAGAGGGAGAGGAAGTGGCAGGAGTCTTAGCACATAAATCCTGCTTGTGAACTGAGTGACCCCCTCTGGCCTATGACAGGCACAGTTGAAATGACCTTATTAGGTTGTTGAGGGGATTAGAGCTGGCCTCTGGCACTGAAGACGCACGTAGTAAATGGCAATTAATATATATATTTTAAATTAATTAATTAATTTTTGGCTGCGTTGGGTCTTTGTTGCTGTGTGCGGGCTTTCTGTAGCTGTGGTGCGTGGGCTTCTCATTGCAGTGGCTTCTCTTGCTGCGGAGCACGGGCTCTAGGCACGTGGGCTTCAGTAGTTGTGGCTCGCGGGCTCTAGAGCGCAGGCTCAGTAGTTGTGGCTCACGGGCTGCAGAGCGCAGGCTCAGTAGTTGTGGCACACGGGCTTAGTTGCTCCGTGGCATGTGGGATCTTCCCAGACCAGGGCTCGAACCTGTGACCCCTGCATTTGCAGGCGGATTCTTAACCACTGCGCCACAAGGGAAGCCTGGGCAATTAATATTATTAAGTAACATTATTATACGTCTATCCCAAGTACAGCAAATAAAAACAAGGCTACATACATATGAAAATATGTAAATACCACCAGAAGACTGAGTATTCAAAGTAATGAATGGGTAATTTTTTTCAGGGCCCTTCATGCTCATGATAGCATCAATGTGAATCAGTTATTCATTACCCCACATCTTGTCACTGTCAGGGTATCCATCAGCCTTCCGTCCTTTTGGACACATGAGATCTCTTGACCCTGCAGACATTTGTCTGTATTTCACTGGGCACAAGTTCACAAATAAGTAATCAACTGCAGTATGTCTCTTGCAGACTTCCGTCTTGGGTTTGAGGTCAAGTGTTTATCATTTTAAGGATCTAGTTCTAAACCTTTTTTTTTTTTTTTGCGGTACGCGGGCCTCTCACTGCTGTGGCCTCTCCCGTTGCGGAGCACAGGCTCCGGATGCGCAGGCTCAGCGGCCATGGTTCACGGGCCCAGCCGCTCCACGGCATGTGGGATCCTCCCGGACCAGGGCACGAACCCGTGCCCCCTGCATCGGCAGGCAGACTCCCAACCATTGCGCCATCAGGGAAGCCCTCTAAACCATTTTAAGGACGTGGACCCAGAATATAAATCTGACAGAAGTTATAGAAAGTCTTCCTGGAAAGATTCTCACACGCACATTTTGTTTATACTTTGGAGAAAGTTGTTTGCAAACTCCTCTACCAGCACTAATAGACTTGTAAGAGCTCCTGTATCCCAGCTGAGGAAATGGAATAAATGTATGTATCTTTCAGAGAAATGGTGAGAAACTAGCTGGCCTCTGTGCGTGACACCGAGAAATGAGCTTTTTGGAACTCGTTAGCACTTAACCTTATTTGAACCCTCTAGAAGTGTGTGATCCTGGAATCGACACGGGCTCCATAGAAGGTATTTAGAACGTAAGAGCAAGTCCTGCCACCTCCTCCTCCGTAGCTGTTTATACTGCTCGTCGGAGAGGAGTGATACCTCTACCAACAGTGGGGGTGTGGGTGAGGCAGGCACCCTCTTGGTACTTGGCCTTGTGTTGAGAGTAAGGTGACTCTAGTGGGACCTGTAAGTAATTGCTCTGTTCACCATTAGAACAGTCACCTGGCTTTAGGGAGTCATCTGAGAATCTGCAGAGGTTTCGCACTAACCACTATATTTGAGTTGCAGCATTGGGAGCTTGTTCATAGTAACCGCGCACGTCACCAAGCGCTCACCTCAAGTGCAGGCGCCCCTCTTTATTAGAACAAGTGCTGAGGTCCAACATGCCACAGCTCTTACTTTGCATTATTCTTTTTTCCTTGCTTTTAAAGGAAACTACGCATCAACTCGTGATAGCTTTTGAATGTTTTATATGAAACAGGAAGTCTCCGTTGTGGTCTCAGTTTTTAAAAAATGAATAAGCAACTCCATTTTTTCATCCCATAGACATTTATTGAGCAGCTGCTTTTGCAAGGTGCCAGCTATAAGCTCGGGGGTCCAGGGATTAAGAAGACAGATAGGGTCCCTGGAGGCAGATATTATATAACAAAGTACATCATTCTTTGATTACAGTTGTGTAAAGTGCTGCGGAAGAGAAGTTTAGAGAGCTAAAGGAACGCATAACACTCAGAGTAAGAGTTATGGAGCCCATGGCTATTCCACACACTGCATCAGCTTACTCAAAGCTCATAGCAAGGCACCAGTACTGTTTCCATTACGCAGATCAGGTAACAGAGTAGCAAAGAGATGAGGTCATTTGCCCACGTGGTGCCACTAGCAAAACGTCTAAGTCAGGATTTGAACCCCGGGTGATCTGAGTTCGGAGTCTTCACTCCTAACAACTACACAATGGCTTCTATGAGAGACTCACTTTTAATCTGTGTTTTTAAGGGTAAATTGGTTTAGCCAGGCACTTTCCAAATGCCCTCATGCTTTGAGGTGGGACGGAGATCATACGAAGAAGAGCTAGAAGACGACCAGTGTGTCTGGAGCCCAGAGAGCAAAAGGGAAAGGAGTGCAAGACCAGGGGAAGGGTGGGCAGGGAGCAGGCGGTGCAGGACGAGGTGGGCCGCATGGGTGATGGAAGCTTTTCTTCCAGTTGAATCAGGTCAGCTCCAAAGCTAGACCCCCTCGGTCATCCAAAGCTAGACCCTCTCGGGAACCTCCCATTCCTGTGAGATGGACACATGGAGGGAAGTTCTCCCGATCTGGCTAGATTATTCCAGATCCATTTACCTTTGTGTATGCACAAAGCATCCTGCTCGGGGATGTTTTATCTGTGTCATCAGTCTGTCTCACTGATGTCTTTTCCAAGCCCATATGTTTTCCGCCTTTTCTGGGACCTGCAGAATTACATTTTTCTTAGTGGTCCATGTAGCCACACTGAACACTGTGGCAGGTTCAACTGTCATCATCATTCATCGTGGCTAACAGAATGGCACGTGCTGTGTTGGGCTCTTTCGACCCGTTCTAGTGTTTCAGCCCCAACTCCATGAGTTAGACACTGTTACTATCGATATTTTTCAGGTAAAGAAACCGATTTACAGGGGTTAAATGACTGGCCCAGAGTCCCACCAGCTAATTGTCAGAGTCAGGTCTTGCATCCTGGGTTGCCTGATGCCCAAGTGCTTGCTTAACCCTGCGGATCTCACTTCCTATTTTACAGATGCAAAAACTGTCCAAAGTTAATGATAGAACTGATTCTAAAACTCAGATTTTACATGAAGTTTCATTTTCTAGGCCAACATTGAATCTCATAGGAAAAATGAAAAAGAAAGGAAACTAAATAGAACACTGTGGACCTTCACCATGACCTGAAGTAGCCTTGTAAACATGTTACAGATTTACCAGCCCACAGAGATATGTTACCCGCCCGCCGGCTAAATTGGTAACACGGGCAAAAATAGAGGGATCTGAAGGGAGTGGGGGAATCTGGATATTAACCAATAGGAGTTTGGAGAGAGAATTAAGAGTAAAACAGAATAGTTTTGGTATTTTTTATAAGTAATAGTCACTCAGTGCCAAGCACTGTGCCAAGTTCTTGACAAGTACTCATTTAACCCTCACAACAAGCTGATAAAGTTGGTCATATGTGTATGTCCATTTTATGGATGAGGACCAATGCAACAGTCTTGTCATTCTCTCTCTCTCTCTCTTTGATTTTTGCCACCCCACTCCCAGTCTCATCTCCTGATAGGAACCAGAGTTATCCTTTACAGATGTCCCCCGATCTTGTTTCCCCCTTGCCTAAGAGCCTCCAATGGCCTCCCACTGCCTTTGCAATAGGACCCATACTCCTAACTCCTGATATAGCCTAGGGGTTTTCAGACTTCAGCATGCAACAGAGTGACCTGGACGTCTCGCTAAAGCACAGATGGTTGGTCGCCACTCCACATTCCTAGCGAGCTGCAGTTAATACTGACACTGTGAGTCCAGGAACCACACTTTGAGGACCACTCATGAGCCCCTCATTAATCCCCTGACCTTGTCTACTGTAGTCTCCCTTTTGGTGCCAAGCTCCAGCCACATTTGCTGCTATTTTTTTCCTTAAACTGTGCATTCTCAGTGGGACAGCTTTACTCCAGGAGGATGAAAATTGGTTCTTGGGGGCAAACATTAAAACCTCTGATATTACAGTAGTTTGTGGACTTCAGAAGCTCAACCCTACCCAATAGATATACAGTATATCTGTGATATCAAAATTTCATGAGGGAGGAGGACATAAGAGGAAAATTAAATGTCTAGAGAAGCTCCTTAAGAGTGTAATCATGAAAAAAAAGTTGTGTGACAAATGAAGCCGATTCCTGCCCCAGGGCCTTTGCACTTCTTGGACCTCTGTCTGGAATGTTCTTTTTCCAGATCTTCCCAAGTCTGACTCCTCATCATTCCCCTCAGACTTTTATCTGCAGGGCTATTGTAAAATTCTCCAATTCTTTAAAAGTGCTTTTCTCTTCACTGATTTCAGTCTAATAAAAGGCTTCAGGGGCTTCCCTGGTGGCGCAGTGGTTGAGAGTCCTCCTGCCGATGCAGGGGACGTTGGTTCGTGCCCCGGTCCGGGAGGATCCCACATGCCGTGGAGCAGCTGGGCCCATGAGCCATGGCCGCTGAGCCTGTGCGTCCGGAGCCTGTGCTCCGCAACGGGAGAGGCCACAACAGTGAGAGAGGCCCGTGTACCGAAAAAAAAAAAGGCTTCAGGGACTGACAAAGTGAGTGCTCAAGGCAGCAGGACCCTGCTGACGGAGCTTTGCAGATTCCCCAGAGCACCCCTGGGTTGGGAGCACTGCATCCTCTTTTACAATTCTAATTCAATGTCCTGGGAGCCTTCCCACTGTAAAATGCACAGGCGGAAGCATTGCAGGCAGGAGCTGGCTTATATTTTAGTTTTGTTTTTTTCTTTTAACTTTACTTTTTTCGTGAATACTCTCATAAGGGCCAGGAGATGGTGTGGGGCAGTACAAAGAAGGAACTCTACATCTGGCTCTGTCTAGCTGTGTGACCACAGACCAGTCACTTCCCTTCTTTGAGCCTTCATGGCCTCATCTGTAAAATATGGATATGACAAACGGAGTATAATCTGCAAAAATAATGACTCACTGTGCCATGCATCTGAAACTAACATAATATTATAAATCAAATATGCTTCAATTGAAGTATGAGAAGGATATGAATTAACAGAGAAAAATAGGGATATGACACTTCTGCCACATCAAAACTTGCTGTAAAGTTTCGAAGGAGAAATAGAGGCCAAGGCACTTTGAAAGTTTAAAGCACTCCAGACAGCCAAGGTGATATTATTACTAATTGAAACGTTCAGAACAAGTTTATACATGGCCGGAGCTTCTTGCTTCCTTCTCTTCTGTAGAGTTCAGGGACAGAAAAGAACCTGCCCACCACCTGCTCAGCACCTGAACATGGCCTTTGAGAGCACCCACCCTGAAGGGGTCTGTAGCAATTGCCTGGCTTTTATCAGTGAAAAGTATAATAATATTACATGTTATTACCATTTGTAAAGTGTACACCCTGCTGAGCATTTTATGTATATGATCTCATGTGACCCTCCCAGCCCTGGGCAGGGGGGTGCCGTTATTATCCCTGTTTTCAGGTGAGGAAACCAAGGCTCAAGAGAAGTGAAGTATCTGTGTAAGACCAACAGGTGCTACAGAGGAGAGCTGGGATTTAAACCCAAGTCTGACTAACGCCAGAGCCTGTGGTCTTGACCATCACACTTCTTAAATAATATACCATACTTTAAAATGTAGTAAGAGCTGCCTCTTATGGGACACTTATATTGCACTTAGGCAAAATCATCCCCATTTTACAGCAGCTACTCAAAGAAGGTAAGTGGCTTCCCTGAAGTGTCCAGCTAGTTCGAGGCAGCACCAGGATCAGGCATCATGCCCACTGGACTTCCGAGGGGCTGCGCCTAAGCACTGCCCTGAACCGAGTAGCTGAGTGGGCGGCTCCAACCTGATTTACACCCCCTGACTAGAGCAAGTATGATCAGAAAAGCACTAGAAATTCTGGAAATTGATGACTTTCCAATGACTTTGCATAATCCACCATCCAGGCCACTCTTACGAGAGGCAGCCATCCTTTCTTAAAGGACCACACCACCACCACCCCCAGCCTTCAGAAATGCTGCTCTATGAGAGTACATGTAAGAAACAACACTGAGGCAGGGCCGCAGGGGGAAATATTTGGTTCCCTGGTTACAGCCCCAAGTGTCGGGTGAGATTTCCTCTCACAAGGCTGGTCCCTTCTGACGGGGGCAGAACGGA
Organism: Phocoena phocoena; assembly: GCF_963924675.1. Lineage (NCBI taxonomy): Eukaryota > Metazoa > Chordata > Mammalia > Artiodactyla > Phocoenidae > Phocoena > Phocoena phocoena. Next base: position 21,059,112 of record NC_089228.1, read on the forward strand.
GCTGAGATTATTTCAGAGCAGGAATAGAAATGGGGAGAAACTTGCCGACAGAGCATAATGACACAGGCTCAATTCTGCTTGTGATGAAAAAGGTGGAAACGTCTTTCACCGAGGCTTTAAGGTCACGGTGGCGTGCTTTAGCAGAAGAGTTCCAATGGTCTGATAGATTCCAGAAGGATAGCAGCAACACAGCTGGTTGGAATCTGGCCATGAAGGAGCCGAGGAGTCCCTCACTTGCCGATGAGACCTTAACAGTAGAAATAGGCAGAAAACTCAAAAGCAGATCAGGGGCTTACCCTGGTGGCGCAGAGGTTGAGAGTCCGCCTGCCGAGGCAGGGAACGTGGGTTCGTGCCCCAGTCCGGGAAGATCCCACATGCCGCGGAGCGGCTGGGCCTGTGAGCCATTGCTGCTGAGCCTGCGCGTCTGGAGCCTGTGCTCTGCAACGGGAGAGGCCACAACAGTGACAGGCCCTCGTACCGCAAAAAAAAAAAAAGGGGGATCAGGAGCTGGAAATGAAGGGAAATTCATTTATTCCACACATATTTATTTAGCTCCACAATGGGCTAGGCACCGTCTTAGGGGCTAGGAAAGCAGCAGTAAATGAAACTTACATTCCAGTAGCAAAAGAACAGGAAAAGCAAATGACACTGAACATTTGATATGTGAGTTGTAGTCCTGGGTCGGGAGAACCTCAGCAATGAGCTTGTCCCCTGGGGATTTTTTCAAGTACAGTAATAAAGTATAACAAGCCCCGTTTATGTTGGCCTCCGTCAAGCTCTGTGCTCTGTTGGTAGGCATTATTAGCCCCATTTTAGAGATGTAATAATTAAGTCCTAGGAAAGTTAAGTCAGCTGAGCTTTGAACAGTTGTGTCGGGATCCAAAGCCTCTGTTCTTTCCTCTTTGTCATGTGGTCTCTCAGTGGCCTCAACATCCTGACCTAGAGCTCAGAGCAGCACCCTGTCCAGACCTCCTTCTCCCATCGAACTTCCCCAGTGGCGTGCTGGTAAGTAGTTAACAACCAGCTCTTTGGGGAAAAGGGCACTGATTGGTTGTATTTGCCAATTTCCATGGTGTAAATACTCTCACCTTGACCGACTTCATGTTACCAAGGTCACAACACTGAGTTGGGGGAAGATGAGCATTAGGTACCATTAAAGAGCATTGCTTTCACTGATTCACTAGATATTGAAAACCTCAAGAGCAAAGAGAACAGTAAAAGGGAGTAAAATAACTGGAAAGTGATGAATTTATTTCCAGTTTAGTGAGCATTTATTACCCTTGTTTTTAATGTAATTTATTTCGATTTAAGTTGACATACTTTAATTTTTAATATTGGTTGTGCTTAAAAACCAGCTTCAAAATGGGACAGTAGATGCTCATGAGCTGTTAGGAGACAGCTCCACATCACCATTCTCTCCCTCAAAGTATTCTTTTCTCCTCATTCTGTTTCCTGGTGCTCACGCAGAAGTCTTCTTGGGTTCCTATTTCGAATTTCTCTCATCTTGACCTGTGGCCTTCCAGTTTATGATTTGCTCTGTTTTAATCTTTGAATCCCATGTTAGCCTCAAAAAAAGACTGAATCCTCTTTGAAAACACAACCTGCATTAGGCGACATTAAAGTTTCATCACCAAGTATTAGAAGCATCTAGGTTGAGTGGGGGAAGGTTTGTTCTGTGATGGAAAAGTGAGTCCTGGACATTAAGAACTTTTCTATATTGGCCCAAATGAGTTTGACTTTTTTGTTTTCATTATTTGGTAATGCTTTTCTAAATCCTCTACCCAAATATGACATTTCTATCAACCAAGCTAGGACTCTGGACCTAGTAGAATCCATTTGTATTAATTATAAACTCCCTAAGGACTTATTTCAGCCTCTCCTTATACATGAACCCCAAAGAACGAAGAGATTTTGAAAAGCATAAAGCAGACACATTCTAACAAGCTGATGAAAAAACTGAAACACGAAAACTCTGACAGTAAGCGTGTCCTCTAAAATTAGGGTAAAGTTGATTTAGATTTTCTAGTTAATTTTTGCTCACTTGTAGGTTTTCAGGGCAATATATGTGATTTGTTTGCTCTGTGGATGGCTTATATTGAGTCCAGATTTCCAAATGTGCTGTACTGAATAAACAGTACCCAGAGTATCTTTAAATTACAAGTATGGTAGTTTATTTTTAAAATCCCTCCACCTGAGCTGTGCTTGTCTTTAAGTTTTTATCTTCAAGTTTTTGAAAGACGCAGTACTTTCGCTCCTTCCTACAGGCTGTTTTTCACGGGAAAAGAGAAAACTGAGTTGGCAAAGCAGAAAGTTTCCAAACCACAGGGTGTCTGCTACTTGCATAATCACTGAAGCTAAAATTTCCATTTTCTACCCGGCGACCGGAGAACTTCTTTTCTGGTCAACCTGAAATGCAGACAAGAACGAAAATCCCCCATGGCCCACGGGCTGTGTTCTCAGCTTTTCTTGGTTCCACTTTGTGACTTTTCCTGTTTACAGTGTCTGTGCCCTCCCATTTTTTCTTTTCTCTTTTGACTCATTGATACTGTACCACGATACCTAAAAATACAGCCTAACGACTGGTTTTAAGTAAAGAGGATGTTTCTTTCTGGAAAAAAAAATAAAGCAGAAATATCCTGCATGGTTTTCTGAAAATAAACATTTGACAGTCTCTCATCAGTGCCTCATCCGAGTTTCTAATTGGAAAACGAGGCAGAGTATGAATTTATACAGAGAACCCTGTTTTCATGGCAGCTGCTTCTATGAAGAAGCTGCCATGAAGATATGTCACCTGTTTTTCCCCTTGTTCTTTGGTGAGCTCCTTCTTGAACCTGGCTCAGCCCCTTCTTAGCTGGGACCCTTGGGCAAGTCTCTTTCAACCTCTTGGGGTCTCAGCTTCTTTGGTGTAAAACAAAGGGCCAAAAATGTCTACGCGGCAGGGTGGTTGTGAGAATTCAATGGATAAAATGTATGCCAAAGCACGGGACATAGACAAGGCAGTCAACATATATTCGTTTCCATTTTGTGTTGGTGAAAACAAGAGTAGCTAGCCCAGGACACCATTTGGTGGCAATCAGGTACAGAGCAAGAGTTTGCAAGAGTTTCCCCAGCTTTGTGCACACAGGCAGCTCCAAATGGTGGATTTGAGTTAATCTGTGATTATCACTGAGAAATCAGAATGGAATTAATCCCCAGCTATTGGGTTGCCTGCTCTCTCCAGGGTTTAACTGGCAGTTTGAGTCTTCAACTCTAGTGTGACAGTTTGACCTCTTAATAACCCAGCAGAACTTTTTTCTTAAGAAAAACAATCGTCGAACCAGCTTAAAATAACCATGTACAGTTAACATAATAGCACTCAACAGCTTACAAATCATTTCCACTAATTATAAGACTCACTGCACTACGGTAGGGCTGATAAAGCATGTCAGGCACTTAGCACAGACCCTAACACATAATCTGTGCCGATTAACTTGAGCGTATGACAGGTGATATGACTATCTTCTGAAGTAAATTTTAGATTCAACCTGCATTAATACAAGAGACAAACAAAGCTAAATGAGATTGATTCTTACCCATTTTACAGGGACAGAAATGGAGGTTTAGAGAGAGACTCTGATTTTCAGGCCATAATCTTAGCTACATGGCAAAGCTGGGACACAGACCCAAGCCTCCTGATTCTAAATCCTGTGTGCACCTCATTGACACCAGGCTGGTTTCTCCTGATGGCCTTCCGTTCCAGACTTAATAAGTTGTTCCCTTTCTCTCTCTCTCTCTCTCTCTCTTTCTCTCTCTCTCTCCCTTTCTCTCTTTCAAACCTGGCTTTTCTTTTCACGAGCCTTATGAGATCAGGAGATGATCTGATAAGGGATTGTCTTTTATGAGAATGCCTTCCCCAGGGAATGTCTGCTAAAGTTGACTGAAATTGCTTGCCAGGTTGATGCTGAAGCCACAGAAATAGCTTTTCTTGTTTGCTTTTCTCCAGCCTCTGCCAGGCAGAAAGGGGGCTAGCAGTTGTATGCTAACATCCAGAAAACAGGGTTATCCCTCCAATCTCTCCTGGGAGCCACCCGTCAAGAGCAGTGGTCCAATTTAAGTTCTCCTCATCCACTTCCTGAAGTCTCGTGCTTCCTGGGTAAGAAGTGAGTTTCGAAGTGCATTTTGCACGTGCTCAGAACTTAACTGCATTGCCAGTTGAGCTATTTGAGAGCCCTATTCTTATCTGAAAATACCTTGTTTAATTGTTTTTTTAATTTTTATATTGGAGTATAATTGATTAACAGTGTTGTGTTAGAGACTTCCCTGGTGGTCCAGTGGGTAGGACTAGGGCCCAGGTTCCATCCCTGATCGGGGAACTAGATCCCGCGTGTGTGCCACAACCAAGAGTTCGCGTGCCGCAACTAGGAAGTCCGCATGCCGCAATAAAAGATCCTGCATGGCAACTGGAGATCCTGCATGCCACCACGAGGATCCCACGTACGGCAACTACGACGTGGTGCAGCCTAAATAAATAAATATTTTTTAAAACACGAAGAAACAACAAACAATGTTGTATTAGTTTCAGGTGTACGGCAAAGTGATTCAGTTATACATATACATGTATCTAGTCTTTTTCAAATTCTTTTCCCATTTAGGTTATTACAGAATATTGAGCAGAATTCCCTGTGCTATACAGTAGGTCCTTGTTGGTTATCTGTTGTAAATATAGCCTTGTGTACGTGTCATTCCCAAACTTCTAATCTATCCCTACCCTACCACCATTGTTCTTTTCTTCTCCTTATCTCTAGAGCAGTTGTTCTCAACCAGGGATGATTTTGTCCTCCGGGAGACATTCGGCAGGGTCTGGAGACATTTGGTTGTCACAAGGAGGGAGGGAGTACTGGCATCTGTTGGGTAGAGGCAGGGATGCTGCTAAACATCCTACAATGCACAAGGGCACCCCCCCCCCGAGCAAAGAATTATCTGGCCTCAAATGTCAGTAGTGCCAACGTTGAGAAATCCCACCGTAGGACAAGCTCCAGAGACAGTGCCCTGTGGACCTCATTTGCAAATATATATTAGTATCGAGAACAGTGCTCGCATTTAGGAGGTGCTCGGTAAATATTGGCTGAGTGAATGAATGAACACACGATCCAGAGCTTCTCCACATTGAATTAACTGCACTGTGTGCTAGGCTGCATCTTAAGACTAGAATGACAGAGTTAGGCCCAGGCAGCCACCTAACCGATAGGTAATCATCCTACACCCAGAGTGTTCACATAAGCAGGACAGGGCTGGCAGCACAAGAGGCAGGGGTTAATTCCACCCTGATACTCACTGAAGGTAATTAACAAACACATAGACAACGTTTTTAGCGGCCGCCCATATTTCTTCAGTGTATGGCCAGGAGATAGCCGAGGAAAGGTGATTACGAAAACCTTTGCAAACCTCTGGCCTTGCTTTCAGATAGTGGCAGGAACCAAGCAGCTGTGGTTTGGTGAATCTAGATCAAGCTTTTCCAGAACATGCTTGGTGATCAAGATGATATGTAAAATGCCTAAGCTATGTGTGATTTAATATATAAGACTAATAGGTGGGGGCTTCCTTGGCGGCGCAGTGGTTAAGAATCCGCCTTCCAATGCAGGGGACACGAGTTCGAGCCCTGGTCCAGGAAGATCCCACATACCAGGGAGCAACTAAGCCCATGCGCCACAACCACTGAGCCTGTGCTCTAGAGCCTGCGAGCCACAACTACTGAAGCCCGTGTGCCACAACTACTGAGCCTGAGCTCTACAGCCCGCGAACCACAACTACTGAAGCCCGTGTGCCACAACTACCGGGCCTGAGCTCTACAGCCCGCGAGCCACAACTACTGAAGCCCGTGTGCCACAACTACTGGGCCTGAGCTCTACAGCCCGTGAGCCACAACTACTGAGCCCGCGAGCCACAACTACTGAAGCCTGTGCGGCTAGAGCCAGTGCTCTGCAACAAGAGAAGCCACCACAATGAGAAGCCCGCACACTGCAATGAAGAGTAGCCCCCGCTCAGCGCAACTAGAGAAAGCCCGCACACAGCAATGAAGACCCAACGCAGCCAAAAATAAATAAATAGATAGATAAATAAATAAATACTTCTAAGAAAGCAAAAGACAGAATGGGTGGGAAATAACGTTGTAACAGAAGTTGTGTAACACGGCCATGCAGGGCAAACTGCGAATCAGATGTCTGAATTTAAGTCCTACTCTGCCTCCTTCTAGCGCTTCGACCTAGTGGAGACCTGTGGGCTGGGGTCCGTCAGTTACCTTCTCTGAACCTCAATTTTCTCACCTACACAGTGAAGCAGGATTGGAATCTACCTCACAGGGTTGTCATGAGAGAATTTAAAAGGCCCATGTCAATAAAAGAAAGGTCTCTGGAAAGAGCCAGCCCACCGCAACAGTTACTTACTGACATTTTTTCTAAGGCAGATTACTCAGCTACTCAATTTCATATTTGGTTAACTGAATTCTCCCCTTCTTTATCACTCTCCCCACCCCGGCCCATTTTCCTTTCCTCTTCTGCTGCTTTTATGCCACGGGTGCTTTTTCCTTACTTACTGTCTCTCGTTTTCCTACTCCAGTCCCAGTGAACCTGCAAGGGATGCCCAAGAGTCCTACTTTGATACGACTAGGGTCACAGCAACATGACCCTAGACAAGTTACTGAACCTCTCTGCCCTTCAGTTTTGCCACCTATAAAATCTCAACAACAAAACTTCTTCCTCCTAGGGTTGTTCACAGCATGAAGGAAGATACTGCCCACATGAAGTGCTGAGCACTCGTGTGACATGTCCTACATGCTTCCTAGAAGCTAGGAGAATGGTTGGTTGATGGTGAAAAAAGAAGTTCCCAGTGATTGCACACTGGGAGGGCAGGCACCGTCTTGAAAGACCTTGAGGGGAAATCGCAGCTGACTGGGATTGGAGACATCTGTGTCAGTCTAGGCCATTCTCTGAACGAGAGTGTCAATAGCTCATATTCACTCAGCACCCAGAGATGATATAAAGGGACCCTGTTCAGCTGGAGTTGACATCATGTGGGTGAAATCTAAAACTCTGTCCACTCAATAGATCCCAGAGTAAGAACGTCCTAGATACGTCCCTCTCTCCAATTCCTCCAGGATGTCTCACCTGGTGAGGAATTAATAGCTCACCTTGTTCTCTGGGTGGAAAGCTTGTTTTTTAAATGTGTAAGTCTGTCTGGGTCAAGGCTTGAGAGGTGTTTTTGGAACATCCTCGCTTCACATTATGCCCTACATGTTTAAATCACTTGTGAATATTTCATTGGTACCTGTGTCTAGACTCTGACCAGTTAAAGTATTCCTCCCCTGAGCAGAGATTTATTGCCCACATTCTTACTGTGTACCAGGCCCTGTTCCAGGCCCTGGGGATACAATGGTAAACAGATCAACCAAGGCCTCTCCCTTGGAGTTTACATTCTGGTGGTGAAAGATAGAGGATAAACAAACAACAACCAAAAAGAAATATTAGCTACAAAGAAAATAAAGCAGTGTGGTATGAGAGACAGTGTCCAGGCTGTACTTTACACTGAGGATAGGGAAGGCCTTTTGGGGATGGTGACATTTGATTTAACATCTAAAAGATGCAAAAGCACTCAGTCGTGCCGTGATCTGGGAAAAGAGCATTCCGGACACAGGGAACAGCATATGCAAAGTCTCAAAGTAGGAACAAGACTTTATTCTGAGGAAGAAAAGGTCGGGAGTTCTCTGGCGGTCCAGTGGTTAATACTCTGGGCTTCCATTACATGGGGTGTGGGTTCGATTCCTGGTCCAGGAACTAACATCCCACATGCTGCGTGGCCAAATAAATAAATAAATATAAAGATAAGAAAAAAGAAAAGAAGGTCAATATGGCTGGTGTGTCCGGGCAAGGCAGATGGGTTGGACATTAAGTTAGAGAGGGTGGTGAGTCAGGTTACATGGACACTGTGAGCGAGGCAAGGAGTCGGATTCTCCATTGTATTGCTTGAGAAGCCACTGGGCGTTTTTAAGCAGAGAAGTGAAGGGATTGGATCTGTATTTTGAAGAGATCATTCACAGGGCCATACAGAAATTGGACTCAAAAGCACCAAGCCCGGTTACGTAGCTGATTTTGCACACATCCAGGCAAGAGATGATAGTGGATTAGACTCTAATGATGATGGTGGATAGGTCATCCCACAAAAAATCTTGGGAAGTCATTTTAATGAGACTTTTTGCTGAACTCTTTTGCTGAACTTTCAGAAAAGGTCAAAAGGGAATGAGAGAGAGGAAATGAAGCTCGCTGCTTCCTTACCAAGCTTTTTTATTTCCGTGTTCCAAAGAGCTACTAAAGCAAAACCAAAGTAGGCTGGGGTTCTGGTCCTTTTCTGGTATTTCCTGTTGCTTTCTAAGCTACCCCCAGTCATTAGGAATGATCCCACCCTGCCCTATCTTGACTTGACTTAGGGGTTTTGGGGGGTTTTATTTTGTTTGTTTTTTGTTTGTTTTACTGACTCTCTGCTCTCATCTCCTGAATCAGGTAGTGGGACTGGGATTTGGTGGGCCATGAGGGTGAAGTTCACAGAGACTTGAACCCCACTATAGGCTGCATGTCAGCGCACCCCGTGAAGCCAGAGTTCTCGCCAGTTCTCACTTCCCTTCTGATCTTCCTCATTTAACCACTGACCAGATGGAGAAGGTCCTTCCACCAGCACTCAGCGCTTAGCCTCTGAGGACCTGCTCTATCATCTGGGGAGCAAACGCAGGGCAGCCACTGAGGTGGGAGTTTTAATCCAACATGCACAATTTTAACCTCCGATTTCCTGAGGTTGAAGGCGGGAGAGGGTGGTGGGAAGGGTATCAAGTCTGGGTGGGTGTCAAGCGAAACTTTCCAAAGAGATCAATTTCTTATCTGTTTTTCTATTCCATGCGAGGCATTGCTGCTATTAGCTGTCACTCGGTAGGGACCAAATCCGAAACTGCTCTGATGGTCTCTATGGGGCTCAAAGGTGATTTTGAATGTGTAGGTATAATCATTGTGATCCATGAACAGCTCCCTTCAAATATAACTCCTGTGGATGAAATTAGAAGAGACAGCTTCAGTGGGAGTCATGTTTGAAAATAAATAAGAAATGCCCAGTTTTTTTTTTTCTTTTTATGTTTACAGTATTTTTAAAAAATTAAAAGAAACAAATCCATCTGTTGGGAAAAGAAGTGCATTTGCATAAGGTGGTATTTAGCAGCTGAGTAACCTCATGTCGGGCCTGGAAGACAGAGTCCTGAGTTTTATTATGTAAGTTTCAGGTGTACAACATAGTGATTCACAATTTTTAAAGGTTATGTTGCATTTAAAGTTATTATAAAATATTGGCTATATTTCCTATGCTGTACAATATAGCCTTATAGACTTTTTTTTTTTTTTCGATATGCGGGCCTCTCACTGTTGTGGCCTCTCCCGTTGCAGAGCACAGGCTCCGGACGCGCAGGCTCAGCGGCCATGGCTCACGGGCCCAGCCGCTCTGTGGCATGTGGGATCTTCCCGGACCGGGGCACGAACCCGTGTCCACTGCACTGGCAGGCGGACTCTCAACCACTCTGCAACCAGGGAAGCCCCCTATTTATTTTATACATAGTAGTTTGTACCAGTGAATCCCCTACCCTATCTTGCCCCTCCCCCTTTCCCTCTCCCCACTGGTAACCACTAATTTGTTCTCTATATCTGTGAGTCTGTTCCTTTTTTCTTATATTCACTAGCTGGTTTTATTTTTTAGGTTCCAGAGTCCTGAGTTTTAATCCTGGGGCTCACATTGACTTGCTGTGCGGCACCAGGCACATCTTTCCTTAATTTCCCCACGTTCCAAATAAGCGGTGGTGAATAGATCCCTTCTAAGACTCTAAGTTCTACAATTCTAACTAATTCTAGTCAAATGATTTTGCCCTGGAACTGAGATGACTTTTCACACCTGCTTTATGACGCATTGTTTTTCCCTTTCTACCCACTCATCTCCTCTCCTGAAAATGGGCTGCGTGGGAAGCCTTTCCCACAATTTGTCACTTTATAGTGTAGGGAGTACCTAGTGGGTAGCTAAGTGGTTAAGAGCTTGGACTTTGAGTTTGGGTCTAGCTCTGCCATTTATGTATCTTGTTATTTATAATCTCTCTAGTAACCTCCTTCTCCTGTGTTATTGGGAGATAAGATTACCTGTCTCATGTGAGTATCACAAGGGCTTGCATATGTTCATACATGTAAAGTGCTTAGTGTAGTGCCTGGAATGTAGAAAGCGTCTGCTGGTTCTGTTGCTAGTGCTATTATTAAAATACCTAGCCAGGGACTTCCCTGGCAGTCCAGTGGTTAAGAATCCGTGCTTCTACTGCAGGGGGCATGGGTTCGATCCCTGATTAGGGAACTAAGATCCCGCATGCCACGTGATGCAGCCAAAAATACATAAATAAATAAAATGCCAAGCCAGGTGGCAGGGTCACAGAAGGACACAGGAACTAGTGTTCCCCTCTCTCTTTTTACTTCTGCTCCATCATCTCTGGAGAATGTTTCCACCATGTACGTTTTAACTTTACCTGTCATTTATCTTCTTTAAAATGGGTTAGTAATATTCCTCCCATTAAAAAGCTTTTTTTTTTTTTAATGGGAGGATAAATGGCTTACAGAAAAGTTTAGCTGTTTGCTTGTTAATTTTCAAGCACGTGGGGACTATAATAAATGTGGTCCTCAGAAGCGGTATATTTCACTCTCAAGGGTGTCAGATTAAAAGCTGTCAGGACGTTGCTTATGAGGTTTGGAAAGACTGAGTGACTTTTTTAAGGTAACAGAGGTAGTAAGAGATAAAATCTGATTGTGAGCCCAAGTCTGGCTTAGAAGCTTGTACAAGTTCCGTCATTTCTCAGGCCTCAGTTTCCTGGTGCTTGAAATGAGGATGCCTCCTTTCATAGGCTTGTGTAGAGATTGAAATAGTATTTTTTTAAAAGAAGAGAACATGAATGGTATTTTTATTCTGAAGCCTCTTCTGTTTTTCTCTTGCCATCACATAAATGCATTGGTTCCCACGTAGCTTGGATTTGAAATTTTATCCCCCTAAACTTTGTTAGAAACCCTGTTACACTGGAAGGTCTGGATTAGGACTACCTGACTTTTGGTCAGTTATTTTGGAATACTTTATGTTAATGAGGGTCAGGCGTCAAACCCTTTGCCTGGTGCACAGCAGGCCTTCCTTTGACGTTTCGTTGTGTCTCTTCCCTGGTACAGAGTGAACTTGAATGTAGTTTTCTTATTCACGTAGTAGGACTCCCAGGAACCTGGCAGATAATACACATGTGTGAGCCAGAGACCACCAACACTACCTACAGAGGGGGCTGTTCTGCCCTACCCTGGCCACATGTGGCCATGAAGGAAATCCAGCCCAGTGTTTCTAGACCTTACCATCTAAATTTTTTTAAAATGGCATCTCCTGATTTCTAATAGCAGCAACTGAGATTTATTCATAAGCATTGTTTTGACCAACAAGATACATCCACCACCTTTCAACCTTTGATTTAAGTGACAAGGGCAGGTTTTTCTGTGGTTATTGATGATCACATTAGCCCTTTGATCTCCCAGAGGAGCCATCCTCCCACGTAGGAAAGGGCTTGGTGAGGACTGTGGGCTCAGATATGCCAGGATTCAAGTGTGCCAGTGTGGGCATAAAACTGTAGCAGTTTCTCCCCAGTTCATCTGCACTGCCCTTCTCCAGTTTGTGTGTGTGTATCATCACATCACATGGTGGGGTGTTTGTTTAGTCCCTTCCCCGGGCCCCCCACCCCAGATGTCAGCCTCTCTCTTGGCTGATGTATTGTCCGTGATGGGAGTATCAGTGATTCTGAGCAGATGATTTTACCATATTAATGACATCATCCGGGGTGTGTGTCCTCTGGGATCTTTTGCCTTGGTTTAGGTATAGATACCTGTGGTGTCGTATCAAGATGCTTTTAGTTGCAATAAGCGGACTCCAACTCAAGTTAGCTTAAGAGAGGGAGGCAGGGAAAAAGTGGATTCATTGAAGGAATACGGGGATGTTTTATGGAACTCAAGAACAAGGATTCTGGATAAACCGTAATGGAAAAGAGTATTAAAAAGAATGTATACGTGTGTGTAACTGAGTCACTTTGCTGTACAGCAGAAATTAACACAACATTGCAAATCAACTATATGTCAATTAAAAAATAAATTTTTAAAAAAAGAACAGGATTCACCCAGACCAGTGGAACGGGCTAGAAGTGACTGGAAAGACGTAGGGACCCTGACAGCAATTCTGAAGCTTTTCCTCTTAGGCTGCGTGATTTCTCTGGCTTCCTTCTAGCTCCCTGTCTTCTTCGTTCTCTCTGCAGATGGTTTTCCTTTCTCTCCACATGGAGCAGACAGTGGCTGCCCCACAACCACCATATTTTCATCCACTCGGACTCAATTCCAGATTCCCTGGACTGAGGTTCTGACTGGCCCAGCTTAGGTCAGGTGTCTTTCCCCTCATCCAGTCAACTCAACTGAGGCCAAAGGGGTAGAATCAAGTTGTACAGACATGGGCACCACTGCCCATGGTTGTCATGAGGTGGACAGATACACCTAAAAAAAAAATTTACTATTAAACTCTCTAGGATAAAATTGTGTGTTGACAAAAGGCACATTGACTAGATCAAGGGAGAGCCAAAGAAAATCAGAAAGGAGAAAGGATGTTTTTTTAAATCAGGAAATAAATTCATTTGGGTTATGCAACAACAGAATACCTTGCAATGTTTTATGAGTTTTGACATATCCCTTAATGGATTCATATTGTTTCCGTTGATCTTCTGAGTATTGTTTGATTGTTCTGTAGGGCATGTACTTAGGGTTTGCTTGTGTGGGTTTTACAAGAGAGATTAAATGATTTAAACTGACACATTGATTGATTTCCTCCTGTAGTATAGAAGAGTAGAAAAAAGATGACTTTTTTTTTTCAGTTAGACATTAATTCAAACTTTACCTTGCTTTTTTCTTGCCCAGGCAAATTTGAATGATTAACCTTAAACTCTATACCTTGACTTCCTTGTCTGTAAAATGGGGATGTTGCCATATTGTAGAGTTTTGTGGAGCTTTAGTGAGATAATTTCCATAAAGTTCCCAGTTTCGTGCCTGAAACAAAGATTTGTTCCCTTTCCTCTTGCCACCAGAGATGTGTATGTGACCTGGCTTTGCAGAGTTTGAGGGCATAATCAGCGGTCATGGGGCAACGTAAAGCTTCCCACTTACCTCTTAGCACTACTTCCGAGGTTCCTATGGGCCACATCTCCATTCTAATCAGCTGAGCTACTTTCTAGGCTTTTAGAGCAGAGCTCAATCAAACATGTAAGTAAGATACTGTAATTAGTATTTGTCACATTAAAAACAGATTGCTTCTCCCACTCTGAGACTCAATTTTCTCATCTGTTGAATTGGGGATAACAACCCCAATCCCAGGAGCTGACTTTGCAGCTCAGAGATAAGATTATAAACACCTAGAGCAATGCTAAGTATGTAGTTGGTTCTCAGTAATGGAAGAAATTTCCTTTTTAAATTGGGATTATATGTATCTGAGTTTCCACGTCTTATAGTTTTGTTTTGTTCAGTTTTTTGCCAAGTCATGGTGACTTGCAGGATCTTAGTTCTACGACCAGGGATTGAACCTGGGCCCCCGGCAATGCGAGTGCTGAGTCCTAACCACTGGACTGCCGAGGGGGTTCCCAAGTTCTCATAGTTTTGTACAACACCTAAGAGACGAAGTGCTGCCGATGCTTTTCAAAAGTAACCCAGCAATTCCACATGCATGGACAAAGCTGCATGTGCAAAATTTATGGTGACATTGCTTATGACAGCAAAAGGCTAGAAATAGTCTAAGTGTTTCTCAGCCGGAGACTCCTTAAATACGTCTGCACAATGATTTGATACTATAGAACCTTTATAAAGAATGAGGTCGGTCTATATGTGTTGACATTGGAAAGATTTCCAAGAAATATTGAATTAAAAAAGCAAGGGGCAAAACAGTAAGTATAGCATAGTTCCACTTCAATTGAAAAAAACCATACACATATAAATATCCATATACACAGACACCGCAGTCACACACATACACACACACACACACACACAAATATTAAGAGTGCCTGCTTCGGGACTTCCCTGATGGTCCAGTGGTTAAGAATCCGCCTGCCTGTGGCATGCGGGCACATGGGCTCATTAGTTGTGGCACGCGGGCTCCAGAGCACATGGGCTCAGTAGTTGTGGTGCGTGGGCTCTCTAGTTGCTCTAGTTGTGGTGCGCGGGCTTAGTTGCCCTGCGGCATGTGAGACCTTAGTTTCCTGACCAGGGATCGAACCGGTGTCGCTGCATCGCAGGATCGGTTCTTAACCACTGGACCACCAGGGAACTCCCTGTCTTAACTATTCTTAACTGTTAATTATGGTAGTGATATGAATACTACAAAGGAGGGCCAAAGTTTCAAAAATGGAGACTTTACATTTTAACTTTAGTATCATTTGTTTTTCATCCTATAATTATGCATGTATTGTCTTTATTAAAACACAACAGTGAATAAAACCATCTTCATTTGGAAAATAAAATATTGATTCAAGGAAAAGTATAGTAGTTTCCTCTGGGAAGGAAACCTGCTTTTCATAGTATAATTTTGTGTGTTGTATAGGTATTGTTTTTTCAATATATTGAGTGGTCTTTGCTTTTCATTCTTTTTTCTTTTAAATCTAAGAGCTAAAAAAATAAAAATAGGGACTTCTCTGGTGGCACAGTGGTTAAGAATCCGCCTGCCAATTCAGGGGACACGGCTTCAAGCCCTGGTCCGGGAAGATCCCACATGCCGCGGAGCAACTAAGCCCGCGAGCCACAACTACTGAGCCCACGCGCCGCAACTACTGAAGCCCACGCACCTAGAGCCGGTGCTCTGCAACAAGAGAAGCCACGGCAATGAGAAGCCCGCGCACTGCAACGAAGAGTAGCCCCCGCTCGCCACAACTAGAGAAAGCCTACACACAGCAACAAAGACCCAACGCAGCCAAAAAATATACAATAAAAATAAATAAATAAATAAAAATAAGTGCAAGAGCTGATGCCATATAATAAATCTGTTTATGACCAAACCTGTTGATTAACTCAACTGATGGCATTTTTAGGCTGAGCACATCACCCATAAAAGAAATGGTAAATCAAGTTGAAGGGTTTGCCTGCCAGCCCCAGCCTGATGCCACTCTTGCTGTCTTGTCTCCACAGATGACAGAAGGCAGGCACTGCCAGGTGCACCTCCTGGATGACAGGAGATTGGAGCTGCTGGTTCAGGTAGGTGATGCCACATAGGGACAAGCCATCCTGGTTCCCTCTGTAGGCCTTGTGGCCTGTGTTCAGCCTGCTTGCTTATCTGTGCCTCAGAGCCAGTGACACGGGATTGTTTATGGGGGATAAAGCTTCAAAGCAAGGAAATGTAGCTGTATTTAAGAGTAACTAGAGACTGGTGACAGGATTCAGAGATGCTTGGATTGCAGTCTGAGCTTTGACACTCAGTAGCTGTGTGACCCTGGGCAAGTGACTTGACTTCTCTGAATCACCTCTTGTTGGTAAACTGGAGACCATAATGCTTCCCTGAAAGGGTTTTTGTGAGCTGAGACTCGTCATTCTGCCACTTTCCTGTCACATGGCATGGTCCAAGTTAAATACCCAGTTTCAACATCTGTGAACTGGGATTAAGATTGCCTAATATTCCTCTTAGAAATTATGGTAAAAATCATACGAGATTAATCCCAAGCTCCCAATCCTTCCCTCCCCCACCCTCCCCCTTGACAGCCACAAGTCTATTCTCTATGTCTGCAAGTCAGCTTGGGAGCTTGGGAGCTTGGGATTAGCAGATACAAACTCGTAGATACAGGATGGATAAACAAGGTCCTACTGTATAGCGCAGGGAACTATATTCAATATACTGTGATAAACCATAGTGGAAAAGAATATTAAAAAAGCATATATATATGTATATGTATAACTGAGTCAATTTGCTGTACAGTAGAAATTAACACAGCATTGTAAATCAACTGTACTTCAGTATAATTAAAAAAACATCAAACTAGATTATATATGTGAACGAAATCTCTGTAAAACACATGGGACTGTATGAGTGATGATATCTTAATTATTGATGCTTCTGTCTTTATTCACCCAACACTCTGGACCCAGAATCTTAAAAGATCGTGGAAGTGCCTGATGACAGCCACACCTAAAGCCGTGGCTAGAATTCCCTCCCTTCAGCAAACCTAAATTCTTCTCCTTTCTGAGGCTGTGCTGAGCCCACTGTGTACAGGCTTCAATTAGAATGAAAATAGCACATCAATCATAGTTTCACCAGAGTAGACCTTTTGGTCTAGATTTCTATTCTTTTCTTTTTTCTTTTCCTTTAACTTTTTTTCTTTCTTCTTTTTTTATCATGACTGTTCTTTCTTCCCCAACAACAAACATCCAACCCTCAAACTACCATAATGAGCCCTAAAATGTGTGGCTCAAAGTTCAAAAGAAGTCCACGTAGAATGCCTCCCTGCAAATCCCCCTTTCCTTCCCCAGTCTCTGCAAATCCACCATCTGCTCTCACTCTGGACACTGGCTGATGACAAACCATGCTTCTTCCCACCAGAGCCAGTGCTTCCCAAAAGCTCATAGACTAGATCCTTCCTCCAATGAGGTACCCAGTAAGTACTGGTGATGGTGATCTGCACAATGGATACAACTACTCCATCCCTGGAGAGAAGTGCAGAGCTTAGTCTTTGGATTCAGACAGAACTGGGTTCAAATCAGGTCCTTAACTAACTGGAACATCAAGCAAGGTACTTGACTGCTCTTGGCCTTTGTTGGCTCATCTATAAAATGGCAGGAACCCCTACTTCATAGACTCATTGTAAGGATTAAAATGAAATAATGGGTAGAAGGAGTCCAGCACAGTAGACAGTCACTATTATTATTGTTGTGTTGTTGTTAGTTCTCTCTGGGTCTTGAGCCTTTGGGTCTTGACCCTCCTCAGTTGACCGTCACCAAGCCAAGTTATTCCTACAGTCTAGGCAGTGTTTAATATTCTTTGTCTTGATCACTAGCACCATACTATATATAAAAGAGCATTTTTTCCAAAACACCAATGCATTGGTGAATACACTTTTACTTTAGAGGAAAAAATAAGGTGCTGGACGGAATCGCAAATATATCAAAATGATGATCTCAGCGGTGTTCCTGTTCCCATTTCCCCCCCTTCCCGAACCCTTAGAGAATGGTCTATAGTAGATTAAGCAACAAAAGGGCACGGGCATCCGAAAACAAACAAACAAAGGCTGCTTTAAACTGTGGGACAGAGGAAAGTGGTAGCAGTAAGAGAAAGAGGGGACCAAATTGTTTCTAATCATATTTTTATCTTAACAGCCCAAACTTTTATCAAGAGAGTTGCTGGACCTCGTGGCTTCGCATTTCAACCTGAAAGAAAAGGAGTATTTTGGAATCACGTTTACAGATGACACGTAAGAGTTCTCCTATTTTTACCTTTTGTCTGGGTTACCTATGTGCGTAACTCTCAACTGGCAAAAGCAGGGGCAGGGGGAATGCTCCAAGAATTAGAATATGTCCTGCTTAGCTAAAGATTCCTTCATACAGGTTTTTCTTTAGAATTCTGGTAAAAGGAGAAGAAAGGGAATATTGATCATTCTAAGAACTCAGCACATCGTCCCAAGTGCCTTAGAAATTTGTTGCAATGAGTTTGTTATTCTTGATGATAGTCTGTCTTCACATTTCTTTGAATGCCGTTGTGCTTGCTTATTTAGCTTATGTATCAGGGATAGAAATGCTAGTGTCATCTACTCATATCTTGAAACTGAATTAATGTTTGGATTTGGTGGCAAGAAAGTTTAAAGGCGATTTGGGGGCCCACCCAATAAATATGTATATACTTTAATGCTGGATGAAATTTCTGACTTCCACTTAGGCAGGCTCATTTTATGTAACCCTCATTTTTTTTTCTTTTACTTACATTTTTAATGCTAACGTGGATATTGTGTATATTTTGGTATATAACAGTGAATTCACAAGAATTTAAAGCTCCGTGTAAGCAAAGGTGTTTAGTCTTACCAGCTCTTTTCTGCATGTGTGTATGTGTGTGTGTGTGCTTTACGGCAGCCTGACTTGCCTACGTTATATGCAGCTTGATATATTAAATGATTTCTTCTCCCTTATGGGATAATTTGCAAAGAGCTCTTCAAATATTAAAATTCAAGAAAACGTGTTCCAGACACAAAATATATTGGCCAACCACCCAGCCAGCATTCTTTCCGTAACTCTCTCAGTTTAAATGTTTTTCCATTCTTCATGTTAACCAGGCAGAAAATTACCTCAGGAAGGGGTTAATTTGTTTTTAACACTTTGTATGTGCTGATTACTTCCAGCCTTGGTGGGCTGCAAGCTTAGGACCTCCTGGAAATGCCAGTGGGCTCAGGACTTGGGCTGGGCAAAAAAAAAATAAAAAAACAAACAATAAAACCCCAGACAGCTGAGTTGTCAGGAGACATAGAAAAACCTGAAAACTTTGATTTCAGACTCAAGATGTTTCCTGAATGGAGTTCAACAAAGCAGGAAAAAAGTGCACTCCACCTCACCCACTTCATCCCGAATCACAAAATTATCTGTTCACTCAACAACCCTCTGAGACCTTGTCTGATCAGTCCTCTGCTGGATGGAATAGGAAATGCAGATGTCCATTGAGCACAGGCTCTAGCTGGAAAGACAAAACCAGTTCATGAGAATCAGTGATTAAACACACACATACAGGTTGAATCTGGATGTGACTGAAATCATAGCAAACAGCATTGACTTAAAACCATAAATACGTGATGGCTAAGTTATATGGTAAAAACCATAAATACACAAACACTACAATTTAGGGAAAGGTCACATAAAATAGAGGCTAAAATCATGATTAGAGTAATTTATCCATCCAACAGTTATTTCCTGAGTGCCACTAAATGCCAGGCATTTGTTCTAGCTTCCAGGGATTCAGCTGTGAACAACACAGACCAGGTTCTTCCTCTCATGGAGCTTACGTTGCACTAGTATGGTCTAGCAGAACAAGTAAATAAATAGATAAATGAGGGACTTCCCTGGTGGTCCAGTGGGTAAGACTCTGCGCTCCCAATGCAGGGGGCCCGGGTTTGATCCCTGGCTGGGAAACTAGATCCCACATGCATGCCGCAACTGAAGAGTCCACATGCCACAACTAAGAGTCTGCATGCTGCAACTAAAAGGTCCTGCATGCTGCAACTAAGACCCAGTGTAGCCAAAATAAATAAATATTAAAAAAAAAAGATAAATGAGAAGATACCAGAAATGACAAGTGCTTTGAAGAACATGAAACAAGAGGCCATGATCAAGAAAAATGGGGGTGGGGTGGTGCAGTTTTAGACAGGGTGGACCAGGACAGCTTCTAAAAGGTGATGTGTAATAGAAAGCAAGAGCCAGTTCTGCAAAAGTCGGGGCGGCTTTCCTAACTAAAGCGGGTGGAAATACTCTCAGGTGAGAATAAGCTTGACTTTGGTTTTTTATTTTTTATTTTTGAGTACAAAAAAAAAAAAAAAGCCAGTATGCCTTGAATAGAGAGAGTAAGAGGAAAAGTGGTACAAGATAAAGGTTGAGAGGGAGGCAGGGTGGACGTCATAGAAGCTTGGTAGCTATGAGATATTAGACTTAATATCTCTGACACTCAAGTTTTCTCATCTGTACAATGGGCATAATAATAGCACCAAAGTAATAAGTACTATATAAGGTACATATAATAGGGTTATAGTATTATACTATTAAACAGGTAGGGTGGGCTTCCCTGGTGGCGCAGTGGTTGAGAGTCCGCCTGCCGATGCAGGGGACGCGGGTTCGTGCCCCTGTCCGGGAGAATCCCACGTGCCGCGGAGCAGCTGGGCCCGTGAGCCATGGCCGCTGGGCCTGCATGTCCGGAGCCTGTGCTCCGCAACCGGAGAGGCCACAGCAGTGAGAAGCCCGCGTACCACACACACACACACACACACAAAACAAAACAGGTAGGGTATGCAGAGCCCAAGCACACAACATCCTATTGTTCGCAGTCATGGCAGGAAGGTGTGCTCTGAAGGAGGCTGAAGGAGGACTTGGGTGGGAAGCCACACAGGAGGGTAACTGGGAGGGCACTTAGACCTCAGGTAGTGGGGAGAGGAGCCGGCATTCAGGGAAAAGTCATTTTGTGCACCAGTGCATGCACATGGTCATGAACATGGTACATCTGCCCAGTGGCTAGGAAACTGGCCTGAGCGTGGATTAAGATATAAGAAGGACAAACACACAGGTGAGCCCAGAGAGTCATGGAGATGCAGAAGGCACACCAAGGCCCCTGAAGGATGTTCTGCAGGGGAGTGACATGATTTATGACTGTGGTCTTGCAAATGTCCCAGGCTGTATGGTTCCTGGTGGGCTGGAAAAGAGTCCTGGCCACATGGCAGGGAAAGCACCAGACTCAGGTGAACATAACCAGAGGGGGCATACATCAAGTGTTCAGACTGTAGGACCTTCTCTTTAGAAAGTAAGGAATACATAATATGAATGATTTCCTTTTCTGACTTGGGCCACTCTCCCCATCGTGGGCCTAGGGATGATTTCTTTCTAAATACTCTGTTGGAAGAAGAATGTCTCACTTAAGTCCCTCCTCTAGCTATCTTCTTTAGTGACATCAGTCAATGCTTATAGTCTTTCCAAGAAGCCTGGCTCCAAAGTGTCCTTCGTGCACTCCCCTGCAAATGACAGCAGAGTCTGTTTCTGAATCATGATCAGTTTAGAAGGTGTCTTCTGGCTCTAGCTGTGTTTATTTTTAGAAGAAGTATGAGCTGGGCTCTTGGGGGAGTGGGAATTGGCCATTTCCACCTTTCTGGGGAATAGGTCTGGAAAATTGCTTCTGTCAAAGGGTGTCTCCTTGGAATGTCTTGGTCACAGGCTTAGTTCTTTTTCTTGTCTGGTAAATATTTTTGGAAAGTATTTTCTCTTGGCACTCCCCTTCCCCCGCCCCCATAGAACCACTTAGTGGGATCCCTCCCAGGATGCTGTCTGAATTGCATTTTCCAGCCTAGATGCCACATCAGTTCTTTGCCTTTGGTGAACTTCAAATAGAGTAAGGCAAAGCGGAGGGGACATTTTGTCAATGAAACTAGCCACTGTCTGTATCCTACTCCACGGGCCAAGAAGAGAAATGGAAAAATGGAATCACGCGGTTACATGATAAAAGTAGTGATGGTGACGAACAAAAACAAATTCATGGTCCTATTGGAGGGAGGGGATAGAATTCCTAAGCTCACGCGGGTTAGTGCCTTCTGGTGTTCTGTGTGCAGGGCGAGTCTTTACCCCTAGAGGGCAGTCACGACCCTCCTAAGGCAGCACTCTGTTCCCCATAATGGTTCCCACCCCCTTCAACCCACTTGACATTTTTTTCCTTTCCTTGTTTTGAAAGGATTTGCTGGATGAGCTTTGTTTATTAAGAAATAACAAATAGGTTTCACAACACAGTTGGGATTTTTGATCACCGTTCCATCCGGTGGGCCTGAAATGATCGACCTTTGACTGATACAATTCTAGCCAAAAGGGACGCTTGCTTCATAGTGGGCTAACACAGCTGATAGAGGTGAACGTGTAAATTCAACTGTCTTTTTGAGGTATTGATTAGATCTGTCCCATTTGCTGATGGAAGAACTTGAGAAAAGTAGGTTATAAGGAATAAGTGCTTTTTGATCTCATTTTACTCTCAAAGGCTAGAAAACAGCATGTTAACCTGGAATGTATCTCAATGATAGAGTTAAGGGTAATTTTCACTTTTTTGTTCTTCTAACTTCATCCTGTTGGTGAAATTATGGGTAGATTTTTTAAAATCTAACTTCTAATTTTTCTTTTCTAAAAACTTATTTTTGTATTACTTTTACATGAATATCTTCTTATAAAAACACTTAATATCATAGTTGAGGCTGCTGTCTTTTGATTGTAGCAATTTGCTCTTATCTCTCCAGAAGTGTATCTAAGAATTCTAAGAATTCTCGTCAATATATAATAGTATTTGAGTGTCTTCTGTGGTTAATATAATTGACTTATGCTCTATATGTTATTATACAACTTGCTGCATTCTTGGACATCATTTCACACAAGTTCATGTAAATACACATTATGCTTCTTAAATGATGCCACATCTTCCTAAGTAAAAGCAAAAAAGAATTCAAAATTAGTCTCATTTTCTCTAAGAAAACTTTTGAATACTATACGATACTTTATGTATTTCACACATACATTTGAGCATCTCTGAAACTGGGGTGTCTTCAAATCAGTGCCATGCTAAACTTGATCAAATACAGTGTAAGAATCTTTTAACTTCCAGTCCCCTATCCTTATATATTTTTTACCCACAAAAGCAGTAATTCTATGAACCTTTCCTTATGTCACTTATATCAACTTATCTTCATAATATTCCTCCAAGGAAAGCTAGAGACAGTTATTGGAATTGTCATCTAATAATTACAGAAATAAAGACACACTTTTTTCCTATGTTACAACTAGTAAGTGACAAAAAATAAAACAGGAATAGGGGAGGAGCCTCAAGATGGCGGAAGAGTAACACGCGGAGATCACCTTCCTCCCCATAAACACATCTGAATTCACAGCTACATGTGAAACACCTCCTACGGAACACCTACTGAACGCTGGCAGAAGACCTCAGACCTCCCAAAAGGCAAGAAACTTCCCACGTACCTGGGTAGGGTAAAAGAAAAAGCAGAGACGAAAGAACAGGGACGGGACCCGCACCAGTGGGAGGGCGCTGTGAAGGAGGAAGGGTTTCCTCACACTAGGAAGCCCCTTCGCGGGCGGAGACTGCGGGTGGCAGAGGGGGGTAAGCTTCGAAGCCGCGGAGGAGAGCGCAGCCACAGGGGTGCGGAGGGCAAAGCGGAGAGATTCCCGCACAGCGGATTGGGGCCGGCCACCACTCACCAGCCGGAGAGGCTCGTCTGCTCACCCGCCGGGGCGGGCGGGGCTGGGAGCTGAGGCTCGGGCTTCGGAGGTCGGATCCCAGGGAGAGAGGACTGGGGTTGGTTGGCTGCGGAACACAGCCTGAAGGAGCTAGTGCACCATGGCTAGCCGGGAGGGAGTCCGGGAAAAGGTCTGGAGCTGCCGAAGAGGCAAGAGACTTTTTCTTGCCTCTTTGTTTCCTGGTGCGGGAGGAGAGGGGATTCAGAGCGCCGCTTAAAGGAGCTCCAGAGCCGGGCGCGACCCGCGGCTATCAGCGCGGACCCCAGAAACAGGCATGAGACGCTAAGGCTGCTGCTGCCGCCACCAAGAAGCCTGTGTGCGAGCACAGCTCACTATCCATACCCCGCTTCTGGGAAGCCTGTGCAGCCCGCCACCACCAGGGTCCTGTGATCCAGGGACAACTTCCCTGGGAGAACGCATGGCACACCTCAGGCTGGTGCAATGTCACGCCGGCCTCTGCCGCCGCAGGCTCGCCCCGCATCCGCGGCCCTCGCTCCCCCGCGGCCTGAGTGAGCCAGAGCCCCCGAAGCAGCTGCTCCTTTAACTCCGTCCTGTCTGAGTGAAGAACAGACGCCCTCAGGCGACCTACACGCAGAGGCGGGGCCAAATCCAAAGCTGAACCCCGGGAGCTGTGCGAACAAAGAAGAGAAAGGGAAATTTCTCCCAGCGGCCTCAGAAGCAGCAGATTAAATCTCCACAATCAACTTGATGTACCCTGCATCTGTGGAACACCTGAACAGACAACGAGTCATCCCAAATTGAGGAGGTGGACTTGAGAGCAACGATATATATATTTTTTTCCCTTTTTCTCTTTTTGTGTGTATGTGTATGCTTCTGTGCGTGATTTTGTCTGCATAGCTTTGCTTTTACCATTTGTCCTAGGCTTCTGTCTGTCCTTTATTTTATTACTTAAAAATTTTTTTCTTAATATTTATTTTAATAACTTTATTTTATTTTATCTCCTTCCTTCCCTTCCCTTCCCTTTTCTTTTCTTTTCTTTCTCCCTTTTATTCTGAGCCATGTGGATGAAAGGCTCTTGGTGCTCCAGCCAGGAGTCAGGGCTGTGCCACTGAGGTGGGAGAGCCAAGTTCAGGACACTGGTCCACAAGAGACCTCCCAGCTCCACGTAATATCAAATGGCAAAAATCTCCCAGAGATCTCCATCTCAATGCCAAGACCCAGCTCCACTCAATGACCAGCAAGCTACACTGCTGGACGCCCTATGCCAAACAACTAGCAAGACAGAAACACAACCCCATCCATTAGCAGAGAGGCTGCCTAAAATCATAATAAGGCCACAGACACCCCAAAACACACCGCCAGACATGGACCTGGCCACCAGGAAGACAAGATCCAGCCTCATCCACCAGAACACAGGTACCAGTCCCCTCCACCAAGAAGCTGACACAGCCCACTGAACCAACCTTAGCCACTGGGGACAGACACCAAAAACAACGGGAACTACGAACCTGCAGCCTGCTAAAAGGAGACCCCAAATACAGCAACTTAAGTAAAATGAGAAGACAGAGAAACACACAGCAGATGAAGGAACAAGGTAAAAACCCACCAGACCAAGCAAATGAAGAGGAAATAGGCAGTCTACCTGGAAAAGAATTCAGAATAATGATAGTAAAGATGATACAAAATCTTGGAAATAGAATGGAGAAAATACAAGAAACATTTAACAAGGACCTAGAAGAACTAAAGAGCAAACAAGCAATGATGAACAACACAATAAATTAAATTTAAAATTTTGCAGAAGGAATGAATAGCAGAATAACTGAGGTAGAAGAACGGATAAGTGACCTGGAAGATAAAATAGTGGAAATAACTACTGCAGAGCAGAATAAAGAAAAAAGAATTGAGGACAGTCTCAGAGACCTCTGGGACAACATTAAATGCACCAAAATTCGAATTACAGGGGTCCCAGAAGAAGAATAGGAAAAGAAAGGGATTGAGAAAATATTTGAAGAGATTATCATTGAAAACTTCCCTAATATGGGAAAGGAAATAGTTAATCAAGTCCAGGAAGTGAAGAGAGTCCCATACAGGATAAATCCAAGGAGAAACACACCAAGACACATATTAATCAAACTATCAAAAATTAAATACACAGAAAAAATATTAAAAGCAGCAAGAGAAAAATAACATACAAGGGAATCCCCATAAGGTTAATACCTGATCTTTCAGCAGAAACTTTGCACGCCAGAAGGGAATAGCAGGACATATTTAAAGTGATGAAGGAGAAAAACCTGCAACCAAGATTACTCCACCCAGCAAGGATCTCATTCAGATTTGACAGAGAAATTAAAACCTTTACAGACAAGCAAAAGCTAAGAGAATTCAGCACCACCAAACCAGCTTTACAACAAATGCTAAAGGAACTCCTCTAGGCAGGAAACACAGAGAAGGAAAAGACCTACAATAACAAACCCAAAACAATTAAGAAAATGGCAATAGGAATATACATATCAAAAATTACCTTAAATATAAATGGATTAAATGCTCCAACCAAAAGACATAGACTGGCTGAATGGATACAAAAACAAGACCGCTATATATGCTGTCTGCAAGAACCCCACTTCAGACCTAGGGACACATACAGATGGAAGGTGACGGGATGGAAAAAGATATTCCATGCAGATGGAAATCAAAAGAAAGCTGGAGTAGCAATTCTCATATCAGACAAAATAGACTTTAAAACAAAGACTATTACAAGAGACAAAGAAGGACACTGCATAATGATCAAGGGATCAATCCAAGAAGAAGATATAACAATTGTAAATATTTATGCACCCAACATAGGAGCACCTCGATACATAAGGCAAATGCTTACAGCCATAAAAGGGGAAATCGACAGTAACACAATCATAGTAGGGGACTTTAACACCCCACTTTCACTAATGGACAGATCATCCAAAATGAAAATAAATAAGGAAACATAAGCTTTAAATGATACATTAAACAAGATGGACTTAATTGATATTTATAGGACATTCCATCCAAAAACAACAGAATACAGTTTCTTCTCAAGTGCTTGTGGAGCATTCTCCAGGATAGATCATATCTGGGGTCACAAATCAAGCCTTGGTAAATTTAAGAAAATTGAAATGGTATCAAGTACCTTTTCTGACCACAACGCTATGAGACTAGATATCAATCACAGGAAAAAATCTGTAAAAAATACAAACACATGGAGGCTAAACAATACACTACTTAATAACCAAGAGATCACTGAAGAAATCAAAGAGGAAATCAAAAAATACCTAGGAACAAATGACAATGAAAACACGATCACCCAAAATCTATGCACTGCAGTGAAAGCAGTTCTACGAGGGAAGTTTATAGCAACACAGTCCTACCTTAAGAAACAAGGAACATCTCAAATAAACAACCTAACCTTACACCTAAAGCAATTACAGAACGAAGAACGAAAAAACCCCAAAGTTAGCAGAAGGAAAGAAATCGTAAAGATCAGATCAGAAATAAATGAAAAAGAGATGAAGGAAACAATAGCAAATATCAATAAAACTAACAGCTGGTTCTTTGAGAAGGTAAACAAAATTGATAAACCATTAGCCAGACCCAGCAAGAAAAAAAGGGAGAAGACTCAAATCAATAGAATTAGAAATGAAAAAGGAGAAGTAACAACTGACACTGCAGAAATACAAGGATCATGAGAGATTACTACAAGCAACTCTATGCCAATAAAATGGACAACCTTGAAGAAATGGACAAATTCTTAGAAAAGCACAACCTTCCAAGACTGAACAGGAAGAAAAAGAAACTATGAACAGACCAATCACAAGCACTGAAATTGAGACTGTGATTAAATATCTTCCAACAAAAAAACACCCAGGACCAGATGGCTTCACAGGCGAATTCTATCAAACATTTAGAGAAGAGCTAACAGCTATCCTTCTCAAACTCTTCCAAAATATAGCAGAGGGAGAAACACTCCCAAACTCATTCTACGAGGCCACCATCACCCTGATACCAAAACCGGACAAAGATGTCACAAAGAAAGAAAACTACAGGCCAATATCACTGATGGACATACATGCAAAAATCCTCAACAAATTACTAGCAAACACAATCCAACAGCACATTAAAAGGATCATATACCATGGTCAAGTGGGGTTTATCCCAGGAATGCAAGGATTCTTCAATATACGCAAATCAATGTGATACACCATATTAATAAATTGAAGAATAAAAACCATATGATCATTTCAATAAATGCAGAAAAAGCTTTTGACGATATTCAACACCCATTTATGATAAAAACCCTCCAGAAAGTAGGCGTAGAGGGAACTTACCTCAACATAATAAAGGCCATATATGACAAAGCCACAGCCAACATTGTCCTCAGTGGTGAAAAACTGAAACCATTTCCACTAAGATCAGGAACAAGACAAGGTTGCCCACTCTCACCACTATTATTCAACATTGTTTTGGAAGTTTTAGTCACAGCAATTAGAGAAGAAAGGGAAATAAAAGGAATCCAAATCGGAAAAGAAGAAGTAAAGCTGTCACTGTTTGCAGATGACATGATGCTATACACAGAGAATCCTAAAGATGCTACCAGAAAAGTACTAAAGCTAATCAGTGAATCTGGTAAAGTAGCAGGATATAAAAGTAATGCACAGAAATTCTGGCATTCCTATACACTAATGATGAAAAATCTGAAAGTAAAATCAAGGAAACTCTCTTATTTACCATTGCAACAAAAAGAGTAAAACACCTAGGAATGAACCTACCTAAGGAGACAAAAGACCTGTGTTCAGAAAACTATAAGACACTGATGAAAAGAATTAAAGATGATACAAACAGATGGAGAGATATACCATGTTCTTGGATTGGAAGAATCAACATTGTGAAAATGACTATACTACTCAAAGCAATCTACAGATTCAGTGCAATTCCTATCAAACTACCAATGGCATTTTTCACAGAACTAGAACAAATAATTTCACAATTTATATGGAAACACAAAAGACCCCAAATAGCCAGTGCAATCTTGAGAAAGAAAAATGGAGCTGGAGGAATCAGGCTGCCGGACTTCAGACTATACTACAAAGCTACAGTAAGCAAGGCAGTATGGTACTGGCACATAAACAGAAATATAGATCAATGGAACAGGATAGAAAGCCCAGAGATAAACCCACGCACATATGGTTGCCTTATTTTTGATAAAGGAGGCAAGAATATACAATGGAGAAAAGACAGCCTCTTCATTAAGTGGTGCTGGGAAAGGTACATGTCAAAGTATGAAATTAGAGCACTGCCTAAGACCATACACAAAAATAAACTCAAATGGATTAAGACTAAAATGTAAGTCTTGGGCTTCCCTGGCGGCACAGTGGTTGAGGGTCCGCCTGCCGATGCAGGGGACACGGGTTCATGCCCCGGTCCAGGAAGATCCCACATGCTGCAGAGCGGCTAGGCTCGTGAGCCATGACTGCTGAGCCTGTGCGTCCAGAGCCTGTGCTCCACAATGAGAGAGGCCACAACAGTGAGAGGCCTGCGTACCGGAAAAAAAAAAAATATATATATATATATATATATATATATATATATATATATATATATATATAAAATGTAAGGCTAGACACTATCAAATTCTTAGAGGAAAACGTAGGCAGAACACTCTTAGACATAAATCACAGCAAGATCCTTTTTGACCCACCTCCTAGAGAAATGGAAATAAAAACAAATAAATACATGGTACCTAATGAAACAAAGGCTTTTGCACGGCAAAGGAAACCATAAACAAGATGAAAAGACAACCCTCAGAATGGGAGAAAATATTTGCAAATGAAGCAACTGACAGAGGATTAGTCTCCAAAATTTACAAGCAGCTCATGCAGCTCGATATCAAAAACACAAACAACCCAATCCAAAAATGGGTAGAAGACCTAAACAGACGTTTCTCCAAAGAAGATATACATATTGCCAACAAACACATGAAAAGATGCTCAACATCACTAATTATTAGAGAAATGCAAATCAAAACTACAGTGAGGTATCACCTCACACCAGTCAGAATGGCCATCATCAAATAATCTATCAACAATAAATGCTGGAGAGGGTGTGGAGAAAAGGGAACCCTATGGCACTGTTGGTGGGAATGTAAATTGATACAGCCACTATGGAGAACAGTATGGAGGGTCCTTAAAAAACTACAAATAGAACTACCATATGACCCAGCAATCCCACTACTGGGCATATACCCTGAGAAAACCATAATTCAAAAAGTCATGTACCACAATGTTCATTGCAGCTCTATTTACAATAGCCAGGACATGGAAGCAACCTAAATGTCCATGGACAGATGAATGGATAAAGAAGATGTGGCACATATATACAATGGAATATTACTCAGCCGTAAAAAGAAACGAAATTGAGTTATTTGTAGTGAGGTGGATGGACCTAGAGTCTGTTATACAGAGTGAAGTAAGTCAGAAAGAGAAAAACAAATACCGTATGCTAACACATATATATGGAATCTAAAAAAGAAAAAGGCTGAAGAACCTAGGGGCAGGACAGGAATAAAGACAGAGACCTACTAGAGAATGGACTTGAGGACATGGGGAGGGGGAGGTAAGCTGGGACAAAGTGAGAGAGTGGCATGGACATATATACACTACCAAATGTAAAATAGATAGCTAGTGGGAAGCAGCCGCATACACAGGGAGATCAGCTCAGTGCTTTGTGACCACCTAGATGGGTGGGATAGGGAGGGTGAGAGGGAAGAGATATGGGGATATATGTATATGTATAGCTGATTCACTTTGTTATAAAGCAGAAACTGATTCTCTTTGTTATAAAGCAGAAACTAACACACCATTGTAAAGCAATTATACTCCAATAAAGATGTTAAAAAAATTATTAAGCGGGTAAATCTGTAGTAAGAGTTCTTACTACAATAAAACAAAAAAAACAAAAAAAAAAAGCTGATTCAACCCTGTAATCTCATTTTCTCCTGTATCCCAAGTCTTGGGTTCAAATCCCAGCTCTGCCACTTTTCTTTGCAGACTTACTGTAAAATATAGTATTAATATATTAAAAAAGTACCAACTTGGTTGGCACTAAGTAGTTGCTCAATAAAGATTAACTGCTATTATTATTACTCACGTTTCCTATCTACTTATAATAAATACAGCTTAGAGTTTTCTGATTTTTAAAAAAATTATGTACTCAAAGACCAAAATAGGTTGGAATATGTCTTCTGAACTATTACAGGTTTTGGTATAATTTGACATCCCACCACTATCAGCATGTTCTTAAGTTTTGTGTAAGCAAGCGAATGTAGTCTCTGCCTTCTGGGAATTTACAATCTAAAATGGATCAACTAGTGGGACGATCTTGGAAAAGTCACATAAACAATCCCCAGCCACAGTGTCTCAATTCTTCTATCCCCCAGGTCACAATTTCAGGAGAATGTTTATACCCATGAATTTAGTGAAGCCCTTGAATGAATCAACAAATACGTGCTTAAATGTTAGGAATTCCATAATATATATCCAAAAACAGCCCCCAGAAAGTATTTGACCCCATTTTTTTTTTTTTTTTTTTTTTGCGGTACGCGGGCCTCTCACTGTTGTGGCCTCTCCCGTTGCGGAGCACAGACTCCAGACGCACAGGCTCAGCGGCCGTGGCTCACGGGCCCAGCCCCTCCGCGGCATGTGGGATCTCCCGGGACCGGGGCATGAACCCGTATCCCCTGCATCGGCAGGCGGACTCTCAACCACTGCGCCACCAGGGAAGCCCTGACCCCATATTTTTATTTTTATCTTTTAATTAATTTTTTTATTGGAGTCTAGTTGATTTACAATGTTGTTTTAGTTTCTGCTGTACAACAAAGTGAGTCAGTTATACATACACATATATCCACTCTTTTTTAGATTCTATTCCCATGTGGGTCATTAGAGTATTGAATTGAGTTCCCGGTGCTATTCAGTAGGTTCTTATCAGTTATCTGTTCTATACATAGTAGTGTGTCGACCCCATATTTTTATAAAAGCTATAGTATTGTTACCTGTGTCTGTCTGTTTTCATTAAAAAAAAAGTTTCCCTTCTTGACTATCTAAAATATTTCAGATTTTATATTTAATAAGGATTTAAGGAGTAATATGTTTAATATCACCTAGTTTTTTATCTCCAAAGGCAGCCAGTGTTTTCAGTTTCTTGTTCATTTCATGATGTATCCTCTCTGAGATATTTTTATACATATAAATGCACATATGTCTAGCTATTCTTTTTTTAACTTAAAAAATGGCAATATATTATACTCACTGTCATGCATCTTGCTTTTTCATTTAACACCATATTTTGAAAATTTTTCACAATAAGTTTGTAAAGATACCCTTGATCTTTGGTATGGCTGCATAGTATTTCATTGCTGTTTAAATTCGTTTTTTAAAACAATACCCTGTTTGATTTTTAGGTTGTTGTGAGCCTTTTTGCTGCTACAAACAATGCTACAGTGAGTGGCTTTATACATAGGCTATTTTCCACATGTGCAGGTTTATCCTGATTAACTCCCAGAAATGACAATGCTGGTTCAGAGGCAGGTGCTTTTGTAATTTTGATAGAAATTGCCAAATTGGCCTCATCAGTGGTTGTAACAGGTTATACTCCAACCATTAATGTGTGAGAATAACTGTTACCGCACAGCTCTGCCAACACAGTGTTTATTAAACCTTTCTCTGGGTTTCTGTTTAATCTTTCTTGTTTTGTTTTACTCTTACAGAGGTCAGCAGAACTGGCTACAGTTAGACCACCGAGTTCTTGACCACGATTTGCCCAAGAAACCAGGCCCAACCGTTTTGTACTTTTCTGTGAGGTATGTAACCAGAGACACATCTACCATCACCACCTGCCTCTTTTTTTTTTTTTTTTTTTTTTTAGAAAAAAAAATTCCTGGTGATCAGAGTCAGAGAATTTTAAAAAAAGAAGGGACAGATCAAAAAATTATTACGTGAAAGAGATTCTTTGCTGTCTTAGTCTGGGGAACAAGTTAACATAGATACTGTGTAGAACTGTTTCCTTTGAAGATGAAGTATAGCATCACCTTCCTTTAGTTCTCAAAGCCCCTTGAATCCATTTAAAGCTGAAAAACGTAAGTAATATATTTTAATACATAAACCTGTTTCTGATTCAACATGCTTCTAGATTTTTATAATTTGAAATATAGCAAACACTTACTCTTACATTTTATGTAGGAATGTTTTCTAGAGACTATGGAAATAATTGAATTTTATACAATTTCACACCTTAATTGGAATAGACAATAAAATGCAAACAAATGCTCATGGAAAGAATTAACAGTACAGAAATCTGAATTCTGCTTTCCTGAAGAGACTGCTGGGAAGGAATACTTGATTTGTTCTCTGAGCTCTGCTTGGGCAAGTCACTTAACCATACATATTGGCCTCAGTTATTTCCTCCTGCAGTGGATATATTCAACTAAATCAGTGATTTCTTAAAGCCAGCCGATGATGGAAATATTTTTTCACATTAATTATTCACACTGTAAGATAATAAAATGTTATAAAGAGTAACGCCCATGTTCCTTACCTAGGTTAAGAAATAAAAAGTCAACAGTTTTGCTGAAAGCCCCTTCCTATGTAGTAGCCCCTCTCCCCACTATCCTGAATTTGATATATTTTCATGATAAATCTTGTCTTCCTGGTCTGAAGCCAAATGTGATAAAATAAGCTAAGGTAGGAGATTTCCCATAAATCTAAATATGTTTTCATAAAGCTGGATTAACCTAAAGAATGGACTCTAAATTCTGAGCTTATGTTATTTTTTGGATGTTGAACTATGCTTTGTTTTATGACATGAGGGTGGAGGCTTTTTGTCTTTCTTTGGGGCGGGGTGGGGTTTGGTTATAGTATGTTTACCTGACAATATCATGTCAATTTCCACAAACCCTTGTTTCTTTTTTTTTTTACTTCTTTATGCTCCTTAAAATCCAAAAGTGTGATAAGATGTCCTGATTGGCCTTTTCTTTTTAAGTCTCTGTTTAACATGAATTGATGGTCATCGTGGATAGAGGCTGCTCCTTATGAAGTAAATAAAGTGCTGACGGCCCCCAATTTGTTTTTTTGCTTTTTGCTCTGAAATCTTGTTTAGAATTTCTTTCTTACCACCAGAAGTCACATTTTTAAAACCCAGGAAGGAGGTAGCATAATGGTGATTTGTCCAGGAGCGTAGCATGTATGGAAAAGTACACAGAAATCCTACAGAAAAACATAGGAGTTTCCTGGAAAGAGTGTGATATGAGTGCTTGTGTCCGTGGAAATGGAGAAAAAGACAAACACAGACCAGCAGCAATAGCAAAAAATGTATATTAGTAATTAAGCAGGGGTCAGAGAGTAGAGAAGCTTTCATCTCGTATTATGTAGGGGAAATGGCTCAACATAAATCAATCTTTTTTCACAAACAATTATATTATCGCTGTAAACATTTCAAACTTTATGAAAGTATAGAGTGAAAAGGAAGAATTACTCTCCATCAGGCTGCTTCCTCACCGTATCCCCAGTTCACTCCCCTTCTTAGAGAAAAATAAGGCTGATGAGTTGTTTGGTGACTTACTTTTTTTTTTTTTAACCTGGAGATCTTTCCTTGGGTATATAAAAATCACTTTATTTCTTTGCACTTTCATAATTTAGCTATCCAGGCTGCTGTTAAGCGTTTAGGCTGTTTCCAGTGACTTTATTAAGATGTAGCTTGCAGTTAACATTCTTACACTTTCATCTTTGGGCACATATGTAGTGCTTCTGTAGCCTAACTACTCAGTGCCATTTATTTAGTCACCAGGTTTGTGTTCTAGTTCTTTGACCACTACTATCTGGTCTATTTTTGGTCTCAAAATGCCAGGGGAGAAAGCTGTGTCTTCCCTTCTGTACAGTCACTCATAAGGCGGCCCTGTCATTCCAAAGCGAGTTCCTGGGATTCCGGAGTTGCCTGCTGCCTGTTTGTGAGTTTCAGCACTTATCTCACGAGTGTCCCGTAATCACTTAGCTTAACTTTCCCTGAACTACTTGCATGTTTAAAAGCCCTTATCAAGTTTTTAATTATTTACTTAATTCTTCTTCCCAACAGTACCCTGGGGTCTTAACAGTCTTTGTTATTATTCCAATTAAGGACTTGTTGTTACTCCAATTTAATTAAGGAAATGATAGAGCAAAAGCACACACCAAGGAATTAAGTGAACTGACAGAGGTCAGCGAGTGGATTGCAGTTCTTTGGAGGTCTCACAAATGGGACTGTAGCCACCGCAGTGACGTCAGTGGCCTCTCAGAGGGTCTCCAGCCTCCTCTTTTAAGAAAACAGGACTGCCGCTCATACTTACATCATAGCAGACATCACCACCACCACCCCACCACCCCCAGGTTGCCTGGAGTGACAACACTTTTGAGTCATTGAAGACTAGAACCAAAGAGCATTTGATTGTATTTGGACACGGGGTCACCATAGAAGCCTCTAGAAAGACACATGGTCTCTTTTGATACGGGGGTCATTGCCTTTCCCATCAGCAAGTACTGCTGCATGCCCTGGAACTCAGAGTCGCTCACTCGTGGACACCAAGGTGTGTACGTGCTGAGTAGTTAGCACACAAGGAGAAAGGATTCCCCACAGAAGTAATGCATGATATGGATGTGCATCACTGTTATTTTCATTGCTAACAATTAAAAATATCCAAATGTAGGGGAATTCCCTGGCGGTCCAGTGGTTAGGACTCAGTGCTTTCACTGCCGGGGCCCGGGGTTCAATCCCTGGTTGGCAAACTGAGATCTCGCAAGCCACGAGGCAAGGCCTAAATAAATAAATAAATAAAGATTAAAATATCCAAATGCCAGCAATGAAGATGGTTTCAGGAAGTGATGGCATTTTTACAGTGAACAATTGATCGCTGTAATAAAAGACATCAGATGAAAAGGGACATTGCATTCAGAGCTCCCCCAGAAGGAGAGGGGTTGCATATCTGAATCACTGTAGGAAAATGTTTAAACAGTCACCCCTCCAACCCCCAGAACCTCTGCATTCCTGGCCCAGATTCTGATACCGTGCGCTGGAGATGGTAAATGGGATCTTGGGCATGTTGGTTGTGAATTAAAAAGGGATCAGGGGATACAAAATAACTTGGCAGAATATTATACAAATATAAGAAAATGTCATTTTTTTAATTGTAGCCTTTATGAAAAAGAAAAATACCATACAGTTTTGCTCTCCAGAAGTTTCCTCTCTATTGAAATGTAGCATTAACCCTGTGGCAGGCACTGGGTTAGATATTTGACCTGTATTGTCTCATTGATTCCTGAGCTAAACACTGGGGTCCCACAGATTTGCAGGGCAAGACTTTTCTCCCAGTTCATATCCCCCAGGATGCAGGCAGCAGCTCAGAAACACATGCCTCTTCTGCATGGAAGGAAGAAAACATTTAAGGTGAATGCACTTAGTTCTCTCTTTATGGGCTGCAGGATTAAACCTTTGTCTGTGCTTTAGTTATAAAATCTCAATGATATGTGCTCACTATGTGTGTAACACATATGTGTATAGACGCCCCATAATTTATTTATGCACCATAATTCATTTAACCCATCCTCTGTTTCCCTGTGAATCCAAACTCCTCCAGGCTGCTGGGGGACTCCTCCAGCCCCAGGGTTATTATCTGCTGCTGTAAATTATCATCCACAAACACATGGGCCTCTTTGGTAATGCAGCCCAGATGTAAGCATTTGAAAAGCTTGATAGTGAGCAAACAGGCATTTAATTCTCAGGGGGTGGCAGGGGAACTGCATGTGACCTCATTGGAAAAGCTCCCATCCCCTCAGGGGCGGGGCCGGGGGGGGGGCAAGCCGAGGTGGCTCTGGCTGGTACCACCCAGCTCCACAAAACGCCAGGATCTTGGGTCTTTTACCCCCCTTATTCATCGGACTACCTCTTGCTTTTCTTTCCTTTCTGGTTCTCCCTCTCCTCTTCCCCTCTCTTCTTCCTCCTATTTCCAATTCTCTTTTACTATGCGCTAAGACTGTAAGTGGCCACTCAGAGGTACCCTAAGTATTGTCTGTCTGTGACGCTTAGGGGTGAGAATTTGCCGCGTGTGGAGAGTCCTAGCAGGAGATGTGGGGAAAGACTACTAACCTTCTGTCAAAGTTGCTGCAAACACAGAACCTTTGAAAGACTTTTTTCTGTCTTAAAAGCACCCCTTGGCCTGGTTCTGGAACGTTCGGCCTTTAACTCAAGGAAGCATTATGACTGCAACTCGTGGGTCCACATCATTCCACCTGATTTTTTTAAGAAAGACAAATATATGAGATACAGCCCAACAGTTAAAGATTCTGGTGAAGAAATAGATTTATTGATATAGAAAGAAGTTCCCAGTATATTCTAGGGGAAAGAAGCAGACCACAGGATGGCACTTAAGTAAAAGATAGGAGTAGGGAAAAAGTGTAAAATGTTAACAGCAATTTATCTCTGAATAGAATGATTGTGGGAATGACTTTTGCTTGTCTATATATATTTTTTCCTACAGTGAACGTATTAAGCAGTTTTTTAAAAATGCAAGTGTGAAGAGTGGTAAATGAAGAAAAGGTAAAATGTTTGTGACTGGGTAGCCGTGAGTTATTTTAGAGCTATCAAAGAGTAGGTAATTTACAATAAGGAGAGGACAGGAAAGTTCACCTCATCCCAGAGGAATGTGATTAAAAAGCACCGAGAAATAATGGATCTCTCCTACTTGAGGCCCAGCAGAGGTATCTGAGGCAGATGTGTGAGTTAGCCAGAGCTCTTTGCACATCACCACACTTCCATCTGAACGATATCCCGGAACCTGGGGAAAAAGTCTGTTAGTTGCCTTAATATTGACCATGACCTCCTGGCCTAACCCATTCTTGAACTTCCAGGCAGTTGGTAAGGGGCCTTCGTCTTTGAGGAGGCACCATCCTGATTCATATAAGAGTTCCAGAAAGACACAGAATCCTTCAAAACTCAATCCTGATTCCAGTCTCTAATTTATTTATTTATTATTTTATTTTTTTGGGCTGTGTTGGGTCTTCGTTGCTGCACGCGGGCTTTCTCTAGTTGTGGTGAGCGGGGGCTACTCTTCGTTGCGGTGCACGGGCTTCTCATTGTGGTGGCTTCTCTTGTTGTGGAGCACGGGCTCTAGGCACATGGGCTTCAGTAGTTGTGGCATGCAGTCTCAGTAGTTGTTCTTTGCAGGCTCTAGACCACAGGCTCAGTAGTTGTGGCGCACGGGCTTAGTTGCTCTACAGCATGTGGGATCTTCCCGGACCAGGGCTCAAACCCGTGTCCCCTGCATTGGCAGGCAGACTCTTAACCACTGTGCCACCAGGGAAGCCCCCGATTCCAGTTTCTTACAGAATTATATTTCTGTGTGCTCCGCAATCACATATCAGACAGTGTTTATGGGAATCTGCTCAGTCTTCTCTGTAATCTGTCCTCAGGGTGACATTGAAAGGGCAGAAGGAAAGCATTAGTATTATGATGGGTGAAAAGGTCGTAGGGTACAGAAGTTCAATGCTTGGCCTCTAATGCACGCTTTCTCAGTAGCAGTACTATTGACGTTTGGGGCCAAGTAATTCTTTTTTTTTTTTTTGGCCACACTGTGTAGCATGTGGAATCTTAGTTCCCTGACCAGGGATAGAACCCGTGTCCCCTGCAGTGGAAGTGCAGAGTCCTAACCACGGGACCGCCAGGGAATTCTGGGGCCAAGGAATTCTTCACCGAAGGGAGCCATGCTGTGCTGTAGGATGTTTGCAGCACCCCTGGCCTCTACCCATGAGATGCCAGGAATACTCTCCAGGTCAGGACAATCAAAAAAACGTCTTCAACATGACCAGATGCACTTCACTCCATCCCTTAAGAACCAATGCTTTAGCATTGCTCTTGGGTTCTAACCCTAACTCTCCCGTGTATTACCTGTGTGGCCTTTGGCACCCTCTGTGGGCCTCTTTCCTCACGTAGAAAATGGAATAGGAGCTTGTGGTAATACACAGGGTTGTTGGAGGATTGTGCATGTTAACATGTAACGAAGACCCTCAATAAATGTTAACTATTTTTATGATATAATTAAGAGAGGCTGCCTCAACCACATGTTCAGTGGGTAAAAAATTCCTTAATGTGATATACGGCTACTGAATATGGAAGTTTGGAGACTGTCTGGCTTGGGTCTGACCCACTCACTTTTGCACTGGGTGGAAGATTCATCATTTGTCTTCATCATTCACTAGTCCCAGCCATCCCCTCCCTGCAAAGTTAACCTCTCCTGCCTCTTCCTGTCTCCTTCTCAGAGCATCTGTCCCTACTTTGCTCATGGTGGACGGGAGCCGGCTATTTTGCAGTTTGAAGCAAGCACTTGGAATTCACCACGGACCCGAATGCTTCACATTGCCTGGGGCAGAAGACTCCCTCCCCATTCAGACAGGTCACAGCAAGGCCCTTACCCTCCTGGGCCTCCAGCTGTTCCCTGGAGAACTCGGAAAGAGTCACAATGTGGGAGAGGAGCGCCAGGGCAGGTTTCCACAGGCTCACACCTGGAGGGCCCTCTCTAGTTCTCCTTGGGAAGCCTGGAAATTCGGAAGTGAGGCAGAGTTTTCCTGGCAGGGGAGCACAATTGTAGAAGCAAATAATTCTTCCCTTGGGGAATCTTCCAAGAGTTCACCCCTCCCAGAGATGAACGGGAACATACGGGACTCTCAGAAGTTGTGCATCGTCGTTTGGAGAAAATGAAATACACTTAAATTATAGCGCTGTCTTCAGCGTGCATTATAAAGCAGGACTATGAGGTTGCAGGGTCATTACAAGCAATAAATACAGATCTCCCTGCTCGGGGTGTGGATTAGGACCTGAAAGAAATCTACTTAGGCAGGTGGCTGCAGTGAGTGCCTAAAACTACCTACAGTAACTAAACGAAACCTGGAACGAGGCGTTTGAATGCAGCCCTTACGGGACGCCAGTCACCAAGTCAGCATTGTTCAGAATGCGAAATAATTGAGTCATTCTTGCCCAATTCGCCTTCTTTGATGCTATCGCTTAGACACAGCAAAGACTCTGGAAAACAAAGAAAATATGCCCAGTTGGGGAGATAAAGTGGTCAGAAGAGTATTCATTTCAGAGTGGTTTCCCATTCTGTCAAAATGGACATCTCTGTAGCATGTTGCTTCCTTGAGAGAAAGAGCTTAGGAAAGGTAACTGGAATTTCCATTCTTGTTGTTACAGCTGAAGTTTTAAGGAGGTTCCCAGCTAAGTGTGCACCTTTTGTTATAGCCCCCCTGGTAGGCAGATAATAATAACATAGTAATAATCACCACCGCTCATTGACCGCTGAAATACATGCCACCCTCTAAGCTACGTTAAAAATATCTCTCATGTCTCTGGTGTGGAGGCAAGTAAGGAAAGGGAAGCACGGAGAAGCCAAGCAGCTGGATCAGTGTTAGGGCTGGACTTAACCTAGTTATCTCCCCAACTCTGTGGTGTTGACATTTTTTTTTCCTTTTCTTTCTTCTTTTTTTTTTTTTTTGGCCACACCATGCAGCTCGCGGGATCTTAGTTCCCTGACCAGGGATTGAACCCAGGCTGTGGCAGTGAAACTTCAGAGTCCTAACCACTGGACCACCAGGGAATTCCCTGTGGTGTTGACTTTTGACCGTGATGGATAAATGCCATAGGAGGAAAACATGGGCCACTACATGGCAGTGACCATTAAAGGACAGACCATCCCAAACAACCAGAGTCTGCTGCTTTTCGACACACGTGTGTTGTCATCTCGCTGACAGGCCTGCCCCTCCTCCAAGCCAATTATGTCATATCGTTGAGGTTGATGTTCTGTTATCACCGATGATCAGTTAGGTGAACACCTGTCCCATCAAGAAAGGGGGGGGGAAATGCTAACGGGAGGAACACGAAAAGCAGAGACAAAACCTCTTCTCAAGAAGGCAGATTCTCAAGAAATTACACTTGGTGAACTGCTTGAGGTCTGTCTCCAAAACATATGCCTAGCCCCCAAAAACCTGGGTTGGTTTAGAGGCTGAAAATTGAACCGTGGGCTTTGACTTCACAAAATCTTAGTGAAATCACTCACGGTAAGCACGCAGAAGGGAAACAATATCCTTTTGCCAAAAAGGGGTTGAAACAAAAGGTCTTTATATTATGTCTGGCATAGTCCGTTTCATTTCATTAAGAAGCCCTAGATTTTGTTTTCAGTTCATGGTACGTGTTGATAGGTGCTCCTGGGGAGCCATTCTCCCGGAGGACCATACATACGTACTGTTCATACCCTCTGTAAATATAAAGTCATTACAGTGGCTCCCTTGAGGGAGAGATGGGATCATGGATTCAGAGAGCCGGTAATCGGATGCCTAGGCAGAAAGGTAGAAGGCAACAGGGCGGATCGCCAGAAAGTAGCGGGAAACAAGATAGGGACCTGTTTACTGGAACTAGGATATAGTCAGGGACCTGAGCTTCAGAAACAAGAGGAACCCAATTTCTAGTACAAAGGTACCTGTGCAGAATTGGACAAGCCACAGGTTGATTTGGTGCTAAGCCACCCAACTCCCTGCATATGGTTTGTTAAATTCTTGCCGACTGGCAAGAGGCCTGGCTAATACGCCCTCTCCCTGGAATGCCCTTCCAACCTTCGTTACCTGGTGAACTCATGCATTCTTTAAGACTCGGCTCAATTGTCTGAGGGTACACCGTGTCCTGTGACACTTAGTTCTCTGGATTTCAGTTTGGCAGCCTTCTCCCTCTTGATTCATAAGCTGATTTAATGGCATTCCTCCCTTGGGCCCCATGGCATTGTGTACATTTTATACTTCATTGTGATTGTTACTGTAGGAAAGCAACCTATCATATTGGTTTGAAATATGAACTTTGAAGTCTGGAAGGCCTTAGTTTGAATCATGGCTCCACCACTTTCTACCTGTGTGGCTTGGGGAAGTTGACTTTACATCTCTATTTCTCAGTTTTCTTATCTGTAAGATAGGATAGGTTCATAACTTGCTACCTCTGGCATCTGCTTGTACTGAAGTTAAATGAGATGATGCGTGTAGAGCCCTCTGTATTGTCCCTAGCTCGTGGGAAGCCCTCTAGTATCCAGTAATTTGGATTCTTTGCTTTCCAGCAAAAGAAACCAATTGCGGCTAACAGAGTTGAAGGAAAACTGGACTAACAAAGCCTCAGAAAAGATAGGAATCCAGGCTCTGCAGGGATCTAGGGAGCATGAAACCAATGGACAGTTTCATCTGAGTACCACTGGCAGAACGATAGGCTCCAACGATCTTTGATCGATGGGTCATTGTAATCGTATTTCTATTCCAGGGTGAAAGAATCTGACTGGTCTAGCTTGGATCACATGCTCATACCTTGCAGAAGGAGTTCCAGCTGAGTGAAAGGAACGTGCTCAGCTGTTTTATATCCAGCTGGCGATCCTTAAGGCTTTTGCATATGTGACTCCCACTAAAGACCATTGCAGATTTATTTATTTAGTAACACAAGCAAAAAACAGTTTTGAAGACAGTGGCAAAATGTGAATGAAGATCAGAATCTTAAACATTAAGGAATTATGAACTTTGCTAGTGTGAAAATTCATTGAGGTTATGCTTTTGTTTTTTACGTCTTTATTAGAGTATAATTGCTTTACTATGGTGTGTTAGTTTCTGCTTTATAAAAAAGTGAATCAGTTATACATATACATATATCCCTATATCTCCTCCCTCTTGCGTCTCCCTCCCTCCCACCCTCCCTATCCCACCCCTCTAGGTGGTCACAAAGCTCCAAGCTGATCTGTCTGTGCTATGCGGCTGCTTCCCACTAGCTATCTACCTTACATTTGGTAGTGTATATATGTCCATGCCTCTCTCTCACTTTGTCACAGCTTACCCTTCCCCCTCCCCATAGGTTATGCTTTTAATACGATCCCTCTCTGTTAGAGATATATATTGAAATAAGTAAAAGAATCACCAAATCTTGGCATAGATAACAGACCCTGAGTTCTCCTAATCTGACCTGGGACTCTTATAGGGCAGGAAGACCCTTCCAAGACTATTTTAACTTTCTAAAAGGTGTTTCATAGGTTGATCCAAAATCTATCACCTTGTATTTTTTTGGTCCACTGATCTGGTTCTGACTTCTTTTTTAATTTTTATTATTTTTAAATTTTATTTATTTATTTTTGGCTGTGTTAGGGCTTCGGTGCTGTTTGCAGGCTTTCTCTCGTTGCAGCGAGTGGGGCCTACTCTTCGTTGCAGTACGCAGGCTTCTCATTGCAGTAGCTTCTCTTGTTGTGGAGCACGGGCTCTAGGCGCGCGGGCTCAGTAGCTGTGGCTCGTGGGCTCCAGAGCTCAGGCTCACTGCACGGGCTTAGTTGCTCCGTGACATGTGGAATCTTCCCAGACCAGGACTTGAACCCGTGTCCTCTGCCTTGGCAGGCGGATTCTTAACCACTGCGCCACCAGCCAGGGAAGCCCTGGTTCTGACTTTTGAAACAATAGAGAACGAACGTACTTCTATGTTACTTGTTTCTGCACACAATTATCTAGGGCTGAGCTTTCCTTATAATTCTAGTTGAGTAAACAAGAGAGGCAGTCAGGAGGAGGTTCCACTGAAAAGCGTGGAGTCAGAGGGACCCAGATCGAGACCTCCTCCTGCCTGTGCATGTAGGCGGATCTCTGAATTCAGTTTCTGCATCTGTACAATGGGAATAATGAGAGGTATCTCCTTCCCAGGGCTGTTGTGAGAATTAAATGAAACAACGTGTGGAAAGCGCTCAGCATGCGACCCGGCACATAAGTAAGAGCTCAAGAAACATTAGCTGTGAGCCTGCCGCTGCGCTTTCAGGCTGCCCACCGAAAACCTGCCCATCTTATCTCAGTTGACAGATAAAAATACTTGTAAAAACGAAGGAAGCAGGGCAAAGCATCACCACCTAGTTGAGACAGAAGGTCCTTCAGGAAGGTTAGCTGCACAGGTCATCTCAGTCCTATGGCGGCAGCAGGCCTTGAATCCGCCGTCGCAGGGACTCGCTAATCTTGGTGCCTTTCTCTGCCTCCACTGTTTCCCTCTTGACCTGTCTCTCTCATCTCTCAGCCTCTCTAAGAGACCGTACCTGATGGGTTTGTCCGTTCCTTACCCCGTATAAGGAGCCTCTGATGGGCTGATCTCTCTTCTCCCCAGCCCACCTCATAGGATGCTCACCAGCTTACGGACTGGTTGCCTTTGAGTCGGGTGACTGTCCTTGGTCTGTCTGGCCATGGCCAGGAGGCCAAAACTGATGGGAGAATACTCAGATTATAACTAACTCTTGGCGAAAGCCAAATTATGAATGTTTATCACATTACCACAGAGATGCTATTTACCTATTGTATTTTCTCCACCTGGATTTCTTTTTATCCTATAGAATCCTGTTGTTTTTCCTAGCCTTCAGATATAGTTCCAATCCCACTGTGTCCTATCAGCTTTTTTTTTTTTTTTTAAAACATGATGCAAGGTTTGCCAAGCCACACTAGTTAGGATTTCTTGAATTCCTACCTCGTGCCAGGCACTGTCGTGGGCACTTCATAACGGTCCTCCTAGGGCCATCGTCATCCCCCCTTTATAGACAAAGGATCTTAGACTCAAAGCTTAAGCCACATCCCCCAGGCCACATAGCATTAAATTCCAGAAAATGGATTTTTACTAACAACTGTTAGTTTTTATTGTTTTACATCCTTTTCTATTATCTCATTTACTCCTTCCAAAACCCTGTGAGGTAAGTGCAGTCATAACACCCATTTTAGAAAAGACACAGAGAAGCTAACGATCTTGCCCAAGGCTACACAGCTAATAAATGATGGAGCTGGGACTACATATTCTATATGTTTCGTATTCCCAAGCCTGCTTTACCCTCCGACTCTTCCTCTCCCCCTCCTGCCTTAATCCTTAACTTTCCCTTCTCACACACCTAAGACTCATGAATCTTCATTAAGCTCACTCATAGGTGAGATAAACCCTTGTAAGTGAAAATATAAAGGATTTATTCTCTTTCTGGAACTTCCCTTGATGATTCAGCATTAAGGGTGGAATTTTTCAAATGATTTTACCGTCTCAGTAGTAAAATCTTTCACGGCCTTTTTAAGCTGCTGGATTTATTTCTCAAACGTTTCCTTATTGTGGAAAGGGAGGAAAAAATAAAAAAAGCAAATGCCCAATGCCTGTCAGGATTTTGCAGAGCTAAGGACAAGACTCCCCCCGCCCCGTGCCACTTCAGTCCGGGTTTATCTTGCCTCTCACCAAGTTGAGAGCAAGTTCTCTTTCCAGGACCCTAGCTGTGAGCTCTCTTTGGGTATTAAGTCTCTTCATGCATTATTCATCAGTGGGGCTCCAACGGTAGAGAAAACCTTCTAGGCCTCAGCTGGCGCACTCACCCATGCCAGAGCGCCAGCCTTCACCAGCCAGCTTCCACAGGACGGGATGAGGAAAACACAAGACTCTCCTCCCCTCCGCACCTCCTGGTCGTCAGCTCTCTTCTAAAAGAGGGACCTGGCCTCATAGACTGAGCGAGCAAAGGCCCAGAAAAGGCAGTGGAGG
Organism: Phocoena phocoena; assembly: GCF_963924675.1. NCBI lineage: Eukaryota > Metazoa > Chordata > Mammalia > Artiodactyla > Phocoenidae > Phocoena > Phocoena phocoena. Next base: position 21,103,805 of record NC_089228.1, read on the forward strand.
GAGCGAGGCCCAGGATGCCCTGATTTGCATGAGAAAGACCAATATTAAGTAGTACGAGAGCTCAGCTTCCAGCCAGAGGGAAAGCCTGGAGCCTGGAAGGATGAGAGGAAAGGAGGGAGGGTGCGATTGAAACTCTCCTGGTGGATGGGGGCGAGGTTAACGTGGGGCTCTCACACCCACCCTGGGTCTGAAAACGACAGAGCCACAGGCCTCCAGGTTCAATTATTTAGTAGTGGTTACTCAGCAGACTTCTGTTTTCAGCCCTCAGAGCTCAACTGGGCTTTGTTTCGAAGCTGTCTCAGGTATTCTGAGCTCCCAGAACGTGTGTCGGGGAATGGGCAACCAAGAGTAAAGTTGGCTTTGTAGTTGGTGACCATTCTGGATTTTTCTTTAATTCACCTTCCATCACACAAAAGCCTTCTGCAGAAGATGTTATCTGCATATCCACATGGATTCATACATACACACAGCTGTACATATGTGTTGCAGATAGCTTTTCAGAGGGAAGTAAAGCACAACCATCCCCTAGTTTCTGAAAATTCTCTGCAAGAAACTACATGAGGAAATGAAATCATTGCAGAGAGAAGGGAAGGAATCTGAAGGAACAAACTTCTGTACTGTTTTTCAGGTTTTACATAGAGAGCATATCGTTCCTGAAGGATAAAACCACCGTGGAGCTGTTTTTCCTGAATGCAAAGGCCTGTGTGCACAAGGTAAGGGCCCCATTTGTTATGGTCAGTGGCAGACTCCAGAGGGACTGGAGAAGGAGGGAGCAATGGCAGGGCCTTTGTTCTCATGTTCAAATGGAGAAAAAAGGGACATAATCTTTTTCCTTGACATATCCTTCCCCACCAAACAAATAAACCGAAAAAAGAAGAAAGAAAGAAAGAAAGAAAGGCAGTTCTTCTCAAATTCTGAGTTGGGAAGACAGCCATGTACAGAGGCATTGTGCTCACACAGAATTACCACGGCCTTAAATGCAGTTCATACTCCACACGGAATGACCCAGCAGGACACAAAGATGGATCAAGCAGACTGTGATCGAAGCCTCACAAAAGTCAGGCCAGAAATCTTTTTTTAACGGAATACGGCCTACATTGATCGTAATTCAAAACCAGTCTTCTTTAGGGGCTTCTGCTCAAAGCCATGTGTTTTAGGACAGAGTCTCAGTTACCTGTGGTCAAGGGACCTGTGTTTTGGTTTGTTGTTTCCATCCAGTCCATGGAGGATACACAGCTTTTGTAAAATTCAATACACACGAATTGCTAGAAAAATTATCCCATGCCTGGATGTTGCAGCCATGTCCGTCAGATTGCTGTAGAAGTTTTAGACACTCTCCATTTTTATCTTAGCTCCTTGCAGATAAGCGTTGCTTTAAAGGCCTCTAGTCTGGCCTCCTCAAACCATACCCTGCGCCACGGCAGGGAGTCCGTGGGCCAAGATAGGCTCAGCTGGAGCCCAGCTCCTCCCTTCAAGATTATGTTCTCAGTGTTCAGGATCTCAGATCCCACGCCTGCTTCCAGGGCCGGTGGGAACCCCTTCTGTCCATACATATCACCCTAAATCTGACGGGTGGCCAGAGACAGCTGGCCTGGAAGGACAAGGGGTCAGACTGTGGGTTAGGACACCTGTACTGGTACTCCTCCCTCAGCCCCCAAAGTGTTAAGGGTGGCCCACTGCACACATACAGCTTTAATTAGTGTAAGCCTCAGCAAAGAGCAGAGTTTTTGTTGTTGTTGTTTTTATAGCTTTATTGAGATGTAATTGACTACATAATTTTCTATGTCTTATTAGAAGTAATACCCTTGAAATGATCATTACAATCAAGATAGTGAATATAGCCAGCAACTACAGATCTGCTTTTTCTCACAGTAGATTACATTTTCTAGAGTTTAATGTAAGTGGAATCATACAGTAGATAATCTTTTTGTCTTTTTTCAATGAGCATAATTGTTTCGAGATTCATCCATGTTGCTGCATGTATCAATAGCACTTTGCTTTTTATTGCTAAGTAATATTCCACTGTATGGCTATACCTTACATTGTTTTGTTTTTGCTTCTGTTTTTGTTTTTTTGGCTGCACTGCATGGCATGCAGGATCGCGGGATCTTAGTTCCGTGACCAGGGATTGAACCCGTGTCCCCTGCAGTGGCAGCGCCGAGTCTTACCCACCGAACCACAGGGAAGTCCCTATACCTTACATTGTTTATGCATTCACCTGTGCGTTTTTTTTTTTTCCTTTTTCTCCCAGTTTTACTGGGATATAATTGACATATAATATTGTGTAAGTTTAAGGTGTACAGTATGATGATTTGATATGTGCACATATTTCAAAATGATCCATTCAGCTGTTGATGAACATTTAGATTATGCAAGTTTGGGGACTGTTACAAATAAAACTGCTATAAACATCCATGTACAAGTCATTGTATACACATATACTTTCTTTTCTTCTTGGGCAAATACCTGGGAGTAGAATGGCTAGGTCATATGGTAGATAGATTTAACTTTTTAAGGTTCTGCCAAACTGTTTTCCAAAGTGGTTGTGCCATTTTAAATTCCCACCAGCAGTTTATGAGATTTCTAGGTCCTTCATATCCTTGTCAACACATGACATCAACATCTTTTCCATTTTAGCCGTTCTAATAGGAGTGTAGCAGCATCTCATTGCAGTTTTCATTTCCATTTCCCTGATGACATATGATGTTTGAGTGTCTCTTATGTGCTTATTTTACCATCATTATATCTTCTTTATGTTTGAATCTTTTGCCCAATTTCTTTGGGTTGCTGTTTTCTTTTCATGAGTTTTCAGAGTATATATATTCTGGATATAAGTACTTTATTTGTTATATGGATTACAAATATTTTCTCCCAGTCTGTGGCTTGCTGTTCATTCTCTTCATGTCTTTCAAAGTCTAAAAGGCTTTTATTTTGTTGAAGTCTATTTTATCAATTTGTTCCTTTATGGATTGTGATATTGTATCTCAGTAAACTTTGCCTAACCCAGAGTCACAAAGATTTTTTCCTGTGTTTTCTTCTAGAAGTTTTAGAATTTTAGGCATTGCATTAGGTCTGTTATCCATTTTGAATTAATTTTTATGTATGACACAAAGTTCAGATTGAAGTTCTTTCTTTCTTTTTTTGCATATGGATATTCAGTGGCTCCAGTGCCATTTGTTGAAAAGGCTGTCATTTCTCTATTATGTTGCCTTTGCCCCTTTAAGAAAAATTAGTTATCTGTATATATGTGGGTTTACTTTTGGACTCTATTCTGTTCCATTGACCTATTTGTCAGCCTTTATGGCAATAATATACTGTTTTGATTACTGCAGCTTTGAATTGTGTATTGAAATCAGAACAAACCTTAACTTTGTTCTTTTTAAAAGTTGTCTTATTTATTCTAAGTTTTTTGCATTTCCATATAAATTTTAGAATCAGCTTGTCAATTTCTACCCAAAACAAACAACCCTACTGATACTTTTATTAGGATTGCATGAATTCATAGACCAAGGTGGGAAGAATTGACAGTTTAACAACATTGAGTCATCAGACCCATGAACAAGATATATATATATATATATATATATATATATATATATATCCATTTATTTAGATGATATTTAATTTCTCTCAGTAGTTTTCAGTATACAGGTCTTTTTTAGATATGTCCCTATATCTTACATATTATTTGATACAGTTGTAAATGGTGTCTTTTTATTTCAATTTCTGAATGTTCATTATCAGTATATAGAAATCGAATTGATTTTTGTGTATTGATATTGAATCCTGCTAACCTCATTTATAACTTTTGGTAACTTTTTTGTAGATTTCATCAGGTTTACTTTATAGATCATCTGCTAATAAAGATAGCTTTACTTCTTCCTTTTCAATCTGTGTGCCTTTTTATTAGTTGTCCAATTTATAGCCATAGTTCATATTTTCTTATTATCCTTTTAATATGTGCAGTCTATAGTGGTATTGCCTCTCTCGATCCTGATATTAATAAATAGTGTCTTCTCTCTTTTTTATTTCTTATCATTCTGGCCAGACGTTTATCTGTATTGAGCCTCTCAAAGAATTAGCTTTTGGTTTCAATGATTTGAAATTTTTTTCTACTTCATTGATTTCTGCTATGATCTTTATTAGTTTATATTTTATCATTATTATTGCCTTTCTTCTTCCTTTGGGTTTAATTTGCTCTTCATATACCAGTCTCTTAAGATGAGAGCTGAGATCACTGATTAAAGATGTTTCTTTTCTAATATATGCATTTATTACGGCAACATTTTCTAAGTACTGATTTTGTATTCCACAAATACTGATATGTTGTGTTTTCATTTTCATTCATTTGTAAATATTTTTAAATTTCCTTCTTGATATATCTTCATTGGCTCATTGTTATTTAGAAGAGTATAGTTTGGTTTCCAGAAATTTGGGGACTTTTAGGGATCTTTTATTTACCTCTAATTAAATCTCACGGTGGTCAGAAAACACACTTTGTGTAAATTAAATTCTTTTCAATTTAATGTGACTTATTTATGGTCCAGAATATGCTTCGTCTTGGTAAGTGGTCCATTTGCACTTGGGAAGAATGTGTATTCTGCTGTCGTTGGATGGATGTTCTATAGATGTTAACCAAGTCAATTTGATAGTATTGTTTAAGTCTACTACTCTTGCTGATTGTGTGTCTACTTCCTGTATCAGTTATTGACGGAGAGGTACTGAAATTTCTAGCTATGATTGTGGATCTTTCTGTTTCTCTTTGTAAGTTCTATCAGTTTTCATTTCATGTATTTTGAAGTTTTTTATTAGGGTATAAACATTTAGAAATGCTATATCCTCTTGACTGTGTTTATAGAATGATCCTCTTTATCCTGGTAATATTCTTTGTTCTGAAGTCTGCTTTGATATTTATATAACCACTTCACATTTCTTTTGATCAGTGTTAACATGGTAAGTCTTTTCCCATCCTTTTAATTGTAAACTGTTTGTGTCTGTGTATTTAAAGTGAATTTCTTACAGACAACATATAATTGCATCTTGATATTTTTACCCATTTTATTTATCCATTTATCCATCTCGGTCTTTGAACTGGTTGTTTACATTATTTACATTTACTGTGATTATTGACATGGTTAAGTTTGTCTGTCTTGCTCTTTGTTTTCTATTTGTCCCATCTGTTCTTTGTTCCTTTTTTCTGCCTTCTTTTGGATTTATTGAGTATTTTGTGATTTCATTTTATCTCCTTTGTTGGATGACTAGCTGTAACTCTTCATTTTATTTTTTCTGTGATTGCTTTAGGGTTTATAGTATACATCTTTAACTTATCAAGTCTACCTTCAAGTGATCTTGTACGATTTCACATGTAGTACAAGAATCTTATAACAGTATATTTCTATTTCTTCATTCTCAGCCTTTATGCTGTCAGTGTCATACGTTTTATTTTTAGGTGTGTTATAGATGCACATGACACTGTTATTGTTTTTGTGTAAACGTTTGGTCATCTCTGTCTGCTTTTAAACTTTTCTCTTTATCACTGCTTTGAACAATTTGATATAGCTTTCTCCTTCATGGTTCTTGTGATTGGTGTTTATTGAGCATCTTGGACTTGTGGGTTTATAGTTTTTATCAAATTTGGGAATATTTCAGCCATAATTTCTTCAACTATTTTTTTCTGTCTCCATCCATGCCTCCTTTGCAAACTCCAATTGCACGTATACTAGGCCACCTAAAGTTATCCCACAGCTAAATGATGCTCTTTTCTTTTTCTTTCTTTCTTTCCTTTCTTTTTGTGTTTTATTTTGATAATTTCTACTGCAGTATCTTCAATTTTATTCATCTTTTCTCTTAGAATTTATTCTGCCATTTATCCCACCCTGTATATTGAAGTTTTTATCTTTAGAAAATTGAGATTTGGATCTTTTTAAAATCTTGCCTGTGGCTACTTAACTTTTTAAACATATGGGCTACAGTTATAATAATTGTTTTAATGTCTTCATCTGCTTACTCTCTTTTATTTTTTTGGCCGCACTGTGCGGCTTGCGGGATCTTAGTTCCCTGACCAGGAATTGAACCTGGGCCCTGGCAGTGAGAGTGCGGAGTCCTAACCACTGGACAGCCAGGGAAGTCCCTTCATCTGCTTATTCTAATATTTGTGTCAGTTTTGGGTGGTTCTGATTGATTGATTTTTCTCCTCATTATGGGTCATGTTTTCCTACCTATTTGCATGCCTGATAATTTTTGATTGGATGCTGGACATTTTTAATTGTTTCTTTTGGGGTGCCACGTATTTTCATATTCCTTAAATATTCTTGACATTTGTTTGGGGATTCCGTTTAGTTACTTGGATGCAGTTCGATTTTTCAAGGTCTCACTTTTAAGATTTGTTAGGCTGGACCAGAGCAGTACTCATTCTAGAGTGCCCATGACTGAGGCAAGACCTTCCTCAGTACTCTACTCAATGCCCCATGAATTATGAGTTTTTTCAGTCTGACTGGTGGGGACAGGCACCATTTTCAGCCCTGTGTGAGGACCAGGCAGCCTTCCCTTTCATCCTTTTGGCTAGTTATTTCCCCAGCCTTGGGTAGTCTCCTTGCACGCATGCAGTGATCAGTACTCAGCTAAATACTCAAAGAAGACCTACTGTATAGCTTCAAGAGTCTCTCTTGGTGCAGCTCTCTTTTCTCTAGCACTCTCTTCTACAAATTCCATCCATTTCAGTTTCCCCATTCTCTCAGCTCTAGGTGCACAACTCCAAAAGTCCACCTTGCTCCATCTGGGTTTCCCCTTCACAGCCTGGAAACCTTCTCATGGCAGCAAGTAGGGACAGTCAGGGTTTACCGCATTCAAGGTTCACTGTCCGTTGCTGCCTGATGTTCCGTGTTTTGAAAACTGTTGTTTCATATTTATTGTCTGGTTTTTTACTTTTTTTCAGGAAACAGGGTAAATCCAGCCCCTGTTACTCCATCTTAGCCAGAAGCAAAAGTACTCAAAGCAGAGTTTTTGGCTACTTCTATGAGGAAAGGTTAATGTCTCCAGCACCAGAGACTTTGTGAGAGCCTCTTTTTGTGAAACGTGGGTTTCCTTAAGAACACCATGGTTTGACTGATAAGTAGGCACCTGTATAGCCAATGCAGCATTTACTGAGTCAGGAAAATATTTCATAAACAACAGTTGGTGATCATGTCTTATGTGGAGAAATACAGTTACCCCTTGTGATATTTCTCACTGCCTAGCTGGCCAAGGTCCAAAGAAATAACCTCCTTGATGACTTGTTTGCTCTGTTGCTAATAGAAGAAAAATAGGATGCAGATTTTGGCTCGTAGTATTTCTCTTGTAGTTTTGTATGCTATTTCTGTTGGTCTTGAAGAAGCAGAGTTCTTTTAAATTCTCCTCCGTCATATGTCAGGTCCTAGGAGCTCCTTTCTAAATGAGAGTATTCCATGACTTGTCAAAGGATTCAGAACTTTTACGAAGCATGATGTTGTAAGGCACTATGACTTACGTTATTGGGATAATTTTTTTAAATTCATCTGTAGGAATTTACAGTTTGGTATTTTCTAGGTAATATGTAGATGGCTAGTAACGTAATCCCTCCATTAGAAGAATACTCAGTCGTCTTTCTCACTGGGCAAAGCTAAGTGGAAGCTGAAAATTCCTAGTTGCTTTATCTAAAAAGAAAAGGTCTACTCTTTTTTTTTTTTTTTTTTTTTGCGGTACGCGGGCCTCTCACTGTTGTGGCCTCTCCCGTTGCGGAGCACAGGCTGCAGACGCACAGGCTCAGCGGCCGTGGCTCACGGGCCCAGCCGCTCCGCGGCATGTGGGATCTTCCCGGTCCGGGGCACGAACCCGCGACCCCTGCATCGGCAGGTGGACTCTCAACCACTGCGCCACCAGGGAAGCCCACAAAAGTGTGCCAGCACTGTGCTAAGTGGTATATGGTTAACTGCATTTGATCTTCACTGTAGCCCATGAAGAAGGAAACTTTTGACCCCTTTTACAAATAAAAGAACTGAGGCACAGAGAGGTTAAGTCGTTTTCTTAACGTCACAGAGCTATTATGTGGGAAAAGTGTCCTTGGCAAATTATACCAGCAGGACACCCTGGGTCTTAAAAACACCCCCCATTTACCTCAGCTTCCTTTAAGTCACTGCTCTGGGGAAATAAAAGTGTCCTCAATAACTTAGAACTCAGGGGCTATTGTTACAGAGTTGGCAGGTCATAGCACTAACAAATATTAAATATGAATAATTTACCAGGCACTATATGTATTCATGCATTTAGTTTTCACTCCAACCCTATTAGATAAGTCAGGTAACTTACCTATTTGGTAAGTTCTATTATTATTATCTCCCATTTTATAGATGGGAATATTGAGGTACAGAGGTTAAGTAACATACACAAACCTCACATAGTTAATAAGTGGAGGAGCCAAGGTTCATCCCAGGCAGTAAAATGCCAGAGTCCACGAGTTTAACCATGACACATCCTAGCTCTTGATGGATAAGGGCTGTCTGCCCACTGCACGTGGCATATTTGTGGCATCCTGAATTTAAGCTTCAGAAGTGCACTAGTGCCCTTGTTGGTACAAAACCTACCAGAATGTTAGAAACTGCCTATACGGTTCAAGAGTTCCCCAGAAGAGAGCTGTTGTCTTTCAAGTGAAGGCTCCCGAACCTGTTTGGTGAGAATGCAGAGGGCACACTTTGCCTGCACACAGCCATAACCTGTGCCAGGTGGTGATGATGGGGAAATGCCCAAACTGATGCTGGGGAGCCCTGGAAGCCCTCAACATGTGGGCTGTGGTCCATCTTAGACAACCTGCAGCCTGCTTGGAAAAGCCTTAAATGCATGAGAAACCCACTGCAGGTTTGCCTGCAGTGATGGTTTTTGGAGGCCTCCTCAACCATACGTGTGATTTTAGTAATCAAACAACATGTATCACTACCACCCCGTTTTTAAAATCAGCGATTTGAAGACATGCTTGGAAAATTAAAATAGTATTGGCTACCTTGTCTCTTCAGGTGTGTATAGAATTATTATAATAGTGAGATGACAAAATGTGGAAAAGCAAGTGGGGTTCAAGAGGTGCTCTGTGGTAGAGACCGTGCACGGGGGTGGGTGGGGAAGGAGAGGACGGTAGCTCGACTTACTGAGAGCTCAGCAAACAGCCGACACTGATTTTTTCATGTATTGACTCATCTAAGCCTCGCAACAGCCGATAATGTTATTTATTGTTACTTTAACAAATGAGCAAATGGAGGCATAAATAAGGTAAATAATTTGGCCATGGGTAAATAGCTCATTAGTAGTGAAGTAATCACTAGGCAGTCTGGCTACAGAAACCATAGTATTTGTCTTTATTCATTCAATAAAAAATTATTGCATTCCAATTAAGGGCTAGGATTTCTGATGAGTGCTGCGTTTTCAGTGTAATATTTAGCACTGCTGCCTTGCTGTGGCCCATCCTAAGTCTTACGGATTCTCTCATTTGTGTATGGGTGTGTGTTGTGTTTATTTTAAAGGCAACGTACATGATGGTACTTTCTAACGTAATATTTCTGAAAGATACCAGGGACCTTGGAGGGACTGAACATACCCAGAATTCCATGATGTTATGTGTTACTCCTTCCAAAAATCACATAGAAAGCCATTTGAAACAGTTTCCTAGTTCTGCAATGCACAAACAGAATTAGGATTTTGTACTCACACACACACACACACACACACACACACACTAATATCGTACTTTAAATCTGCAGCTCAAGAATCTGCCTTATGATCATAAGCTATTTTCATATGAAAAAGTTTAAAAATTTTTGACTATTAGACCACATTCTTGGAAATTCAAGAAGTGAATTTGACAAAGGCTTGACAAAGGCTTGAAGAAGTCCTTCAGTGTACAGGTGTGTGATTTTGTTTAACCCAATATTTTCCAAACTTACTTGCAGATGTAATTCTTCTTTCAAGCAGTGCTTACCAGTGAACTGCTGACCACGCTTTTGAAAGTGATGTTCTAGATATATCCTATACCGTTAAATAATAAAGCAAGACAACTGTAAGCTTCCTCGGTTTTACCTTAGGTTAGATCTGGCCACAAGATAAAACCTAGGTCTATTCTGATTCTGTTTTTTGGCCGTGCCTCACGGCTTGTGGAATCTTAGTTCCCCCACTAGAGATGGAACACGGGCCCTCAGCAGGGAGAGAACAGAGTCCTAACCACGGGACCACCAGGGAATTCCTTATTCTGATTCTTTAAATAAAACATCTTAGGACTCAGTCAAGAGATGTTAACCTGAGTACAAGGCAGTTAGGATCTCCTCTGCTCCAGGCTTTAACAGGAGCAGGTACCATATCAAGATGCAGGAGAAAATGGCTCAGTGATGCCTTCAGAGATTTACTGTGCCCCCTGCTTTCATAAGCACTCATCTCTTTGTACTTTGAATAAATGTGGAAATATTAGTGAGCCAAACATTAATAATCCTATTAAAAACAAAGTCATTGCAAGACTATCCAATCATATTTATTTTTATCCTCCCTCATTTCTGGACTGAGGCCTTATTAGGTGTGCCCTTTCATCAGGAGACTTGGGGAGAGTCTCAGCCTGTCATCCACAAACACGATCTTGCCACACTTGCACTGATATAATATGTTGCATAATGTCCTCAGACTGTTAATGCCATTTGCATTTAAGTGTGTGAACTGGAGGCACCAAAGCTCTCTTAAAAGCCCCTTCACAAGGCAATTTGGCCACGTCGGTGACAATGAAGAGTCTATCTTTTCACCCAGTGCTCCACGAACTTTAGGAATTAGCGTTTGGAAGATATTACTGAAATATGAAAAGATGAGTATCAAAAGATCTTAGATGATTATTTCTAACAGCAGGAAACTGAAAACTGCCTAAATGTGATTGAATAAGGATTAGTTAAATAAGTGACCAATCATTCATGTGATAAGAATACTGGGCAGCCATTAAAAAAAATAGAATAGCCCTTCTCGGCTGGTGTGGAAGCATGTCCAAACTGCATTGTTTTTTTTTTTTTCTTTCAGTTACCAGAGTTACCAGAAACCTGTACTTACCAGAAACCTGTACTTGTCAGAGTCTCTTCCATGAGCAGACACTGTTTTGCTATTAATGTTTTTACTATTATTACTACTACTCTGACATATGACGCTCCCTCATAGGACACACAAGCCCCAGCTCGTCACTCTAGCCTCCTCCGCACTCACCATGTTCATACTGAAATAATTCCTCATTCCCTGATTAATAACAGCTTTCTCAAGCTTCCATGCCTTTTAATATATTTATCCCTGTGCTGAATGTCTCTTTTTCATGTTCTTTGTCTGCTGAATGCTTTTCTCCCTTCATTTCCCTCTGGTAAATTTCCACTCATCCTTCTGAACTCAGCTCCAAAGTCCCCTGCCCTTAATCAATTCTTTCCTTCCCTGTGTACCACCACCAACCATATCCTAAAGAAATTAAGTTCCTCCAATCCCGAAAGTATCCTCTAAATACTTCTCTAGCTCTCTTCCCATAGGGTTGACTTGCTTGTTTATATACCTGCCACCCCGCAACTGGACTGATTCCTTGGGATCAGGGTCAGCTTTACGTCCCAGCCACTGGCACAGAGACAGGCATACGCTATAGGCCCTCGGTAGATGTTTGTCAAGTGAGCAAAGTAAATGTAGCTTACACGCACAACTAAATTGATCAAATTTTGCAGAATGGGCTTGTGAAAAGATTGAGCCAAATTGAAAATAAGTTCTGCGTGACAACCTTAAAATTAGACTCTTTCAGCTTTCAATCTTGTTTTCATTACCTAAGATGGAGCTAGTGTTCCTACATTCAGTTTTCCAGAGTTGATATTGCACTTGTAACCTTGAAATTTCATATACTGAACCCGTTGGAATACCATTTGGGGCATCGCATGATCGGATTTTGAAGCACAGGAGTCTCAGCATACGTACTGTAACCTTTGCTGCTTTATTCACCGTAAATACTTTTTGGAGACATTTAGGAGAATTGCTGTAAAATCAGCTACAAGGATAGTTTGGCATACTTCTCTGCTCTTAGATTCAAACAGCTTTTCTTGGAATTTCAAGGAAATAAGTCATCAACATTCGATTGCCTTTAGTATGGAAAGGCATTGCAAGTGTATGCAGAGGGAGTCCACTTAATCTTCAAACCTCATTTTAGCCAAATCTTCCAATATATTCTTCTATCCCAACCATTCAGCCAAACTATCTGAACATCATTGGCTTTCCCTTTTCCTTCTTACTAAAGCCAGAGTTACCATATAGGCAGCAACGAAGCAGGAGTGGAAGAAAAATTGGAGAAATGAATCATCCCAAAAGTCAATCATGTGACTTTTTTGAGAGGGAAACATTCTCCTAAAATCTAGAAAGATATTTGCTAATTTAATACTGTTCCAGCTGCCTATTCATGACAAAGAGACTTTATAAAAGTACACGTTCATGGTAAGACCTATTATTATCGCTGTTTACAGTGCCTTAAAAGAGAGGAATTAGTCTCAGCTCGATTTAAACTAATACAACATGAAGCATATTCCTCTGTAACCAATCCATTACTGTCAGCACCACATTCATGGTTCTTGTCCTGGAATTACTCCATGTAGTGCAACAACCGACAGTTTGAATGGTTACCAAGGATAAACTATATTCAGTATATCTGCTAACCTGGCAGAGTTTTAGTAGTGGGGATTTGAGAGTGTTTGTCTACGTGAATGTGTGTGTATGTGTGTGTATTTTAATCCTCAAACTCATTTCAAGATGCTGAAATTATTTAAAGGGTCAGTAACAGAAATTGAATTTTGCAGGCTGTAAGTTCTGTCTATATAGAGGTGAGCGTGCTTTCTGGTAATAAGTAGCCATAGATATTTACACAGTGAAGTCACTGAGCTGAACATCAGAGTTGGTTTGAAGACTAGCCAATCCATGTGGAACAAAGAAATCAAATGCCAAGTTTTAAAGGGCTATTGAGAGTTTCATAATCAGTACTTCACCTTTCCCTGCATCATGTGGTTTTCCTTCTGTTTTCCCGATATTGAAATGATGTGTGTCTTAAACCATGAGCATTTAGATCTGTGCTGCCTTGCGCATGTGTGAGAATCAGAGTTTTCATAATAATAGCTTGTAACACATGCCAGTTGTAATCCTCAGGGACCTGTCCCATGTGCTGTTTCGGTTGCCTTTACCACCTCCCTGAGGTGCTAAAGGGGAAGTTGTTGGGTCTTCAGATGAAAAAATCAAGGCCCACCGAAAGGCAAAAGGACATGGTCTTAAAAAAAAAAAAAAAGGACATGGTCTTAGAGAACAAGGAAAATGCACTCTAGTTGGCACTACCCGGAGTAAATTTACAAAGAATGAATTATTTGTTCATTGATGTATTGCCAGCACAAGAAGGCACTCAAATATTTGTTGAATACGTTGAACAGAGCCACTAAACACCCAATTGGAATATTTGTATTTCATACTGGTGCCATTTAACATGAATTACCTTAAAACATTTAAACCCAGTACTGATACTTTTGGTAGACCATCATCTCAGAAAGAGGCTGTTGGAATATCATTACAGCTAAATTGTCACTCCAAAAAAAGTCATAAAAATAGTATGATAAATGCTTGGATGGAGGGAGGACAAGGTAGATGGTCAATTCAGCTGAAAATACAATATCTTAAAATCTAGGAAAGGATGAGAAAACTCTGGAAGATATTTTCTCAATTTATTATAGAAATCAAATTTCTTTGTATGTTTTCTGCTTTTGAAAATGATTAAGTGGACATCCTTGAAGATTCAAATCTTATATTTCAAAAGGAACATGGCAAAGAAACTTTTTTTTTTTTTTAAACATCTTTATTGGGGTATAATTGCTTTACAATGGTGTGTTAGTTTCTGCTTTATAACAAAGTGAATCAGTTATACATATACATATGTTCCCATATGTCTTCCCTCTTGCGTCTCCCTCCCTCCCACTCTCCCTATCCCACCCCTCCAGGCTGTCACAAAGCACCGAGCTAATATCCCTGTGCCTTGCGGCTGCTTCCCCCTAGCTATCTACCTTTCTACGTTTGTTAGTATGTATATGTCCATGACTCTCTCTCGCCCTGTCAAAGCTCACCCTTCCCCCTCCCCATATCCTCAAGTCCGTTCTCCAGTAGCTCTGCGTCTTTATTCCTGTCTTACCCCTAGGTTCTTCATGACATTTTTTTCCCCTTAAATTCCATATATATGTGTTAGCATATGGTATTTGTCTTTTTCTTTCTGACTTACTTCACTCTGTATGACAGACTCTAGGTCTATCCATCTCATTACAAATAGCTCAATTTCATTTCTTTTTAAGGCTGAGTAATATTCCATTGTATATATGTGCCACATCTTCTTTATCCATTCATCCGATGATGGGCGCTTAGGTTGTTTCCATCTCCGGGCTATTGTAAATAGAGCTGCAATGGACATTTTGGTACATGACTCTTTTTGAATTTTGGTTTTCTCAGGGTATATGCCCAGTAGTGGGATTGCTGGGTCATATGGTAATTCTATTTGTAGTTTTTTAAGGAACCTCCATACTGTTCTCCATAGTGGCTGAACCAATTCACATTCCCACCAACAGTGCAAGAGTGTTCCCTTTTCTCCACACCCTCTCCAGCATTTATTGTTTCTAGATTTTTTTGATGATGGCCATTCTGACTGGTGTGAGATGATATCTCATTGTAGTTTTGATTTGCATTTCTCTAATGATTAATGATGTTGAGCATTCTTTCATGTGTTTGTTGGCATTCTGTATATCTTCTTTGGAGAAATGTCTATTTAGGTTTTCTGCCCATTTTTGGATTGGGTTGTTTGTTTTTTTGTTATTGAGCTGCATGAGCTGCTTGTAAATTTTGGAGATTAATCCTTTGTCAGTTGCTTCATTTGCAAATATTTTCTCCCATTCTGAGGGTTGTCTTTTGGTCTTGATTATGGTTTCCTTTGCTGTGCAAAAGATTTGAAGTTTCATTAGGTTCCATTTGTTTATTTTTGTTTTTATTTCCATTACTCTAGGAGGTGGGTCAGAAAGGATCTTGCTGTGATTTATGTCATAGAGTGTTCTTCCTATGTTTTCCTCTAAGAGTTTGATAGTTTCTGGACTTACATTTAGGTCTTTAATCCATTTTGAGCTTATTTTTCTGTATGGTGTTAGGGAGTGATCTAATCTCATACTTTTACATGTAGCTGTCCAGTTTTCCCAGCACCACTTATTGAAGAGGCTGTCCTTTCTCCACTGTACATTCCTGCCACCTTTATCAAAGATAAGGTGTCCGTATGTGCGTGGGTTTATCTCTGGGCTTTCTATCCTGTTCCATTGATCTATCTTTCTGTTTTTGTGCCAGTACCATACTGTCTTGATTACTGTAGCTTTGTAGTATAGTCTGAAGTCAGGGAGCCTGATTCCTCCAGCTCCTTTTTTCGTTCTCAAGATTGCTTTGGCTATTCGGGGTCTTCTGTGTTTCCATACAAATTGCGAAATTTTTTGTTCTAGTTCTGTGAAAAATGCCAGTGGTAGTTTGATAGGAATTGCATTGAATCTGTAGATTGCTTTGGGTAGTAGAGTCATTTTCACAATGTTGATTCTTCCAATCCAAGAACATGGTATATCTCTCCATCTATTTGTATCATCTTTAATTTCTTTCATCAGTGTCTTATAATTTTCTGCATACAGGTCTTTCGTCTCCTTAGGTAGGTTTATTCCTAGATATTTTATTCTTTTTGTTGCAATGGTAAATGGGAGTGTTTTCTTGATTTCACTTTCAGATTTTTCATCATTAGTATATAGGAATGCCAGAGATTTCTGTGCATTAATTTTGTATCCTGCTACTTTACCAAATTCATTGATTAGCTCTAGTAGTTTTCTGGTAGCATCTTTAGGATTCTCTATGTATAGTATCATGTCATCTGCAAACAGTGACAGCTTTACTTCTTCTTTTCTGATTTGGATTCCTTTTGTTTCCTTTTCTTCTCTGATTGCTGTGGCTAAAACTTCCAAAACTATGTTGAATAAGAGTGGTGAGAGTGGACAACCTTGTCTTGTTCCTGATCTTAGTGGAAATGCTTTCAGTTTTTCACCATTGAGGACGATGTTGGCTGTGGGTTTGTCATATATGGCCTTTATTATGTTGAGGAAAGTTCCCTCTATGCCTACTTTCTGCAGGGTTTTTATCATAAATGGGTGTTGAATTTTGTCGAAAGCTTTCTCTGCATCTATTGAGATGATCATATGGTTTTTCTCCTTCAGTGTGTTAATATGGTTTATCACATTGATAGATTTGCGTATATTGAAGAATCCTTGCATTCCTGGAATAAACCCCACTTGATCATGGTGTATGATCCTTTTAATGTGCCGTTGGATTCTGTTTGCTAGTATTTTGTTGAGGATTTTTGCATCTATGTTCATCAGTGATACTGGCCTGTAGTTTTCTTTCTTTGTGACATCCTTGTCTGGTTTTGGTATCAAGGTGATGGTGGCCTCGTAGAAGGAATTTGGGAGTGTTTCTCCCTCTGCTATATTTTGGAAGAGTTCGAGAAGGATAGGTGTTAGCTCTTCTCTAAACGTTTGATAGAATTCACCTGTGAAGCCATCTGGTCCTGGGCTTTTGTTTGTTGGAAGATTTTTAATCACAGTTTCAATTTCAGTGCTTGTTATTGGTCTGTTCATATTTTCTATTTCTTCCTGATTCAGTCCTGGCAGGTTGTGCATTTCTAAGAATTTGTCCATTTCTTCCAGATTGTCCATTTTATTGGCATAGAGTTGCTTGTAGCAATCTCTCATGATTTTTTTTATTTCTGCAGTGTCAGTTGTTACTTCTCCTTTTTCATTTCTAATTCTATTGATTTGAGTCTTCTCCCTTTTTTTCTTGATGAGTCTGGCTAGTGGTTTATCTATTTTGTTTATCTTTTCAAAGAACCAGCTTTTAGTTTTATTGATCTTTGCTATCGTTTCCTTCATTTCTTTTTCATTTATTTCTGATCTGATTTTTATGATTTCTTTCCTTCTGCTATCTTTGGGGTTTTTTTGTTCTTCTTTCTCTAATTGCTTGAGGTGCAAGGTTAGGTTGTTTATTCGAGATGTTTCCTGCTCCTTAAGGTGGGCTTGTATTGCTATAAACTTCCCCCTTAGAACTGCTTTTGCTGCATCCCATAGGTTTTGGGTCGTTGTGTCTCCATTGTCATTTGTTTCTAGATATTTTTTTATTTCCTCTTTGATTTCTTCAGTGATCACTTCATTATTAAGTAGTGTATTGTTTAGCCTCCATGTGTTTGTATTTTTTACAGATCTTTTCCTGTAATTGATATCTAGTCTCATGGCGTTGTGGTCAGAAAAGATACTTGATACAATTTCAATTTTCTTAAATTTACCAAGGCTTGATTTGTGACCCAAGATATGATCTATCCTGGAGAATGTTCCATGAGCACTTGAGAAAAATGTGTATTCTGTTGTTTTTGGATGGAGTGTCCTATAAATATCAATTAAGTCCATCTTGTTTAATGTATCATTTAAAGCTTGTGTTTCCTTATTTATTTTCATTTTGGATGATCTGTCCATGGGTGAAAGTGGGGTGTTAAAGTCCCCTACTATGAATGTGTTACTGTTGATCTCCCCTTTTATGGCTGTTAGTATTTGCCTTATGTATTGAGGTGCTCCTATGTTGGGTGCATAAATATTTACAATTGTTATATCTTCTTCTTGGATCGATCACTTGATCATTATGTAGTGTCCTTCTTTGTCTCTTTTAATAGTCCTTATTTTAAAGTCTATTTTGTCTGATATGAGAATTGCTACTCCAGCTTTCTTTTGGTTTCCATTTGCATGGAATATCTTTTTCCATCCCCTTACTTTCAGTCTGTATGTGTCTCTAGGTCTGAAGTGGGTCTCTTGTAGACAGCATATATAAGGGTCTTGTTTTTGTATCCATTCAGCCAATCTGTGTCTTTTGGTGGGAGTATTTAGTCCATTTACATTTAAGGTAATTATCGATATGTATGTTCCTATTCCCATTTTCTATATTGTTTTGGGTTCGTTATTATAGGTCGTTCCTTCTCTTGTGTTTCTTGTCTAGAGAAGTTCCTTTAGCATTTGTTGTAAAGCTGGTTTGGTGTTGCTGAACTCTCTCAGCTTTTGCTTGTCTGTAAAGGTTTTAATTTCTCCATCAAATCTGAATGAGATCCTTGCTGGGTAGAGTAGTCTTGGTTGCAGGTTTTTCTCCTTCAGCACTTTCAGTATGTCCTGCCACTCCCTTCTGGCTTGTAGGGTTTCTGCTGAGAGATCAGCTGTTAACCTTATGGGGATTCCCTCGTGTGTTATTTGTTGTTTTTCCCTTGCTGCTTTTAATATGCTTTCTTTGTATTTAATTTTTGACAGTTTGATTAATATGTGTCTTGGCGTATTTCTCCTTGTATTTATCCTGTATGGGACTCTCTGTGCTTCCTGGACTTGATTAACTATTTCCTTTCCCATATTAGGGAAGTTTTCAACGATAATCTCTTCAAATATTTTCTCAGTCCCTTTCTTTTTCTCTTCTTCTTCTGGAACCCCTATAATTCGAATGTTGGTGCGTTTAATGTTGTCCAAGAGGTCTCTGAGACTGTCCTCAGTTCTTTTCATTCTTTTTTCTTTATTCTGCTCTGCAGTAGTTATTTCCACTATTTTATCTTCCAGGTCACTTACCCGTTCTTCTGCCTCAGTTATTCTGCTATTGATCCCATCTAGAGTACTTTTAATTTCATTTATTGCGCTGTTCATCGTTGCTTGTTTCATCTTTATTTCTTCTAGGTCCTTGTTAACTGTTTCTTGCATTTTGTCCATTCTACTTCCAAGATTTCGGATCATCCTTACTATCATCATTCTGAATTCTTTTTCAGGTAGACTGCCTATTTCCTCTTCATTTGTTAGGTCTGGTGGGTTTTTATCTTGCTCCTTCATCTGCTGTGTGTTTTTTTGTCTTCTCATTTTGCTTATCTTACTGTGTTTGGGGTCTCCTTTTTGCAGGCTGCACGTTCGTAGTTGCCGTTGTTTTTGATGTCTGTCTCCAGTGGCTAAGGTTGTTTCAGTGGGTTGTGTAGGCTTCCTGGTGGAGGGGACTAGTGCCTGTGTTGTGGTGGATGAGGCTGGATCTTGTCTCTCTAGTGGGCAGGTTCACGTCTGGTGGTGTGTTTTGGGGTGTCTGTGGCCTTATTATGATTTTAGGCAGCCTCTCTGCTAATGGGTGGGGTTGTGTTCCTCTTTTGCTAGTTGTTTGGCATAGGTTGTCCAGCACTGTGGCTTGCTGGTCGTTGAGTGAAGCTGGGTGCTGGTGTTAAGATGGAGGTCTCTGGGAGATTTCCGCCGTTTAATATTATGTGGAGTTGGGAGGTCTCTTGTTGACCAGTGTCCTGAAGTTGGCTCTCCTACCTCAGAGGCAGAGCCCTGACTCCTGGCTGGAGCACCAAGAGCCTTTCATCCACAGGTCTCAGAGTAAAAGGGAGAAAAAGTAGAGAGAATTAGTAGAAGTATGAGGAAAGAAAGAAGGAAAGGAGGAAAGGAAGGAAGGAAGAAAGAAGCAAAGAAGGAAAGAAAGGAGGGAGGGAGGAAGGAAGGAAGGAAGGAGGGAAAGAAGGAAAAAAGAGAGAAAGAAAGAAGATACAGTAAAAATAAAATAAAGTATAATATAGTTATTGAATTTAAAAAATATTTAGAAAAAAAAAAAGGGACGGATAGAACCTTAGGACAAATGTTGGAAGCAAAGCTATAGAGAGAAAATCTTACACAGCAGCATACACATACACCTTCACAAAAAGAGGTAAAGGGGAAAAATCATAAATCTTGCTCTCAGAGACCACCTCCTCAATTTGGGGTGATTCGTTGTCTAAAGGAGGGAAGGAAGGAAGGAAAGAAAGAAAGAAAGAACGAAGGTAAAGTATAATAAAGTTATTACAATTAAAATTAATTATTAAGAAAAAAAAATTTTTTTAAAACCATGGACGGATAGAGCCCTAGGACAAATGGTGGAAGCAAGAGTATACAGACAAGATCTCACACAGAAGCATACACGCACACATTCACAAAAAGAGGAAAAGGGAAAAAAATCACAGATCTCGCTCCTAAATTCCACCCCTTCAATTTGGGATCACTCCCTGTCTATTCAGGTATTCCATAGATGCAGGGCACATCAAGTTGATTGTGGAGCTTTAATCCGCTGCTTCTGTGGCTGCTGGGAGAGATTTCCCTTTCTCTTCTTTGTTCTCACAGCTCACAGGAGCTCTGCTTTGGATTTGACCCTGCCTGTGCGTGTAGGTCGGCCGGAGGGCGTCTGTTTTTTCGCTCAGACAGGACGGGGTTAAAGGAGCCGCTGATTCGGGGCCTCCGGCTCATTCAGGCCGGGGGTTGGGGGATGGGGGAAGGAGGGGCACTGCGTGCGGAGCGGGCCTGCGGCGGCAGAGGCGGCGTGACGTTGCGGCAGAGGCCGGCGTGACGTTGCACCAGCCTGAGGCCCGCCGTGCGTTCTTCCGGGGAAGTTGTCCCTGGATCCCGAGAACCTGGCAGTGGCGGGCTGCACAGGCTCCGCGGAAGAGGGGTGTGGAGAGTGACCTGTGCTCGCACACAGGCCCCTTGGTGGCGGCAGCAGCAGCCTTAGCGTCTCCCGCCCGTCTCTGGGGTTCGCGCTTTTAGCCGCGGCTCGCGCCCATGTCTGGAGTTCCTTTAAGCAGCGCTCTTAAACCCCTCGCCTCGCGCACCAGGAAACAGAGGGAAGAAAAAGTCTCTTGCCTCTTCGGCAGGTGCAGGCTTTTCCCCGAACTCCCTCCCGGCTAGTCGTGATGCACTAACCCCTTCAGGCTATGTTCAAGCCGCCAACCGCAGTCCTCTCCCTGCGCTCCGACCGAAGCCCGAGCTTCAGCTCCCAGCCCCGCCTGCCCCGGCGGGTGAGCAGACAAGCCTCTCGGGCTGGTGAGTGCCGGTCGGCGCCGGTCGGCACCGATCCTCTGTGCGGGAATCTCCCCTCTTTGACCTCCGCACCCGTCGCTGTGCACTACTCCGCGCTCCCGAAGCTCCCCCCTCCGCCTCCCGCAGTCTCCGCCCGCGGAGGGGCTTCCTAGTGTGTGGAAACTTTTCCTCCTTCACAGCTCCCTCCCACTGGTGCAGGTGCCGTCCTTATTCTTTTGTCTCTGTTTTTTCTTTTTTTCTTTTGCCCTACTCAGGTACGTGGGGAGTTTCTTGCCTTTTGGGAGGTCTGAGGTCCTCTGCCAGCCTTCAGTAGGTGTTCTGTAGGAGTTGTTCCACGTGTAGATGTATTTCTGGTGTATCCGTGGAGAGGAAGGCGATCTCCGCGTCTTACTCTTCCGCCATCTTCAAGGTCCCCCCCCAAAGAAACTTTTAAAAACTAATTTACCCACACCCACTCTCTCTCTCTGTACATCCAACCATTTACCTGTCCATCTATCATCTACCATCTATTTGTCATCTATTTTTTCAACCCATACTAGAAGCACATGTCATTTGCCTTTCTGGCGTGTTACACATGCTTAAGAGGCCTAAGGAGGAGGTTTGAAAAGCTACCTTTATATTTTTCTAAAAGAAGAAATGGAATGGAAGACTGCCATTTCATAATTAAGGAGGCCTAATATTAATGTTTTACAATATAGATTCATTGGGAAATAGACCAAGTTACCCATTTCAGCTAAACCTGTTGAATTGGCCACAAATAGTTACAATTTAAATTTACTAAGGACACATGCAATATATGCCCTACAAGTACAGTTTACCTCCCAGCTGAAGTGAAGTCAGTAAGTATTTCATGGGTGTTGGACACCAACCAAGATTGTTTGGTTCACTCCTGGGAGAGACCAAAATAGGGCTCAATGCATGACATGGCAAAGAGTTGGGGGACTATGGAGAGGTGGTCCCAGCTTGAATCCTGGTAGCACCACTAAGAGGGTAGGTGGCCTTAAGCAGTAATCTCCCAATTTCAGTCCTCACCTGTGAAGTGAGGTAATAATACCTCCTCATAAGGTTGTCCTGAGGATTCAACGAATTAATGTATGTCAGCCTCTTGGAACAGATAGCTAGCACTTAAATGTTCTCGTTTTTATTGTTGTTATTGATAATATTCTTCCAAAATTCCCAAGAGGACTATTATACGATGTTCTCATTTATAAGAAGTACTTGGGCATAAATAACCACCATGATGGCATAAAAGGAGAATGTTGGTGAAAACATTTTAAATGTGGTATATACCCTATTGGAAAAAAATGATAAACAGGAGGCCCAATCAAATGGAGGTACAGTAGTCCTAAAAATAAAAGTATCATTGCATATTTACTCCTAGATGCAAAAAGCATCTAGGATGTTAGGCTAGGATACTAACTTTAGCAGTGCTTCTTTATTCAGAAGATTCATTTTAACATCATGACCGTAACTTTCTCTTCTTTCTCATGATTCATCCTTTTCTCCCTCTAATCATCCTTGATTATCTTGCAAGCACCTTGCACTTTTTGGGTGTTTTTAATATGACTAGTTTTTCTTCAGGACACTCCACTGCTACAAATTCAAATTATAATCGTAAATTAGTGCCAGGGTACATTTAAGCAATTAGAATGCTGTAATTAAATTCTGCTGTGTATGTAATCTAATAGTGCATACAGGTAAGTACAAAAGTAGAGAGCTGGGTTCTCAGTGTCTACTGACAGTTATTCATCTGTTCTCCAATTGTCTCACCTCCTATTTATCACATGTGGGTGCCTTGGAACCTCCATGCTTATTAGTGGAACCTGACCTATTTAGGCTCCCCGTCTTGCATCGCTTAACGACTTGGCTGTGGATCACCACACCTCTCATTTTCAGAGCAGTCTCATAAACATTCACTCCCTTGCTTTGCAACCATGTTGGTGCAAGAATTTATTACAAGGATTCAGATACTGGCAGAATGGAGGAACCAGTGTCTCTGATATTTGGCCACGTGACAATACCATTCTTCCTGGGATCAAAAGAAATAAAGCAGAGCCTCCAGATCTCAGAATAGGGGCGAAGTCAAAAGACTTGGGTGGAGGAAGACTCACAGTTCTGATGATATTTTTGTAGCATCATCTGGTAGAACCTTGTTATCAAAAGGTTTGGTATTTTTTTTAAAGTATAGATTAATTCATTTAAAAATATTTATTGAATGTCCACCATGTGCTACACTAGTGCTGTGTGCACAATGGTGACTTGGATCTCTGCCCATGTGGAGTGTAGAGTTTTATGAGATTAATATCATATTGTCTTAATAATTAGCTTTTGAGTTAGTTTGGTATTTGTTTGTTTGTTTGTTTTCCTTTTCTGGTCCGGGATCCATCTAGGATCACACACTGGTTTTAGTTGTCATGACTCTATAGTCGCCATAATGGGAAACAGATGTCCAGTCTTTCCTTGGCTTTTCTTACATTGGTATTTTTTAAGAGTATAGGCCTTTTGCCTTGTAGAAGGTCTCTCAATTTGTGAAATATGGATTTGTCTAATTCAGTGATTCCAGACATGTATTGTGTTGGCCACATCTTAGAATCATTAGGGAACTTGGTGAAACTACAGAGACCCACAACCTGCCCCGTTTCACCCTATACCACTTCAGTGAGTCTGGGTCTCTCTATTCTTCAGTTGCTATAGGGTAACTCTGCTATACACAGACGTTTCAGAGCCACTAGTCTAATATAATTTCCTTGTGGCAAGAATACTACATAAGAGATGTTGGGTCTTCCTCAGTGTGTCTCACAGGGAGGCTTGCAACGTTAGTAAGCTTTGTTTTTGGTTAAGGTGGTATCTACCAGATTTCTCTTCATCTTTTCCACTTTGTAATTAACAACTTGTCTGGAGTCAACACTTTGAGACTCTTTGACCATCCTGTTTCCCAACAGTCTTTGATCCAATGGTCTTGGTCTCCAGTGGTGATCTTGGCTAAGCCAGTTAGTACTGTGGTTAGTACTGTGGTATATGGTGATTGTAAATGGTGATTTGCTAATTCTATCACCTTCAACGTTTCTTAGCATTCATGGGTAAAGAATAATTTTCCCTTCTTCTCCATCTTTTTAAAAAATGGTTTTTATTATCAACATGGACTCATGGATTTCTTTTTATTCAATATATTATAATCCCTTCTCTCATTCATTTTGATGCTCTAAAGGCTCCCAGTACCATAGCCTTGGAATCAGCCAGTTTTCCTTTCAGTGGAGAATGCTATCTAGAAACCAAGGTCTGGTTTCTATGTAAACTAGTTGGAACCTCATCCCAAGAACAAAAATATGCACCACCTGTCCACCAAAAAACAACATGCATTGCACAAACCATACCTGGGCTCCACCTTGAGAAAAGATGATCTGATTCATTTTCCCTTCTTTCTCATTTCCATGTCTGTATATTCACTTATATTATCCTCCCACAACCAAACACTAATTCATAAACTTTCTCTTTGTTCCCGTGTTCATTGTGATCAAGTTTCTGAGAAGCCGTCTGTCCAGATACTTGATCCTACTGCTTATATCTTTGAAACTGTGATACACACCCACAAAACACCTGTACTTGTTTGCTCTTCTTGTAATGCTTTTTAGTTTTTGAAAGCATCTTTTTTTTTTTTTTTTTTGCGGTACGCGGGCCTCTCACTGTTGTGGCCCCTCCCGTTCCGGAGCACAGGCTCCGGAAGCGCAGGCTCAGTGGCCATGGCTCACGGGCCCAGCCACTCCGCGGCATGTGGGATCTTCCCGGACCGGGGCATGAACCCGTGTCCCCTGCATCGGCAGGCGGACTCTCATCCACTGTGCCACCAGGGAAGCCCTGAAAGCATCTTTATAGCTCATTTTTCTTTTTTTCCTCAAAACTCCGTGAAGTTGGGGGACAGATATATTATTTTCCTTTTACATTTTTAGAAAGTGATGCCAGAAAAGTAAAAGATTTTTTGATAAAAAAAAAAAAAGATTTTTTGATAAGTTTGCATATATATATATTCTTGCATATATATATATATATATATAAATATATATATCCTTGATCCCTAGGTACTATGCTAACAGTTCCCATAGCTGATAAAGCCTGAGCTATGTTCTCATAGTTTAGAAAGCTAGAATTCCTTATTCTGAGTTGAAAATCAAGGCAAATCAACTGTATAGTGAATCGAGAAACGTAAGAAGCATTCCCTTTTTAAAAAGGAAAGATAATAATACACCCATCGACATTTTCCTTCACTACTCTTTTAGTTGATATTCTACACATGTTTTGAGTACCTGCTGTGTGCCAAGTGGTCCTGGAGATATAGCTAGGGTCAAAATAGGTAAAAACCCATGCCCTAAGGAGCTTACCTATTAGGCAGAGGTGATGGTAGATAGGGATAAAGACGATAAAGAAGATAAATAAGGTTATACTGCATTAGAAGGTACAAACAGGGTCACCAAATACAGTTGCACAGGTTGCACACTGCCCGACTCTGTGCCCAATGGTACCATGGAGATCTTGGAGCTAAGCAACTTAGGATGAAACTGACATTAAGTAAGATGGGAAAGGCTGAGGGAAGATCAGTGGTTCTGTGTTTTGGGGCTTTTTTCTTAACTTTATATTGAATGAAGTATACACCTGGAAAAGTGTATATAATGTAATTGTGCAGGTCATGGTAAGTGCTTTATATTTTATACTTTATGCTCTAAACAACTCAGTAAATTCACAGATTGAACACATCTGTGCAAGTAGTATCACTGTCAAGGAAACAAAACATTACCAGCACCTGAGAAGCCCCTAGCATGTTCTTCCAGTCATTAATCCCCCCACTACCATGACTTTTAATAGTACTTATTAGTTTGGGCTGACTTTGTATTTTATAGAACTGAAGTTATACAGTATATGCTTTTTTAATATATGGCTTCTTTTGCTCAAATTATGTTTTTGAGATTCATTCATGTTGTTGTGTGTCGTTACAGCCAGCTTATTCATTTTCCCTGCTGAATGGTAGTCCAGAGTATGAGTATACCACAGTTGGGCATTTGGGTAGCTTTGCAGTATTTGGTTATTATAAGTAGTGCTGCCATGAGGATCCAAGTGCCTGCCCTTTAGTGGACATCTGTAAACATATCTATTAGGTGTATACCTAGGAGCAAAATTGCTGGGTCATAGTGCATGTGTATGTTACACTTTAGTGGACCTTGCCAAAAAGTTAGTCCAGAAGTAACTTAAGTTGGTCCACCAGCAGTGTATGGGAGGAGTGCTGTTTTGATGTGTTAAGTAACATGTCTACTTTATTCAGTGCAATCAGTTATACCACCATACATTGAAAAGAACTGCACCAAAATATTTGGAGACGATTTTGCTAGGTGCCTAGGAAATGGAAATAAACTAACTAAGGTTTATTGGCGTTATTGGCTTTGGTGAAGAAGTTGAATACAAGTTAAATACACTAAAAATAATATCCTACACAATGATAACCAGATTAACAGAATGAAAAAGGGGCCTATTTATGTTGGAAAATACAAAAAAAACGATTACTAATCCTAAACCAGGATGTGTGTGATCTTCATGGTATATCATAAAACTTTATGATCGCTGTAGAGCAATTTCAGTAGATACTTATTATGGTTTCAAAGAGGAAGGCAAATTACTATATCTTTTTAAAAACTTGACAAGATTATTTTTTAAATTTCTTTAAAAACATAAATGGAAAAGAATGGCAAATATTATTATGGAAAGTTAAAGCCTTTGTCATATCAGATACTGAGACATATTATAAAGGAAGAATGATTAAATGTTATGGAACTACACAAAAATTGAACCGAGTCCCAGAACAAAGTAGAGAACCATATATATAATGGTATATAAGGATGTAAGAAGCAGCATGGTAAACAGTGCAGAGAGAATAACATTGAGAGTCTTTGGGGGCTACCCTTCATGGTAAGTGCTTTATATTTTATACTTTATGCTCTAAACAACTCAGTAAATTCAATATTATCATTCCCCATTTTGCAGAGGAGGAACTGAGTGAGTTTCAGAAAAAATTACTTACTCAGGGCCCCATAGATTCTTCCAATGTGGGAGGGCCAAGTCCAATCTGACTTCACAGGAGGAGAGAGCACATCAGAGGGGATGAGATTGAAGGACACAATTTCTGCCCCATAAACAAGACAAAGCGTTAATATTGGTAACTCAAGTTGAACATAAACTCTCAAGTAGATAAGTGAACAAAGGGTCATTTCACAGATAGGCGATAGCAAATAATAGGCAATTGCAAGGGAAATACTCAAGTTGGTTAGTAATCAAAAAACTGCAAACTGAAACAATTTTGCAGTATTATTTTGTACCTTTCTTATTAGCAAAAATATTTTTTTTGATATGATGTGGTTTATAAACATATATACCTTTCCCTAAGATGAAAAATTAATAAGCATATTTGATATCTTGATTCAGGTGATGGTTATATGAGTATATACACACATCAAAGTCATCAAGCTGCACAGTAAGAGTTGTGCATTTTACTGTATATACATCAATAAAAAGGAAAAAAACACTAAAATATGTTAACTGATGAAATCAGAATTATTTGTGAGAAAATAAAGGTGGAAATAATTAGATGCTGCCAAGGTTAAGCTTAGTATAAAACATTCAGCATGGAACTCCCCTGGTGGTCCAGTGATTAGGAATCTTCCTTCCAATGCAGGGGATGCAGGTTCGATCCTTGGTCTGGGATCTAAGATCCCACATGCCGTGGGGCAACTAAGCCCGCATGCCGCAACTAAGACCCGACACAGCCAAATAAATAAATAAATATTAAAAAAAAAATTCAGCATGGTGAGTATAAAGCATTTAGCCCACAAATTTGAAATTCAGCTTCTCTTAAGAGCCAAAGCTCAGAGGAAGTTATGATCACTTACATAACGCACAGTGGTCATTAAGGTAAAAACAAAGCAGCTGCTCGAAGGAACACAGTCATCATTGGTCCTAAAAATCAGAAACTGCTCCCATGTGTCCTTGTAAAGGGATATTATATGAGGTAATGAACTATGTCCTGAACAACACACCTAAAGTTATTAAAATAAAGAGTTTCTGAGGGTTGTTTCTTACGTTGTTTCTCAACATAAGTCAGGGGAGTGATGCCAGAACACAGTTTCTAAAAAGCAGTTTTGGGCTTCCCTGGTGGCACAGTGGTTAAGAATCCACCTGCGGGGCTTCCCTGGTGGCACAGTGGTTAAGAACCCGCCTGCCAATGCGGAGGACATGGGTTCGATCCCTGGTCTAGGAAGATCCCACATGCCGTGGAGCAGCTAAGCCCGTGCGCCACAACTACTGAGCCTGTGCTCTAGAGCCCACGAGCCACAACTACTAAAGCCCATGCGCCTAGAGCCTGTGCTCTGCAACAAGAGAAGCCACCACAATGAGAAGCCTGTGCACTGCAATGAAGAGTAGCCCCCGCTTGCCGCAACTAGAGAAAGCCTGCGTGCAGCAACAAAGACCCAAAGCAGCCAAAAATAAATTTAAAAATAAAATAAATAAATCATACCAAAAAAGGAGTTTTACCTCGGGAAACCTTATGGCTCAGTTTTGTAGGTTTCTGATGATTCTAGCTTAATCCAAGAATAAACTTAGTGAATCTAGAGCGATGGTTCTCAATTGGGGTGCCAAAAGGAACCCTTTGGCCATCTCTGGAGACATTTTTGGTTGTCACAGCTGGTGAGGAGGCTGCTACTAGACTCTAGTGAGCAGAGGCCAGGAATGCTGTTTAATACCCTATAGTGCACAGGACAGCCCCTCCCCCCACTAAGGAATTACCTAACTCAAAATATCAACTGTACTGAGGTTGCAGAATGCTACTCTGAAAGAACAAACGTGTAGTATTCACTGAGACCATCCTCCATAAATATTGCCTCTCACAACTAGCTTGGATGGAAAAGGAGAAAGTACCGGCTTATTTACATAGGGGGAGGAGGGAGTGCAGGTGTAGTAATTATGGCCTGGCCTTCTAGGGGCATGATAACCCCTAGAAAATAGGAAATTGCCCAGGGAAGTATGTTTCTATGGCCTAGCAAGAGCTGCCTTGTTAGATGGTAGGTAGGTATTAAGTGTTGATGCGGCCTCTCCCCCAGCCGAATTGTATAAAAACTAGTCAGCCCATAGCTCTGGGCTTCTCTGGCCTGGCAGAGTCTTCCTTCCATGTAGGTGTGTCCACAGAAGGTATTAGAGAGGCTCCCGGGAGCTGTATCAACTCACTCATTTGTGTCCTTATCCCATTGGTTCTTTGCACTGTTTGCAGGCTCACTGGTAAACTAAGGTGAGAGCATAGAAGCGGCATCCAAGGCCTCATTCTCGACAATTTTTGAACTTTAACCAGACTTTGAAGTCTGGCCCAGCTCAGCAGTGGACACAGTTGACTACCAATGTTAAGAAGCCCCTTTCTGTCCATCTGTAGTCACTGATTCTCTCTGGTTCACATCTTCCCAATGTCACCTCCAGAGGGAGAGAGCTTTCTTCCCTTAGTTCTAATTTGGAAAATCCCTAGGAAGGTCTTTGAACCCTCTTCCATCACTTGCCCACAGAAGGATGATTGTATTTCCATTAGATCCAGTAAGGAGAGAAGCAATTCTCCAAAAGAATGGGATATTCTGTTCAGAAAGGGGGTTGGGGTACGAGGCAGTCGAGACAAATAGATATCCAACCCTCCCGGAAAATACATCAATTTTTTAACAAACTTTTTATTTTGAAATAATTTCAAACTTACAAAAGAGTTGCAAGAATAGCACACACACACACACACACACACACACAAAATGTATGTCTATCAAACCAAATTCACCGGTTGTTGACATTTTCCACATTTGTACTGGTGCTCTCTCTATCTCCCCCACCTCCAAATGTGTGAACCATTTGAGAGTAAGTTACACTGTTTACCCCTAAATGTTTCACGGTATCTTTCTTAGGATAACGGACATCTCTTACAGACCCATATGACAATGATCACATTCAGAACATTTAACATTGAGCCTATACTATTGCCTAATATGCAATCCAGTTGTATCAGTAGTGCCTTTATAACAACTTTCCCTCTTGATCCAGGATAACACACTGCATTTAGCTGTTATAACTCTTTAGTCTCCTTTGCTTTCAAACAGTTCCTCAGCCTTCCTCTGGCATTCATCACACAGACATTTTCGAAGAGTATGGGCCAGATTTTTGTCTCAGGGTTTCTCATGATTAGATCTAGTGATGTATTTTTGGCAGGAATACTACCCAGCGGTGTGCTAGAAGCAGTTAGTACCATCTATGAGAGCCAGTTGTCACATCTCTTCCCAGCTCCATGTTCTGTAATATCATACTGGTTGCTTGAAGTCAGCCATGGTGGGAATGTTCACACCATGGAAATCAACAAATGCTACACATCAGAGCTTGTACCCCCTCCCCCATTTCTGGTTGTGAAGCATTTACATTTAGCAGCACAGCACTGTATGTAGATGAAGTTACGTCCTTCTCAGAACGTATCAGAAGGCACATGATGCTGGTCTTCCCAGTTACTGGTGACATCTCATCCCTTGGTTAAGTTGGTATCTGTCAGGTTTCACCATTGAAAAGTTACCATTTCCCCTTTGTAATTAATTCTCCCCTATAGAGAGATCCTTTGTGATTATGTAAATATTCTGTTTCTCATCTAACTTTCACCCAATAGCTTTTACTTATTGAAAAGTACTGCCTGAATCAATTAGTACTATGCCTGTTGCAAATTGTAATTTTTTTATCTCTTTTATTTCTTCTACATTTATTTGTTGCTGTTCTGCAGGTCATTTTTGTTTTGTTTTTTTGGTAGACTTAACCCTTAAATAGATGATTAGTAGTAGACTTGGAAACAAACAGAGGTTTCTCAACGTTTTGTCAAGTAGTTCTCCATCTGAAGTATTTGTGACCAAGTTATGAATGTTCGTAGCTATAGTGCAGAATAAGTTTCCATGGAGTACTATCAATACAGAAAATGCAGAATGCGTCTTCAGAAATAGTTTTCCCATTCTATGTGAGCGTGTATGTTTGATGGTGACATACTATCCTACCAACAGTGGAGGTGGCATTTGGAGTCATTTTTCTGATCTTACCTGATTCCAGTTTTTACCAAAAGCATGCCTTTAGGACATTCCTGGTGAGATTTGCACTGGCGTTAACTAAAGCACGGTGAGGTCGAAAGAGTCCAGGGTCAACATGTGCTGTGGGATTGAGTAGTCCACTTCTTGCCCCTGGCCCTCAGTGCCATCATCTGTAAAATCATAGGAGTCGTATTTTCACAAAAGTCCCTTTCAAGTTCTAAAACTTCCTTTTATTCTGCTTTCCTACTTGGGAGTCAAAACCCAGAGTCCACCTCGTTAGCATGATGTCTTGGTCAACTGAGCCGACCAGTCAAGGACCAAAAGTGAGATGTCGAAGGTGGAGCCTGAACCCAGTGACCTCGTGATTGGATCCATAATCCTGTTAAATGAGCTTTGGGACTATAGCACCAGCACTTGATAACTGTTTCACGTTACCTCTGTGCATTCAGCCACATCCCCTGCTTCACTCCTCTGCTTCTCTTTGTTTATCCTTGACAATCATGGAAACCCACTGAAGGATCCCATTACCTCTGCCTTTGAGGTGATCCCTTTCTCAAGTGTTAGCTTTCCCAGTACCTATAAGGTTACCTCGGTTGCCATGGTTGTAAGTAAAGGAAATGTTCTATCCAAGAGCAGACTGCAGTTTCTAAAGAAGTTTTACCCTTCAGACATGAAACTCCAGAGTTCTGTACAAGTCTTAATTAAATTTCACCATATGAAATCGCTGAGAACCAGGCAAAATAGTATTTTCTTGATGAATCCATTGTTTGGTGAACTCCACGCACAAGTCAGGTAACCTTGGCAGTCAGTTTTAGAACTTAAAATATGTTGCCTTGTATTTCCAGAACAGTGGTTAACTGAAAGGTGAGGTGGGGCCTAAGATGTGTAAAAGAATGTGGGGCTTTGCCAAACCACTCATTTTCCTCTCTTTCTGGAACGAGATTTCTCAAAGGCCCTACTGTTCCGTCCCACCATTGCCTTCCTCCACCAGAATTGTGTCGGGGCCACTGGTGTAGGTGAAAAAGTCCACAGGCAAGCTTCGTATTTGCCTGCCCTCTCCCCTGGAGCTGTCTGAGCCTGGTACTTTTCATGCGTTAGCTCCTCATTTCAGCATTTTTAATATTTGATGACCCTTCCAATGTAGAGAAATATTTGGCAACTTCCTTGAGAGTATCTGTTTGAGGTCTTTTAATTTACTAAACTGAAAAGTTGGTGTCTAAAATATTGTTCCAGTGACTCATCTAAGGTTCTGAGGACGCAAAGGGGTCCCAGGGTGTCAGAGGCGTTGGCAATAATTTTCAATATACTTTATACATCTGCAGTTTTTTAAAAAAAAAATTTGATCTAACGCACTTCGCCTCTTCTCTCTGATTTTAAGACAGATTTGACTTTAACGAGTTCAGGTCTAATTTAAACTCAAACATGTTCTTGAGTTCCCCTGTGAAGCCCTCACCCCCATGCCCCACATGAGTTTCTATTTCTTTGAAGATAAGGAATTTAGCTTTTCTAAAATTTAATCTCGATCAACACCCACCTCACCTGTTGGATTAACTGCTTCATCATCTTTCACCAGATTAGAAAACGACTGTCTCTTGCCTGAAAGACAGAGGGCAATTGATTTCTGCAATCAACCTGGCTTCTCTTTGATTTTATAATCTGTTTCTAGAGATTATAGGCGAGCTTTGAATTCCAAGGCTCTGGGCCTGTCAGCTTTTGAAGCGAAAAACTTTGAAGCAGATCCACTGCCTCAGGTTTCAGAAGGGATACTTAGTTGTTGGAGGATGAAATATAAGGGAAACACAGGTAATTATCACTGTTGACATTGTAATATCCCAGGTTTGGGGTTTGTTTATTTTATTTTATGGCTTCTAAAAAAATTATTGTTATTAGTTTTGGGGGTTTTTTTTGTTGTTCTTGTTGTTTTTTTGAGAAGCCCGATCAAATCACTTGGCCACTTGAGAGAAAAGCATAAACCTTCCAGAAATTCTCACTGAGCTAACTGCTTCTATAAACCTACCTAGTGTGCATTTACTTTAAAACTACTTAATTACTCACCACTGATGCACTTGGTATAATTAGAAAACTCTCCAGCTCAGATTTAACAGGTAGAAAGGAGAAAGAAAAAAAAAGTGTAGGGCAATTTCCAGACCCATGTTCTTAAACACTATGCACTTTCAAGTACTAATTATATAGGATTTATGCAAGGAGGGGGTTATATGGTATTGTTTTAGCATGTGTTAATGCTTATAAGCTAGCATCTCACCAAAAAAAAATTTTTTTTAATAAAGACCCTGCTCTACTACTCAATGTTGTAATTTATCACATAATGCAAGAATGGTATTTACATATGTCATCACATTTAACAAAATAAATGAAGGTGCATGTGAGTGTTATTGATAGAGGCAATACCCTGACACAGTTATGCATCCGTACCAGGCAACTGAAGAAGTATTCCTGTTAGTGACAGCCTCAAACTCATATTTTTCTTTGGGATCTTAAAGGCTTTAAAAATAAAATAGTGGAGGGCTTCCCTTGTGGCGCAATGGTTAAGAATCCATCTGCCAATGCAGGGGACATGGGTTCAGTCCCTGGTCCAGTAAGATCCCACATTACGTGGAGCAACTAAGCCTGTGCACCACAACTACTGAGCCTGTGCTCTAGAGCCTGTGTGTCACAACTACTGAAGCCCGTGCGCCTAGAGCCCGTGCTCCGCAGCAAGAGAAGCCACCGCAATGAGAAGCCTGCGCACCGCAATGAAGAGTAGCCTCCGTTTGCCGCAACTAGAGAAAGCCTGCGCACAGCAACGAAGACCCAACGCAGCCAAAAATAAATAAATAAAATAATTTTTTTTAATAAATAAAATTTTTTAAAATAAATAAATAAATAAAGTGGTGGTGGGGAGGGTCGAGTGAGTACCAGATTTCCTTCTGGGAATGAAAATGTTAAAAAATAGAAAAAATAAAATAAAATCATGGGGAAATGATAAATTAGGGTTCATCAAACTTCAGTATAAAGCAACAGAATTTTTATCTCAAGCATTTTCTGTAACTGGTTCTTTTTTTTAATTTTTAATTAATTTATTTGTTTTTGGCTGCATTGGGTCTTCATTGATGTGCGTGGGCTTTCTCTAGTTGCGGCGAGCAGGGGTCTACTCTTCGTTGCGGTGCGCGGGCTTCTCATTGCGGTGGCTTCTCTTGTTGAGGAGCACGGGCTCTAGGCACGCGGGCTCAGTAGTTGTGGCTCACGGGCTTAGTTGCTCCGCGGCGTGCGGGATCTTCCTGGACCAGGGATCGAACCCGTGTCCCCTGCGTTGGCAGGCAGATTCTTATCCACTGCGCCAGGGAAGCCTTGTAACCTGTTCTGAAGGCTTACATTTTCTCTACAAGAGTATAAATATTAATTCAATAATGTCTCATTGACACAGAAGTAGAACTTATATCTTTTATAATATTTGCATTGTGTGTGTACCAAAATAACTGCTATGACACAGGAAAACACTGAGCAAACTAATCTAAGAAAATCAGAGCTTCAAAATGAACTTGGAGAGGTAAAAATTATTCATTTAGAAGCTGTCTGAATTTTCAGTTTCAAAGTCATGTGTGTTCCTTCCAGAATACTGCTCTCAAAACACAATTTCCCACAGCTAATTAAAGTGCTGGCGCGCGCGCCCTCTCTCTCCCTCTCTCTCTCTCTCTCTCTCTCTCTCTCTCTCTCTCTCTCTCTCTCTCTCTCTCTCTCTCTCTTTCTCTCTCTCTCTCACACACACACACACACACACACACACACACACAATGTGGCTTCCCCTTAACCCTGGATACGTCTCTCCACGCCCCCCTCCCTTCCCCCTGCAATGGTATGATCTGCGTTCAATCCTAAACTGAAGGTACCAAGCTGTGACAGCTTCCCCAACTCCACAGCCATTTGCTACGACCTAGGGCAGCCTGTGTTCAGTGATGCTTTCCTTTTCCACCGACAGGGGCAAATCGAAGTAGACAGCGAAACTATCTTCAGGTTAGCGGCGCTTATTTTACAGGTAAGAACTGATAAACTGCCTCTTACCCGCTCCTTTTGTTTGTTGGGTTTTGTGAACTGCCTGCACTTCTGAAACTTTTGCATGGGCCAGTGGCTGACGGCTTTTTAAAGCCTCCTGGTTGTTTGCCGGTATAAGATGTGAGCCACTGTTTTCTGTTTTAGTGTAGATTGCATGAGCGAGAGAGTGATATGTCTCAGAAGAAAATGAAACTTAGACTTCGCTGAGGAAGAAGAGTTAAGACCGTATTGCTGGCAAAGAGCTCCAGGTGGCTTGAATTTGGGAGGCTGCAGTTGTTACAACAGCTGTAATTTGCATTTAAATTTAGTAACTTTTGTATACTTTTTCTTGAGGTGGAGTTAAAGAGCCCTTTAATTCTTAAAGGCACACATAGCTGAAAAAGCAGTGTGTTCCATGCTGGTTTAAAAAAAGAAAACAAATGGCATGTGTTGATTTACCTGTGTCATGGTTTAAACTGTCTGGGGCCAGACTAAAAAGTGTGCTGCTCCGAAGGACAGGCGTTTATCTCGTGATCTTCAAAACATTAAAGGAGAAATAATCATCTATGCTTTTTCGGATAGATTTGTCTCTTCTGTTAAAAACAAGAAATAATTATTGGGTAATAGCGATTTCTTAAATGCCACATTCTTCTCCAGGGTCACATGTATGGAAGGTGTTATTTGTGAAAAAGTTTTCAAAACAAAACTCAGCATTTTAAGAGGGGAAAGTGATCAGGAGTACAGTTCTTTTAGCTTAATCACCATCAATACAAATTGATCATCTATATTTGTTTTTTATTTCAGGAAGCCAAAGGGGATTACACCAGGTATGGTTCCTTTTCGAATATTACTATGCAAAATAACTCTAGCTGAATCTTTTAATGCTATTTTAAATAACAATGGATGCAAAGCAAAAGAAAGTATATCCCCAGGCGAGAGACTGAGGTCTCTTTCCTCTTCAAATAGAGACCTATTCTTTTTGTGAATGAATCCGGGAATGAAGCTTTGCAAGCCAGAGTGACAGCAGATTGTACTCAGAAGTCCTCCAAAGTTCTATTTTCCATCGCCTGTTAGCAAGATGAAGAAATCTATAAAAAACTTGGGTAGCCCGTGCTGATTTTTTACATTTATAATAATCCTGTGTTTAAAGAATTATACCGTAAGCACAAAAAGATTAAATCCATCAGCTGCTTAGTTAAGGGATTAATAGGGGCTTTCTTTTTGCAGCTGCCCTAAAGGGGCCTCACCCTTCATATATTTGACCTAACAGTTGTATTGTTGCCACCGAGGCACTTACTGGTTCTAACTGCCTAACTGGCCAAATCGTCAGAGAGTGTTTATATTTGAATTCACCCTCTATCTGCTCCATTCTGTTCTTTTAATGCAATAGTTGCGTTGGGGTAGTAGAAGGGGTTAAAGGTGGAGGCAAGACCTCCAATTCGAAGCAGCTCACAGGCCAACGACCCACAAAGCCTCGCCTCTACAGTGTTAATGTTCCACTGCTGGTAAACCTTACCTGTAGATTATTTACAGATCAACTAGTACTCATTCCCAGCCAAGGCTTTGACTAGTGCGCTCCTGAACAGGCTGATAACCAGGTAATGCCTTCCAGGCTTGAAAACGTCCACTCATGGAGTCACGCTTCACCTCAGAAACTCCAAGCACTTTCCACATCTGCCCATTTAATGCGGTAGAATGACCGAGGCTCCCACTTAACAGGCCATGATCCACTCACCACACTCTCCTTTTAGCTCTGTTTTGTGCTATATTATTTTTTTTTAAATTTTAGGTTAGGAAATATGCTTTGAAGGAATCATAAAGATCAATGAACACCAAACTTTTTTTAATTAAAAGAAAATGTCAGAGCATGAAAAGAGGATAAATTAGTCTCTAGGTCATTAACATCAAGAGCGGCTGTGTTCTCCACTGTTGTCTTCCCTGGAGGAGCCATGTTTCCTAGGAAGATCAGATATGTGAGGAATTCCATCGTGTAGGGGGTGAGTCTGAAGTTGATTTATAAATGAGGGCTTCTGAGCCAACAGCTCAGCCTCTGCTGTCTGTGAACCGCTAACCCTTCCTCCCCCACTTTCTCCCGGTCAAGCGTGTGATGGACACCCTCTGAGCTTCATTTCCTCATCAGGAAAATGGCACCTCCTTCATAGGTCTGTTGTGAGATTAATTGTATGTAAACATTGCCCAGGGCGGTATCTGGCATGTAGCAAGCTCTCTATACACTTTGGCTATTATTATTAACTATTATAGTATCATTATTGCCCTCATCATTATCATCCTGTCCCATCTCTTGGCAACCTCTGAAGAGGCTTTTGAGATGTAGGAGGGTCTGAAGAAGCTGTAATCACGTGTCAGGGGAAAGAATCAAAGAGAAAGACTGATTCCACAAAGCTTCCTTAGGGAAGATCGCTTGCCTATGGCAGGAGAAGGCTTAGAAGGAACGGTCCTTGGGTAGTACAGACGTTTTAGCCCTAAGATTTCAAGGTTGGTGAGTCAGTCTGGCCAAGCACAGACCAATCCTTTCCCTTAATTTCAGTGTGTTCCTGGTGGTTTCCTGAGTGATTACTAGACTAAAGA
The DNA here is from genome assembly GCF_963924675.1 of Phocoena phocoena. Lineage (NCBI taxonomy): Eukaryota > Metazoa > Chordata > Mammalia > Artiodactyla > Phocoenidae > Phocoena > Phocoena phocoena. The sequence continues at coordinate 21,141,516 of NC_089228.1, forward strand.
AATGGAGGACACTGTTTTGGAATTGTCTAAACCACACTGAGTAGTAGAAGGAGCTTGGGACTAGGAATCAAGAAACTAGCACCGTGACCCTGAATGCCCTCTGTCCGTCCTCAGCCTCGGTTTTCTCATCTGTAAATTGGGATTAAGGAAAATGGGACTTGGCAGGGTAGTTTTGAGGCTACGAATGGTGTTTAAGGACTTTGTAGATTACAGTTTGTTTTACGAGCATTCGTTATTGCTGATGAGGGTGAAAGAAAGAATAGGAAATGTGAACTTTTGTTATTGGGTATATAATGAAGCAGAATTCTGGTTGACTGTCACCGCCCCTTCCCTATCTGATCTCCTCCTCCCCTGAATGGAGAGGGTATATTTTTCCTCCAAAGTTCTGTTATAAAACTAATTTAAGAAAATCAGGCCAAAAATTTAAAAATACCATGCAGCGGTGTGGTGTAGTGATCCGAGTAAAGACGCTAGAACCAGAAAGCCTCACCCAAATCCCAGGTCTGCCACTTATTACCTGTATAATCTTGAACAAGTTATTTAAACTCACCAAGCCTCAGTTTCCTCATCTGTAAAATGGGATTATACTAACAGTATATACCCCACAGAATTGCTATGATGACTAAATGAATTAATATATACAAAGTACTTAGAACGGTTCCTGCAGTCTCCACTTTCATATTCCATCAAATTGATGGACATAATTTATCACTCCCCTGTTGTCTTAAATATGAATTGTTTCCCATTTTTTGCTGATATAAATAATGCTTTGATGAACATCTTTGTGTAGTTGGGATTGGGGTTGTCTGTGATTTTTTTTTTTTAAAGAGTTTTTGATTTGGACCATTTGTTAAAGTCTCTTTTGAGCTTGTTACAATATTGCTTCTGTTTTATGTTTTGGTTTTTTTGACCCTGAGGCATGTGGGATCTTAGCTCCCCAACCAGGGATCGAACCCGCACCCCCTGCATTGGAAGGTGAAGTCTCAACCACTGGACCTCCAGGGAAGTCCCTGTGATTATTTTCTTAAGTGATGTTTCTCAGGTGGGGAACAAGCAAAGGGAAATTCCTCAAAGGAGGCAAAGTATGAAGCGCTGAAATGGAATTTATGCGTTCTTGATACCGCTAAACTAAAATTATACAAACTTCATAGCTTTATCCAGTGACGTCTCCTAAATGCCTGAAATGGGTCCGCACCCATCTCGGCAACTGGGATGCAGAGGTACTTAGGCAGGGGCCTTCCTTCCAGAGAAATTTGACTTTCTATCAAGAGCTACCTCAGTGGCAATTCTGAATTCCACTTCTCTGTTTGTTTACATGTCAGTGGCTGCAGCTCTTAGCTTTTAGAACGTCACTGAGGTTTGATTGTGGATCAGAAAAAGTCCCCAATTATTACCCTCCTAGACTAGGGCAATGTGGCTTTTTCAATTAAGACAGTGATTGATCACCTAATTCTTGAGGCTGCTGTGGTCCACCCACTCCTCGTGAATATGATCTTCTTTCTCAAATTTAGAATTTCCAAAGCTGAACCTGCCACCATCCCAGCCCCCAGACCAACTCCTCCTCCAATGTCTCCCCTTGAGTAACCACCATTCTCTCTTGAATCATCTCCAAGGATTTTCTCTTTTCCCTCCCACCTTCTTGTCCATCTGTCAGACAGCTCCCTTCTTTCCTTGTCTTTATCAGAATGCTGGCTTTCTCAGCCCTTAGTCTCCTCCACTCAGCCTGACTGTAAAAGTATGTGTGTGTGTGTGTGTGTGTGTGTGTGTTGTTTCTTTGACTGCTTTCTGTGACATTATTTTAAAAGTCAATGCCTGATTTCATTCAATTCCCACCACAGTTGTTATCATCACCATTTAACAAATTAATAGATGGAAATTTTAGGGCCAAAGAGACTATGTCACATAGCCAGTAAGTTCCCAGATCTGTTCTGATTCCGTTGTATACTACCACCTGCACATAACCCCCTGGTATCTTACTAAGACATAAATGCGATCATTGTTGTTGACTTCCAGACACCTCTTACAGTTTCTCGTTGCACAGACACCCATCTTCCAAAACCCTAACTTGGCATTCAAGGCCCCCCATAATCTGCATTATACATTTTAACCTCCCACACTCTACTGCTCATACACCTTAACATCTGTTCCTGCCTCTCTTCTCTTTTCTTCACATGCCTTCACTATTTCGCCTTTATGGCTTTGCTCAAACTCTTCTTCCTAGAATGCCTTTAAAAACAACAGTCCTCCCCTATTTTGTTTCCTGCCCTGTTTCCTTGAGTATTTTAAGTTAACATTATCATGACCAGTAGGAAACCTTGCTCTCTGAAAGTTAATTAAAATAGTGGCATGGGGACTTTTTTCTTTAAATAGTTGACAGCCTGAATTTCCAAGTCAGCCCTTAAGCTGCAAAGATAACAAGCTACTCGGGTAACACAACACAGACAAACACAGGATTCCTGAAAGCTGACACGGCAAGGAGGCAAGGTTTCATCACTGAGCCAGCCGCAAATGAGTTTGTAAAAGCAAAGCATTTTCTTTTCTTTTTAAGATCCTGAAAGGTGGAAATTACTAAGGGAACTATGTGACTAGGGCACTTTTTGCTTATAAGAAAGAGTGAGTGACTACAATTTACAGTCCGGTACTGGGTCACCATGAGGGCATATTGTCACCTAGCTTCAAATGGGAAGGAATAATTCACAATTTACAGCTGTGCTACTGGGGACAGCTGTTTTCCCATGGGAGAGGAACTTCTCTGGATGCCTTGAGAGTAGTTAATGAACGGAGTGGGGAACAAGCAAAGACTTTAAAGAACTTCTACTCTTACACCTCTAGAGCACTTGAAGCTCTAAAATATCATTCCATTTCCGGGACCTTTAAAATCAGTTACAGTGATAAAAATGGCAGCTCCCGTGGGCTAGGTGCTGTGCTGAGTATGTCCTTATTCACATCAATGGGGAGGCAGGAGTGAAGACAAGAGCTTTGGAATTTAATTGCCCAGGCACTTGCTGTATTACTGTGGGTAACTAACCTCTCTGGAACTCAGTTTCTTTGTCTCTATTACTTGGTATTACTATTATTATTGTTAATATGTTTAACCTTTCCACCAATCCTGTGATAACAGGCGCCACTGGTATCCCCATTTTACCGAGAGGGAAACAGCTTTGGAGGGAGTAAGTAGCTGACTCTCGAGGTCACATGGCTTAGAGAGTGGCCCAATTAGGACTCCACGCCTCGTGCTCTTCACCTTTGTCAGGAGTCTCCTTTTTTGTATCTCCTTTTTTTGTATTTAATGTAAGAATCATTACCTTCCTTGCTGGCAGAATAAAGAAGGCTGACTTGACAGAAATTTAACGTTTCTGTCTGATTTCAGGCCAGGGCTGTAATGAATCAGCAAAACACTTTTGTGAAAAACCTATTAAGAAATGGCTTTTCTCTCTCCTGGTGTCATGACTCTATGTTAAGGTTTGACTTAAAGATACAAATAGGTTCTTTTATTAATCAGTTCAGCGCATTAATATTTCATTTATTTTTAATGATTTGTAAATAATTCTACGTGTCAGGCTGTTTAACATGTTTTACAAACGTTAACTCATTAATTGTCTCCATCCATGAGGTTGGTGGAATATTATTCCCACGTTACAAGTGAGATTAAGAAATTTTGTGTGGATTATATTACCATATTATGGTTTAACATTTCCCCATGGCTTGGCCAGATGTTTAGAGTTGCTGTGTTGAATAAACAAACAACATAAGAACACATAGGGAACCGCAGACAAATAAGTGTGGGAAATACGTGGTTAAAAGCTAAACAAAGTTCTTTTCGATGAAGTTCGAATCTGCTCATGTGCATGGCGGGTCTCCCAGAAGTAGACACATAAACAGTGTTTCCAACACTTATTTGTCCCTGATGTGTGAGCCTCCTGCCAGACCAGTGTTCTACGGACTTCACTTTGTGAAGCAGGGGATTATTTATTTGCTGAAAGCTCAGTATTAAAATGCCTTTAAAAGATAAGCAGTTTTGGCAAACCTTTTCTTGGTACTCCTTGCCAGATTATTGCATCCCTCGATTTTAATTCCAGTAACTCTTGGGGTAAACATTCATCAAGTTCTGAACTTGCTTTTTCTGAAGAGCCCTGAATTTGGAAGGAATCATCCATCCCATACAGTGGGTGCTTTTTCATCTGCTCTGTGCAGAGAATGTTAGGGCTGCCCAATATTATGTATTGGAACCCTCATTTCATAGCTGATGAACTAACAAGTGACATATCCATGACAGTTCAGGTTGACAGGACCAGACCTACAGTCCCCAGGTCTCCCTGACCATCTCAGATTTACCATTTTGTCTTACACTTGTATCAGGAGGCCTCCATGGATCCTTGCTGTCCCTGATAGAAGGCAGTGAGGACAGCAGGCAGTGGACTCTACCATGGTAAGTGGTGTTATCACTGGAGTGGCCCCGAGTCTAATATTAGTCACTTGAGGACATAGCTTAAGAGGGAGAAGGCCGGAAATGAGCACTCAGTCAGCAGTGCCTTTGGAATACCTTGTCTTCTTCTCATTGCTCGACCCTATTCACTCCTGTAGATCGAACACCTAATACCTACAACGTGAGAGGCTTTGGACCAAGCGAGGGCTGTGATGGAGGCAGACTGAGTTTCCGGCCTTCCTTTTATTCCTGAGCCACGGTCCTTCTACATCCTTTATAAGAGACACTGGAGAAAGGCCTGGGCCCTGGACTGAGACAGGCAGGCATGAGGTTGAGTGAAACAAGCCCTCCTCATCTGCTCGTGGTGTGACCTTGAGCCAGTTTTAAAGCCATCTGAACCTAAGGTCCCTTTTCTTTTGGAGATTCGTTGTGAGGATTGAGTGAGATCAAGCACCTTGCAGGGTGCCCGGTACAGAATGGAGACTTAGTACTTGGGAGTCTGGTTCCACTAAGTCCCATGTAGAGATGCATTTTAGATGATGTTGCTGTTGTTGTTTTACCATCTTAGCCATTTGTAAGTGTACAGTTCAGTGGCATTAAGTACATCCACACTGCTGTGCAACCATCACCGCATCCGTCTCCAAGATTTGTCATCTTGCAAAATGGAAACGCTGTGCCCATTAAGTGATAACCCCTCTCCCCTCTGCCCCCAGCCTCTAACAGCCGCCATTCTACTTTCCGTCTCTATGAGTTTGCCTTTTCTGGGTGCCTTATGGAAGTGAAATCATGCAGTTTTTGTTTTTTGTTTTTTGTTTTTTGTTTTTTTGTGGTACGCGGGCCTCTCACTCTTGTGGCCTCTCCCGTTGCGGAGCACAGGCTCCGGACGCGCAGGCTCAGCAGTCATGGCTCACGGGCCCAGCCGCTCTGCGGCACGTGGGATTCTCCCAGACCGGGGCACGAACCCGTGTCCCCTGCATCGGCAGGCGGACTCTCAACCACTGCACCACCAGGGAAGCCCCAGTATTTGTTTTTTTTGTGACTGGCTTCTTTCACTCAGCATGGTGTCCTCAGGGTTCATCCATTGTATGTATATACCGCTTCGTTTAGCCATTCATCCATGGATGGATACTTGGGCTACTTCCACTTTTGGACTCTTATGAGTAATGCTGATATGAACAAATATAGGTAAACATCTCTTTGAGACCCTGATTTCAGTTCTTTTGGGAAGAGAGATGCATTTTTAAGAAGAATCCCTGGCTTCCAGATAGTTAAGTATATTCTGCTGTTCATTGGAGTGGGGATTGGGGTGAACGCATAGGAATTGGGGATGGATATCAGATCCTTGTTCTAAATCATCAGATCTTACTTACCAAAATTAATACTTGAGGAGCCCAATACTTACATTAAAATATTGTTGTAGGTGAATATTTATTGACATGGAAAAATGATTACAATATAGGAAGTAGGAAGAAAGCATAGGTATTATCCATTTTTATTAAAAAATTATATATACCAATATGTTCAAATACGTGATACAGATATAAAAACTGGTCCTTAAGTAGTAGCATCGTGCAGGAGCCCCTAAATTTTTTTGTTCATACAGCCCCTTTCATTCTCAATATGCATATACTTTTAATTATTTATTTAATTATATAGTTATGTACACGTAGAACTATATTGACATCACATACACTATAAAATATTCTCAAAAGAGTAATGTATCAAAAGGAAAGAGATAGAGTAACATGTTCCAAGAATGAATAAAAATAAATATCATTAGAAGTTCTAGTATTGGGAGTTCCCTGGCAGTCCAGTGGTTAGGACTCGGCGCTTTCACTGCTGGGGCCAGGGTTCCATCCCGGGTCGGGGAACTAAGATCCTGCAAGCCACGTGGTGCAGCCAAAAAAAAAAAGAAAGAAGTTCTAGTATATTCTTTCTGCACACCTACAGATCTCTCTACCACATAGACTGTTGTAGAGTAGATTCTGAAGTTAGACAAAGCTGAACTGGATTCCAGAGCCCACTTCTCACTGGTGAATAATCTTAGCTGAGTTACTGAACATCTCCAAGCTGCAGTTTTCCATCTGTAAGTGGGAATAATTAGAGTTCTTTTATAAAAAAAATTTTTTTATTGAGATATGGTTTTTTTTGAGGTATGTACTGTTATATTAGTTTCAGGTATAGAGCATAACGATTCAGTATTTGTATATATTGCAAAATGATCACCGCAATAAGTCTGGTTAACATCCAACACCACACATAGTTACAAAACTTTTTTTTTCCTTGTGATGAGGACGTTTAAGATCTGCTCTCTTAGCAGCATTCAGATGTACAGTACAGTGTTAATAGTGCATTGTGCACTGCCTGGTTTATGGTAGGGGTAAAAAAAATTAAGCTGGTACTATTGTCATGACTAACAGTTGTCTCGGGATGGTGGGGATAGAAATGTTTACAATTTTCCTTCTTTGCATGTCAGTGTGTTTTCATTTATTGAAAATGAAGATACAGTGCTTACGTAAGAATTCTTTTAAATGTTATTTTGTCTTGTTAAAAAACTCAGAGCTTAGCACAGTGACCTACAGATCTCCTGCACTGCATCCTTTTTCAAAATGAATGTAAGATTCATGGAACACTACCCACTTGGCCTAACGGAAACTTCCCAAACCAAGGCTTAAAGCCCTTCCCTGCCACCCCAGAGCACCAAGCCTGTGATTTCCCACCCCCCCACCTCGTATATGGGAGGCCCTGTCCAGAACCTGCTGGCCCCCAGGGGCCTGCGCGCCTTTGTGAACAGGCTCATTCAGTTCTCAGCACAGGCGCCTGAGGCTGGGCAGGCAGAAAGGAAGCAATTAAGACAGTGGAAACCTACCAGGGAAAAAGCTGTTGGCAGGGCAGACTTCATGGATGTGTGATCTGTGCAGTCACACAGGGCCCCCTGCTCGGAAGGACCCCACTCTTGGTTTGATGCTCTTCTGTCTTGAAATCTTGAAATTCTCCATGATTTTTTCACAAAGAAGCTCCACATTTTGATTTTTCACTGGGCCTTGCAAATTGTAGCTTGGTCCTGGCTGTTGAAAACTGTAAGGCATTGAGAAGGCCCCGGTGTTGAATGGATTGTTAAAGAAGGGGTCCTCTTGTAGGTATCTAAACGGGTACTCCATTGAGGAAGCTGGAACCACACAGAATTCTGCAAAACAGCCTTTTTGCATATATGTCTGGGAACCTCTTACCCTTTTCTGATTTCACTATGTTTGATCTCCCAGGTCTGAAGCACGGGGAGTAACAACCTTGACTTCATAAGGGCTCTGTGAAAATCGAGAGAGAAAATGCACGTGAAAGGGTTACAACAGTGCCTAGCACCTGGAATACTCATTTTTAAAAGCTTCCTAAATATTCAGTTGCTACCCTGGTATCAACAATATGAGCTAGGTAGTATCATTATGCTCATTTTATTTTTTAAATATTTTTCCTGATGTTTACATTTTGTACTTCATTTATTTATTTATTTGTTTTTGGCCACACCCTGCGGCATGCAGAATCTTAGTTCCCTGACCAGGAATCGAACCCACGCACTCTGCAGTGGAAGCGTGGAGTCTTAACTGCTGGACCACCAGGGAAGTCCCTAGCCTCATTTTATAGATGAAGATACTGAGGTTCAGAGAAGTTGAGTAACTTGCCCAAGTCATACAGCTGGTTACCATATGGAGTTAGGGTTTGAACTCAAGCCATCTGATGGCAGAGGTCATGCTTTTTTCACTCCACCATCGTGCACCCTGCTTTCATCATCATCGATTAGGTGCCAGGTATTCCTGTGTACTTTTATCATCTGCTTCTCAATTTATAGCCGTTGAGATCCTCATTCTGCAGATGTGGAGACAGACGTAGTGATCACGGTCACATATCTGTTCCACATATGGTGGTGCTTGGATTTTAACCCCCATCCTCTGAATTTCTCCTCAGCCTTTCCACTTGATAATTCCTCAAGAGTGAATCCAAAAGATGTTTCACAGTATCTACTGCTTTGGGCTGATAAGTTAGACTTTGGCGAACTCTTGGACCCACATGCCAGACAGTTCTTCATAGCTTGTTTCTGGCAGCAATGGAATGTCATCAGCGCTGGCTCAGACCTTGGAATCTCACTGGGTTCCCCCCAACTCCTGGCAACCACCATTCTACCCTCTGTCTCTATGAATTTCTAAAATGTTTTTATTTAAAATATTTACACATTTTCATGTTAACCTAATTCTCAGCCAAAGTCATCCTTATGGATTACATTTCTTCTAAAAGAGTTGAAGTTTCAGAGTAGACAGGATCAGAATCCTTGGCAAGCTGACTAATGTTTAGAAAAATCTCTCATCACATTTTCATTATTATTAGAAATTCTTTAGACTTAAAAAAAAATGTAGTTTGACGGTTGATCCCTATCAAGCACGCAGATGGACAGAGTAATTCGTCCTTTGTTACAAGTTAGGCCACAGACAAAAATTTAACAGCAACGGAATTCTAGCTGAATGGACGCTGTGTTCCCCAGAATGCACACCGGTCTCTTGTCTCTTTGGTGGAGTGCTGAGGTGGGGGGGATCTGACACAAATTCCGTGGATTGGTCATGATGTTGGAAGAGCAAGTTTCAAGGCTGAAATTCCACCAGTTACTGGGGGTTCTGTTGAACCAATCCTAAAGCCACTTACAACCTGGGACTTGCCAAGTCCCTTCCAAAGTTCTTTTCCCATGTGGTTTATTACCAGCCCTTAGGGTTGCCAGATTGAGCAAATAAAACAAACAACGAATAACTTTTTGAGTGTGTGTTCTAAATATTTAATCTGGCAACTCTTATCTAAGATCGCCCACTGGGGATTCTTCTCAGTGGTAGCAATCCACCCGCAGCCTGTTCTGAGAATGGTAGAAATACAGTGTTTATAATTGTTGGTTTCATGGGCTGTGATCAGAACTGAAGGAACACATTTATTGAACATAGGCAGGTGCCTTCATAGCAGCATGGCTTCATAGCGTCTTCCCAAGAACCCTATAAAACAGGTCACTATCCCTGTCTTTATAATGAGGAACCGAGGCTCACAAAGGTTAGTTTATCTAAGACCACAAACGTCCTACAAACATGGAGACCTGGGACTGTATCCAGTTCGAAGTCCTTACCTTATTACTGCACATTACAAGTCTAGGGCCAGCTGGTAGGCTGCTCTGTAGATTTGCTTCTAAGTATGTGGCAGCTTTGCAGTAGCCTGTGTCCCAACCCTGGCTGCCCATGTGCCAGCTCTGGTGGGACAGTGGGCAGCCAGGTGACCTCTCTAAGCCTCAGTTTCCTTATCTGTAAGTTAGAAATAGCACCTACATCTACGTTCGCCATAAGGATTAAATGGGTTCTTTTTTTTGTATTTTGTATAAGGAAAATGCTGAGCACTTGTCTGCCACACAGCACATGCCCAGGACAGTCTCCTTTAAAGCCACGAGTTTCATTTATTGTCCTGTGAAGGGGCTGAGTGGTCGGAGGGAGCTGCAAACCAGAGGCAGCCTAGAAACGTGTGCTTACGCCTGATCCCCAGGGAAGGAGCTTCAACGGGTTAAGATGAATGGAGGGCATCCCTCCTTCTCCCAGAAGTGCTGGGGAGCATCCCTAGCTTAAGGGGGAGGCCAGGAGAAGGGCTCCTTTCAGGTCTCACTTTCCGCTCTGCAAATGGTGACCACCTGATTTGGCTTGAGGCGTGATCAAGAACTGTTTAAATGCGGTGGGAAGAAAATTCCAAGATTGGAAAGACCCTGTGACTTGGGAGGGGAGGGGGCAAGGTCTGGCCCAGCCCGCCTGGCTTTTCCGGCCCCTCCCCCCTCCCGCCTTTCCAGTTCCCTCCTCTGCTTCCTTCTCCTGCCCGGCTGCTCCACTTTGACCTGGAGTCCAGAGAACCAGACAAGCAGCCACTGGTCCTCTCGATCTAGCGCCACCTCCCCGAGGGGCCCCTGGGTAAGTCTTTAACATCAGCGGGCCCTGTTTCCCCCTGAGAACTCAGGGTCGGACACACCAAATCAGCTCGCCTAAACCAGCTGGCAGGGTTTGGTGTGGAGGGGTGGAAAGTGAGGCGGGCACTTTATTTTAGCTATTAAGAAATCGTCTCAGTCTGTGAGCAGTTCGACTAAACTGCAACAACCAGTGGTGGCTTTAGAATGGGGTGGATTTGAGCCCTAGCTTTCTGCCTTGGTGTATGATTGACTGTGAATGATGACAGTTTGTTTCCAACTTTCTGCAGCACCTCCCAAGCCCTCTGTCCTCTAAAAGAGAGAACTCGACAGGGGTAGATATTTTACTATGAATTTTTTTAGTCCAGATTAAAAAATCAGGCATCAGGAACACCTCGTGTGTTTTAAGGAAACTTTGTTGGGTGTTGGGCTTCTCAGGCAGATTTGGGTGCCCTGTTTTAATATTCTGCTGAAAATGACGGGTCTGATTTTATGGCTCTTAAAACAAATTGTTTAAAACTAAATTTGGTATCTTTGCTGTCAGGGGACAACTCTAGCCTGTAGTGGTTTTGGTTGGGTTTAAGAAACATTGAGTGATAACACATATTGTCTTCTTATCCGTGTTCAGATCTTTGTGGTTTAATCCAGTTTTTGGCTAATCCAGATTAACTGGTTTAAAAAATGCAGCCTGTCCTCACCGAAGAAACTAACTTTATTTTTATTTATTTATTTTTAAAATTTTATTTCTTGGCCACACCGTGCGTCATGCGGGATCTTAGTTCCCCCACCGGGAATCATGCCCCCCTGCGGTGGAAGCGCGGAGTCTTAACCACTGGACCGCCAGGGAAGTCCCAGAAACTAACTTTAGTAGAATCGATGAGAGGCCACTATAATTATAAATTCTGAAGCCTCGAGTTAAGCTGGCAGAAGCCTTCCATCTCCTCACCTCCTCCTCCCCCCATTTTCTGTCTCTTTTTGGAATTAGAGGAGTTAGACAGAGTGGTTCAAGCACAGGCTTGGAGTCATATTTGCTACTTTTTTTTTTTTGCGGTACGCAGGCCTCTGAATGTTGCGGCCTCTCCCGTTGTGAAGCACAGGCTCCGGACGCGCAGGCCCAGCGGCCATGGCTCACGGGCCCAGCCGCTCCGTGGCATGTGGGATCCTCCTGGACCGGGGCACGAACCCATGTCCCCTGCATCGGCAGGCAGACTCTCAACCACTGTGCCACCAGGGAAGCCCCATATTTGCTACTTTCTTGCCGTTTGAGTTTAAATCTCTCTTAAATCTCAGTTTTCACATCTATGTAATGGGGGTGCTGGTGATAATAGCATAACCTGTAGAGAGAGGTTTTTGTACAGTCTCTGAAACCTAGTAATGCTCATGAGTGTGAGCTGTTGTTCAAAGCATTTCTTTTTTAGGGACTGAATGAAGGTATCCACTCTGTATAACTGCTGGCTCAGCCTCAAAGAGTCTCGTGAAACTAACCTCCTGGGCTGTCCTCAGCCTCTTTGACCTTCTTTCCTGTTTTAAACTGTAGATTGCTATCTCTTTCTTGAAAATCTCCCTTTGTTTTATGATGTGTTTATTCTCTACCTGTGGTTCTCAAGTCATTTATTAAACGGATCGCTGGGTCCCAGCTTCTGCCCTCCTGATTCTGTAGGTCTGGGGTGGGCTCCAGAATTTGCATTTCTAACAAGTTCTCAGATAATAGGGATGCTGCTAGTCAGGGGATTGTAAAAGAACTACTGTGTTTTCTCATGCTTGTCAACCTTTAAAATCCCCTTACCTAGGAATTAGTGGAGAGAAATTTACTGTTAGAACTCCCTAGTTATTAAGTCAAGGAGATAATAAGCTAGATTCATCACTGAAGGCCAAGTTCCCAGATAACTGAAAGAAACATGATTTTTTTTTTAATTAAAAAAGGGTGATGTGAAGGCAATCTGGCCAGTGAACAAATGCTCTAAGTAAACTGAGAACATACCTTCAACTGCTAACTACCAAGGTGTTGATCAACGCTGGTAGATTAGTTGAGGAAATTAGTGTTTATATTCAGTCTCCAAGATCCTTCTAATAATGACATGTTTAAGCAAGCTGTCCTCCTTAAACACTGGATCCAGCTGGAATGCTTTAGTAATTGAGTTGACACCTGTTACACCATTTAACAGACATTAAATACAGTTTTTCTGGCTGCTATGATCATTGCCATGGACCATTCCTTCAGTATAGTGCAAAACTTTGACGGCCACCCCAGCTCTCTAGCAAGCATAGATAAGGAAGTGGCTTATCACCAGCCTCTGTACAGGCAACTCCAGAAGACTGGCAAACGTTTCTAATTTACACCAGTTCCTAAAGACAGTAAATCTTTAGCTGGCACATAGCACAGTATTAAATAGAGCTCCCAGCTGTGACAACTTGCTTGAGGTCTTGGAGGCCCCTTAGGCTACATGGTAGACTTTATCTTGAGTGTTCAACAGGCATTAACTATAGCTTTTTTACATTTGCATATGCATGAGTTATACTCATGCAAGACTCCAGTCCCAAGTTACTTTTTGAAGAGCTTAATTTATGTCTTGGTGATGTTTCTACGCTCATTTCCATTGGGTCATTATATTTAACGTGCTTTGTAGGCACCTTTGCTTGCAATTTCAGTTAAGGAAGAGCGTTAGCATCAAAAAGAAAAGGGAAGTTTGGGGCTTGGGCTTTTTTTTTTTTTTTTTAACTGTCCTAGAAACCTAAGGGTGCTTCTACACCAAGCATTGACAGCTACCATCTTTGAGGGATCTCATTCAGTGATCCGTTTGCTCCAGAAGTGCCAGCACCACAGTTTGCTAATTGCCCGCACTCCCTCGTCCTCCAGCCTGAGAATGGCAGGTGGCTGATTGTCACTGTGGGCAAGTTCCCAATTAGGCACAAACAGGTGCACACATCTGCTGGGGGTGGCTGTTTCCACACAACTGCTCCAGCGCACACAAAGGGTGGCCTCAGCTTTGCCAGCCATGTGGCTCTCTCAAAAATGAGTGAGGTTGGCACATTCCTACAGGGCTTTTGCGGTCAGTAAAGAAAAACAAGAGCCCGTGAAAGGGGCTTGGGAATGCCAGAAGGAATCATCACGGGAAAAAGAGCTGCGGTGGCTAAATGGTGGGTCATGGGCTGCTTTCTTCTAGAAAGCTGTCAGAATAGGAACTTGGAATACCTAAAGGAGGTATTATCAGGTATTTAATCTAATTATCAGCCTAGATAATTAGATAAAACGCAGTGTTCTTCATTGTGGCATCTGAATTCCTGCTGGAAGGATGAAGAATAGCAATTTCTGGTTTGTTACTGAGAAGGAGCTAGTCTTGTAGATTTATGGGCATTGTCTTTGGCTAGAACCTGGAGAAAGCAGTCCCTCTTGGCAGTTCTGGTCAAGTTCATCTTTGAAATAACACTTCCACTGCATTCGGGTCAAGAACGTCCAGACAGGACTTTCCTGGTGGCGCAGTGATTAAGAATCTGCCTGCAAACGCAGGGGACACGGGTTCGATCCCTGGTCCAGGAAGATCCCACATGCCGCGGAGCAACTAAGCCTATGCGCCACAACCACTGAGCCTGTGCTCTAGAGCCCGCGAGCCACAACTAGAGAAAGCCCACCCGCAGCAAGGAAGACCCAACGCAGCCAAATATAAATAAATTAAAAAAAAAAAAGAACGTCCAGACAGGGTGAGTGCGTTTCCTGCTGGGACGAGGCAGAGACATCTCCGTCCAGGCTTGCTCACCTCCCGGCTGTTTAGAGGCCCTCCCTTGGGATTCTGAGGTTGATCCTCATTCATATAAACCTAGCCTCCCACCCTGCCTGCCTGTCAGCCCCAGGAGGGGCCTTTTCTGCCCAAGCCAGACCTGGCTGCCTCTGCCAGCTCAGTGGATCTGCGTGGCCTTGGCTCCCAGGCAAATTCCCCCACAGGGGTTCTTCGGAGGGTGAACAAATAAGCACTCAGCTACTGTCAGTCCACTCAAACGTGAAATCCTTCAGGTTCTAAACTCTGAAAATGATCAGGATTAACTTAAGAATAATGCACCAGTGTTTGAAACACTTGCCTTCTAAATGGCAATGGGCTTGCTCATCAGTACCCTCCCTTACACCCACTAACCATATTTGACTTAGTTTTATGTGAATTATATCACCCGGAAGGATGTGTAAAACATGTATGAATGGTTTAAATAACAAATTAGAAATTACACAGCCACATAACCACACCCAATGAGGAATGTTGCCAGGATCCCACCCCACCCCCATTGTGTAGTGGACCCCCCTTTCCCAGTAAAAATCCTCTCGTTTCCCCAGAGGTGCTTGGGCTGTATAGAACATATTTTCTTGTTTTGCTTTATACTGTATCACCTATGTATGATTCTCTGTAGTTTCATTTTGTTTGCTTTCGAACTTATATACATGGGATGGTGATGTATATATTATTTTGGGTCTTGTTTCTTTGCTAAATACCGTGAGATTCATTATGTTGTGTGAAGCTAGTCTGTATTTTGTTTGCTGCATGGTATTCCATTGTATGAATACTGTAATTTTATCATTTCTACTGTTATGGGATATTTGGGCTGTTTTCTTTATTTGTCTTACTGTGAACAATGCTGCTATAAACCCTTTTCTTTTGCATAAGTTTCTCTAGAGGTATACCTAGGAAAGGATCTCTGGGTCATGGGGTATGCAGATTTCCAAAAAGATCATGTCAATGGGCATTCTACAGCAATGGATGGGAGTTCCTATCACCCTTCATCTTCACGTAACCTCAGTGCAGTCGGCTACAAAGTGGTAATTCATTGAAGGTTCAATTTGCATTTCCCTGAGTACTTATAAAGCTGAACACTTGCTTCTGCCTGTTGGCCACTTGGGTTTCTACTTGTGCACTGCTTGTTGAACGATTTAACCCATTTTGCTGCCAGGTCATCTGTCTCAGCCATCTTTTTCGTCCTCTTTTAGTGTCATAGACAGGTCCCCAGCTCAATCACCTCCTTATTGGTGGTGGCTTGTTAGAAGTTTCCTGTGTTAATAGGTCCTTATAGAAAGTGATGTTGTGTATTCACAAGAAAGGATATTTTGCGATAGCACAAGTGAACAGATTTGGAGGATTAATAGGAACCTCTTCTAACACAAAGAAATTAAGGCTGTGTTTTTTCCTGAGAAAGTAATCTTTTGGGATGGTCCAGATTCCACATTTGTCAGAATTATTTATGTGTCTCATTTACTCATGCCCTACTGATGTTTTGCACTGTAAGTAAATTATCTGAAACTAGAAACCAAGCTGAACTGAGAAGGGCCTCCCTAGACATTCTTTACTCTTAGTTTGTCAGAAATTGCAAAGCGATAGTGATGGTCTGCAGGTATGTTTTATATAGCCTGCACAATGCTTTACTTTTTATTTTTGGCTTTCCTTTTTTGTTTTTTGGTTGAGGCAGTATTTTAAAATTCAGACATTCTAGGTAAAACTCTGAGATTTTGCCTTATATTTGAAGAAAGTGCAATCATTAGGCAATAGTGGATCCACATTCTCACGTGGCAGAAATTACATTGATCTGAGTGGTGGTTCCCCATCAGCAGTGGCACCTGATTGTTTCCTCAGTATCCAATCTCCCTTTTCTCCATATTAGTAATAATATTAGTAGCAAGGCATGTGGCTGCTCAAAATAAAGACTACATATCTCAGTGTCCCTTGCAATTATCAAGAGCCTTGTGATTGTTCTGGCCAGTGGAAGTGGGCAGCTTTCAGGTTCTGCCCCTAAAGGAGTGGGTATGTCCTCCTTTACTCTTTTTCCCCTAAGTGATGGCTAAAAGGTGGACATGGTGGTGAGCTATCTCAGACCATGTGAAGGACAGCAGAACCCCACGAACAGTGAAGCAACAAGAGTCTCGGTCCCTGAACACTTCATGCTATTCTAGCTCTAACTTGTAGGTAAAGATAAATTAAAGTGTTGATCTCTGTCACGCACAGTCAAATCTATATCCTAAGTAACTTCAAGTGGGTAATGTTCTCTCCTCTTCCTCATGGTCCCCACCGAGTCCCCATTGTGTCCCTGT
This sequence comes from Phocoena phocoena, assembly GCF_963924675.1. Taxonomy (NCBI): domain Eukaryota; kingdom Metazoa; phylum Chordata; class Mammalia; order Artiodactyla; family Phocoenidae; genus Phocoena; species Phocoena phocoena. The sequence goes on from NC_089228.1 coordinate 21,157,971, forward strand.
GTCTGCTGCCGAGCTTGACTTGCCTTTCTCAGCTGGCTTAGACAGTTGGATTTCTAATGCTTCTCTCACTGGGCTCCTATTAGAGAGTTGCTTCTAAGATATATTTATATTCTAATATTTAATAGTCTAAGAGTGACACAAAAGAAAAATTCTTAAGTCTGAAAGATACAATACAATTAGAAGTTTTAGGGTTGAATTATCAGGAGTTTTATAATAATCCAAATCAGGGTTTCTCAACCCTCAGCACTATTAACATTTGGGGCAAGATAATTCTTTATTGCTGGGGGCCCATCTTATGTATTGTAGGATGTATAGTAGCATCCTGGCCTCAGTTCAGTAGATGCCAGTAACACCTCCTTCCCCAATTGTGACTGTCAAAAAATGTCTTAAGACGTTGCTAAATATCCCCCGAGGGGCAGAATTGCCCCAGTTAAGAACCACTAATTTAAAGTATATTTCTTTATTTTTTTACCTTTTTAAAAAAAAATTAATAGACTTCAGTTTTTAGAGCAGTTTTAGGTTTACACAAAAATTGAGCAGAAAGTATGGAGAGTTCTCATATATCCTCTCTCCTTCCCCCTCCCCCTCTCTTCGCAGTTTCCCTTATCAGTAACATCTTGCATTAGTGTAGTACATTTGTTACAAGTGATGAATCAATACTGACAGATTTTTTTTTTTTTTGCTGTTTTACGGTTTTATTAAACAAAACGTGCACACGAGCTGTCTATTCATTTTCTTCGCCGCGCAGCCTGTCGTTGGGATTAGTGACTCTGATGGCCAGCTGGGCTGCTCTCTCCACAGTGGCTTTGCGGTTCTTGGAGGAGACGTTGTGCGCAATCTCAAAACAGTAAGACTTGTTGCACGTCAGCAGCACTTCAAGCTCCTTGACGTTGTGGACCAGGAACTGGACCAGGAACTGGGCAAAGCCGCTGGGCAGCATGTGCTTTGTTTTCTTGTTGCCCCCGTAACCGATGTTGGGCATCAAGATCTGGCCCTTGAATCTCGTGCGCACCCTGTTGTCAATGCCTCTGGGTTTCTGCCAGTTCCGCTTAATTTTGACATACCAGTCTGACTGGTGCTGGATGAACTTCTTGGTCCTCTTTTTGACAATCTTGTGCTTCACGAGGGGTCTGAGGGCAGCCATGATGCCGAGTAGGAGATGGCGGCCACCTCCGTAGGCAGCGCCGAGGAAAAGAAGACGAGAGATTATTATTAGCTAAAGTCCATAGTCAAATCATGGTTCACTCTGTGTTCTATAGCTTTTGACAAATGCATCCATGATTACAGTATTATTCACAATAGTTTCACAACCCCCCCAAATCCCTTGTGCTCCACCTATTCAATTATATTCCTTTTAAAGTAGTCTAAACTTTCCTTAAAATGATCCCTAAGCCACTTGCCTATTAATGCACATTTTAGTTGCTTCCCAGTGATTGATTAGTATCCCAAAAAGGTCTTAATGAGTAAATATTCATTGTTATTTAGGATGCTGCCTTGTGATTAACATTTGGTAATTTATTGATTTATTTAGTCACCATTTCCAGATGTATAGTGTCTTATCGCATCTTAGGACTAGGGTAGGTTCTAATGGTGCATAGTTAAAATTAAAAACTCCTTGGGAAGGTGACATGTCGAAGGCCAAAGTTCATCTTTCAGTATATCCAACACAGGTAGTATTTTTCTCCAGTTGTAACATGTAGCTATTTCTTAAGTTAGTCACTAGATATACAAGTTGTGTGTTTAGCAGACATGTGTTAAATGCTTTAATACTAGAAAAATCTCAGTATATTGAGAGACTGGTGCTTTAAGGACACAGGAACTAAAATCATCTTAAAGGACAGCAACTTCAAGTTTCCCATTTCACACTTATTCTCAACCATGAGCTTGTTGAATAAAATGATGGATAAAATTTTCCTCTCATTTCATTCCCCTCTCTCCTCTGTCCTTTGGCTGACTACATTGGTGTAAGTTAAAAGCAACTTCATCATATGACACCTGTTTCTACATGCTCAGCATGCAGTATACACTTAATACGTATTTGCTAAATGAATAAGTGAATTTATGGTAAATAGCAGCTTCGCTTCTTCTACTCTAGTAGGTCTTGATTGCCACAAAATTAACTATAATCCAAAGAAATAAGTGAATGTGAGGCTGAGTTCTTGGAACACAGCACACAGTTCACATGAACCCAGGAGATAACACACATGTGGCTGGTGGTGATGATTAATAACAAAAAAGTGTTATCCTTAGTCTGTCACTTTAGAACATGTACAGGTATTTGCCCTTCACAAAAAATTCATAAGCCAACCTCTTTGAAAAGGAAATGGGATTTGAAGGACAGAGCATAAAAGAAATTATTAAGAGAAATAAATGTCATTACTGGGAGTTGACAGGTGACCTTTACTGTGATTAAATACGATTGTGGTATATATTTTGGTTTTCAGGAAGCCCAAACCAGTTTCCCGAGATTGTCAATGTGGTTAAGCCATACTGCTCAGATTTCAAATGAATAGGGAGATTTATCCTTATGTAAGAATGGGAGCCAAGTGACTTTTCATTTCCTGGAGTAATTTGTAAAGTCAGATCTCTCACCTTTAGGAAAGGCCCCAAGCCTAGTTTTGAAGTACAGCATTGACAGGTACAAATCATACCGTGTCTAAGCTAGGTGACACTCAACTCTATCTGTTCCTGCTGAAAGTAAGTTTATATACAGGTAGCTCAGTGGGTTCACCTGATTGTCCTGTGGGCTGGTGGGGAAACTTGGTGATAGAACCAGTAAACAAACCTTCTGTAGACATTGAAGGAGAACCAGTTACACCAGGCCTGATCAAGTGACAGGAGAGAGCAATTTCTAATCCAGTACAGTGCAACATAGACCAAACAAAGCCTGTCTGCAGGCCATACTTGGTTCCCTAGTTTGACCTATAACGTTTGATGTAGGTAATTGAATGAATGCTTTGGGAGGAGACTGACCTTGAGTTCAGCGTGTAGTCCTACAGTTGGGGGTTCATCTCTTTCAGTATCACGATTCACATTGGGGCAAACCCTGGGGAAGCTAATGTAAAAATGCTTGAGTGATGGATTTTGCAACTAATCAGTTCAGAGTTTTCATTTATAGGTAGGGGGGAGGGTGAAGGGGAGCTCTGCCTTGCCAGAGATGAGAATGTCCCAGGACGCTGCTCTGGGAGTCTTTCAGGGAATCAGGTAATAGAATACAGTGGTGATGGTCTTGGCCTTTGAAGCCCCCTGGCTCCTCCACATAGTAGCTGAGAGATGTTGAACAAGAGGCTTAGCTTCTCTGAACCTCAAACTCTTACTTGTGAAGTAGTCTGGGTAATAATAGTACCTACCACATGGGAAGAGTTGTGATGGGACTTCCATGAGGTGAACAGTGCCCTAGAAGTGCATTTCATGCTGCTCTTGGTAACCTCAACAAAGAGATGATAATGGCAAAGATATGAAGAGGTGGCAAGTAAGTGGAAAAAAGTTACCAGTATGCTGTTTGATGAACACCAACCAGGGTAATCATGATTTTGAGTAACTCTTTAATGTGCTTATCCTAGGCTCTAATGAACCCCAGAGAGTCATGTCTGTTTCATCAGAGACTGCCTTCTTAAATACTTGGGACTGCTCTCACACTGCAGGACAAACCTGACTGGGTCATATTACCTGTTCTCCCTTCTGTTAAGTTCTTAAAGACCACACCCTTCTCTCTCTCTCTTTTTTTTTTAACATCTTTTTTGGAGTATAATTTCTTTACAGTGGTGTGTTACTTTCTGCTGTATAACCAAGTGAACCAGCTATATGTATACATATATCCCCATATCCCCTCCCTCTTGCGTCTCCCTCCCACCCTCCCTATCCCACCCACACCCTTCTCTTTTCACAACCAGAATTTTGCCCTTTTTTTTGGTTCTGTTTTGTTTTCATTGTATTATTGTGTTTTTTTGGTTTTTTTTGTTTTGTTTTTTTTTGCGGTACGCGGGCCTCTCACTGTTGTGGCCTCTCCGGTTGCGGAGCAGAGGCTCCGGACGTGCAGGCTCAGCGGCCATGGCTCACAGGCTCAACCGCTCCATGGCATGTGGGATCTTCCCAGACCGGGGCACGAACCCGCGTACCCTGCATCGGCAGGCGGACTCTCAACCACTGCGCCACCAGGGAAGCCCTGTATTACTGTTTTTAACTGAGATATAGTTGATTTACAATATTATATGTTTCAAGTGTATGACATAGAGATTCACAGGTTTTAAAGATTGAACTCCATTCATAGTTATTATAAAATATTGCCTGTATTCCCAGAACTTTGCCATTTTAAAATTAGCTGATGTTTCATGAGGTACATTTTAGTTCACTTGTTGCAATTTGAGGGATAACTTCCTTGGATTTCATTAGAAACACATTTTCAAGTCATCTTTTTAAAAATTTTTTTATTTTAATTTAATTTTTTTTTATTTATTTATTTTTGGCTGCGTTGGGTCTTTGTTGCTGCATACAGGCTTTCTCTAGTCGCGGCGAGTGGGGGCTACTCTTTGTTGTGGTGCGTGGGCTTCTCATTGCGGTGGCTTCTCTTGTTGCAGAGCACGGGCTCTAGGTGCGTGGGGTCAGTAGTTGTGGCTCGCATGCTCTAGGGCACAGGCTCAGTAGTTGTGGCGCACGGGCTTAGTTGCTCCGTGGCATGTGGGATCTTCCTGGACCAGGGATCAAACCCATGTCCCCTGCATTGGCAGGTGGATTCTCAACCACTGCGCCACCAGGGAAGTCCCTCAAGTCATCTTCTATCCAAGTGATTTCCGCAGATGGCTGACTTGGTCCATTTTATTTCAGAGAGTGTCAAGGAAGTAACAGATGAGTAATAGAAAGGTCTATACTCAAACGTTTTTATTGCAATGATAGCTATTATGAAAAATGGTGATTCTGTGTGAATGGTTTTAGGATAACCAGTGTTCCAACATTGTGAATATTATATAACCACTAAAAATAATTATGAGGGTACTACAGGAGTGTGGAGAAAGTGTATAATGAAATTTGAAGAATGCTGCATAAAAATAGAATATAAAGTGTGCACAATGTAGTAATAATTATATATCAATAATAAAATAGACACATATAGGAAATATACAATGAAAATGGAGTTTATAAGTAAGGAAAATGGGATTATGGCAATTTAATAGTATTTAAAATTTTTTTTTTTTTTGTCTTTTAAAAACTTCAAAATCTCATCAGGTTGGTTGTCCATTTGGGGGCTGCCTTTAGTTAAAGTCTACAGCCTTATGTATGCTGACAATAACATTTGGCAGAGCCCAGTGTGCTGTTGTTACTTTTCAGATTTCATGTGGTGACCAGCTTGGGTAATCTTTTAGGTAACGACGACTGACATACTGTATTACTTTTCTTTTTAGTGATGAAAATGCCAGGAAAGATTTAAAGACATTACCAGCCTTTCCAACCAAAACTCTGCAGGAGCACCCCTCCCTTGCCTACTGGTAAGCCACACCAAGATTGCCAGTGACCCTGTTACGGTAACCTCCACGGAGAACGGCATGCTCTTCAGGGAACTAAAAGAAATATAAGTGCGGAAAATATCAAACTGCCCATCATACGTGTCAGTCTAATCATAAGTAGACCTTGATCCTTCCAGTGAAAAGGTCTTATGAAATCTCTCTGGAGATCATTGTCCCAAGCCTGTAGTCATGTGTGAAGAGTGGCCATGTGCCTTCTCGTTCAAGTGCATGATACATTTGTAGAGTGTGCTTTTAAGTGAATCCTGCTCAGTATATGTGCAGTCACTGTGTAATGCAGGCTTAATGTGGCAGAGTGCAATACAAGTGGTATAAAATACAGATTTCCTTGAAAAGAGGCATTCATAATAAACAGTAACAACCTGAATGATCAGGTTTCCTCTACAGCCAGAAGTCATTGTCTATTTTGAGTTGTTTTATTTGCCTGTATTTTAATGAATCCATAGTACCCATTTCCCATGCAACATTTTTCCTAGAAAAGTACGTTTTCTCCCCTTGAATTACTTACATTCCCTTTAAATATATTTTCCTCGATTTAAGGCTGTGAATCCTGAAGATGGTTTTCCTTTCTAAAAAACTGGTTACAAAATAAATACTCAACGTGAATAGCTGTAATATGAAAGTTGGAATATTTCCCAAGTCAATAGTGAGAGTAGGTACTGAGGCTACATTGCATCCTGAGTCTGGAACCTTCTAAATGAATCATTGTTAAGTGACAGTTTCTTAAGGATAAAAAGCAAAGACCAATTACTGTTGCTTATTTGTTGTATAGAGGTAAAAAGGTTTATTCTTCTCAGTTATACTTGAGATATGACTAATGAGCTACCAGTCTGAAAGGAGGGTAAATAACTGAATGATGTCAAAGGTGACCAGACTTCAGCCTGTTTCTCCTTTCTAGTCAAAAAGTTTTATTCTAAGACAATAATGAAGGGTTTTCTTCTAAAGTATCATGTCCACAAGTAGTAAGGGTAGAATATTTTAGATTGAACACTCACTCAGAAGCATTTTTAATTCTTTCTAAATCTTTCTGAACAATTTAAGGAAAATGTCTATAATACCTTACACTTGCTGATCTCTCTAAAAAACCCTTTTAATTTCCCCAGCAAGGCTCTCTAACTAGCATTTAATAACATTATTTTGTATTTGTTATATTCCATTCAGTTATGGGAGAGAATATTAGTTTTTTATTTGATGAAATGATATTATGTTTCCTTTTCTAATAACTTAAGTTTTCAAAAATTTACATATTTTATAAGTATATTATATAAAATTGTATAAAATCAAGATAAGGTAGTCAAATGTCTGAGGTTCAGGAGTCCATATGTCCATATCCTACAAAAACAAAAGTCAACTAGCTTCTGTCTCCCAAACAAGTTGGTCTAGGCCTTCTTTCTCAAGTGTTTCAAGTAGGCCACCTGAGAATCTTGAAATCGGATCTGTACCTCATACAGTCATGCATTGCTCTACTTTTCATTTCCTTGTTTTACAGTGAGGACAGGGTAATTGAGCATTATTTGAAAATCAAAGGTCTGACTCGGGGTCAAGCTGTGGTTCAGTAAGTATCTTTCTTTTTGCTTAGATATAGTTGTAATGTCTTCCGTTTGAGAAAGTCATCTGAAATGATTTCTATTGTGTAGTTTGTGTGCATATAGTACTCACCTGGTTAGAAGTATCTTACCATGAATTATAAAGTGTCTGGGGTCATTCCATACTTTGGTGTCATCAATTCAGATGCCTACCAGTGTCAGACAGGTAACAATAATGAGAACTCATAGGCCAAATGTAGGCAATAGAGAGTGGTGGGGACTGTGGTGAACTAGAGAGCTTTTGCCCTGGCTAGAGACAAGACTACTCAGCTTCAGCATTCAGGCATAATGTTGCCAGATCATCTGATGTTTTTCAAGAAAAGCTGGAAATTACAATTTTTTAAATCCTAACTTTAAACATTGCAAAGTAATTTTAAGAAAATTTTAGTACAACATGAGCCAAACAACATCTATCTGGAGGCCGTGTTTTGTCACCTGGTTTGTGACTCTATTTTGGGTGGAGCACGCAGTGTCAGTGTTGGATAATCTGTTTCTTTATGGTACCAATAGCAGACCATAATGATAGATTTCTGCATTTTAGACCTATAGAGTTACCGTCATTTATTAAGAACAGTTCACAGGCTACACTGAAGTTTTTAAATTGTAAAAAGTAAATTTATAATTTAAAATTTTTTGAATTGTAAAAACGAATGTAGCATTATTGCTATAGTAATTGTACAGTAGAATAACTGTTATGGTCATTTAAGTTTTAACAAAAATTCTGCTGAATATAGCTCAGAGCATGTGAGAAGTGAGATAAGGACTTGGCGATCACTATTCCCCTGGTCAGTGTATAGATTTCCCCCACATCCCTGCTCTTGCGCTCATCTCCTTTTCGTCATAGTGCACCTGCTGTGATCTTCAAGACAGAAATGAGAAGTTAACAGCCTGAAGTTGAATCCCTGACTTGTGCCTGTTTTGTGAACTGGAAAACAAAAAGGAATAACAATTTCCATGAAGGATTTTAGGTTAGGTTAATGAGTGTATTATGAACTGTCCTTGTTGAAATGCAGCGTCCTCTTACTTCCTTTGATCATTATCATTGTGGCTGCAAATTAGAAATTGTCTAACTTGGTAGTTAAGGCTCTAGACTGTGGAATCCGACTCACTTTGTTGGAATCCTGGCTGTGCAGTGTAATTGCTGCCTGGCCTTGGCACATCTACCTTTTTTTAAAAAAAATAAATTTATTGGGCTTCCCTGGTGGCGCAGTGGTTGAGAGTCCGCCTGCCGATGCAGGGGACGCGGGTTCGTGCCCCGGTCCGGGAAGATCCCACATGCCGCGGAGCGGCTGGTCCCGTGAGCCATGGCCGCTGAGCCTGCGCGTCCGGAGCCTGTGCTCCGCAACGGGAGAGGCTACAACAGTGAGAGGCCCGCGTACCGCAAAAAAATAAAATAAAATAAAAATAAATTTATTTATTTTATTTATTTACTTTTGGCTGCGTTGGGTCTTCATTGCTGCACGCGGGCTTTCTCTAGTTGCGGTGAGCGGGGGCTACTCTTTGTTGTGGTGTGCGGGCTTCTCACTGCAGTGGCTTCTCTTGTTGTGGAGCACGGGCTCTAAGTGCACGGGCTTCAGTAGTTGTGGCTCACGGGCTCAGTAGTTGTGACTCACGGGCTCTAGAGCACAGGCTCAGTAGTTGTAGCAAGGGGCTTAATAGCTCCGTGGCATGTGGGATCTTCCTGGACCAGGGCTCAAACCCTTGTCCCCTGCATTGGCAGATGGATTCTTAACCACTGCGCCACCAGGGAAGGCCCCCTAACTTTTTATATTCACTAACATGTAGACCTTTTACTTTAAAAAGTTATCACATTATTGATTACAAGGTCCAGAGCCATTGATCTCCAAAATGTTATTAAAGAGTCCACTTGTATCATACAGGAACCTCAATTCTGTGTGGGCAGAGAGGAAATCTTACACAATTTCGTCCACTCCATAAAGTCTTAAAGTTATACAATAAATACTTGTTGAATTAAAAATAACAAGAGCTACATCATCACTTTAATTTTTTTGGGGGGGGGGTGCATATTTTTAAAAATCAGGTTTGCATATAATAAAATTCACTGTTTTAAAGCATATATTTCTAAGAGGTTTGACTTAAAAGTTAAGTATAAATTTCTAAAAGTGTACCACCATCAGTGATAAAAACCACCGTGTTTTTATTATAGCATGTTTGCTTAATTTACAGCAAGCAGAAAATAAGCTTTATTTTTTACTTATTATGAGCATGACCCAAAAGTTGATTCTCATGACTTGCATCATTAGGTGCTAGTTTAAAAATACTTGAAGTTTGGGTTTATAATAAAGTACAATATGTTTCTAAGCCATAGAAATTTTAATATGCAGAAAATAACATTTCCTATAGCTTTTTGAAATTGAATTTTTGTTAACAACCTCCCAACATTTGGATAAAGTAAAATATATTACTCCCTGGAGTGGTTTATTCTATTTCTACTTTAGTCAAAGACAAAGTTATAATGAGGAAAGTAGATACAAATTGTGTTTCTTTAGATCACTTTTCCCAAAAGGACCCTCCAACTAATTTAATAAGAGGTTATAATATATATTCATTTTCCATAGGTATATGAAAATAGTAGAAGCTCTACCGACCTATGGAGTCCATTATTATGCAGTAAAGGTAAATACTTTTATATGACAAACCTTTCATCATGCCTGTGTTATTTTAGGAGAGTTAGTGAATAACACCAACTTTGTAAAATCACATAAATCAATATGCATATGTATGTAAATTATCTCTAGAAATTTCAGCATTTAGAATAGGATTGATTTTCTTAAAAAAATAAAAGCCTGATTGTATCTTGTCATTTTTAGCAAATCATAAAGCACATTATTTTTGCGAAATACTAGCTGTGTTCAGGTGTGTTCCCAAAGCCTCTGTTAGCCCTGAAGTATTCAGGTCATTCTCTTTTGGCACACCTAATCTTTTAGCTACTTTTGCTGATTTTTCTCTTTTCCAATTGTGCACCTTTCTAATGCTACTAGATGCTCATTTGATAGTGCCTTTGTATGAGAATCATTGAAGAATCATCCAGTATCATTTCAGCAGCTTCACAAAATCCTCAAGTTTTTACAAGATTTGCAGTACCCATTTTCAATTGGTATGTTTTATATTTGTGTAGTACTTTCAGTTGTTTAGACACAGGGAGAGATTGACTAAGAAATATTTTGAGATGATAGAGGATAAAGCATATTGTTAAGAAGAGAGTCCTGTTTGAAAGAGGAATAATTTTATACTTGATCAATCTTGAGTGACTTTTCAAGTTCTGACAGTGTTTGCAATTCAAAATGGAGGGGAATTGGATAATACCTGTATAATGAGGACACCTTGTACTAAAAATACGTACCAATTCCACTTTAATTTCTACTGATTCTTAATTTGTTTGCATATGGGTATATGTTTAAGCCCAAGTTTTTCTTTCCCTGTGTCAGTATATATCCCTTTCTTTGGCAAGACCTAAAAGATAAATTTATGAAAAAAAATGTATTCCTCCCCTCCCCATATGTACCTCGAAGTCATTATTCACGCATCTCATCTTTGAATCATATAATTCACCCAAAGAATTCTTTAGTATTCCCATGTTCATTTGTTAAGTATATTATAAACATTAGAATTTGGAACCACTTTTCTCATTGTTGTGATTCTTTGGAAACTTCTCTGACCTTTATAACTGGTTACTAATCAAGAGAACAAAGAGCTTTTTTTCTTTCTCTTCTTCTTTTTTTTTTTTTTTTCCAGTGGTTAACTGGCTTTGTACTCTGGATTAATTCCTGGTTGAATTACTTACATTTTATTTCTTCTCTCCAACTGTTTAATCCTACCAATAATGCTACTTTCTTTTTGATGGTGTTAATAGTATTGGTGTGCTTTGACTTATAGATCTTATTTGAAGAAGCTCTAAGAAAGCATTTTAATAACAAGTTAGGATTTTAAATAGTCTTTTGTTTACCAAGACAAAATTATTTTAACTTGTTGATACTTGTTAAAGGATGAAATTGGTAGATGTTACTTCATCTCTGTAAGACTTAACAATTAGGTCTTGGTTCTCATGGTTTTCCATCTTCCAGGATAAACAAGGACTTCCTTGGTGGCTTGGAATCAGCTATAAAGGAATTGGCCAGTATGATTTGCAAGACAAGGTGAAACCTCGGAAAGTAAGTGTGAATCATTTCAGACACTTACGAGAACATTGAGCTGTTCTAGAGCTAGAAACGTCACTTTATGGGGAAACAAGCAGTCTTGGGTAAAGAATTTTTGATTAGTGAAGTCCTAGGTTTAGAGAAGACTCAAGTTAAATGTGAAATACTTTTTATAATTCATTCATGCCTCATTTATACAGCAATTCCATGTCTGATCATTTATCCTAAGGAAGTAAAATTACACACAAAGATTTAACTACAAGGATGTTGATCACAACGTAGTTTACAAGTGCATACAATTAGGTTTCTATTTAATTAAGTATGAACATGATGATGTCATTTGTTTAATGAATTTTACATATATAAAAATATATACATGCATCCACACACATATGCATACATATACATATGTACATTGGATGGATAAACAAATGGGTGAATTGTAAAGACGTTAAGTCAGAATTTTTGGTGCTAGTTACCTCTCAGTGATACAGTTATAAGTAACCTTCTTTCTACTACTGCTGCTAGTTTTGCTTATCTTTGTTTTACAATTTTCCACATTTAACATGTCTACTTTTTTGTAGAGGAAAGTAAGTTACATGCTATTTATTAAAGGGTCACACTATCAGGTTCGGATTTCCCAGAGCTAATAAGTTACATTCTTGGCAATTTGATTATGAGGTTGTTCCTCTTGACCAAGCACAAGTGTACAATACTTTTTTGCCTATATAAGAAGTGATGAGTTCGTGTAGATATCCATCTAGCTGCTCTGGCCTACTCAGTATTCTAATGACATAAAGGTTTACCCGTGCTGTTAGGTTTTGCCATGCTCCGTGTCCTCTGCTGCCAACCCTGGGAATCACAGCTGTGAAACAATGACCTATAATAACAGACCATGGTTAGGCTGCCTGCTCTATCACACCCCGACATCACCGCCTTAAATAGCTCTTATCACTTCCATCTGTCTCTTGCTTTAATTTGTACTAGAAAAACAGCCATATTTTTCATAAAGTCAGGCCCTGGTCATAATACCACAAGCTTTTCATCTTCTACGTGTCCTTTTAGCTTCAATCATACTTACAATCTTCCTTTGAGTTTAGAGAATAAGTTACCTTTTTCTTCCCATTTTATGGTTGTGAAACTGGCACAGAAAACATGAAAGGGTGTTGCCCAGGACAAACCACAGCCCCCTTTGAATGCCCATCCAGCTCTCCTGGGTCAGACTAGCTGGGCACTGTGGCTTCTTATTGAGAATTATCAGTAAAAATGGGAAGGCATTATTTTTAACAAAAGATCCATCTGTGTGAGGCATGGTAAGTAAGCATTTGTGTAATCATACAATTAGAACTTGATCTGTATAATTTTGGCCCAGTGACCCAGATCAGTTGAAGTAAGGAATACTTGATTTCCAGGAGGAATACGAGTAATTTTGGTTATATTTGAAAACTTGTTTCTAAGACCAAATTTCTAATAATGTTAGAAATGATATGGGCGTACAGTTTTTCTTTACAGTTATATATTTTAATGTTTTTACCAAAAGTTTTAAATAGTCATTGTAAAAGAAACCAACAACAACAAAAAAAAAGCACACACTACAGAAACATCAATTGGGGCAGGAAGTTCTTCAGCAGCTCCCATCCCTCCCCTGTGATAATCACTGTCAAGAGAATGATACTGGTTTGTTTGTTTGTTTATGAATTTCATTTTGTTTTATTTTTTATTTTATTTTTTTATTGAAGTAGAGTTGATTTACAATATTGTGTTATTTCTGCTGTACAGCAAAGTGATTGAGTTATATATATACATAAATTCTTTTTCATATCCTTGTCCATTACGGTTTATCACAGGATATTGAATATAGTTCCCCATGCTATACAGTAAGATCTTGTTGTCTATCCATTCTATATATAATAGTTTGCATCTACTAACCCCAAACTCCCACTCCATCCCTCCCCCCCACCCCACCGTTGGCAACCACAAGTCTGCTCTCTATGTCTGTTTCTTTTTTGTAGATAGGTTCGTTTGTGTCATATTTTAGATGCCACATATAAGTGATATCATATGGCATTTGTCTTTCTGACTTACTTCACTTAGTATGATAATCTCTAGTTGCATCCATGTTGCTACAAATGGCATTATTTCATTCTTTTTTATGGCTGAGTAGCATTCCATTGTATATATGTATCACATCTTCTTTATCCATTCATCTGTCATGGACATTTAGGTTGTTTCCATGTCTTGGCTTTTGTGAATAGTGGTGCTGTGAACCTGGAGGTGCATGTATCACTTTGCTGTGTAGTTTTGTCTGGATATACGCCCAGGAGTGGGATTGCTGGATCATATGGTAATTCTATTTTTAGTTTTCTGAGGAAGCTCCATACTGTTTTCCATAGTGGCCGTTGATACTGCTTCATTTAGGCTTTGTCAGCATGTATACTAAGCTTTTACAGAGAGAAAGAAATCTTACTATGTATACTATTCCATACTATGTCATATTTCTCCAAATCACTTCTAAAACAGATGTCTTTTTACTCTTTTTAAAGCTGACTAGTATTCCATGGTGTTGAAATACATAATTTATTTAACCAGTTCTCTCTTGATGGACATTTGGGTTGTTTCCATTGTGGGAAGAGTGGGTTGGAGGATAATGAATTTCAGCCAAGGCAAATAACTAGCCCGTATTATCTATTTTGTAAGATCATGTTTTCTTAAGGTAGACCTCATCCATGTTAACATTTTTTTTTTTGGCAATTTGTTTCTTCCCTGAATTTTACTTTAAGAAATAACATTTCTTTGGTTTTTCTGAACCTTGCATGTAAAATATAACTTAAATCAACTCACAAGTAATTTCTTAGCTGTTGTGGCTTGAGAAAATTGAGATTCTCACAGACTCTAAATGCATCTACTAAAAACAACCAGGCTTTCTTCCAAAATAATGGTGAATCAGAATCTACACAGTAAATATTGCTGTTAATTTCCTCTCAGTTGCTCATGACTCACAGGCCTTTCTTTACCTTCACAGTTTCATAGAAATTGGTAAATATTGTTTGACACTGATCATAATCAGGTTTGCTTGTTCATTTCAGAGTCTATAGACAATGATCAGAAGCCACTTCCTTTTTTCAGTGTGCAAGAGTTTTCCTATTTCATTTTCAAGACATGTCATTCAGGTTGAAAAGGACCATAAACAGGCCATCTGGTGTCATCACTGTCTTGCTTTCTCTTTCTTGGTTATTTTAGCAGGTGTCCACTTTGTACCACTCTTTGCTTTCTCCTTGCTTCCTCTGTTAAACCTGACAATGGATTTTGCTTCCATATCTTTATTTTTTCCTGTCTAGACAACTTAAGAGTTTCATTGGCAGGAGGACGTTCTAACGTCCCTGTCTTGGCTTAGTTGCACAAATAAGGGAATGCCTAACTTAAAGGGACGTGAGCACTGACATGTAGAAGGAGGCTCACGCTTCAGCTGTTTGCATGGACCTATGTTCCAGCAAGTTACCAATGGCCGGGCAGGAATGAAGGTCCTATTGCCAAATTGGAATGAAACAAAGGCTAGAATGGGAGGTTGCGTAGATGCTCAGCCTCTTGAATCACATGCCTGCTGCATTATAATTACATGGCTTAAAAACAGGCCAGAAGGAGGAAGAATTACCCATGATAAGATGGCGAAAGTCTGTTTTGAAAAAGGGTTGGTCCGAGGTCCCCAGGCTGAGGCCTCTGTCCTTTCCACATAATGTCTCTCAGTTATAGGGTCTGAATATTGGGGACTGTGTTTGTGTTACCTCCCAAAACACCCAGCACAGGCTCTTCATGTGTACTGTCTATAAAACTTTTGCCAGTCAGGGGCTTCGATTTGTTTGCAATCCACGTAGTGTAATGCAACAGGGCAAGGGTTTGGGAAGCAATCCAAAGACTGTCTCTGATGTCATTTGCTGTGTGACCTTGGACATGTTGCTTAACCTCTCTTTAACCTTAGTTTCCTCCTCTGTACAATGGTAATACCACCAACTACTAGGGTGGTTGTAAGAATTAATGAGATTATATTTAGTGTCGTGCTGGATGTACAGTAATAACTCCATAACTGGTAATTACTCATTTGTAGTGAGGGAGAGAGACAATAAAGAAGGATATGAGAAATATTCTTGGATCACTGGTTAAGGAAGGACCCAACATTGCTACAAACCCAGAGCCCTAGTGTCCCACGTAAGAGTCCACACTCACAGTTACTATTTTCAGAGACTGGTAAGCATTCTGCCGCTCCCAATTCATTAACCACAATGCCCTAAGGTATGATGAAAATTAAGAGAAATTTTTTAACTTCCGAGTTACAATCCACAAAAATTACGGTATTAAAAAATCAGGTCATAAGCAGTTTTTCTTTTAAATCCTTCCTTTGTGCATGAAATGTGTCATCGCAAACTCTCAGGGAATGTGAAACATACCAGAACTCAACTTCAAATTGTAGGATGTTCAAACTTAAAAACGATGAAGCTTTATTTAAAAAAGAAAAATTCAAACACGTGCCTTGTAGGTTTTTATTGTTCATTCGGTATTTCAAGGAAAAATGTCTGTTCTTCACAAAGAAGTAGTCAATGGGTCTGTGGCTGAGTAAAGTATTAATATATGTCATGACTGATTTGTACCCCTCTAGCAAGTTATTTCCCTGGGGAAAACCAGAACCTGTCAGAGGTGGGAGGAAAAAAAATGACATGCTAGTCAAGGTGTTACAGGTAGACCATAGTAGGATAAAATGATTTTCAAGATTAGTATCTTTGGCATTATAAGACTTATAAAGTCTTGTGATACATGTCATTACCCCAGAGAATTTCAGGGTGGGGGAAAGGTCTTTAGTCATCAGTTAACTGAGTTTTTTAAATTAATTGGAATTCACAATTGCCTAGAGCAGACGAATTAAATAACCAGTCCAAAAGTCTTCCTGTTTCCTTGTCATAAAAGTACAGGGTTCAGTTCATTTAAACTCAGTGACTTGCTTATTTCTCTAAGCACGGCCATCTTGATCATTTCTAAACCCACCTGGCTCCCTCCAACGCTACCCCATCACCATGGACCTCGATTAGGATGCTGCTTCTAATGCTGCTTAAATTCTAGGTGAGGTTTACTATAGGAGAGACAAGAGAATGTGTGCCATCCAGTTGTATTATACTTTCTACATCAATACAAAATGAAGTATGATGTGCAGGGAGAAACACAATTACAGAATGTCACCCGGAGACCAGTCCATCCGGTCTATACTTTGTAAAGTATATAATTAAGCTCCCGCCACACCAGGAATCAATTTGATTGTTAAAACCTTCTACAGAGTCAGTGGGAGGAGAACTCCAACCCTATAGCGTGGATTCGAAATAAGAACCAGTCTGGCACTCCACTTACTGGCTGGCTGACCTGGAGCTGTCACTCAACCTTTTGGATGTTTATTTTCTCAACTATCAAAATCAAAGAATTCTATCTACCTACCTCACAGATCATTATGTGCACCCAATGAGTTAGTGAATTCTTTCACTGACTATATATTTTTCTTTTCTTGTTTTAAATTTATTTTTTATTGAAGTATAGTTGATTTACAATGTTGTGTTATTTTCATGTTTACAGCAAAGTGACTCAGTTACACACATGTATATATATATTTTTTTTTTCAGATTCTTTTCCCTTATAGGTTATTACAAAATATTGAGTGCAGTTCTCTGTGCTATCCAGTAGGTCCTTGTTGGTTATCTATATTATATATAGTAGTGTGTATATGTTAATCCCAAACTCCTAATTTATCCCTCCCCCTGCCTCTTTTCCATAGATATAGAAAACAAACTTACGGTTAACTGTTTTTCCCTCACACCATACTCTAATTTGTAGAAAGTTTACTGGGAAGCATAGGCATTTGTCTTTTCCTCCTGTAGTTAATCACTATTAGAATTTGAAGCAGTTCTTCTAAAACAGGGAACTCTCAGAGAATTGGATGGGCATTGGTAAGTCTCCATTTCCATCTCACAACCAGTAGGCAGATGGAAAGAAGCCAAGACAAGCAGCCTTATTCATAAAATCACCAAGTTTAGGGACTCCCGTGGTGGTCCAGTGGTTAAGAATCTGCCTTCCATTGCAGGGGACACAGGTTCAATTCCTCGTCGGGGAGCTAAGATCCCACACGCCTCGGGGCAACTAAGCCCACACGCCACAACTAGAGAGCCCATTCGCCACAACAAAAGATCCCACGTGCCAAAACGAAAGATCCCGCGTACCGCAACTAAGACCCGACACAGCCAAATAAATAAATAAATAAAATATTTTTTTTAAAAAGGTTTAAAGAAAAAAATCACCAAGTCTAACTGCAAAGGAGGCTGGGCAGTGTATACTCTAGGTGGGTGTTCATGGACAAAGCCATCAGTCAAGGTGTTTTGTTAGAAGGAAAAATAGATCCTGAGGGTGATAAGTAGTTCCTGTCACTCTGTGTTTGTTTCCTTGGAAGTCTTCCAGGGGGATGGTAAACAAACAAGTGAGCAGAGAATGAAGACATAAGTATAAATTTTGAATGGTCTCTGATGGAAACAAATGAGACGGAGGGACAAAAATGGGTGTTCAGGCAAGGCCTCTCTGAGAAACGTGACATTTAAGCTGAGACCTGAAGTGTGAGAAGGAGCCAGGCTTAAAACAAAGAATGGGTTGGCATGTTCATGTCAGAGAACAGTGTATGCTGATGGGAGGGAGGTGGGCACGTTATAGAAACTGAGAGACCCCTACAGCTAGAGCTTAAAGAGTGAGTGTGTCCCCTGTAGAAACTGAAGGTGATGGTTGAAAAAGAGGAAAGGGCTGCTGGACAGGCAAAACCATTAGATTTCATTATTTCATCTGCTACTCTGTGTTTCTAGGCATTTACCAAATGGCTGAATTGTTGGCACATACAGAAAAATGAAAGATAGCTCTCTAATAGGATTGACCAGTCCAAATGCAGAGAAAGCCAGTTAGTACATAAAGCATGGTGAAAATTTTTTCTATCACGGGGCATAAACAGTTAAGTTTTCTTCATTCTGTACTTATAACCAAAGATCAGTTTGGTTTTAATTCATTCATCCTTCAGGAGCAAATCTCTTAACAAAGTGCCATGTACTCTGGTATTTTTCCAAAAAAAAATAATGAGCCCATTCTGTCTGCAAGGGCCCTATAGTACTTTATATATATATATATTAAGATTTATTAATTATTTATTTAACTTATTTTTGGCTGCGTTGGGTCTTAGTTGCAGCATGCAGGGTCTTCGTTGAGGCGTGCGGGACCTTTCATTGTGGCACATGGGCTTCTCTGTAGTTGTGGCGTGCAGATTTTCTCTTCTCTAGTTGTGGCGCCCAGGCTCCAGAGCACGTGGGCTCTGTAGTTTGCGGCACACAGGCTCTAGCTGAGGCGCGCCTGCGCAGTAGTTGTGGCCTGCGGGCTTAGTTGCATGTGGGATCTTAGTTCCCCGACCAGGGATCGAACCCGAGTCCCCTGCATTGGAAGGTGGTTAACCACTGGACCACTGGGGAAGTCCCCTACTTTATATTCTTTATCTCGTTTAAGGATAAAGCCCAGTCCCAGTCGTCAAGGACCTGAGAACCCATCTGGAAAGACAAAATCATGTTCAAAATTAGAGATTTTTATTGAAAATATTTAATAAGCAGACTAGGTACCAACCTGTGAGGAGGGATGCCAGCTATAAACATCCAGAAGAGCCATGCAGGTGTCTCTGAGCGACAGGTCAGCCCTGGTTATACCAGATACGTGCAGTGAGTGCTCTATTGCAAGTACTAACAGAAGTCATTAGATCAGCTCTCAGAGGTTAGAGATTTGGCCACAGAGGGAATTTATATGAGGTGACACCCTCTTAGATGGTCAGATTTTTATATCATGCATTTTTTGATACCCAGGACTTCTTTGTCTAAATAAACGTTTCCAAAAATACTCAGAATGTTTCACTCCTTGTGTTTAAGACCTGATGTTTTATGTGTGAAGGGTTATCACATCACATCTGAAAAAGTAATTTTCTCTACCTGACTGTGTACCATTTGGTGTGTTCCCGGGCATTGAGAGCATGGCCTCTTGTAATCTGATCAGTTGTTCAGAGTCCTTCTGGGAGGGAACATTTGCATTTAGAAAACAATCCAGGGCTTCCCTGGTGGCGCAGTGGTTGAGAGTCCGCTTGCCGATGCAGGGGATTCAGGTTCGTGCCCCGGTCCGGGAAGATCCCACATGCCGTGGAGCGGCTGTGCCCATGAGCCATGGCCGCTGAGCCTGAGCGTCTGGAGCCTGTCCTCCGCAGCGGGAGAGGCCACAACAGTGAGAGGCCCGCGTACCGCAAAAAAAAGAAAAGAAAAGAAAACAATCCAGACATCTATTTGTTCCTAAAGACATACCTAGTTGAGATAAAGGGAAATCAAAAATTCATTGTTTTATAGCAAAAATTTTATCTTCTTCATCAACACACTTCACCCACCAAAGCATAATTATGTCACCAGAAATTATCCTCTGAGTCAGGTGTTCTCATTCACTGTGCTGTTTATGTTTCGGGCCAGATCATTTTGTCCTGAGCATGGTCTGATATTCAGCAGCATCCCTGGCCTCTAACCACAAGATGCTAGTAGCAGCCTCCCCTCCAGTGTGATAAACCAGAAATGTCTCCAGACATGGCCAGATGTTCTGGGAGTTGTGGGTGAGGGTGGGATGTGAAGAGAAATCATCATTGCTGGAGAACCACTAGTCTCAGTAAACTACGAGAGACCGAGTTCTTTTCTGCAAATGGCTGCCGTACTTGCTGCCGTTTTCTTCCTATGAGGTTGAACTGGGAATTACTCTTTTTTTCTTTCTTTTTTGGTTAACATAACAAATCTCCCTAGAATACTCTTCCCAAGTAAGAAAGGCAGGATAGTGTGCTCTGGTTACTGGGGAATTTGGAGCCATGGTTGTGCTTGGGTGTGAATCCCAGATCTGCCCCTATTTAACTTTGGGACCTTGGCCAATTAAACCTCTCTGAGCCTCAGTTTTCTCTTCTGTGAAATGGGGCTAAATGTAGTACCTCCCCATAAGGTTGTTGAGAAGACTCATTCTCAGTCACATAAATATTTGGTCGAAAGATGGCTAGCTGGATAGAAGGTCAATTTGGCTTTCTCAAAGCTCATCATCCTGCAAAATTCTCATTTTCTGGTACTCCAGGAGGCCAAACAGATCTGCTAGCTGGCTTGTGGGTACTAACGGTATACTCATCAAGTGTAACTTTTTTTAAATGAAAAAAGAATAAATCAATAATACAGTGATCTTGTTTTGCATCATGTTACAGCAGGGGAATCACCCTGTGTGCGTCATTATTTGATATACAGTCATACACCACGCTTCTACTATCCCAAATTTAGTCATTTCCAAGTGAATTTGCAGTTAAATGATTGACCTGTATTATAAGTTCTATTACAAAAAAAAAAAACAAGCCTCTGCTGATGTCTTTCCTGTCATTGCCTAGTGTTAAACCTTTGAGTGCTGTCTACTTTCAATCCATCAAGATTCAAAGAGACAGTGCATCCTTTCTGTCCAAGACATTTCCTTGTCTTTCACTACCCCAAAGGCCCCCCTTGCTGGTAGTGGGTCACACTCCTCATCATTTTTGTACATGCTAGGGCATGTCTCTTCCTTTCTGGGTACTCCAGTCAGGAGGGAGCTTGCTAGCTTGCTGCCATTGCGTCTCCCTGTGGGCGTGCCTTTGACACATTCCCATGTCCCTCCTCTATGACCTCTGTGATAGAGGAACAGTGAACAGATTCCCTACCTAGAGGGTGTATCAGGAAACCACCAATGAAATCAATAGAGATACAGCCGTTTTTACAGAGGCTGAAGCTCATAGAATTGGAAATCTGAGGGACACAGAAGTGTCAACAGAATAACTTGGCTATTTCTCATCAGTGGAAAGACAGATATGGGATCCAGACAGCAGTTTCTAGTTCTCATTCTGCTGTTAAGTGGCTCTCCTCCATCTTCACAAGAGATGATAAAATAAGGGAATTGGACTGAGGGTCCTTCCTAACAGTTGCAGCTAGCTTTATCGCTTACTAAATGTTGATTCTGAGCCAGGCACTGTGCTAAGTGCTTCATAAACATAATCTCACTATACCCTTCCAAAAGCCCTCTGAGGCAGGCATTGTTGGTCCCATTTTACAGGTGAGGAAACTGAGACTCAAGAAAGTTAAGCAACTTGCCAAATAAAGCACATGTGGTGAAATCAGCATGTAAACCAAGCAATCTGATGTGGTCCAATTGGTTCAGGTAAGCATCACAAGGAAGGGGACCTGGCTATTTTTTGCCAACAAGAACAGGACCTCACACATAGAAGGTGGACAAGAAATATTTGTTAATAGAAGAGGAATGTGTAAAGGACTCCAAGAGCTACTTAAGTATGTGACTCCCAGTTTCCTAAAAGTCCCTCTGCTTTTCCTTATAGTCTTTTTTCCTAGAGTTTGACAGTGGCCTCAGATGTTTAGGAACCAGTGTGACTGTAGCATAGGAAGGGGAAAGAGGTGATTTCTTCCAGTTCTTTAAGGCTGTAATAGTGGGTGGCTATCAATAACTAAATATTGAGGTTTATTTAGTTTTCCACAAATGGCTTAAATATTCAACCCATGCATCTCATTAAATAAAGTATAATAACGTGTGGCAAATTATTCTAAAACCGTCAACTTCCTTTACATCTAAGGATAAAGACTATGGCATTTTACACACGTTCACTTTTAAAATAAGATTTGATTCAGCTTTGGTTTTCTGTGTCAGTTATTAAATTTTTGACACTTTCTTTTTTTAAGACAAGGTGATTTGTGATCTAAGGAAACATTCTCTTCCTGTTGTAGTTTTTTGATTATCTCTTTGTTACTATCGTTGTTCACATTGCTCCTCTTTGACTTTTTTGTTTTATCTCTTTGTTTATTTATTTTGTAATCTCAAAGTTAATCCATGCTATTATTTCATCTCTCGCTATCTACTTCCTTCTTTTGATGCTAAAGGGCACAACTAATCATTCTAGATGAGAGTAGAGTAGAAAGAAGTCCTTAAGACCTAATTTATGGTTTTATTGTCGCCATGCGAGTATTTCCTTTCATTACTAACACTATGAATTCTAAACACAACACAATTTCAAACTCATCCCTCCTAGTGAGTGCTACATAAACAACAATAAATACTGATTAATGATTGTCATTATGCTTTTTAATGATCACTTTAGAAAACATTCCAGTTTCATGCTCATAACTCTGTGTTGCAAAGCAAATAAAAGTCCTCTTCTCCTACCCCCCACCCCCAAATCTCCAAGAGGGGGAATTTTGTCTTGGGCAAATTTTTTTTTTCTGTTTTAATACGAAAATTACAAATTTTGTTTATACATACACATTCATATAATATAATATATATAATAGTCTTGTTCTATCCTGTAAGACATCATACCCTATAATAGTCCTACTCTGTATGGGCACCAGTGTTCTCCAAACAGTGGAGAATGTGAAGCGTACTTTGCTCCCTTCTAGCTTCCTTTGAATTTTGTTCTTTTTTCTTAAATGGTTTCTTGTAACCATTCTTCATCTTTTGGGTGATTTAGAGTATTCCTTATATGTCAGGCCATTTCTCTCTCTTTCTTTTCTTTTCTTTTCTTTTCTTTTTTTTTTTTTTTTTTTGGCTCTGCTGCATGGCTTAGCTTGCAGGGATCTTAGTTCCCCGACCAGGGATTGAACCCTGGGCCAACGGCAGTGAAAGCGCTGAATGCTAACCACTAGACCGCCAGGGAATTCCCTGTCAGGCCGTTTCTGTAATACAGAGGCCCCAACAAGTCAGGTCAGCCTGGTGGATATTTCTTTGGCATTTTCCTATTATCCTTCCATTGGTCCAAAGTCTTGAGTGATTTTGACCAGAGGGGGGCCTTTTATTTACCCTTTAAGGAAAACACTTAAGGACAAAAAGGACAGGAATGAAGATCGGGCAAGCTGCCTGCTATGTGCCAGGTGCTGTCCTAGGCGTGTTGCATGAGAATGGAATCCACTTTAACCTCGGCTCCATTGCCGTTTTCAGAGCCTTATCCTGCTCTCTGAGATGGAGAACTCCAAGATAATTAAAAACACAACAGAAGAATGATTTCAGAAATTTCAAAAGAAAAACTAGCTTATTTCCAGCTGCCAGCTAGATCAAGAGCAACTGCAATTAGAAGTGTTTTCCTAGCAACTTCAAACATTGATAAGAATCACAAAGGTAATACATGCATAAAATAGAGGCCTCCCAAATGGTTAGGGAGTGGAAATCTCACTCTTGTGTGAAACAGACCAACCTTTGGTCGTTTTATACAAACTTCTATGATTTTAATTTTTAGAAATTAAAAAAATACAGGAATACCAAGAATGTGACTACACCTGCATAACCACTTAAATTGACGATTACTAATATTTTGTTATATTTACTTCATCTTTTTTTTTTTTTTTTTTTTTTGCGGTACGCGGGCCTCTCACTGTTGTGGCCTCTCTCGTTGCGGAGCACAGGCTCCGGACGCGCAGGCTCAGCGGCCATGGCTCACGGGCCCAGCCGCTCCGCGGCATGTGGGATCTTCCCGGACCGGGGCACGAACCCGCGTCCCCTGCGTCGGCAGGCGGACTCTCAACCACTGCGCCACCAGGGAAGCCCTCAACTTATTTTTATTAATAAAGTAAATCAAACATGACTGGTAACATTGAAGTTTTCTGTGCCACTTATGCCTCATACATTCAACCATCCCCAACCGCTATCACGAAGGAAGCTTGTGCCATTCCTCTTCACTTTTATACTCTTACAGGCACATATATGAAATTACATTTTGCAAAAGCTTTCCAGGGATCGAACCTGGGCAATAGCAATGAAAGCACCAAGTCCTAACCCACTGGATCTCCAGGGAATTCCCTGCAAAAACTTAAGATTTCAGGTGGGGAAATGGCTTTGCCTTTCAGACTTAAAAATGCAGTCTCATTCCCATAACTTCGTTTGCAAACCAGTTGCCATCTAATTATTTCACTCTTTAAATTAGCTGAAACCCTTCACCTTTTAAGTAGGGTTTTTGCTTGCAGGGGGACCGTCTGCTGTCCGTCTGCTGGCAAAAGCACTAGTGTTTCACGTTTGTAAGTGATAAGAGGGAGAGGTGGCGGCTTTCAGAGATCAGGTTTCAAGTCTGGCCCTGGTTTTATGTGTGTGGGAATGGACGCAAAGGAAAACACAGCTGAGCTGCATTGTGGCTCTTCCTGTCAAACCTGTTCGCGTCCAGGGTGAGTTAAGCGGGGGAGCAATGTCTCCCTCACCCAGCCTCTAGTGAAGTTTATGCCTGGATTCAAAGTAGCTTACTTCCCAGGAAACAACCATCTGAATCTACCCTGTACGGGATTTGAAAAATGTGTCTCTGTCCTGGGAAAATCTGCTAGAGAGAACTTGGCTGTCCTCTTCCTGATCAAAGAAGGAGTGGAACTGGGGTGATGTCACTCGGTGGAGTTACTGATGTCAGTAGGGTGTCAGCCGTGGGAGGTTCGGTTTGTGAAATTGAGTTACACCTAAGTGTCTTAGGAAACTCCATTCAGTACTCACCGGAGCTGCCCCGCCAGGACGGGGCAGAGAGGGAGAGAGCACCTCGGACTTTTCCTTCCCATTTCTGTCCCACTTTTGGAACCTTGGGATTAAAAGAAATGAAAGCCTCAAACCTATGGACATTTTAGAAAATCGGTATGTAGCTTTAAACTCTCACAAATCCCTCTTTCTACCTGGGTGATGGTTGTAGTTACAGACACTACGTGTTCAGACCATGAAGGGCTGTGTTCTTAGTGGGTGCTGGTTTATTTTACTCCGTTTGGGACTGGGGGTCCAGTTTGAAAACGTCTGTCTTCCAGCTATATGTGCACAGGAACCTTTAGCTCGTGCTGTTGCTCTACGCGAGGTTTACATGTTGGTGAAAAGTCTTGGTTCCCGGACCCCAGGAAATGGTTTTGCTCATCATGCATTGCAGAGAAGTTACTATCTTGATGATTAAAATGCTTTTTGAAGATTGTCTGGACATAATTTAAAAATCCAGCCGAAGTCTAATAATGGAATGAAATCGCTGTGCTAGTATTTCTCTCATCATCAAGACTGGGATGGAGAAAAGAAATTCAACTATGACGTCAAAGTTAAAAGGACAAGCAGGGGCTCAGGTTAACGTGAGGGGTTGGAAATGAACCCAGAAAGTGCAGCAGGGCACACTCAGTTCTGTGAATGAGCTGCTTTTCACAAGTTATTTATTAGATTTCAGATGCCCACTGCCAGTAAGTAAGTTCTTTCTCCCAACCAACTGGCAAATAACACCCAGTGTAGCATTAGAATGTCAACAGTAGAAATGGGTTCTATTTACAAAAGCTGGAGGCTCTAGCTCAGAAACCAAGAGGTCAGTGTCAGTGTTCAGTCCCACCCTACCCTGCCTCCAATTCCAAATGCTCAGTTTCTGTCCCATTTAGAGGAACTCTTGTAGGCGGGAAACTGGTATCTCGGAGAATCACCCCTGCTTGGGGTTCCATTTTACTTTCACTTTGCATTCTTTTGAATTTAATCTGTGGTCTTATTGAGACAACCCTTTGAATTTCTTTCCATTTAAATATGAAGTCAACGTCTTTGAACAGAAGGCATATGGGCTTACTGGAATCGACGATTTCCTTACCCTTTTATTTAGTTGAGTCAGAGGAAAAATAGTATGCATGTTCCCCACAGTTGCCTGGTTTTATTGTTCAGGGAAGATTGAGGAGGTGAAGATTACCATCAGAAAAAGATTTCAGTTTATAGTTGGTTTGTAAAAAGACTGCATTACGTATTCATGCCTAATCTTAGTGCTTAATTCTTAATCTTAATTCTCAGTCTTAATCCTTGATTTTTTCATTATTAAGCTGATTTCTAGATTTAGTAAAAGTTAACATTAATTAAAGCTGTGTGACTTTTCTGTTTTCTTCATTTCTTAGTTATTCCAATGGAAACAGCTGGAGAACTTATATTTCCGTGAGAAAAAGTTTGCTGTTGAAGTTCACGATCCACGGAGGTGAGGATCCCAGACTTTTTTCTGTATGAGCCTGGTGACTATCCAGATATGCTGCTCTGAAAATTCATGTGCGCGTGTTTTCATTTCTCTTGGGTATATATGTACGATTGTAATTGCTTGATCAAATGGTAACTCTTTCTTTAACCTTTTGAGGAACTGCCAGACTGTTTTCCAAAGAGGTTGCACACCCTTTTACATTCCCACCAGCAATGTGCGTGGTTTCATTTTCTCCACATTCTCCCTAACACTTGTTATTTTTAGGTGTGTGTGTGTGTGTGTGTGTGTGTGTGAGAATAGCCATCCTGGTGGTGTGCGGTGATAAGCTCATACTGCTTTGAATTTGCACGCTGAGCATCTTTTCACGGGCTCATTGGCCACTTGTACATCTACTTTAGAGAAATGTCTATTCGGATCCTTTGCTCATTTTCAAGTTTGGTATTCTTGGTCACTTAAATAAAAAGTTGCTAAATTATCTACATGAATTGAAGTCAGGATGTAGGCTCTCCAAGTTCCTCGGAGGAATTCCTTATCAGCCCTCAGCGGTTGCTTTTCAGAAAAGTTTATGGATATTTGGAGGTCTGAGGGATGGAGGAAACAGCTGTGACAAAAAGATGACCCAAAGAGATAAGGCAAATTCCTACAAAGAACATTGGTGCCCTTCTCCTACCCCCACCCCTACTCAGTGTCTGCTTTTCCCCCGTCTTTCTCTCTCTTGCTCTCTCCTTACTCTGACCCTCTCTCCTCTTTCCATCTGGTGCATAAGCAGTACTCTGGACCAGTTTTGGATATGCATCATATTATTATGTTCATCCTCTGATAGTGCCAGAGCCAGACAATTCTACCTAGACCTGAGATGCTCTCTTACCTTAAGGAAGGTGCCGATCACGCAGATCCTGGTTGCTTTGTATTTAAAATATGATCACATTTATTCCCGCCTTCTTGTGATGATCGCACATCCTACGGTCTTTAACTAAATGTTTTTATTACAGCCTCTAATGTGGCTAATTCTCATCTGCTGCTTTTTTAAAATATTTAATTTCTATTATTTCCAATGTCATGCTTCTATACAGAATGCAGAATGTGTGCATTTATGCACGTGACCATACTTAGACTTAGGTTCTTCTAAAATATTATATGGGTGGTATATTAGTTAGTAATCATTTTCCTTTTTAAATTCATTTATTTTTTAATTTTTATTTTATATTGGAGCATAGTTGATTAACAATGTTGTATGAGTTTCAGGTGTACAGCAGAGTGATTCAGTTATACATATACATGTATCTGTTCTTTTTCAAATTCTCTTCCCATTTTCTCATCTGCTTTTGAGGGTGTGAATGTGTTGTTTAATATGCTGCTTTGACAGAGAGCTATTACTCAGGTGGGATTGGTTTTCTCATAAAAGGAGAAAATCAGAAGCTTGGCCCCTGAGAGAAGAAGAGTTTTGGCAGAGCCAAAACAATTAGGGGGAAGCTTTGTTACATTACCCACTGGGTACATTTTATGTTGTGCTGGGCCAGAGACAGATTGTTTGAGTGCTTTCCTTAATCTTTCAGGATTTCAGTATCCAGAAGGACCTTTGGGCAAAGTGGCCTCTTTGTGCAAACGTGGTATGCGAACTCTTCTCTCATCAAGTCCATCTGGGTAATGGCGATTAGTCAGCATCAGTTTTACTTGGACCGGAAGCAAAGCAAAGTAAGTAACTAGAAGCATTTCTATAAGGACAGAGTCCTGTCCCTCACTGGCTTTGTGTTCTCAAGATAAGCTTTCTCAGAAAAGATGCAAGCACATGGGTTTTTGTTCCTTGAGTTTTGTTTTTTTAAGCTTTACTATCAATTGTTTTCATTTTTCTTACATTTAAGAAAACGGGCAATGTATAACCTGATCTGAAAACTGTAAGATTTGCCAACTTTGTGGCATGCGTGTATGTGTGTACACTCAGGATGTTTTAATGTTAATGATTGAACTATACCATGAGAAAGAATCATGCCTAGTTACTAAAACATTTTAACTGCAAAGCTGAAATCTTATATTTTTGTTCTGAAAAATATCACTTTTGTATATAAAAATTTATATTGTCCTCCGTGTTGACATTTTTATTCCATAGTAACTAAATTTCTTTATTAATTTGAAATAGGTTTAACTGAATGAATTCCATTTCAATGTTATATTAGGCAAAAATTCCCTCAGCCAGGAGTTTAGACGATATTGCAATGGATTTGACTGAGACGGGAACACCAAGGGTCTCCAAAATGGTGACACTAGAGGCAAAAAGTCAGTTCATCATGGCAAGCAACGGCAGTTTAATCTCCTCAGGTAATATTTTTGGATTAGAGAGCGTGCAAGCGATCTTTATGTTATTTCACATATTTTTCGTTGTAAACCACTTTCAAATGTATCTTTTAACCCATTATTTTGGGAATAAATAAGCATATGGAACCTACAATATATTGCGGGTTTGAATAAATTTTGAAATTAATTTTTAAAAGAGTATGAAGAGAAAAAAAAAGAGTATGAAGAAAGTTAAATAGTAAAGTCAGGTTGTATAATTAACAATAGATACTAAGATAGTGAGTGCCTCAGGGTAGCTTGCAAGAATATTTTCTCCCCAAAAGGTTCATAAGATTTTTCTTTCCCCAATATGTAGTTTTTGATACAAACAGTTGTCTAATTCTCCATTTAACATAAAGTGAACCATGACTACAGCCTTGAAACCCACCTCACCCCCAAAGTGATTTTTGACCCTAAACCCTTCCTCTGTAGAAATTTTGGATAAGAGTCTCACTAAGTATACATAACTTCACTAAAAATAATTTCTCATCTAAATCCCATTGACAGCTTGTGAACCTGAAGCATAGAATATTCCTTTGCCTTGCTTACTTTCTAAAAGAACATTCTAAACGACTATCTCAAGGAACATCTTACCTTCTCTCCTGCTCAGAAAAATGTATTTCTTCCCTGGGTGTGTCTGAAACACTAAGCATTTTATCATTGCTTCTAAAATGACTGAGCCAAAATGCAAAAGGCATATCTTATTACCAGGCTCTGTTTGATGCCCAGAAGCATGAGAAAATGTTCTCCAGTTTCCTTTTATTACGTTCAGAAACAAGGAGAAAAGAAATAAACTATTATTAAACAGCAGGTTTGGCTTAAAAATCCCTTGTCCTTTAAAAAGGAAGGAAACGGGCTTCCCTGGTGGCGCAGTGGTTGAGAGTCCGCCTGCTGATGCAGGGGACACGGGTTCGTGCCCCTGTCCGGGAAGATCCCACATGCCGCGGAGGGGCTGGGCCCGTGAGCCATGGCCGCTGAGCCTGCGCTTCCAGAGCCTGTGCTCCGCAACGGGAGAGGCCACAGCAGTGAGAGGCCCGCGTACCGCAAAAAAAAAAAAAGGAAGGAAACATGCCATGTGTAAACCTTCTCTGCCCTCCCTCCCAATCCCCACCAGGTTCTCAAGACTCAGAAGTCAGTGAGGAGCAAAAGAGAGAGAAAATCCTTGAACTCAAGAAGAAGGAAAAGCTGTTGCAAGAAAAACTTCTGAAAAAAGTTGAAGAGCTTAAGAAGATCTGTTTGCGGGAGGCTGTAAGTGTCTTCTGCTCTTGGGGAGCACTTCAAATCGTGTTTCACAGTTCCAGCCAGGGTCAGTGATCTCCCTCTCGGTTCTGTCCTGTTTTATAGGAGCTCACAGGCAAAATGCCAAAGGAGTATCCACTGAACATAGGTGAGAAACCTCCTCACGTCAGAAGGCGTGTAGGTACCGCATTCAAATTAGATGACAACTTGCTGCCGAGTGAAGAGGTATGAGCACCAGCTCTGAGCGTGTCTATCAACAATGAGACAGAGATGCTGTCAGTTCAGTGTGGCTGACTTGTTCCTTTGGTTTTTGAGTTACTGCTGTACATTTTTATCTCACCAGTTAAAAGTGATCACGGAGACCAAGTTGAATTCTTTCTTTCATGCACAGGCTAGTTACAATTGAGTTCTCTCTCATGACTTTACCCCCGCCAGACAGAAAGAGCACTAAATGAACTCTAAATGTTTATAAATTGAGAAATATTATTATAAGAATTAAGACTTCCAGCGCTAGAGTCTCCCACTTAAAACCAAGTAGCCTTTGGCAGATCGTTGACCCTCTGTGAAGTCTCAGTTCTTGGGTTTTCTCATCAATAAAATGGGGGTAATGATTGTTCTTCCCTCTGAGAGATGCAAGGAGTATTCAGTGAGATAACACATGTATAGCACTTGGGTATAATAAAGTTAAAATATTGGTTAGCCAATATAGAGGGTACTTTCTCATCTGCATGACATCGGACACTATGACCCTACTCGTGTTTCTTGCAGAAGTTTAGCCATCTTGGCTTTAGAAAATGATAGCAGTTTCCATTAATAATAAAGTGAGCATTGCTATTTACTGAGTGTTCACTGTATACCCAGCTCTGAGCTAAGCATTGCACGTACATTATTTCCTTTAATCTTCACCATACTTTCATAAAGGTGGGTGTTATCTCCCTTTTACAAATGAAAAAAAAATCGAAGCATTAAAAATTAAGCAATATGTCCAGGGTCATGCAACCAGGAATCACCCAGAAAGAGGAATCAAACCTCAATTTGTCTGTTTCTAAAGCTGTGCATGTGAATATAGCATTCTCTGGCTATGAATCTTGGGTGAAGTATCCCTTCTTGAAAAATATGATCTTCATCCAACGAACTGAATGAATGGAAGGCCATTCCCTTCTTTGAAAAGGACAGAGAGTGGGACTATTCAGTTAAAGTAAATGGAGGAGGGAGGTCTTGTCTTCTAGGAAAGTGTTTGAGAATACCTAAGCAGTAAAACTTAGGAGGATTTTATTCTGAGAGAGCATCTGATTTGAGAACGCATGAGAAAGAGAAATTTTATTATCTAGTACATATCACAGTGACTGTGTGTGTCCATAAAAACAAAACAGTATCATCATGTAAATGCAGGACCCTGCTTTGCAAGAACTGGAGAGCAATTTCCTAATACAGCAAAAGCTGGTTGAAGCTGCAAAGAAACTTGCCAACGAGCCAGATCTTTGTAAAACTGTGAAGAAGAAACGAAAGCAAGATTACACGGATGCAGTGAAAAAGCTTCAGGAGATTGAAAATGCAATAAATGAATACCGAATTAGATGTGGAAAGAAACCCAGCCAGAAAGCATCAGTTATCTTACCAGGTTAGTAATTAGTAAGGTTTTTTAGAGTCACATAAGTCAATCCTCTTGATGGAATGTACCATTTCCAGACCAGTTCATTTGGTAAGAGACAAAAGAAAGAACAGGATTAATTATGAGTTTCTTAGGATAAAAATGGTTTGGAATTTCAGTCTTACAAGTACGTTAACTTGGTTTTTAGTGACCTTCTTACTATTGTAATACTATACTATTGCATTGCTTTAATTTTCAGCATGAAAGAGCTTTCATAGCAATGTTGGTTCCTAATAAGACAGATTCACCTTTAACTGGCCTGATGTCATTGCAAGAAATACATTTGAAAACACAGGATATTAAGAGAGCTGGGCCCTACCTAGTAGTTTCTCAAAGGTTTTTAATGCAGCAGACCATACGTTTTCTTAAGGACCTATCCAACATATATGGATAGAAAAGAGCTCTTACAGTTATTGTCATTTATGGAGGCTATTTAAAGATATGGGCATATTTTCATGTTATATTATGGAAGGCAGAATACAAAATTGTAACCATAACATGGTCCTGACATTGTATAATTATGTACACACAAAGACTAATTGGGAAAGGGTTCAAAATATTAATAGTGGTAGAATTTCATGTCACTTAATTTTCTTCCTAATCGTCGTCCATATTTTCAAAATTCTCAACATTATATATCTAAAACTTTAATATTCAGGAGAAAAGCAAACTGAAAAACATCTCATTTAGGTCGATTTCAAGTCCAGTTGGCCTTCCGTATTTATTAGCACGATTTTTAGCCTTGATCACTGGTTGAAATACGATTCTATTTCTTTGATTCCAAGACTTTTTTTTTCCCATTTAAACATCTGTGAAATTGGGATAATTCTTATACTAGATGGAGTGTTACAGTTATGATCGGCAGTGCTTTTTTCTTTTTTTACTGGGACATCAAGTAATGATACATCTTAGATTTGACAAAATATGGTAATCAGGTTTAAAGTGTACTCAGCTTCAGAGCATATGATTTGCAAAGCAGAGATAAGGCTT
The DNA here is from genome assembly GCF_963924675.1 of Phocoena phocoena. NCBI lineage: Eukaryota > Metazoa > Chordata > Mammalia > Artiodactyla > Phocoenidae > Phocoena > Phocoena phocoena. Next base: position 21,190,514 of record NC_089228.1, read on the forward strand.
TTAGGAAAGTGAATGCACAGACATCTACACACAAGTGTGTGTCAACTACAGCTGGGGAATTTAGGATGGCTTTGACTCTGAATGTGAAATCCAGTTGGCCTAGTCACTGGCCACATTCTGGACCTACAGAGATGGATGATTAGCAGTGCACTTAACTTTCATAGCCATTTGTTGTGGCCCGTTCATCCCCAGCTGTGTAAGATTCAAATGTTATCCTTTTCAGTAACTGACATTTGGGCAGCGCTGGTGCCAACGGCTGAGCATATATCGGGCGGATTTTTTTAAAGCCTGCCTGACAGCTGACTCTCCTGGCATTTCGCCTTCAAGCTCTACTGTGTGTCCAATTAAGAGACAGTCCTCCTGGCTCTGATAGAGATTAACATTTGAGACTGGATGTGGAGATTCACTTCATAATGGCTTTGAAGCTTACACTGAGGTGTCGTGTTTGCCTGTAACTTTGCCCATCGTTGACGCTGAGTATGGAATGACTTGCCAGGGTACATCAACATCTGAGATATCGCTTTTTGCTAAACCCATTTTGTAACATTTGACGGGCACCAGTAGTAATCAGATCATTATGGGCATTTTCAACCACCAGAGTTCTTTCACCAGAATGCTGTGTTTAGGGAACCAAAGTAGTAAGTATAGCTAACATTTATTGAGCATTTGTCCTGTGCCAGGAGCTGGGCTAAGGGCTTTACATCTATTACGTCATTTAATGCTCACCAAAGCACTAAACACTAGGTACTATTCTTATCCTTATTGTAGAGATGAGCCAAACGATGCTTGGAGAGATTAAGTAATTTGCCCTGGGTCTCACAGCCAGTAAGTGACAAAACCAGGATGTGAACCCAGGTCTGCCTGTTTCAGTAGTTCTCACTCAGGGGCATTTTCACACCCCAGGGAGCATTTGGCAATGTCTGCAGACGTGTTTGATTGTCAAAACTGAGGGTGGGGCGGTGCCGGCATCCAGTGGTGGAGGCTGGAGATCCTACAGTACAAAGGGCAGCACCCACCCTCCTCCACCACCCCCACCCCACCCCCGCAACAAAGAATCATCCAGTCCAAAATGTCAGTAGTGCCACCCACTGTTAAGAAACCCTGGTCTGATTGAGAAGCTTATGCACCACAAGTGACCGCCACACCCTATCAAGAAAAAGCCCTTCTCTTCAGGGGAGGGCTCAAAAAAATAAATGATCCTAACAGTATAGTAGATTCTCAAAGGACCGTTCTCAAACTCTGTTCCACTTTAATAAATAATCCAATGTAATATTTGTACAGTATATGTTTATACCTTTAGTAGTCAATGAGTTCATTCTTAAAATAGTTAACTTCCTAATGCACTGCAATTAGTTGTGTTTATCTAAATAAAAATAAGATGCACTCCATTGCAAAGGGTTTTATTGAACTATTAAGGGTGTCCAAATGCACCATTATACTAAAGGCAGTTTATTTTATTCACAGAAGACATAATCCCATCAGAAGGTAGCTCCTTGTCTGACACTACCACCTATGATGATTGTAAGTAGCTCCCCCTTTTCAGTTTAAAATGTTATATATTCTGAAATATTAAGAATATTTTTGAGTTAAGTAAAGTCTGTTTATCATTCTTCTGGGAAAAGTAGATAGCTAACTTACATTTATGCAGAATGGCTGGGAACGGGGGACTAGGATTAATGTCTACACAGGTTAGCTCAGCATTAAATACAGTACCGTACAAATCACATGACTTCAGGGAATCAGAGTACCATAACTGGAGTGAATAGGTATCTTGAGAAGGATTTGTAAGGCTCTGTAGGATTTTTTTTTGAAGTAACTATAGAGAAGTTGTGTAAGTAATAGAGTCCTTTACCCAGCTTTGTCTACTGGTAACATTTTATATAGATAGTGTCCAATACCAAAACCAGGAAATTAGTGTTGTGTAGGCTACACTACACTACCAGGAAATAATGTAGAGTTTATCACTGTCTACTTACTCCAGCTAAGTTGGAGTTTATTTTATTTTTCTTAGGAAGAAACACACATTTTAGAAATTGGGTTACATGTCATTATGTTGGTTTCCTAGAGGTAGACTGTATCTATTGTAATGACCTGTGGTCAACGTATTTCATGATGGAATGGATTTCATTTCAAGTGAGAGAGTATTTCCTTGTAATCCATTCCTTGTACTTAAGCAGAGGAGCTCGCTATCTATTTGATGTGATTTAAAGAATTTGGGGGAACCACTAGCCCCTACTGCTTTATCTTCCCCCAAATGGAATAGTTCATGAAAGTCTACCATTTCAGAATCCTTCCTTTGAGCCGAGGTTTGATCATGTTTGCCATTCCTCTTTGGAAACACAAATACCAGTGGGAGACACAACAATTCCCTAATGACTCACCGTAAATCAGATTCATCACTTTTAATGATAGGATGAGCCTTTGGTCAGCCAAGGGGGCCTAAGAACATTAAAAGTAAAGCTGAACAGGGCTTCCTTGGTGTCTCAGTGATTAAGAATCCGCCTGCTAATGCAGGGGTCACGGGTTCGAGCCCTGGTCCGGGAAGATCCCACATGCCACGGAGCAACTGAGCCTGTGTGCCACAACTACTGAGCCGGTGCACCTAGAGACTGTGCTCTGCAACAAGAGAAACCACTGCAATGAGAAGCTCGTGCACTGCAATGAAGAGTAGCTCGCTGCAACTAGAGAAAGCCTGAATGTGGCAATGAAGACCCAACACAGCGAAAAATAAAAAAATAAATAAATAAGACAAATTTACAAGTAAAGCTGAACAAAACTGATCCAGGCCCACTTTACAGGCCAGCTTCCTCTTGGCCCCTTACACACTGAGGTTTTTCTGTAATATAATTCTAGAAAAGTATAGTATAGTATCACCCATTCTACCTGAGAGATTTATTTGCTCAGCATGCCACCTATTGAGTTGGCATAAGTTGGGTCAGGCCCCACAAGAACATTCAGTAATTTTTTTTCTATTGTATAAAATATAAAAATAAATTTCCTGAAACATAGGTACTTTTAAAAATATCATCTTTGGAAGACCGCTTTGCTCACCAGACAAATCTTCCACTTTCTTTTTTGGGAGGTTTTGGCATGGTATTTGTTTACTTTTTTATTTATCTACTTATTCTTTCATTCAATTTACTTATTATAGCCAGTGACACCTGTACTCTTGCTGGGCAGCGATCAAGTTCAGTACCTCATTCTCCAAGAATTCTTCCTCCCAAGTCTCTCGGGATTGAGAGAATCCATTTCAGAAAGTCGTCCATCAATGATCAGTTTGTGGATACCAGACAGTCTAGGTAAGAAGTCACATTATCAGTGAGGTGAATGTCTTGCCACTATGAGATCTTTTCTCCAAAATAGTCAACCCATTTTTGCGTTATCCTTTTTATTCTTTCAGAAAGTGTTATCTTGTAAAACCAAAGCATACAAACTAACCCAGTTATTTATTGTTGGTAACAAGTGGAAGTGTTTTTAAAGAGATCTTTTGAAAAGTATTTGGTGTTTCCTTGATTTTAAAGTCTACTTGCTTTATATTAAATTATAGGAACATTGATTATAATCTGAATTTGGGTATAGTGTCCAAAGTTCTGTTTCATCACCCACGGTTTCAGGAAACTGTCATTAAATACCACTCTTCCAAACCAAGTGAGAGAACTGACTTCTGAACTTTCAAAGGAAAATGGGACTTCAGTACATTTTTAGTCTGTAAAGTAGATAATACAACTTCTCAAGTGTCTCATGTAAATATTATCAGGGCAATAACTTTTTAAAAGTTGACAGACCAATGGTTCCCAGAATTTGGCTGCAGTAAATTTATTTTTCTTTCTACATAGGGCTCAAGATAGGATTACCAACTTTTTACTTTGCCTAATCAGAATGTTCAAACAAACAGCACTACGATTTCATGAAAAAAAAAAAATACATTTACATATCCAAAATACAGTCATCGTTGTAATAATAACAATAATATGAAGTTAACATTTATTGAGCACTTACTATGTGCCAGACAGTTTGAAGTGTTTTAATATGTATTAATAAATTTAATCCTCACAACAATCCTGACTGTATTACTACCATCCTTACCAATTATAGATAAGTACACCAAGGACGAGAAAGCATGAATCACTTGTTGGGTTTGTCAACTAGTAAATGTCAGAATTGGGATTTGAACCTAGGTAGCCTGACTCCAAAGCCTGTGATGTGATTTTAGCCAATATTATATGCATCTCAGGGAAGGTGGAAATTAGTCTCAAAATAAAGGAAGATTATTTAGATTAAATAATTTTTCGCTTATGAAAAGAAAACCCACATTTTGTTATATTTCTAATTTGTCAAAGACCAGTGAGAACTTTCATCTCATATTGGCCCAAGTTTTTAGATTAGCATCTAAAAACTGGTGCCTTAAACAATAGAGATCCAGGTGTCTAGAGCTGTGCTGTCCAATTTAATTAAAAGTAAATAAAATTTAAAATTCGGTTCCTCAGTCCTACCAGCCACATTTCAAGTCCTAATAGGCACATGTGGCTGATGGCTGATATTGAGTAGCACAGATATAGCACATTTCCATAATTGAAGAAAGTCCTATCAGATAACGCTGGACAAGTGTGTTTATTATATTAGGGAAAACAAAGCTATTTCAGCAAGAGGAATTATAACTGGGAAAATCATTATCTTAAAAATTATTATGCCTTTATCCCCAAGAGCTTAAGATGGGTTTGCCCTTTGATCCAGCAATTTTGCTTTTAGGAATTTTTCCTCTTGAATACACTACAGGATGCTTATCACAGCATTGTTTATACTAGTAATAAATGAAAACAGCCCAAATGCTCAACTGGTGGATTGTTTAATTATGGTCAGTCTTTACACTGGAATACTATAAACTCATTAAAATAATAGTGTAGGTGAATATTAAGTGACATAAAATGTTAAATCAAATTTTTTAAGTGGGTTTTGAAAGAGAATATACAGTAAGATCTCATTTTTTGTTGTTAAAAGTATAAATGCTTTTTTAAAATTGAAGTATAGTTGTATTACAATGTCGTGTTAGTTTCAGGCATACAGGAAAGTGATTCAGTTATACATACATGTGTGTGTGTGTGTACTCTTTTTCAGATTCTTTTCCCTTATAGGTTATTACAAAATATGGGGTATAGTTTCTTGTGCTATACAGTAGGTCCTTGTTGGTTATTTATTTTATATATAATAGTGTGTGTGTGTTAATCCCAATAAAAGTATAAATGCTTATAAGTATATATGCTTAGTAAAAATATCTGAAAATGTTTAGTGTTCTGACTTATCTGAGGCACCAGATTATGGACATTTAAATGTTTATCTGTATTTTTTAACTTTTTTGCAATGAACTTGACATGCTTTTGTAACAAGTGAGGTATAATCAAAGTCATTTTTAATTAAAAAATTAACTTCAAATTGTGTTCTCACTGTGCTGGAAAGTGGACAAAGTGGCTTAAGGATGCTGTGAATGACAGTCCACTACCCAAGTTCCTGCTGCAGAGCTAAGCATGGTTTTAGATTTTTGATTTTTGAATACTGGAACAGAAATCAAAAAGCAGTAATATTTTGTGACATAAAAATTGTATGAAATTTTAATTTACCTGTCCACGGTCAAATTTGATTGGCACGCAGTCACCTCCATTCACATACATATTGTCTACACTGGTCTCTTACTTCAAGGGCAGAGTTGAGTCATTGCGACAGAGATCATCTGGCCCACAAAGCCAAAAATATTTGCTGTGAGGCTCTTTACAGAGAAAGGATTTCCTGCTCTCGTTGCTTCCAATCTATTTTATTCAATACACCCTTTTTTAAAAGTCTTTTAGTTTTTTCCTCCATATTTATGACTCAGAGTCACATCACTTGTGCTTCCCCTAAGACTCATCTATGATGCACCAGGATACTAAGCCACAAAGACAGTTTTCCCAATTATCTCTTTATGTTCCCATTCCTTCAGTTTCCAGTAAGTTTCCTTCCTTTTTTTCTTTTAATTGAAGTATAGTTGATTTACAATGTTGTGTTAGTTTCACGTGTACAGCAAAGTGATTCAGTTATACCTAGATGTAATTTTTTCAGATTCTGTTCCCTTATAGGTTATTACAAAATATTGAGTGTAGGGCTTCCCTGGTGGCGCAGTGGTTGAGAGTCCGCCTGCCGATGCAGGGGACATGAGTTCGTGCCCCGGTCCGGGAGGATCCCACATGCCGCAGAGCGGCTGGGCCCGGGAGCCATGCCTGTTGAGCCTGCACGTCTGGAGCCTGTGCCCCGCAACGGGAGAGGCCACAACAGTGAGAGGCCCACATACTGCAAAAAATATATATATATATATAGAGTATAGTTCCCTGTGCTATACAGTAGGTTCTTGTTGGTTATCTATCTTATTTTTAATTCTATTTTATTATTATTTTTTTGAATGTTATTTTATTTATCTTTTTATACAGCAGGCTCTTTTTATTTTGTTTTATATTGGAGAAATTTGATTTACAATGTTGTATTAGTTTCAGGTGTACAGCAAAGTGATTCAGTTATACATATACATATATCTCTTGTTTTTCAGATGCTTTTCCCCTATAGGTTATTACAGAATATTGGGTAGAGCTCCCTGTGCTCTACAGTAGGTCCTTGTTGATGATCTATTTTATATATAGTCATGTGTATTGTTAATCCCAAGCTTCTAATTTACCCCTCCCCACTCCAGTAAGTTTCTAATCAGCTTATAATAAGTTTGCCAGAAATGTTAGGCGGCTCCTCATTTCCTGAATTCTTTTTTTTTTTTTTTTTTTTACTGTCACAGAGAAATGCTGTCGACGCACAGCAGTCCTTACAAAACTCTGGAGAGGCGGCCCCAGGGAGGGCGAAGCGTGCCCACCACACCTGTTCTCACCCGGAACGCTTACAGCAGCAGCCACTTGCAGTAAGAGGGCTTCATTCCAGTCGCTTTCTCTCTGTTGACTTTTGCTTTAAGGTGTTGTTTTACTTCACTGTGGTTTGTTTGTTTTTTAATTTGGCTGCGTTGGGTCTTCATTGCTGCGCGTGGTTTTTCTCTAGTTACAGCGAGCAGGGGCTACCCTTCGTTGCGGTGCGCGGGCTTCTCATTGCGGTGGCTTCTCTTGTTGCGGAGCACGGGCTCTAGGCGCGCGGGCTCAGTAGTTGTGGCTCGCGGGCTCTAGAGCGCAGGCTCAGTAGTTGTGGCGCACGGGCTTAGTTGCTCCACGGCATGTGGGATCTTCCCGGACCAGGGCTCGAACCCGTGTGCCCTGCATTGGCAGGCGGATTCTTAACTACTGTGCCACCAGGGGAGTCCCTTCACTGTGCTTTTAATCACTTTCTGCAGTGGGACTTTATTTTATGGCTCTACACTTTCTCTGCACTTAACAGATCAAATATGTGAGCCAAGAAAATGTGCTTGAAAATGTACATGGTTTGGGTAGATACTGGATTTTTTTGTGCCTTAATTTTTCCAACTGGACATTACCATTTGTTATTCAATGGTGAGGATGAAGATAACGACAGTAGCAACATTTTGAAGTGTTTACTGAAGGCCGTGCTATTTTATATGCACTATATTATTTAGTCCCCGCAACAAGTCTGACTGGAGATACTAGATACTGTTTTTTTCCTCATTTTACAGAGGAGGGAGGGAGATTAGTTAAATATCTTGTCCACATTCATACGGCTGGGAAATGATGGAGCCGTAACTCAACCCAGATGCCTCCAATGTCAAAGCCAGACTCTGTTCCCCAACAAATGCTGCGTTCACCCTAGTCTATGTATCCTGCTATCCTGTTGGAAGAAAGAACCCTCCAAAGACATGTGGGATTTTTCTTAGGCTTTGATGTAGGTTATACAGCATCAGTTTATCTTCCCTATTGTCAAGGAAGGATGTGGATTGCCCAATTGACAGAATTGATTTCTTTTCTCATTTTGACCATGTGAACCCAGTGGTTTCTGTTGTGTGTTCAGCTTTGGAAACCTTAAAAATCCTAGTGCAGTTCAGGAGCTATTAAATCGTTCGACGTGGTGTCCTTTTCCCTTCCCTCGGTCCTCCTTTCCCTGTTTGTCTTTTACAAGTTTGCTTCCTCCTCTTTCAGACCCGAATCTTCATCTCAGCACTGCCGCCAGCGGAGTGGAAGCCTTGAGTCCCAGTCTCATCTGCTCTCTGAGATGGACCACGATAAGCCATTTCTCTCCCTCTCCAAATCCCAAAGAAGCAGCAGCACAGAAATCCTGGATGACGGGTCTTCCTATACCAGCCAGTCGAGCACAGAGTATTACTGCGTGACACCCGTGGCCGGCCCCTGTTACACCACCCAAACTCTGGACACTCGCTCCAGGGGTCGGAGAAGGTCCAAGAAACAGAACGTTTCCACTTCAAATTCAGGAAGCATGCCCAACCTAGCACAAAAGGATAGTCTGAAGAATGGCGTCTACTCAAAGAGTCAGGGGCAGCCTCCTTCCAGTTACTACACTGCCGGGTACACGCCATACGCAGAGTGTGATCTGTATTACAGTGGTGGCTACGTCTACGAGAACGACACTGAAGGACAGTACAGTGTCAATCCTTCCTACCGGTCCTCCGCCCACTATGGATATGACCACCCAAGGGACTACAGCAGGTCGTTTCATGAAGACGAGGTCGACCAGGTGCCCCATAACCCGTATGCAACTCTCCGGCTGCCGAGGAAGGCTGCTGCCAAGTCAGAGCACATCACCAAAAACATCCACAAGGCCTTAGTGGCAGAGCACCTGCGTGGCTGGTACCAGCGGGCCTCTGGGCAAAAGGAGCAGGGCCACAGCACACAGACTAGCTTTGATTCGGACAGGGGATCGCAGAGAAGCCTGGGCTTTGCCGGGATGCAGGTACCCTGTTCTCCAAGCAGCCGAGCGTCTTCCTACTCTTCAGGTAAGAATACTGCGTAGGCACTTGATATCCAGATTTCATTTACCTCATGTTCCCCACCTACGCCAAACCAACTCCCCTCAAGGGTCACGAGACCAGGACCCAAGGTCAGGAGAGTGGTAGCCATTGGGTAGAGCCACAGATTCAAGTCCAGCAAACATTTATTGAGCACTTACTCTCTGTGCTGCCCTGGGTTAGGGGCTTTCATATATTTTTATCTTTTCTAGGTCTTCCATTGACAGTCACATCTCTTTAAAGTGTTCCGGGCTTTGGGATGAACAGATACACACTACTATATAGAAAAGAGATATCCAACAAGGACCTACTGTATAGCACAGGGAACTATACTCAATATTTTGTAATAAACCTACAAGGGAAAAGAATCTGAAAATGGGGCTTCGCTGGTGGCGCCGTGGTTGAGAGTCCACTTGCCGATGCAGGGGACACAGGTTCGTGCCCCGGTCCAGGAGGATCCCACATGCCGCGGAGCGGCTGGGCCCATGAGCCATGGCCGCTGAGCCTGTGCGTCCGGGGCCTGTGCTCTGCGATGGGAGAGGCCACAGCAGTGAGAGGCCCGCGTACTGCAAAAAAAAAAAAAAAAAAAAAAAAATCTGAAAATGAACATTTTATATATATATATATATATATATATATATATACACACAGACATACCTATATATATATATATGTATATGTAAACTGAATCACTGTTCTGTACACCTGAAACTAACAGAACATTGTAAATCATCTATACTTCAATATTATACATCTTTCCCCATTCACATCTAGGAATTGGATTATCTAAAGGCTGTTCGTTCTAAATGCTCAGGTCTCTGTGTAAGGCTTCTAATGAGTCTGATAGGAGGTGGCATTTACTAACCACTGTTCCTGGCAGTGTTCTAAGTACTTTGCAGGTCTTAATTCAGTAATCATATGTATTCCACTTTATGCTCGATTTAAGGGACTTTCAAAGATAATTTGGATGAGAGGTGTTCTCTTCACGTGTTGACTTTGGTCCCTAACTCCACTACTGTTCCTGGAGGATTTACTGTGTACCTCCAGCTGTGCTAGGCATACTTTAAGGAGAGAAATGGGGGCCTAAATGGAGAGTCTGCCCAGGGTTTCATTTATTCAGCAAACAAGCAGGCAGAGATACTGAGCATCCAGTTTCAAGCCAGTTCCTGGCCTGGATGAATCCACAGTCTACTTAGCAGCCAGAGGAATATATGAAAATTAAGCAATATTCAAGCTCTAAGAAATGGTTGAATTCTCAAACCACATGAAAAACCGAGGTCATGAGTCTTGCCCCCTCTTTCAAGCACGACACCTTAGTGAGACATAGCTCAGGGATCCCTGAATCATTGTGTGATCTTCGGTGAAAAGTATTCCTTTAAAAGTTTCCTAATGTTGTTGACAAGAGGCATCTCCATGGAGATTTCCATTTGGGTTCTAGTGTTCTCGTATTTCTCCAGGACTTTGGACTTCTGCTTGGACTTTCCCATTTATTACCACATCTAACATATGAAAAGCCTCCTGTAGTTTTTTCTTATCTGTGGCTCTGATTAGAGAATGCCTTTCTTCCCCCTCAAGTTCTGGGTGTTGCATGAGAAACTTGCAGAAACCAGAGGAAGAGGGCTGGGGTGCATGTGGATGGTCATCAGGGCACAGCACTGGGGTGATGCCTCTTTAAACAGCGAGGCCAGGGAGAAGCAGGTGTAACTCAGAAACTTCAACATTCCTGGCCGGTGGCTCAGGACTGGGGCAAAGGTGAGAATGGAGATAACACTTCCTGGACCTAGTGTGAGAGTGTGAACCTTGCTGATACCAGCAGGATTTGGCCCCATAGGCCAAAAGGCATCACATTTTAAGGAATAAGACGGATGGAATCAGTGCTCCCAGAATTCCCTTTTGGAATTTTCCTCATTCCTGTCTACAGTTTATAGCTACAGAAATGTTTTATAACAGGCACGCATCATTCTCCTAGAGAGATAAGTTTCCGATTATTTGCCGATTAGTCAGGGGTTTTGTAATCTCTTCCAGCCACCTAAAGGCTCTCTGGGTGACTCAGTTTTAGTAGTAAGGACAGTCACCATTTATTGTCAACTGAACCCTGTGCCACCCGACCTGCTCATCGCTTTCTGTGTACTCTCCCACTTAATGTATGCAGCAGTTCTACGTAATGAGTGCTGTTGTTATGTGTATTATTATTATTCTACTCTTGGCAGCTGAGGCAGTTCTGACTCAGAGCGTTTAAATGACCCTGCCCGAGCTCCCAAGCTAGTTAAGTGGCAGAGTAGGAATTCGGTCACAGCTCAGACATCCTAACCACCACACCTCTGAGTTATGAAACCTTCCTGGAAGCTTAAAGTGGGAATGTTACATCTTTGAGTCAAAGCCTTGTGGCATGCAGGACCACAGATGAGTTTTGAAATGTGTTTGTCTCACACTGTCACATGTGTTTTGTGGGTGTGAGAGAGAAGAGGAAGAGGTTGGCCTCCAGGAGCAGGAAATGGAAAGAGCTGGAAGAGGCTCCAGGAACAGTGTGGGGTTTTTGAGTCGTGGATGACTGGCCTGGCATTATGCAGCCCAGGCATGGGGCAGGACTGGTTTTAGAGACAGGACAGCAAACGCCCAGCGATGAGGCATTCACTGGGTTTTGCTCCCAAATGATGCCCTTGTCTATTTTTTTTTTTTAACCATTAAAAGAAAATTTTTTTTAATTGAAGTATAATTGATTTACAATGTTGTGTTAGTTTCAGGTATAAAGCAAAGTGATTCAGTTATACATGCCTATATATATTTACGTTTACATGTATATGTGTGTATCTATATATTCAGATGCTTTTCCCATAGATGTTATTACAAAATATTGAGTAGAGTTCCCTGTGCTGTACAGTAGGTCCTTGTTGTTTATCTATTTTATATACAGTAGTGTGTATCTGTTACTTCGAAATCCCTAATTTATCCTCCGCACACCTTTCCCCTTGGTAACCAGGTTTGTTTTCGAAGTCTGTGAGTCTGTTTCTGTTTTGTAAGTAAGTTCATTTGTATCACTTTTTAGATTCCACATAGAAGTGATATCATATGATATTTGTCTGTCTCTGTCTAACTGACTTCACTTAGTATGGTAATTTCTAGGTCCATCCATGTTGCTGCAAGTGGCATTATTTCATTCCTTTTTGTGTATACCCTTGTCTTGTTACAGATTAGTCCCGCAGAAGAACTAAACCTCTTCTTCCTGAAATCTTTCCTATACTAGTTTCCCTCCCTACCCCACCCCCAAAACTTCTTTTTAAAAGGCAAAAATGTGCCTTGACGCGGTTAGTGACCCAATATTGCCTTTGGCTGGGGAACGGGCAAGTCTCAACAAGTCAACGTATGGAATGCTTTTCCTCTAAAGGTCTCCAAAAACTCAAACTTGTCATCTTACCTTTACAATTGAGCCTATGAAGCTATCCAGCCACCATAGCCTGACTGGGACACTGGGAAGATTCTTTCAGTATATGAGATTTTTTTTCCTGGCTTGTCTTTTGGGTTATTTTTTTATAGTATGTCTTTCAGTTAACTTTATTCACATTTATAACAATAATGTTATCATTTATTGCTAGGCACAGTGCTAAATATTTGCACAAATTAGGTTATTTAATCCTGGTATCATCCCTATACAGAATATATTTATATTATTATCTCCACTTTACAGACAAAGAAACTAAGGCTTAAAGAGCATAAGCTGTTTGCCCAATGTCACACGGCCAGTAAGTAACCAAATTGGAATAGGAACTCTGTTGGTTCCCAACACTGGCTTGTGAGCTCTACTCTGCACATAGCTGATTAATGTACATCTAAATGGCCTAAACAATTCTCACTTTGAATAGTCCCACTAAATTTGTCTTTCTTCATTTTTATTTCTAGTGTCTTCTACAAATGCTTCCGGGAACTGGAGGACCCAGCTAACTATAGGGCTATCTGAATACGAGATCCCGGCACATTCTTCCTACACCAGCTGCTATGGCAACGTCTATAATCCTTTGTCCTCTCCAGGCAGGTGAGAAAGGCATGCTTAAAACTTTCAGTACCCTGTTCCTGGTCTAAAGAATTCAGGAATCCAGTTTTATTTTATGAAAGCTAAGTAATCTAGCTCAAGGGTTGGCAAATTATAGTCTAAAACCGGCTGCCACCTATGTTTATAAATAAATTTTTATTGGAAAACAGCCATGCTCGTTCATTTACATGTTACCTATGGCTGTTTTTGTACTATGAGGGCAGAGCGGAGTAGTTGCAACAGGGATCTTATGGCCGACGAAGCCAAAAATATCTGGCCCTTTAAGAAAAAGCTCGCTGGTGCTCAATCTAGCTCATTCAAATCTGACCCTCTTCTAGAGTCCTGTACATTAAATTTTGTGTCTGAAGGGTTCTTTTTAATTGCTATACTTGAAACTGTATTATTGATATACCCAGTTAAGACTTTTCTGGAACCTTGCAGGAAAAATATCTCTATCCCAGAAAAAGCTGTTCATACCAAGATTCCTCATAGACAGTTGGTGGGCTTGATTTCAAACATTTGCTGCCTTTTTGTGTCTAACCTTATGTTCATTAAGAAGCAACAGACGCAGCCAGCTGTCCTGTGTGTCTGTCATAGTAGTTCTTTGTAAACATTTAGAGGAAATAGACAAGGTCACTTTGTTAAAATGTGATTATTAAAAAGATTGCAAACTCTGGTTTTTCAATTCTTTGCATACGTGGGAGGAGTTAAACTTGAAGCGGGCATTTTTCTCCATCACCTTCTCACCGAATATAATCTGTACCCCTGGTGCCAAGAAGTAAAGCATTTTCTGTTTCTTTTTGTTTTTGTTTAAGAAAATGTAATCTTGCTTTCTTTAAGTCAGATTGCATCAGGCGTAGGAGGCTTATTACATAGACAATAACGTTTAAAGGTGAATACTGGTGAATTTGAGGTTAGTTACTTACTAAAGCACTCAGTGTTTTAAGCAAATGGGAGATAATTCCACCCCAAAAGCTTGTTTTTCTTTTCCATATTTAGCAAAAGTTTTTCTTGGCTTGAAATATTAGGCCAATTGTCTCAACTCAACAAAGGGCATGCTCAAAATAGAATTTTAATGAAAATATACTTCAGAGGATGTCAGATAGCTTGGACTTCTGTAAATAATGCTTGCAAATGAGTTAAGAGCAGGAAGACTTTGGCCCAAAATTTGAGCTGAACTTTCTCAATTCAGTTCTCATCATTTTGTTTAATACATTTGCAAATAATTTTCCTGTTTGTATACTTTCACTTTTGTTTTTGTTGACTGAGTTAGAAATGATATAAAACAAACCATTCAGGGCATAAGACAGTTCTAATATCCTTAACCCCACTTTCATAGGACTCAGGAAGTGTTAAACATTTTTAGAGACAATCTGTTTTTACAAAGTCTGTCCATCTATTACAGCCAGGCCAACATGGCTTGATAGCAGAGTCAGAAGGGGCATGATATACAGGAAATTAGAAACTATTTAAAGACCCCTATTGTGTATGTGTACGTGTGCACATAATATGAGCTCATTGTAGAAAATGTGTTCCCATTTTTTTTTACAAAACTCTTTAAACCTTATTTTATGCAACCAATATGATATTCCACTCAATAAATACGCCGTACTTTATTAACAGTTCCACATAGTTTGATTTTAAATGGCTTTTAAATTTTCTTTCTTTTTTTATTATAAATAAAATATAATACTTTGTGTAAAATATTTGTCTGAATTCTAGATTATTTCCTTAGGACACATTCCAATAAGTTGGTTTAATGGATTCAATTGAAAAGCATATTTTTTAAGCTCCTGCTTACTAGAAAGATTTGCCAACATACCCTCCTATCCCAGAGAATTATGGGAATGCTTATTTCTACCCATTTGTCCGTTTAGGATTTTATTTTTATCATGTAGAGTCTGATCAATTTAACTTGACCCATTAATAAGGCAAGTATAACGATCCTCCATAAAGCTTTAGAAATTTGTTCTAAAACTGCATGTTATTTTTTATGAAAATGTAATTATTAAAATAAGAGAAAAATTGGGTTTCAAGATAAAGATAAAAAACTTTAGATCTGCCCTTAAATTGAAGATTTGAAATGCTTAGCCATAGATCAATATGTTTTTAAAAATGAAGTGCATGTTATTTAGAGATTCTTACCTCGGAGTGTCCAGGTCTTAATATTATAGAAAGCTACAAATTTATACCAATAAAATTTTTTTCCTTGTATGACGTAGTATAACTGTTAGCAGCATACACTTTCTAAAATTAGAAATGTTGAAGTCTCTTCTGCTACCTCGTATGTAATATAGTCAAATTCCTGGCTCTGCTGCTGCAAACTGTGTTTTCAAATAACTTTTTTTCTTTCACTTCCTGTTTTCCATTTCCTATCCTCTTCCTTATTGAACACTCCCTATTACTAGGCAGAACCAAGGGCTTCTGTCTCGGAGAATGGTTGTGTCTCCAGAAATGAGATCAGTTTTCAGTTCTCTTTTAAGTGTAGCCAGCTGTAGTAAGTACAGTCCCTCAAATCGGTGTGTTGCTTCTTGCATAGCAGCAGCTTTGCTTGTTCTGACTGATGTGTGAAGTTACAGAAATCTGCTTTTGTTTTTATATTAGAAAAAAAACACTAAGTATCTGGTTTTGCGTAGTGTTTATTTCCAAAGCTCTTTTCCGAAGGACTTTTTATTCACCTGTACTAAAAGGCATTGAAGTTTAAAATAAAAAGCAAGCTACTAACTATCTAACCTATTCTAACCTACTATTACAGGAATGAGGTTTTGCTTATTGGAATGGTCTGTATAATAAATAGGATGCCTTCTTTTGGATGTACTTTCCAAATGGGCCTGTGATTGTTTTATGTGATGCTGTTTCCAATTTACACTTGACCCATACACCCTAAGGATGTAAAATATGTCCCAAGGTACCCTCACCTCCCTTTAAGTATATTCCTTTGTTTCAAAGAAAAACATCTAGTATATTTCCCTTAATTTGAAGACCGCTTAAAGTCTAGCTGCCAAAAATACTTCAAAAGTCAAAAATACAACTCTCATACAAACCTAAAATGAGCATATGTCGAAGATTTATTTAACTCATTCGTGAGAGAACTAACAGAATGCTAAAGCTGGTTCCCAGATAATTCAAGAGACTGAATCCCACACACTGAAAGGGAGAGTACTGAGATGAGACTACTCAATTCAGTACAAAACCAGTTAATATCCTACAGGGCAATAAAACTATGACCGTAATCTTTCTACTAGACAGAAGTTGTTTGTATTTCTTCCAAACAAAAACCCCCAAGTGAACATGTAACTTAACACAGTCTGGGTCCTCATCCATGGTAAATGTAACTTAGACAAAAGTCTATCTCTCAGGAGAAGTAAATACTCCTTGCATGGGCCTGTTAGACCATGTTCCAGTATGACCTTGAAAAAACACACAGCCATCCCTTGCCTTTATTTCCAAGTTTTGGATACTTTTCTTAACAGTGTTTTCTACTAACTTCTTTGAGTGTAGTAATCTTTGTACCCTGGGAACAAAAATGACAACAAGTTGTAACTTTTCTGGTTTCCTTTCATAGACCATACACAGAGACCGGTCAACTGGACAATACAGAGGGAAACCTGCTGGAAGACAGCCTGGAGAATAGTGAGCAGAGGCTCTTTTGGCACGAAGACTCAAAGCCTGGAACATTAGTCTGAACTGCAGTTGAGCCTCTTGACCGAGCACTGCATTCTCACACTAGTGTGCCTTGCAAAATGTGTTCGTCTTCCCAGAAGGCTGTTGGCTGTAGAAACCTAAAGGCATCCAAGGTGGAAGAGAGGACTCCCGTGACCCCGGAAGTGAATCACACACTAAGCCGCACAAAACCCCTGAACAACAACCCACCTTTCCAAGTCTAGGTGCTAACCTAACAGCAAGGTCAAGACCACATGTGAACCATTGCCAAGGAGGACTCAGCCTTTACCAAGAGCAAGCACTTTTTAAGAGAACAAAAGTTGTTGAAGGCAGACCTCAAAACTGTGAAAAGTGCGTTCAGGGTCTCCAACAGGAAAGAAGGACAGGGGAAATTTCAGAGCACAATTCAGAATGATGAGAGAAGGGAAGCCAGAAGCTCATCACTGCTCACCATCGGAAAGTTTGAATTCGTGAGCTGGTGAAGAATTACATACTATGTCTACCCGGACATGAACAATTTAGACAGTATTAGAAAATTACTTGAAGAGAAGCTGGATTTTTCATGAATTCCTGAATGAGTGTAAATGTTTTTAGGCTATTATCAAGAGTGATGGTTTTCATAAGCACCATAAAATGGGTTCTGGAAAGACTTATGGCTGTAGCATCCTGTAATATAACTTCATGGTAGCAGATTGGGGAAAAATGAAGCAGCCCACCGCGTAACTGACAAACTCTGCTTGGAGAATTTTCTAAGGTACACTATCATTGAGTTCCTTTTTTCTTTCTACTCCAATGGCATGATGAGCTATTGTTCAGGCTGGTAACTCTCCAACACAGCTGTCATTGCAATGGCAGACTTGATATGGAAAGTTTTTATAACCAAGAGTTTGAAAAAGTATTTTAAGGTGATACAGCAAGAACCCAACACAATATAAAGAAAAAAACCCACGAATACCACATCATTTTAGATGAATTGCGTGCCTTAAAATTGTGAACATTTGAAGAGTAAGCATATTGTCTGGATTCCCCAGGTAGTTCTAAGTCACCAAGTGACAAAAGCAAAATTAGTCATTAAAAACAAAAACGAAAACCTTCCAAGCTGCCGTAAATTTAATTATGAGGCTAAAACTACCTCATACTTTCCTTGGAAGAAATAATGCGCTATGGTTTATCGTTGGATGTTTTGGGTTGGTTTTTTTTTTTTTTTTTAAACAAATATTTCCATTTTCTAAATGGATCTTTTTTTTTTCATCTTTACTCTGCTTCAGAATTCCATAAAAGGTGCTCCTTCCCCCTCTTTTATACAGTTTTCTTGTTCATATTGTGAATAGAGAAGTTTCTGAACAACTTTTGGGGAACATTTTCTATCTATATTCCAAAGCATGTAATATATACATAAAGTTGATTTGTTAAACTGGTCCTTAGTCATTTGTATCATTGAAAATGAAGTTTGGGGGAAAATAATTTGGAAAACAAAAAGACATGCAAAAAAATAACTTATTCCTTTTTGCATATTTGTATAGCCTTCTAGAAACAGATATACCCTTTTGCATATTCTTTTACTGTTCTGACTTTTTTAGACCTATTATTTTTTTTACATAGGTCAATAAATGAAAGGTGTGCTACTGAAAATGTTTATGTATCCTTCCTTCCATTTATGTCCAAGGTTCATACAAACCAGCTGAAGGTACTCTACTTCAAGTAATCAGGTTGGACAAGATTGTAGATTTTTAGTTATGGTATTGCCATATTTTATTGATTCCAAGATGCCCACTTTTTCATACTTACATCCCTGAAATCAGGGTGCATCTTTTGATTGCTGACGTGTTATAGTTGAATTGGCAGTGTTTTCGGTTTTTTTTTTCTTAGTGAGACATAACGTAACGCTGTGTCTTAGAATAAAATTGTCTTAGAATTGGTGAAATACGGTAGTTTATTACCTCATGGAGGATAACCAATGTAGGCTTCCTAATCTTACTAATGTTGTTTATTTGTAACAAGTCATTCATTCTAGTTTTTCAGACTGGCAAACAGGTCTTTTAAATTCAAGAATATATTTCATCTGACATCTTTTAATCCCGGACAACGGGGAGAGGGGAGTGGGAAGTGAAATATAGGGAGATTAGTATTTCTGTGCAAGTACCTTACATGAAAATAACCTTTTCCTGTTCAAGAAATGGTATGCTCAGAATTGCAGGTGTACCTTGAAAAAACAGACAAAACTTGGCTCCCAAATGGAAAAAGAAGGTATAGAAACGGAAGCACAGTGGGGCTGCTAAATGATTTTCCCCTCACCTTTTTTGGAAAACATTTCTCAACCACATTATTGATATGCTTATTAATAACTATAAAGTGACAGAGATAAATTTTTTAACATGTCAGATTGATGTTTTTATTACAAAATATCATATACTCATTTTAATTTTTTATTACAAAATATCATATACTCATTTTAATTTCAAACATGAAGAAAATATACAACATAAAAACATAGTTGTGCCCTGTAAGCCTAACATTACCAGATAAATTGTTAATTTATTGTATAACAGTTCAGATTTTTTTCTATGCCTATAGTAATTTTTTAAAAAACAGCATCATATTACAAGTACAGTTTTACAACTTATTTTCTCACCAAAACCTCTTGGGCCTCACCCTTTGTCAGTGTATATTGATCTACCTCATAAAGATGTATGTTTTACAAGGTGGATTGAAAAAATTGCCTCACCTTCCTGGATGTTTAATTTTTTTTCTATACTTGAGAAAATTATTCAAGATTCTTCCTTGTATTCATAAAAGCTTAATGTTAAGCGCTAAAGATTCCAGAATTTTTGATTTATTAGTTTAAAGACTGTTCTTAGGAACAAAGCTTCAAACACCAGTCTTTAAGAGCTTTCAGAATTAGAATAACGACTTTCTTTGGTAGTATAGAAAAGTTTTGATGTTTTTTCTACACTATCAGTGGAGAAAATCCTGTTTTTAAAAATTTCAGTCATTGTGGGCCTATATTCTGTAAAGTGAAATAAAGTGAATTACTAAGGGAAAAAAATTAAGAAAATATCTATTACTAGAGAGATGAAATAAGAGATACAAAAGTATACATTCGTATTTATTATTAGATTCATCAGACATAAAACTACTCTGTCAAGTTTCAATCCAAGTTTTTAAACACTGACTTAAAATTTCTGTTCTTAGCTTGTCCCAAGTTCTAGTAACAGAGTTTCTAGATTACCCCTTGAGTAACACTGATCTGGAGTTCTATCAAAGGAAGTCCTACCTCCACACTTACTAATAAGGCAAGTCGGGCTTCCCTGGTGGTGCAGTGGTTAAGAATCCGCCTACCAATGTGGGGGACACGGGTTCGAACCCTGGTCCGGGAAGATCTCACATGCCGAGGAGCAACTAAGACCATGTGCCACAACTGCTGAGCCTGTGCTCTAGAACCCACGAGCCACAACTACTGAGCCCGCGCGCCACAACTACGGAAGCCCACGCACCTAGAGCCCGCTCTCCACAACAAGAGAAGCCACCGCAATGAGAAGCCCGCACACCGCAACAAAGGGTAGCCTCTGCTCCACGCAGCTAGAGAAAGCCGGCATGCAGCAACGAAGACCCAACGCAGCCAAGAATAAATAAAATAAAATTAATTAATTTTAAAAAATAAGGCAATTCATTCATAGTGCTCTATGATCTCACAAAATGCAGCCCATTTCCAGAGAGAAAAGTCTTTTAACACATATATGGAGTCCGGAAGATGATGCAAAACTTAACTCACCTTTCAGCACAAAGTTTATTGGGCCCTTCATCCCGCATGTTTCTAGCTCCATTCCTATGCCCTCCTCTGGATTTCCATAGGTCTTTTCTACTCCTCCGCCTCCTCTTCCTTGTGCCACATGGAGCAGGAAAAAGAAAGGTATGTCCCTCTGCAAAAATATATTTGCTCATGTCATCCTCACAACAGCCCAGTGAGGTACATAGTGCTATTATATCTCCATTTTACAGAATCTGAGAATTAGAAAACTCAAGTAATTTGCCAAGTGCTGTAGCTATTGAGAGAAAAGCAGGAAATAGATCCTGACTTGTCACACTGCAACTCATAAACTGCTACCACCTTGTTGTTCCATGAACAGTGTCTCCACAGTAAGGGGGGCAAACAGGATTTTAAAAAAATACGTTAATGAAAATTGAGTGGATATATGCTAAGCTCAGATTCCCTTGTTCATTACTTATTAAAGATAATGGGCCCGGTTTTCTTTCATTTACCTGTGGCAGAAAGGCAGAGAAGCAGGCTTCAGTCCAAACACAGGTCAAGATAACCCTTATTTAGGGTACTACGTAGTCTTACATGGTTGCCCACGAGGTTCCATTATTTATTGCTCTATGAGCTCATCAGCAGACCAAGTACATTTCTTAAATTGTTTTCTAGTCAATGAAATGTCCCATGCCAGCGAACGGACTTGTTACCACCACAGATAATGATAATGAACTAAATATTAGGAGCACTGAAAATATCTATTGATCCTTCCCCATTTCTGATTGCTCGGGGCAGTATGATGACATGAAGTTTATATGCTATTCCACCCATGCCCTGAGGACTCCTGTCAGGATTCAGCTCTATGAGATGTCTGTGCTTGTGGCCTAAGCTCTTTGATTCTCTTTGGAAAGGGTAAATCTGAGATTACTCTTTAGAGTAATCTCTAAAGAGTAATACTCTTTAGAGTAATCTCTAAAGAGTAATACTCTTTAGAGTAATACTCTGTTAGAATCTGAGCCCAGTTCCAGAATGTCCTTAGTACACTTCCATCCTCTTCTACCTTTCGTGATTCATTGAACGAGTCTTATCTTCCCTGCAAAAGAAAATAGGAAATATGCATGAGCTCTGTGATGGTGATACTTACCTGAGTGCTGTTCTTAACACTAACACACATACAAACAAATTCTCGCCATTTCCTTTTGCTTTCGGATACCAGCAGCCTTGACAAGGACCGTATCCTGGGACCTGGGAGGGGATGAGAGTCGACCTAACTTATGAGTTTCCGATAATGATCTTTTCTTGAATACTTATAATATTCATGAAGTGCCCAAGGCTTAAAAGTTTTGTGATTTCCAACTGAGGCATTTGGAAATGTGTTGCTGTGTTTTGGAATCTCCTAATGATTTGGAAGTACTGCTGGCATTTAGAAACCAGGGACATTAAACATACTGCAAAGGCATGGGATGATCCAACACAACAAACAGTTGTTTTATCCAACCTGCCCAAAACACCCCACTGGGGAAGCCCCGGGTGACGTATCTAGGAAAAGGTGTTACATCAACCCCTATGGGCTTGATGCTTGTGTGGGCTGCTTTCCGGTATTTAAAGCAGAGATTTCTCAGTTTTGGAGGGAGGAAGGGGGAAGTGAAGGAGATAATTGTTTTCTGAGGGTGGGGGAGAGATTTATGTAACTTGAAAAACCACATATCCAACAACTATTAAGACACCAACTATGTGTCAGTCGCTGCTCTAGGCGGTGAAAATACAATGTCTTCCTGAAGCTTAGAGTGCAATGAGGGAGAAACAGAAGTGAGCAATTGGAGTAACTTAAAATGATCATTAGTCCTATGGGGGCCAAGAGTGGTGAGAAGAAAGGGGACGTGGATGATACCTTAGGTTTGTGGGACACAATGGGACCTTTCTGGCAGTGATGCTGAAGCCTGACTTAGGGATTGGTAAGAAAAGATCCAGTTAAGCGAGAAGGAAAAGAAGCTCTCCTAGGGCTCAGAAAATGGCATTATGGCATTTGTCATGGCCCTAAAAGCCAGGAGAAGCTTAGCCAGTTTTAGAAACTGAAACAATAGGAGGACAGATTATTCCAGAATTAAGGAAATATAGGTAATAAAGAAAGCTGTCATGTTTGAGCTCTCGTTATAGTTGCAACGATGGGCTAAGTGCTAAACATACATTACTTCATTTAATCCTTCAACTGTATGACAGAGGTGGTCCTATCCCAGAAGAGGATATAAAGAAGTTCCCTGGTAGTCCAGTGGTTAGGACTCTGTACTTTCACTGCCAAGGGTGCGGGTTCAATCCCTGGTCAGGGAACTAAGAATCCCGCAAGCCGCGCGGCATGGCACCCGCCCCCCCACCCCAAAAAAAGAAGAAAAGGATATAAATAGGCTCAGGACGGTTACTGTGGCCTTGGTGGCATGACCATGCAGGAAGTAAGTTGTAAAGCTAAAATTCAAACCTACGTCTGTCTGACTCCAAATCTCATGCTATCCATTACCATGATATTATAAACGCATTTGCTCACCAAGCACCTCCCTTCAGTGGAAACCAAAGGAAATGAAAAGGTAAGAGAAGGAGCAAACAGGAGTCAGCCTGGGGAGGAGAAAGAGGAAAGGCCAGTGGGAGGGATGGAAATCAGATTGGCATGGTTAAAATAAACAGGGCAAAGAACAGTCCAGGACAGTCTGCAGTTCATGAGTTTTCAAGATGTGCACTTCAGAGACTTCTGATCAGGGTGTGGCGTGAAGATATTCCTAATGAAGGTCTAGATAACAGCCAACCGGGCAGGAGTCACCTTTGCAAAAAGGGTGGCAGAAAAGAGCAAAAACATTTGAGGGATGCCCTGGAAAGTCCTGTGAATTAGACTAGCTTTGTAGCCTCCCAACCGTTGTTCTCTCCCAACACAAACACAGAACTCTTCCTGGAAAACCATTCTTTATGTTGTCCTCTCGTCAATTTCAGGAGAAAATGGTTGCATAAGGAGATCAAAGGTTGGGAAGCCAGAGTGAGAAAGATCTCATCAGGGAGACTGGCAGCCCCAAACTGAGAAGGGCATTCCCAGCAGCCCTTCAATTACGGCGGAAGGAACCTTTCTGGGAGTTGCTAGTGTGTGTCTGGGCAGACATCACCATCTTCATAAAGCAGTGGTTAAATGTGTGGGCTTTAAAGTCAGGCAGATCTGGAGACAGGCCGCCAGGCTTGGAGTCAATCCCAGGCCCACGGCTCTCCGGTTGTATGAGCTAGGGTAAGTTTCCTCTTTAGGACACATCACACCAGGGTATTTTGTATGCTGAACAAAATAACGCACTTACACAGCTGGGCACAGCATGTGATCCCCAGCAGATACTTCACAATATAAACTATTCCCTAAGAAGGTGGTAAGTGATGTTGAGCATTAAAGGAGATCTAGAAAGTTGGGGTTCTGAGGATTTGCACTGCTTTAGTTTAGCCCCTGCAATGACAACATTATTGAAACAACTCATCGTATGTCTCAGGTACTGTCGTGGGCATTTGGAATGTTTCTTTTTCTTATTTAATCCTCACAGCAAGTTTGCAATTATTAATCCCAAACAAAAGCTCGAGGAAGTTGAGTAGTTTGACCAAGTCACATACCAAGAAAGTACCCAGACCTGGATGGCAATTAACAAATGCATTCAAGAGAAGTTTTGTAAATGATCAATTCGTGCCCCTCTGGAGTCCACCACGGAGGGAGGCTGCACCAAGTTTAACCGGAGAAATCAAACGGATTAAGGTGTTTTCCTGACCTTTCAACCAGAGCTCTCCTGCAAGGCCAGGACTCGGGCAGGGTGCGCTTACAAGAGACTGAGACTGAGCGTCTTCTGAAACTGGGTGCCCTGGCGGCCTGGCTGCTTCACCTGGGCTTGGCCCTGCAGCTGCCTTTTCATATGCATGAGAATGCAAACAAGCCAGACAGTAGGGTGGCCAGATCTAGCAAATGAAAGTGCAGGATGCCCAGTTAAATTTGTAAAATAGCTCTGATGTTAAATTTTTGTAATTTATTGGAAAAAAACCAAAAAAAAGCTGGATACAGGACATTCGGGGCATCCTGGAAAAAAATCAGTGAGAGACACCAAACAAAACCATTGTCCCATAGATACAGGACACCTGCACCTGGCAACCTTACTTGCCAGGCCTCTGTCCAAGGGCAGGTGGGACTATAAGAGACGCTTAGGAAGCTTTTGGAGATGGTGTGCTAGGGAGGAGATAGGTCTTACACCCTTCCCGGACTGGCAGAGGTTGGCCCTGCTCAATCCAGAGCCTTTCTTCAGATCAGAAACCTTCCAGGTTAGCCCATTTCGGTCTGTAAACATGCACAGGATGTGTTGGAGCTCTTCTGGAAGGGCGCCTCTGAGAAAACCTTTCCTCAGTTTTCTCTGGCCTAGAAAACAAGCGCTTACCAAATGGGGCAATGAGGACACCTAAAGGTCTGTTTAGGTTATTGCAGGCAGAAGGTTTCTGACCCACCACCTCGTGATACTGAATTCAAACACGGAAGTACAAACAAGTTTCAGAGGCTCTTCAAAAAAAAAACCTCAATTTCAAACGCCCAACCATTTGATTTATTAGCTATGTCTTCTTGGGGAAGCTGTGTACGTTTTTTAAAATATCATTTTTCTATAAAATAGAAATAATAATTGCACCAATCTCACAGAATTTTAAGGATTCAGTAAAACCATGAACATAGGGAGGCTAGCACAGTGCCTGGGCACAGTTAGCCCTTATCAATGTTTGTTGTCATTATTGTTTCTAATGCGACACTGCAGAGAAGTGGAATACAAGAGAGTTGTTATTAATAGTATTTAATATTACTATAAACTTTATTAATAAAATTAAAATAGTAAATATCAATATTTAACATTCAGTGAGTGCCATGGGATTAGAGTGAAGTGAGTGAGGTACTTGCTCAGGTGCAAAATGTAAGGGGGCACCAGAAAACCCAGTTGACAAGATAAATAACATTTTAATGGAGTCTTTTAAAAATAATCAAAACGTGGCAAAAAAAAATCCATGATGAACAAAATATCGAAATTTTAAATAAGTATAATAATCAGTATTACTGATTATTCCTTTTGCCTCAGGCTCTAACACAGCTTAGCTATGTGCTCATACGTCATCCTAAAAACCAGAGAAGGCAAGTGTTAAATATATCCATTTTTACAGAAGAGAGAAAGGAAACCCAGAGGAACTGCTCAGATACACTGCCCAGGGCCACATAACCAAGTATTGATATAAGGCCAGAAATCTACCCCAGATTGGAACGATTGTAAAGCTCACGTCTTGCTATTTCTCTGTTCCCTTTCACAAAGGGATGCAGGCTAACATTTTTCTACCCCAGGGTACTGTGTGTAGAATCGCCAGATTTACCGAATAAAAGTAAAGGATGCCCAGTGAAATGAGAAGTTGAGAAAAACAAATTTTAGTATGTGTATGTCTCATACATGTCCTTTATTTTATCTGACAACCCTCCTCCCTGCCCCATCACCAAGGCAACCAGACATTTTAATACAGAATTTCAAAATGGAATAGAGCTGCTGGATTAAGCCTGCCATGTCTGTACCTGAGCACAGACCAGGAAGAGTAAATGTCTGTAATAGAGTAATGAGGGCCAAAAACAAAATAAAAAATAGAGGAAATTGGCTAAAACTCTTAGGCTTAAAGGCAAAGGGACGGTTTGAGCTTCATCTGGCTCTACCAAAGCCCTTTTTTAGCCTTTAATGAGATGCTCTGGGATAAGAAATTACAAGCCTGAGTTGAAATAAAATAAAGAAAACGCTTTAGATGTTCTGTGTTGCGTGTCCTACAAATGTTATTTGTTATTTTGAGATCTCCAGTTCCGGGCGACATAAATTATTCCTTTGGCAGGACAATAGTCTGAACCCCAGTGATTTGCTTCCATTCACAGTGCAGTGAAAATGATTGAGAACGTAAGAAATTTGTTCTTTAAAAACAGTGGTAATCATGCCCACCTGGAGCCAAAACGTTAACAAATTTCAGCTCCTTGGAGCTCAGTAAACTGGATATATTGTCAGAAACTATTTCTTCTTATAATGTTGCCACATGCAGAAGGAGAAGGGGAAAATATTTCAAGGCCAACCTGAACTTTAAGTAGTATTTGAGGAATGAGGTTTTTAATTATGTAAGAGTGAATTGTTAAAATATGCCAATGGATTTTTAGGAAATTGCATGACTTGAACAACCATTTCAATTTCTAATTCACACCCTACCTACCCAGTGAAATTTTTCTAGATCTCTCCCAGGTAAATGGATCCTTCCCAGAGCAATACCTAACACTTCACACAACCCACCAATTTCCAGGTTACTGGTTTGTACGTGCGTGTACGCTCCCAGGGATACTTAAGCTTACCCCCCTCCCCTACTAGTCTGTGAGCTCTTAGAAATCGAGGGGCATATTCTATTTAAATATGTGTTCCATTTAGACTCTAAAACCAATTCCTTGTCCAGCAAGTAGTTGTGGAATTGTGTAGTATTTACATACTATATTAGTTTGCCAGGGCTGCCATAAACAAAGAACCACAAACTATGGAACTTACCAGAAATGTATTGGCTCCCAATTCTGGAGTCTGAGATCACGTGTGGGCAGGACTGCTTTCCTCTGAGGTACGTGAGGGACAGTCTCTTTCATGTATCTCAACTGGCTTCTGGAGGTTTGCTGGCAATCTTGGGCGTACCTTGGCTTGTACCAATAGAAGCGTCACCCTGATCTTGCCTCCATCTTCACGTGACATTCTCCCTGTGTGCATGTCCCAGCGTCCAAATTTCCCTTTTTTAGGTCCCACCTCACCTTGATTACATCTGTAAAGACCCGATTTCCAAGGAAGGTTGCATTCTGAGGTACTTATTGGGGGTTTGGACTCCAACATATGTTTTGTTAGGAGGCTCAGTTCAATGCATAATGCATCCCAAATGAAGAAGAAAAATCACCTGAATCCGAAAGATGTATTTTTGAGGTTCAAATAACATAAAATTGTAGGTTAACAGGTTCTACCTGATTTATAACTCTCTACTCAGCAGAGATGCTTGAGGGAAGGATTGGGGGCGTGGTTGATTCTGATTCAAAGTTACTCTGAATCATGACATCGAAGATACCTTAATCAGATCAGGATATTGACATGTGAGAAAACAGAACATTGTTCAGCCTGGACCTACTGAGTCTGAATCTGCATCTGTACCAGCTTAAGCACATTCAAGGGCTACGCTGTTCTGCTAACGTCTCCTCGTTTCACACCTGAAAGTAAAGTGATTGTCGAGAAGGTACACTCACTCCCCACTCCGTGGGTTTCTGTACAGCGACTTCAGCTAGACCCCTGTATGGTACGTCCACCCAGGAAACTTTAAACAAAGATGTACTGATGCTCCAGCCTTACAATGGACCAACTAAATCATCATATCTGAGCGCGAACCCAATCACTGAGTTTTAAAGGGTCCTCAGGTGATACTAACAAGCAGCGCGGGGCGTGAGCACCAATGAGCTGCAGCTGGCCTCTCCACCGCTCCTTCCGCTTCACGCAATCCTCTTCCCCCTTTCTCAGTCTGCCTGCCTGCCTGCCTGCAGAGAGGGAGCCGTTTTGTCAGCTCCCTGGCCCTGGGATAGATTTATCACGGTAGTTTCTGCAAGCAAGTGTGCCGAGAGAGAGTCCTACGATGGTCCCGAGCTGCTTGTGGAATTCCAGGTAGTACTGACGAACCCAAACCCTACGCATCACTGGGAACCTTGCTAACATGCAGGCTCTGATTCAGGAGGTCGGGCTTGAGATTTGGGAACCTGCATTTCTAACGTTTTTCCAGGGCATGCCTGTGTTTCTTGTCCATGGCTCACACTAAGTAACAGAGCCGGCAAGTAAACCATCCCTTTTTTTTAAAAACATCTTTATTAGAGTATAATTGCTTTCCATGGTGTGTTAGTTACTGCTGTATAACAAAGTCAATCAGCTACATGTATACATATATCCCCATGTCCCCTCCCTCTTGTGTCCCACCTTCCCTATCCCACCCCTCTAGGTGGTCACAAAGCACCGAGCTGATCTCCCTGTGCTATGCGGCTGCTTCCCACTAGCTATCTATTTTACGTTTGGTAGTGTATATATGTCCATGCCACTCTCTCGCTTTGTTACAGCTTACCCTTCTCCCTCCCCATGTCCTCAAGTCCATTCTCTATGTCTGCGTCTTTATTCCTCTCCTGCGCCTAGGTTCTTCAGAACCTCTTTTTTTGTGGGGGCGGGGGCGGTACGCGGGCCTCTCACTGTTGTGGCCTCTCCCGTTGCTGAGCACGGGCTCTGGACGCGCAGGCTCAGCGGCCATGGCTCACGGGCCCAGCCGCGCCGCGGCATGTGGGATCTTCCCAGATCGGGGCACGAACTCGTGTCCCCCGCATCGGCAGGTGGACTCTGAACCACTGCACCACCAGGGAAGCCCAGAACCATTTTTTTTTAGATTCCATATATATGTGTTAGCATACGGTATTTGTTTTTCTTTTTCTGACTTCACTGTATGACAGACTCTAGGTCCGTTCACCTTGCTACAAATAACTCAATTTCATTCCTTTTTAGGACTAATAGTCCATTGTATATGTGTGCCACATCTTCTTTATCCATTCATCTGTCCATGGACACTTAGTAAACCATTCCTTCTGACTGGGCTTTTATCTGCTATTCGTTCTACATTTGACCCTTGAACAACGTGGTGGGGAGGGGGGCCAAGCTTCACACAGTTGAAAATCTTCATGTAACTTACAGTCGGTCTTCCTCTATATATGTGGTTCCTCCATTTCTGCAGTTCCTCTGTATCTATGGCTTTGCATCCAAAAATTCAACTAACCATGGATCATGTAGTATTGTAGTATTTACTATTGGAAAAAAACCCACACGTAAGTGGATGCACGCAGTTCAAACCCATGTTTGTTCGAGGGTTAGCTGTATATGTACTTTGGTCTCTGATATAACACCTCTGTTCTTTTTCTGAACTTGGGTTTATCATTTATTGAAGAAACTGTAGGACTCCGGTAACCTAACTGGTCTCTTTATAGTGATTCACAAACACTAATGTAGTGCCTATGTAGTGAATCTTTTTTTTTTTTAATATATGTTTATTTATTTATTTGGCAACGCCAGGTCTTAGTTGCGGCATGCGGGATCTAGTTCCCTGACTGGGATCAAACCCGGGCCGCCTGCATTGGGAGCGCGGAGTCTTAACCACTGGACCACCAGGGAAGTCCCTCTAGTGAATCTTCTGAGCGTTAACTGCCCAGGTGACAGTAATTCTTCTTTCTCTTGGAACTATTCCCCACATTCACAAGGCACTCCAACCCCCATGGCCAAATCTTAAAGTCGATAGAACACAGGCACTCTAGAGCCAGGCAGTGTGGGTTCAAAGCCTGGCTCTGACGCCTACTAGCCGTGTGACCTTGAGAAAGTCACTTGGTTTCTCTAAGCCTTCATTTTTTCCCCTCACTTCAAAGGGCTGACCTCTCAATTAAAGGAGATAAAATTTATAAAGTGCATAGACAGCGACAGGCCTAGAGCAAGCACTCATTGTGTGCGAGTGGTGGGGGTGACTTTGCCATTTCCTGACCTGATCCCTTAGGTATAGTTGATGGATGCAGCGGGGGGTAGAGGGTGCCTGACCCAGGCTAGAGCAATCACATCCCCTCTGAGGAATTTGGAATTGGAAGGTGAAAGCCTCAGAGAATGAATGCTGTCAAAACTGCAGCATTTGAACTTTTCCGCTCACATGTTTGTCAGAGGAGCTGCAGCATCAATAACGCCTGGGAGCTTGTTACGTGATACGCACTTTCAGGCTCCCTCCCAGACCTCCTGAATACAGCTGCATTTTTAATACGATGAACATCACTGCTTGAGACACATTAAGAGCAAAGTCTACTATCTTCTTGAAAGTCATCCATTGTGATCTTTGTTTCTTCAAACCTACAGATACAAATGCAGATTTTTATCAAATACTCTCAGCTAATGCCTTATCTTTTTTCAAGCTTGAGCCAGCTCTAGGTACTTTCTGCTACTTGCATCCCCACAATCTCAATAGCACTGCCGACTGTATTTAAGAAAGCTTGCAGGATGCTACAGATTTCCCACCGTATCCTATCACGAAGATGATTGTAGAATCAGAGGAGGGGTTTAGCTTCTAAAGTCAGCACATAAGGTGAGAATTATGTCTGGTCAAAATGATGCCAGAAAATGTGTTAGAGATGTACATCATCTTTCAGCCAATGCAACCTGGCTGATTTTGGAATACATTAATACGTCTTCTTCACTTGAGCCCCAGCTGAAGTAGCTTCTCTTTCACAACCACATGGTACTTATTTTTAAACCCTAGATGCACATTTCTGCTCAAAAAGATCACACTTTGGAAGCTGAGAAAACAGATGCGTATTTCCCAGCTTATATCCACTCTGGGGCATAAGCTCATTGAATGAAATGGCAATCAGAATCACCTGCACAACTTATTTTTTCCTTTCTTTTTCTGTCTCTTCCATTCTCCTATCTCTGTCTCTCTCTGGCACGTAGAGTTGACTGTTCACAAATTAAATGTGAGCGTGTTAGCACCCTAAGTGTGTTAGTTCTCAACTCTTTTGCATACATCGCACACTCTCCAGTTCGAGTGTTTCTGACAGCCACTAGAAGGCATTAAAGGCTCTACGAGATAGTAAACAAGCCAGCAATCATTGCCACACGAGCAGTACTGCCGCAGAAGGATGCTCGTCTTTAAAAGCATTCACAGTCACCACACACTTCACCTGCCTTCCAACTTGACCTTCACTTCTCCTTCACTTTCTCCCGGCAGTTTTATCCCACATTTGGCCGTGTCACTGTAACAGGTGCCACTGTCTGACAGGTTTCATCAACCATGTGTGCCCTCAGTCCTAACAAATATAAATTTTATATATTGATCAAAATTTGGTTGGAACACTGTGAATGTTTAGGTTTCTAGCTACTAGAAAATATTAAAGCCTCTCCACAATAACAGACAAGTCCACACCTCACTAATACGCACCTCCAAACACCATCTTTACAAGATACTGCTGTCTCTAGTCCACTGCCCTGCATAAGAACAGTCCTCCTGCTGCCACGTGGATGGACCTTGAAAACGTTATGCTAAATGAAATAAGCCAGGCAAAAAACGACAAATACTGTACGATTCCACTTATATGAGATGTCCAGAATAGGGAACTTCATAGAAGCAGAACATAAATTCCAGGTTTCCAGGGGCTGGGTGAAGAGAAGAAGGAGAGTTTCTGCTCAATGGTTGCAGAGTTTCTATGATGGAAAGTTTTGGAAATAGTGGTGATGGTTGCACTGCATTGTAAATGTAATTACTGCCACTGAACTGTATACTTAATGGCAAATTTTATGTAATACATTTTCCTACAATTTAAAAAAAAGTGGGGAAAATCGTTCTCTACTATCCATATCACCACGTCTGAACACTTAAGATCCCCATATTCTAGTTCACCTATTGCTTTAATTCATCTCCAGGGACCACCATCCACGCCATTCAAAACTTTCCCCATTCTCTCCTCATTCTCTGAAATGCCACCATGCAAGTGTGTGCAGACACACTCTGGATGTATTCATTTTATTTATTTATTTGTTTGTTTATTTATTTGTTTATGGCTGCTTTGGGTCTTCTTGCTGTGCATGGGTTTTCTCTAGTTGCAGTGAGCAGGGCTACTCTTTGTTGCAGTGTGCAGGCTTCTCATTGTGGTGGCTTCTCTTGTTGCAGAGCACAGGCTCTAGGCGCTCAGGCTCAGTAGTTGTGGTGCACAGGCTTAGTTGTTCTGCAACATGTGGGTCCTTCCCAGACGAAGACTCGAACCCATGTCCCGTGCATTGGCAGGCGGATTCTTAACACCAGGGAAGTCCCTGGATGTACTCTTATTTCCTTGGTTTTTCACATGCTCTAGAATTATTTATAAATAATAAATAATGATTTATACTGCAGTCTCATACATGGGCTCCACCCCTTAGAAGTTTGCAGTCTAATCAGGGAGTCAGTCAAGTTAACAGGTCATTGGAGTATATTGCAAAGTGATATAATCAGGGACACAGAGAATGGAGACAATAGGCAACCAACCCAGCTGGGGGCAGGGTGCAGTCAAGGAAGGCTTCCTGAGGGAAGTAACCTCTGATTCTGTGTGTGTATGTGAGTGCATTTATAACAAGATTGCTGTTATCTTGTTAAATAAAAAAAAAACAGACTTTTTTTCATAATCATCAAGTATCAGGCAGTATTGGATAGTCGCCATCCAAGAGCAGAGTCAGCAGCAAGCAGTTTGTGGTATTAACATTGCAGGGCCAGTGAATTAATGGGTTCCTGTCCAGGAACTATAGCTACAGAACCATCCTGACTCTAATGGATCCTTTATCTTGCTGTAATCCAAGCACACCAGACTAAAATAACCATGATTTTCTTAAAATCTGAAGGAAAGGATACCTTCAGACCAGGGAACAGCATATATAAAATGCTGGGTCTATAGATTTTTTTTTTCCCCCTCCTCCTTTTTTGGGGGTTAAGGGGATGGGTTCTGGAAATTAAATAACATGTTAAACTTGGGAGATCGAAAAAGGTCAATGTGGGGAGTTTCCTGGTGGTCCAATGGTTAGGACGCCGGGCTTCCACTGCAGGGATCAGGGATTCAATCCTGGTCGGGGAACTAAGATCCTGCAAGCAGGGTGGCGCGACCGAAAAAGAAAGAAAGAAAGAACAAGGTCAATGTGTAGGACGCGTCTGAGCCATCGCTGAGATCACATGTAAATAACTGAAAAAACTGTGGCTCCTGCTATTTGGATGTCAAGTGGTATTGTGGGGTCACTTTCTCACACGGTTGTCTTAGTGGTAGAAATAATGAGAAGATCTAATCATCTCGTCATATAGTTAGGTTCTGCATGTGTTGTCCCATTTAATCCTCATAGTATACCCACGAAGCAAGTACTATCATTCCTCCCATTTTATTTATTTTTATTATTATTTTTTAAAGTTCTCTGAAGAAGCTACAGTTTTGCTTGTTCTAATTTTGACTGCACTGCGTGGCTTACGGGAGCTCAGTTGCAGGGTCTCAGTTCATCTCAGGGACTGAACCCAGGTCACGGGAGTGAAAGTGCCAAATCCTAACCACTAGACCACCCGGGGACTCACTCGCATTTTGTAGGTAAACAACCTGATGCTTTATTAGAGCACATGCCCAAGGTCATTTTCCTCATCCCTCAGAGGGGAATGAAGAGGCCGATTTGTTGTTATTAGAAGTGGATAGGAAATACCCACGTACAGTATCTAACACAGGAGAAGATCTACGCACTCTGGTTCCTCTACCTGGGATTAATGCCATTGGACCACTTTAGAAATGAGCCCTCGCTGTAACTATCCCCTTTGGTTACTTAAGTAACCAATACCTTCTGGCTAGAGTTCCATTTGGAAAAGTCTCTCATGGAATTCACGTCTTTAATAAGTTTCAAATTCTGGTTCCAGTTAACACAAGCATCTTGATAACTAAATAGTGAGGCATAGATTTGATGCGTAAATAATACTAGACTAGCGATGCAGGTCCAATCTACCCTTCAGAAGCTGTTGGGTTGACATACACTGTAGGTCTGGCACAGTCTCAACAGAGCAGAAGGTTTGGTCTGGAGATCTACCAAGGATCTCAAGGGATATAGACATCTTGAGCCCAGTGTCTATGTTGGGGCATTGTCAGAAGTTACCATGCCATAAGACTAGCAAGGTAATCAGATAAACCCTGCGGGAGAAAGAAAATAGTTCCAAACTCAAAGTCCCTAGATTCTGATCAACAATATATTTTTAACAAGTAGAACAGTGGCCCAAATCTAGGGTTCTCCTTTCAATCGATTAGTGACATTAATAAAGCAAGTGTTTTCCCTTCTTTGAAGATAATATGTGAGAAGGGAGATTTATGTCAATTTAAAGTGACTGATTTATGAACCATCACATCAGTAACCATTCTTTGTCACAGGCTGTCCTTAAATCAAAAACAGAGCCAATCTGGGAAGATCAAATTTGTGTCCGCTCTTATCTTCTAAATTCCCTCCTGATATAGAGGACAGCTGATCCCAAATAACCTAAATAGAATCTCAATTTGGTTCTATAAATAGGATTTTAAATAGCATATTTACTTCTACTTATGCTTGGCTTTACAAAGAATTAATTGATGCTAAGTTCCTCGTGTACATACTGCAATTTGCTTTAAACAAATAGTTTCATAATGGTGCTCATAACTGTTCTCAAACTGTAAATTCTAAAAATCTCTTGGTAGGGTTCTGGTCTCTCTGGCTATAGAACATCTCCTGGCATATTCACATTCACTCCTGTGTTGTAGGCAAAGTTAAATGTACAAATCTAAGAAGGAAAATGGCATGTGATCAGTTGTGCTCTAAGACATAGGTGCTAGGGGATATCTCATGCATGGCTCTTGGTCCAAGTTCCCTCTTTGTATATGGCAGTTATGTACTGGGGGGATTCATTCTATATTTCTCTACTTATTCTTTCCTCTAGGACAGGATTTGCCAACCTCTGCACTGTGGACCTTTTGGGCCAGATTCCTCCGTTGTAGAGCACTGTCTTGTGCCATGTAGGATGTTTGGCAGCATCCCTAGCCTCTAGATGCCAGGAGCACCCTCTCCCCAGCTGTGACAACTGAAAATGTCTCTAAACAGTGCAGAATATCCCTCAAGGGGACAACCTCTCACCCCAATAAAGAACCTCCGCCCTAAAAGGAGGATTTGCTAATCTGTTTGGTGACAATCTGACCTCCTTTAGGCCACAGTTCACTGGTGAGGTGGCTGTGTGTTAAAGAGCCCTTAACCTGACCTCTGTTTTGCTTTCTGAAGCTTCTTAAGTCATGAGGGCCCATAGCATAACAGCTGAAAGACCCCGGGTTCAGCCAAAATGGAATTTAATGCAGCTTTATCACTTATTAGCTATTTAGCCTTATTCCCCCTTTCTCTAAGCCTTAACTTCCAAATCTGTAAAATGGGAACAATAGTAATGCTCATCTCTGGCAGCTGCAGCTCATCCTGTATTCAGTATTTATTTATACCACCTTTCTTTGATACGAAAATCCTCAATTTTGTTTGGGCAACATTGTGCCCAGGGTAGGATTGTCAGCTTTAGCAAATAAAAATATAGGATGTTCAGCTGAATTTTAATTTTAGATAAAGGATGGATTTTTTGTGTAAAAATGTGTCCCATTTCCTAGAAATATATTTGTTAGACACATGCCTGGGCTGCATATTCTGTTTGCCCCTCCAGATCTAGCTCTACCCTGTGCTCTGTTCCCAGAGGAGGCTGACATTAATGGACTATCTCAAAGCACCAGTGACCTCCAGCTTCCAAAGGGGTTCAGTCAATGGGAGGCAGTAGCAGGAAATCGGAGAGAAAGAGGGAAAGAGAGAGGTTGGAGTATTTATTCCCCAGCTCTTCCCCCACCCCGGCAGCTTTGGGGCAGTGACTGCATTCCTCCCTGAAAGGCCACACCTCCTGCCTGGTGGCTACAGCTCCGTCTTGAGATCCCACTGACCTCAGCATTCCCACGCTTCAGGTCTAGAGGTGGAAGAACATGTCCATGCCCGCCCGCTGTATCTCCTGGCAGTTTCTCCTATTTCTGACCCCACCTCTGGCTTGAGGGTACCGCCCATTTCCCAGGGGTACTCAGATGAGTACAGTGTCACCCACACAATTTCTAACAGATAAACTTCTGAGGGGTATTGGGATTTTCAGCTGAGGTGATGATGTCAAACTTAGCAGGTGCCTGTCACAGCAAGTGCTCAGGAAATGTACAGTTGACCTTTTTTAAAAAATATATTTATTTATTTTATTTACCTTTGGCTGCGTTGGGTCTTCGTTGCCGAGCACGGGCTTTCTCTCGTTGCAGTGAGCGGGGGCTACTCTTTGTTGTGGTGCGCGGGCTTCTCATTGCGGTGACTTCTCTTGTTGCAGAGCACGGGCTCTAAGCGAGCGGGCTTCAGTAGTTGTGCCACGCGGGCTCAGTAGCTGTGGCTCGCGGGCTTAGTTGCTCTGCGGCATGTGGGATCTTCCCGGACCAGGGCTCGAATCCATGTCCCCTGCACTGGCAGGCTGGTTCCTAACCACTGTGCTACCAGGGAAGCCCACAGTTGACCTTTGAACAACAGGCGTTGGACATGCAAGAGTCCACTTATACGCAGATCTTTTTCAACAAATACACAGTTGGTTCTCTGTTTTCACTGGTTTGGCAAGCTGGATCCAATCAACTGTGGATCAGAATTTCCATGTGCAGTTAGTTAAATCTGTGGAAGGGAAACCTGCGGAATGGGAGGACCGACTGTACTATGGCATTTTATTTAAGGGACTTACTTGAGCATCTTCAGATGTTGATATATGCGGGGGCTCCTGGAACCAACTGCCTGTGGATACCGAGGGAGGACTGTACTAGTGTTTGTAAGGAAACATGGTAAAGTCGGTAAGCCAAATCAGAAATCCTCTTAGAGCTTGACCTCCCTTATTCCTTCTTTACTTCTTCTCCGACAGACCTTTACCCCCACCCCTCCCTCTCTCTCTGCTCCCCCACCGCCAATCTAGACAGGTCCCAAGTGTGCAAGTCCCAAGATTGAGATACTGCAAAGAGAATAAGAGGGAGTCTCCCTTTGTCCTTGAACCTGAGCCAGGTCCAAAGCCTTGCCTTAGGATACAGTGCTCTTACCAAGCATCGAACAATTTTCTATTTTGCCTTTCTTTCTGCAGTTGATCCTTGTATATATATTCCATGGATCAGAGCCTTAAAAGGGAAAAGAACTGAATAGTACCCCCAATCCCTAACAAAAGTGGCAAGGAACAAAGCCTGACTACTTGTTAAATAGAATTTCTTCAGGTTTATTGAGTTATAGTTGACATATAACATTGCATAAGTTTAAGGTGTACAACATGTTGATTGATACACATACATGTTGTGAAATGATTAGCACAATAAGCTTGATTAACACATCTGTCACCTCACATAGTTTTTTATGAGAACACTTCAGAGCTCCTCTCTTACCAACTTTCAAGTATATAATACAGTATTGTTAACTATAGTCATCATGCTGTACATTAAATCCCCAGAATTTATGCATCTTATCACTGGAAGTTGGTACCCTTTGACCAACACCCCCAAGTCCCTGGAACCACCATTCTATTTGTTTCTATGAGTTTGGCCTTAGATTCTAGATATAGGTGAGGTCATATAGTATTTGTCTTTCACCGTCTGACTTACTTCACTTAGCATAATGTCCTTAAGGTCCATTTATGTTGTCAAAAAAGGCAGGACTTCCTTCTTTTTTATGGCCAAATAATATTAATATTCCATTGTATTTGTGTATATAGATAGATCACATTTTCTTTTTTCATTCTTCTGTGAATGGTCACTTAGGTTGTTTCCATGTCTTGGCTATGGTGAATATGCTGAAATGAACGTGACTGATCTCTTTGAGATCTGATTTAAATTCTTTTGAATATATGCCCAGAAGTGAGATTGCTGGATCATACAGTAATTCTATTTTTAATTTTTTTGAGGAACCTCTGTACTGTTTTTCATCGTGGCTGTACCAAGTTACATTCCCACCAACAGTGCACAAGTGTTCCCTTTTCTCCAGATCCTCACAAAGAGAGTTATTATTGTGTGTCCTTTTGATAAGAGCTGTCCTAAGAGGTCTGAGGTGATATTTCACTGCGGTTTTAATTTGCATTTCTCTGATGATTAGTGATGCTGAGAATCTTTTAAAGTACGTGTTGGCCATTTGTATGTCTTCTTTGGGAAGATGTGTATTCAGATTGCCTGCCAATTTTTTTATTGGATTATTTGGGGGATTTTTCTGCTATTGAGTTGTGTGTGTTCAATATATATATATATATATAATCTCCACTTTGCCGAGAGCTTTTATCGTGAAAGTGTGTTGAATTTTGTCAAATGCTTTTTCTGCATTGACTGAGAGGATCATATGATTTTAATCCTTCATTCTATTAATGTGGTGTATCACATTTATTGATTTGTGTATGCTGAACCATCTTTGCATCCCAGGGGTAAACCCCACTTGATCATGGTGTATGATCCTTTTAATGTGCTGTTAAATTCAGTTTGCTAATATTTTGTTGAGAATTTTTCCATCTATATTCATTAGGGATCCTTATCCTTATCTGCCTTTGGTAACAGGGTAATGCAAGCTTCATAAAATGAGTTGGGGAGGATTCCCTCCTCTTCAATTTTTGAAGAGTTTGAGAAGGATTGTTATTAGTTCTTTAAATGTTTCGTGGAATTCACCAGTGAAGTCGTGTGATCCTGGACTTTTCTTTGTTAGGAGGTTTTTGATTACTACTTCGTACTTGTTAGTCATTATTGGTCTGTTCAGATTTTCTTACCTTTTTTTGAAATTTTATTTATTTATTTATTGACGTATAGTTGATTTACAATGTTGTGTTAGTTTCAGGTATACAGCAAAGTGATTATACATGGTGTGTGTGTGTTTGTATATAAAGATATATGTATATATATATTCCTTTTCAGATTCTTTTCCATCATAGATTATTACAAGATACTGAGAATAGTTCTGTGTGCTATATAATATGTACTTGTTGGTTATCTATTTTGTATATAATAGTGTGTGTATGTTAATCCCAAATTCCTAATTTATCTCTCCCCCCACCCCTCCTTCCCCTTTGGTAACTGTAAGTCTGTGTTCAGATTTTCTATTTCTTCATGACTCATTCTTAGTAGGTTGTATGTTTCTAGGAATGTATCCATTTCTTCTAGGTTAGGCAGTTTTTTTGTATATAATTACTCATAGTAGTTTCTATGATTCCTTGTATTTCTGTGGTATCAGTTATAATGTCTCCTCTTTCATTTATAATTTAGTGTGAGTCTTCTTTTTTCTTAGTGAGTCTAGCTAAAGGTTTGTCAATTTTTTACTTTCTCAAAACACCAACCTTTAGTTTCATTGATTTTTTTTATATTGTCTTTCTAGTCTTTATTTCATTGATTTCTGCTCTAATCTTTATTATTTCCTTCCCTCTGATAACTTTGGGATTAGCTTGTTCTTATTTTTCTAATTCCTTGAGGTATAAAGTTAGGTGTTTGAGATTCTTCTTCTTTTTTTCTTTGCAGTACACGGGCCTCTCACTGTTGTAGCCTCTCCCGTTGCGAAGCACAGGCTCTGGACGCGCAGGCTCAGCGGCCATGGCTCACGGGCCCAGCCGCTCTGCGGCATGTGGGATCTTCCCGGACCGGGGCACGAACCCGTGTCCCCTGCATCGGCAGGCGGACTCTCAACCACTGCGCCACCATGGAAGCCCCTCTTCTTCTTTCTTAATAAAGGTATTCGTTGCAGTCAACTTCCCTCTTAGAACTGTTTTTGCTGCATCCCCTAAATTTTAATATATTGTGTTTTCATTTTCATTTGTCTCATGATACTTTGATTTCCCTTTTGATTTCTCTAACCCATTGGTTGTTCAGGTGTGTGTTGTTTAATTTGCAGATATTTGTGAATTTTTCAGTTTTCCTCCTGTTATTGATTTCTAATTTTATACCATGTGGTCGGAAAAGATGTTTGATAAAATTTCAGTCTTCTTAAATGTGTTAAGAATTACTTTGTGGCCCAACATATCATCTTTCCTGAAGAATGTTCTATGTTTACTTGAGAAAAATGTGTATTCTGGGGCTGTTGGGCAGAATGTTCTATGTGTCTTTTAGGCCCGGTTGGTCTATAGTGTTTTTCAGGTCTGCTGTTTCCTTATTAATTTTCTCTCTGGATGATCTATTAAGTATTGGAAGTGTGGTATTGAAGTCCCTGCTATTGCCGTATTGCCATCTCTTTCTCCCTTTGGGTATCTTAAAATTTGCTCTAAGTATTTAGCTGCTCCAATGTTTGGTGCATTTATATTTATAATTGTTATATCCTCTTGATAAATTAACCCGTTTTTCACTATATAGTGACCTTCTTTATTTCTTGTGACCAATGTTGACTGCTTGCAGAGTGTAGCTGTGAGGGGGCTGGAGCTGAATATAGGGGTCTTTCAGGACTGCTAGTAGCACAGATAAGAGTGTCTCCTGCTGGGCCCCTGTGCCAGCAGGCATGCTCATGGACTGTGGCTGGAACAAGTTGGAACCCCATTTCAGGGCCCTTTCAGAATCTACAAACTGAGCTGGACAGGCTTAACTCCAGAAGCTCCCAGACCATGGCCAAGAAGGGCTGGAGCTGGTTCATGATCCACAGTCAGTACTGAGATCTGTATGACTACTGCTCAACATACAAGTGTGTATTACTCCTCTTGGGTAACCTTGGCATTTGGTGCTGATGATGGAACAAAAGCCAAATGGGGTCATAGCTAAGTTCTCAGGGGTATGGAGCTGTTTCTGGGTCTGTAACCAAGACCATGGTCCATGAATCAGCCACCTGGGTTTAAGCCTGCCTTCTCACAACATCTCTCCCCCGTCTTTGACTGAAAGGGGGTTTTACAATTTTCTACTTTGATCCCAAAGCTCCCACAAAGACACTTTTGTCTGTGAATAGATACCAAATTATTGTTGAAGGGGGACACAAGTGAGGAACATCTTATTCAGCCATATCATTTGATAAATGGTTTTAATTAGGGACTGAATCTAGGTTTCATCTCAGACACTGACTTGGTGGATAGTAGCTGCCTGGTGTGGGGCTCTGTGAAAGATTCTGAGGTTGCTCCTGGGCTTAGAGAGTGCCATCATCGGTTAGTAATGTCTGCCATGGACACGACTTAGGGGAGTGCCGATACAAGTGCCATGTATTTGTCATTCCTGATCTGTAATATGAACCTCAGCCAGTGGTGGTAGTTGTAATTTTCTGCTGGGTCATGCCCTGACTTGGCCTTGGCAAGGTATTCAGATGCCTTGGTAGCAACTGGGTAATTTGCTGTTTACTTATCTTGCCTAAAGTAAGAATTTACTTTTGCGTTCATTAAAATTGTATTTTAATTTTAATAACTGACTGACAACATAGTATGCATATATGTTTGAGCTCTCAAGAAATGTTTAAGCTTTTAAAATATGTTCAGATGCCAAGAAAGATGGAAAATCTATTAGGATGAATGCAAGAAATAAATTTACTTTAGATCAAAATATGCTAGTGAATACCTTGTTTTTATTTTTTCATGAAACTTTGGAATGTTATTTCTCTTTGTTCTTGAAACAAATATTTTGAAGAAATGGGGACGACCATGTTAAAAGAAATTATAAGTGCTGTGACATATAAAAATCCTCCAAATAATTTTATTAAAAACCACAGCGGACTAATTTCTCCCCCCAAATTAGTGCCTACACTAACTGTTAAACATGCAAATACCGTGTTCTCATAGTCCTGCATCTTACCCAGAGCCTTGCACTTGTATTCCCCCTGTTGCTGAGTGGTTGTTATTGTAAAGGCACCATCTGACCCTCTATAATCCCCAGATTGCATTTCAGTGGATTGCAGTTGGGCAGACAGATAAAATTTTTTTTCAATTTTAGAAGCTCCCATCATACCTACAAGTATTTTTTAAAGTGATGCTAGTTTGTGTTACATGGCAACGTTTGCTGAGCAAAGCCAGGGAAGGTCTGGCAACCAAAGACAGTGAGCAATGCTTAAATCAATCACTTTGTGATATCAGGGGGGAAAATTTGAAGCCAAATAGTGTGAAATTTGTTTTGAAACATTTAGCATATGACACTGTCATTAATTTAAAAATAGGACCCCAGAAATATATGAAGTATGTGAAGAATGACGCTGGTCAAAGGATTAGGGAGACAACCTCACTGTGACTAAAAAAATAAAAACAAGATGGTGGTGATAGGGTGGCCACAAATCAATTTCCAGTTGTAATTCCCCTAATAGTTTTGTCCTGGTTTCTCGCTTCTGAATGGGTTGAATCCATTTAAGGCACTGTGCCTTAAAAACTTGAGAAACAATGACTCTGACTCGCTGCTGGTGATCTGTGGCATTTTTTCACCTCTAACTCCACAGTTTTATCTAGAACATCAAAAGCTCACAAGGTGAACTGATTGTGACTTTCAGTTGCAACTCAAATACCAGCTACAGTATGGTTGGCTATACTGGACTCCAACTGGTTATTTTGGGTTCAAGTTGTTTTAAATGGTTGTCACACAACCTCCGACAGCCTCGCTGTGTAAGCTGACACTCTGGTTAGTCTCCAGGCTGCATACAAGTACAAGGCGGTAATATCTGTGTCCTGATGGAGTGGGAGGTGAAATCCCCTAGTGTGAGCACTGTTGCACAGTAGAGAACGATGCAAAGGCCTGGTTCCACATGTCAGGGCAGAGGTGGGGACACCTGAGCCTGGGCTTTCTTTATGTTCCTGTTGTCCTCATACGTTTATCAGATTATTTTTGATAAGAACTTTGGATGCTTTTGATAAGTCCCCCACATACCCTCCTTTTCCCCCCAGTCACCTTAAGTGGCTCATTCGTTCGCTCAGCCCAAATACTTGATAACCCACTGTGTGCATTGAACCAGGCGAAGACACAAAGAACAGGCGCTACAGCCCTTGTCCTTATAAAGCTTTCCAATACTGGAGACATTGCATTCTTTACAACAAAAGATTTGCCAAGGAATAACCAAGTCAACTTTCAATCAGTTTACTGATAGTTATCTTTTATATTTTTGTGTCTTAGAATGTCATCTCTCCTCCCTTTTTACACTGTGAAGAAAGGGGGAAAATATGTTAATTGAAAACATCACCATTTGGAGGACAAACTACTGACATATCCTGTCCAGCAGCATGCCCAGCTCTTCTTCATAATCACTGTAGTCAGCCTGCTCTCTCATCCTTCACTCATTAACCCCCAGCCACACTAGAAAGAAAGGAGGTGGAAGGGAGAGGAATAGTCATCTTGAACACTGTAAATTATTTCAGCAATCAATTGACCCTCAATACATGAAAATTTATTACCATTCATTCAACATATTAGGTGTTTTCTTTTTATAAATTTATTTTATTTATTTATTTTTGGCTGCGTTGGGTCTTCGTTCCTTCATGCAGGCTTTCTCTAGTTGTGGAGAGCGGGGCTCTTTGTTGCGGTGCGCGGGCTTCTCATTGCAGTGGCTTCTCTTGTTGCAGAGCACGGGCTCTAGGCGCGCGGGGTTCAGTAGTTGTGGCACGTGGGCTCTAGAGCACAGGCTCAGTAGCTGTTGTGGCGCACGGGCTTAGTTGCTCCGCAGCATGTGGGATCTTCCCGGACCAGAGCTCGAACCCGTGTCCCCTGCATTGGCAGACGGATTCTTAACCACTGCGCCACCAGGGAAGTCCCAACATATTAGTTTTGAGTCTCTCTTTATCTCTTCTGGGCACTGAGGATAACAAAGCAAACAAGACAAGACAAAGTCTCTGATCTTACACTGCTTCTATTCTAATGGAGAATAGTCAAATTGAGAATATTTAACAGAATCCTGCATAGGCTAAAGGCAGCTCTCAGAGACATCGTAAAGATGTTTTCATGGATGGCAGAAATATTTGCCATATAAGTGCACATCCTACCAAAAAGACTACAAAAAGGAACTCATTTAGATTGGTAAACTCTAGTGTATTCATTTAAAAAAATCATGTTTTACAGCCATCTGTAGTCATGTTTCGTGCACAAGCATAAGTAATGGTGCTTTTATATTTGTGCGAAGAAATCATTCGTGAAGAAATATTACTAACTTGATATTATAGAACACATTCCAAGTCATAAATGGTAACATTTGAAAGACAAATTGGTTTTGTCTTAGACGACAATAGACCCACCTTTAGAAAAAGAGTAACCAAAGAAAGCATTTTAAGATCACATCAGGCGTTGAGAGACAAATATGATTAATTACATTATGTATCTGTTGGCTCTTCCCTAACAAAGACAGCCACAGGTTTCTGCAGTGATATGTGCAGACTCTCACTTACACAACTGAAAAGATTAGAAACGATTTTTTTAAAAGGTACAGCATTTTTTGAAAAAAAGAGCCTGGAAGAAAACAAACCACTTATTAAGAGTAGTTATATGTTAACTGGTGATTTCAATTTTTTTCTTTCTGCTTACCTATAGCTTCTATTTTTTTCTATAATGAACATGTATTCATTTTTCTATAATGAACATAGAAACATACATTTCTACGTATGTACATAATTTAAATCAACTTATTTGAAACAAAGAGAAGGCATTAAGTTATTTCCAATGACCAAATTTTCCAGCTCTTTCTTTGGAAAGGGACCAAAGAAGAGGCTTGTTTGTACCTTAGTAAGATTTGATAAATTTCTTGAGACAGTGAACATGGTTTCAGGTTATGCTTCTCCAGTTTCTTGAAGCTCTGGCCTTTTCTCCAATGTCCTGAATGCTTCTTGAGTAACAGAAT
This sequence comes from Phocoena phocoena, assembly GCF_963924675.1. Lineage (NCBI taxonomy): Eukaryota > Metazoa > Chordata > Mammalia > Artiodactyla > Phocoenidae > Phocoena > Phocoena phocoena. Next base: position 21,235,321 of record NC_089228.1, read on the forward strand.
TGTGATATCTAAATTTCTCCTTGCAACTGAAGTCAGCTGAAGTGCCCTTTGCCTTGTCTCCTCAAGTGTGTGGTGCCACCAGTGTCGTGGTTCTTGTCTCCACTTGTGAATGGCCTACACTTTTTTTTTAATTTCACCTTTTGTTTAAAATGTTATTTCTGCATTGAGGTAAAATGTGCACCGAGTAAAATGCCTAGATCTTAGGGGCACAAATAGATGAGTTGAAACAAATGTATTCACCTATGTAACCAACACCCCAATCAAGATATAGCTGTCACCCCAGAAAATTCCCTAGTGCCAACTTTCCAGTCAATCCCCACCCTCCATAAGCAACTGCTCTTTTGATTTCTATCTCCATAGTTTTGCTTTGCCTGTTCTTGATCTTCATATAAATGGAATTTTACTGCGTGTATTCTTTGGTGTCTGGCTTCTTTCACTCAACCAAATGCTCCTGAAATTCAACCATGTTACTGTGTACATCAATAGCTCATTTTTTTTTTTTTTTTTTTTTTTTTTGTGGTACGCGGGCCTCTCACTGTTGTGGCCTCTCCCGTTGCGGAGCACAGGCTCCGGACGCGCAGGCTCAGCGGCCATGGCTCACGGGCCCAGCCGCTCCGCGGCATGTGGGATCTTCCCGGACCGGGGCACGAACCCGTGTCCCCAGCATCGGCAGGCGGACTCTCAACCACTGCGCCACCAGGGAAGCCCAATAGCGCATTTTTATTGAGTAGTCTTTCCTGTATTCCTGTACCACAATTTGTCTACCCATTCTTTTGTTGATGGACTTAATACTATCAACTATTTTTTTAAAATGGCTTTTTATATTGTGAAATCATTCAGAAAAAAATGAATAGGATCTTATATAATAAATACTAGTGGACACATTCAGCTTTATCATCTATTTGCTTGAAATATTTTTATTCAATAATTTTTCAAGTATTTTTTTAAATTGTGGTAAAAAAGCATAGAACATAAAATTTATCACCCTAACCATTTTCAGTGCACAGTTCAGTAGTATTACTATATTAACATCATTGTGCAATAGATCTTCAGAACCTTTTCATCTTACAAAACTGAAACTCTATACCCGTTTATACAACTCCTCACTGCCCCTCTTTCCGACCCCTGGCAACCACTGTTCTATTTTCTAACTGTATGAATTTAACTACTGTAAATATCTTGCATAACTGGAATCACACAGTTTTTGTCATTTTGTGAACTGGCTTATTTCCTTTAGCATAACGTCCTCTAGGTCCGTCCATGTTCTAGCGTGTGTCAGGATTTTCTTCTTTGTTAAGGCTGAATAATATTGTACTGAAAAGAGAATTCAACTGCAGAAGCATAACCTTTTCTCTTTTCTTGCCTACCCTGCACATTTTATTTAGGGTTACCACTTCTCTGCTTTAGCATTATGTTTTTTTAAAAAAACATATTGCTCAAACTATGCTCTATGACTGCTTACCTTCCCCTGCGCAACTCTTCCTCACCTCATTTGGATTTTCAGATAGTCTCAAAAGATTAAAATTTTCCCAAGGTGAGAGTGAGAGTGGATTTGTTTTCTTTAATTCTTCCTTCTCTGTATTCTCCAAACTGTGTTAAAATAACTTAATCCTTTGATACCATATACCCACCACATCACTCACTTCTATACCCTGTAAATCTTTTATAAATTCCTGTCTAACAGCAGTGCTGAATTTAGAAATTTTAATGTGTCTATTTTGGATTTTTAAGAAGCAGAATATCATGGCACATTTTGTGGGGGGCGGGAAGGAAGCTGCGCAGCTCTTGAGTCTTGGTTCCCCAACCAGGGGTTGAACCCATGCCATGGAGTAAAAGCTCCGAGTTCTAACCACTGGACCACCAGGGAATTCCTTCATGGCACTTCTTTCTTTATGGTTACAAGATAAGTGCCTTGTGACACTTATCCAGTGTTCTTTAGTGAGCAACTAAATTGCTGAAGTAGAGAAACTAACACAAAATGACAGAATGTTAGTTTAGGAGGAACCTCAGAAATCATCTAATCCAGACTCATAAAGAGCACAACATATAAAAATAATTATATATAGTACATAGTTTTATTTTCAGGGTTGTAAATTATATGTTGTAAAACGTAACATCAAATCGGATTCATGAATATTTTTACTTATGACAGAACTTTTTTTTTTTTTAAAGCAAACAGTTAAGAAAAAGCATGAAGTAAATAATGATACATGGACATGGAAAAAATTGGGCAGGTGAAACATGAATGACTGAAGTTTGATAATACAAAATTCTGACCTAAATTTCTTATTCATAGCTTCGAAAAATGGTTCTCTAACATCATTAGACAAATGCTTTTTAAGCTAGAATAAACAGGAGTTATAACTCTACCACTCTTCAAAGAATTTTCTTTAGAAAAAGTGAAAATGTGCCCTGTTTTTTCCATGGAATGTCATACCAGACAATTGAAGAGAGAAAATAATGTAATAGAGAATACTGGACCATGGCATGTGACTTTGTTTTCTAGTCCCTGTTTGCTAACCATAAATTGTGTGACTAACCGAGGACCATGGATGTAATGTTACCAGATTTTTTTTGCAGCTCCTTAAAAACTTCTATTTCACTACTAGTCAGTTTAACAAACAGCTATGGAATATCTCCTATCAAGCCATATGCACAGGGAAAGAAAGATAAACTATGGTTCTTGTCCTGAAAGAAATTTACCATGTAGGGCAGGAAACTCTTGTCTGTCAACTTTCTGAACTCGAATTCAATTAAATATCAAGCTGAGTGCCTTCTGTGTTTCTAAGTATTCACTTTGTAGATAACGCTACCATAAACATTCTTGTGTGTATTAAGGTGTTCTGGGGTTGTATTCTCTTTTTTCTGAGGGAGGGGTGGACTTTGTGTATATAATTTTTTGTATGTTTGCGATTGAATACCTCCAAAATATTATCCAGAATGGCTCAAGTTCACACACCCATCAGCTGATCATGTTTCCCTACATCCTTATTGACAGATTTATACAACTTTTTAATTTTGGTAAATGTGAGGGGCATAAAGTAGTATGTTACTATTGTTTGAATTTGCATTATTTGATTACTAACAAGATTGAAAATATCTTAATATGCTTATGAGACATTTTGGTTTCTCATTTTGTGAAGTGCCTCTGCATAGCTTGCGGGATCTTGGTTTGCCAAATAGGGATTGGACCCGGGCCATGGCAGTGAGAGTGCTGAGTCCTAACTGCTGGACCGCCAAGGAATTCCCCTTTGTTCACTTTTCTATTGGGTTTTCTGGTTAATTTTCAGAAGTTCTTTAAAACTTTTAAATATTGGTCCTTATATACACAGCAAAAAATAGATTCCCAGATTGCCATCCGTCTGTTACTTATGACTTTTGTTGAACAGAAATCTTTACATTGAGACTTCTGTGGCGGTCCAATGGTTAGGACTCCATGCTCTCAATGCAGGGGGCACAGGTTCAATCCCTGGTCGGGGAACTAAGATCCCACATGCTGCATGGTGAGGAAGGAAGGAAGGAAGGAAAGAAAGAGAGAAAGAAAGAGAAGAGAGAGAGAGAGGAGGGAGGGAGGAAGGGAGGGGGGAAAGATCTAATGTAGATAGATCCGTCACATTTTACCTCACAGGTTGTGCTTTCTACATCTTGTTAACAAACTATTTTCCTACATTTTCTCCTAGTTATATTCTGGTTGTACCTTTTGTGCTTAGGTCTGAGTTTCTTTGTGTGTAAGAATGATTCAAGTTTTATTTTTGTTCATTCAAGACAGTCGATTTCGTCAGTACTATTAGTTAAATAATGCAGCTTGCCCCAGTGATTCATGATACCAATTTGATCATATATCCACTCCCCATGGGCATAATTGGCATATGGATCTGTGTCTGTACTCATTATATTCCTGTTTGTTCCTGCAATAGAATCACATGTTTTAACAGTTGCTTTAAACATTATAGCTTTCCAGTATGTCTTAATATCAGGTAGTGTGAATTTATTCTCTCTGCTCTTCATTCATTCATTCATTCATTTATTCATTTATGGCTGCATTGGGTCTTTGTTGCTGTGCATGGGCTTTCTCTAGTTGCTGCGAGCAGGGACTACTCTTCATTGCAGCGTGGGCTTCTCATTGTGGTAGCTTCTCTTGTTGCGGAGCACGGGCTCTAGGTGCGTGAGCTTCAGTAGTTGTGGCACACAGCCTTAGTAGTTGTGGCTCATGGGCTTAGTTGCTCCACAGCCTGTGGGATCTTCCCGGACCAGGCCTCGAACCCTCTTCCCCTGAATTGGCAGGCGGATTCTTAATCACTGAGCCACCAGGAAAGTCCTCTGCTCTTCTTTTGAGAACTGTTTTAGTTATTGGTAGACTTTTTCTTCTTCCATGTAAATTTAGAATTAGTTCCAATTCCATTTAAGTCTTGTTGGAATTGCATTATAGTTATGATAATTTTTGAGAGAATCAACATCTTTACAATGTTAAATCTTCTCTTTTGTAAACATGATATATTTCTCCAGTTACTTAGGTCTCTTTTAATGTTCTTTTAAATTTTTTCCATAAAGGTTGGGTGCAGCTTTTGTTAAGTCAATTCCTAGATTCTTTACAGTTTTGGTTGCTTTGACATGCTATCTTATTTTCTAATTGGCTACTGCATGTATAGGAAAACTTCTGAGTTTTGAAACATGGATTTTGTATACAGAAATAATGTTATTTGGGTTTTAATCTTTTTAGTTCTAATAGCTGTCTTTGCTTAATTTTTAATGTAAATAACCATATAATCTGCCATAAATTATATATTTGTCTCTTTACTTCCCATCTGCGAGTCCAAATGGCTCTTTTTTCTTATCATCGGATTTGTCAGCACTTCCACTGCTATAAGGAGTAGAAATAGCTTTAGCAGGCATTCTTTTTTTTTGTTCCTAGCCTTAGATGTAAGACTACTGAAGTTTCCCCCATTAAGTATATTTTCTGTAGGTTTTGATAAGTAGCCTTTAGCACTTTTCTTAGTTTTTTAAGACTTTTTATTGTAAGTAGGTATTAAACATTAGCAATGACATTTTCTATAGCTATTGAGATAAACATGTGGGTTTTCTCCTTTAAGTCCGCGAATATGAGTTCCATTGGTTGATTTTCTAATGTTGAATTATCTTTGTATTTTTAGGAAAACCCTACCTGTACAAAAATTTTTTTTTCTAATACAATGTCGGATTCAGTTACCTAATATTTCACATAGGATGTTTGCCTTCTTCATACATGTGATTTTCTTTACTTATACCTCCTATCCAGTGTGGTATCAATCAAGGTTATTCTAGTCATATAAGTGAGTTGGAGTGTTTTCCTCTTTTTCTATGCTCTGCAAAAACCTGTATGAGATAATATTAATCTTTTCTTTGAAGATTTGGTAAAATGTTACCTCTAAAATCATCTAGACTCTCTTTTTTTGTATATATGGGAAATTGACATTTCAATTTTTTGAATGTTTATTAGCTTATTCAAGTTTTCTATTTTTTTTCCTCAGGCTAATTTTGGTATTTGATGGTTTCCCAGAAATTTTACACTTCATCTGAGTTTTCAAGTTTATTGGCATTTATGATATTTTGTATCTAGAGTTATTTCTCCTTTGGTTTGCGTCTTCCCTCACTTTTGACATTCTTAAACAGATTTGGGAGTGGTATGTCCAATTTATAAGCTTTTTAAATAATTAAATTTTAGTTTTTGTTCATCTCTAAAAAAAAATGTTGCATTGAGTGTATATACCACATCTTGCTTATCCATTCATCCGTTGATGGACATTTGGGTTGTTTCTACCTCTTGGCTATTGTGAATAATGCTGAGATGAATATGTCTCTTTCTTAAGAGAAATAACTCTTTGAGACCCTGCTTTCGATTCTTTTGGATATATATGGTAGTTCTATTTTTAATGTTGTGGAAAACTACCATCCTGTTTTCCATAGTGGCTGCACCTTTTTTTTTGGGGGGGGGGGGTGAGGGTGCACCATTTTACGTTCCCACCAACAGTGCTTCAAATATTGTAGTTAGAACCGAGGTCCTAGGCTTCCTTTTCCTTTCACGCTCTTCCTTCTCTCCCCAGAGAGAGTCACTGTCCTGAATTTGGTACTTCTGTTGCCAATGCATGTTTTTATATTGCTCAGTTGACTTTGGGCCTCTATTAGTGTGGATAAGATACCTGCTGTCACTCTGATTTTTGTTATTCGTAGATAATTTCTTATTCTCTCTGGTAATTCCTTTTGAAGTTCTGCAGTTTTATTGCAAGTTGTCTGAGTGTGGCCAGGAGCAGGATTTTTTAAATTGCTGAGGGTCGAAAATGTTTTAGAATTTGTTTTGCTTGCTATTCAGACAGTGCTTTTACTCTGAGGACCTACGTCTTTCTTCCGTTCTGGAAAATTAGCCTTAATTTATCTTCAGATATTGCTTCTTCACTATTCTCTCTACTCTCTTATTTTAGAATTCCCGTTAAACAAATGTGGGAGCCTTAGAAACATTCTCCATACTACGATTAAGTTTTCATCCTTTTGGCCCCCGCCATCACGTTTTGAACATCTCAGTTCTATGTTGCAGTTAAGAAAACGCACCCTGTATTCAGCTGGGGGTTAACCCATTCATCGCATGGTTTATTTCAATAACTATATTGTTTATTTCCAAGATTTTAAATTAATTTTTCACATTCACCTAGTATATAATAATCTATAATTGTTTCTGAAACAGAAGTTTTACTTTATTTCTGTGAACATTTTAAGTATGATTGTTTTAAAGTCTGTCAAAATATATAAACTGGGTTAATCTGGAGGGAACAAATGTTGAAATACTGATTTTGCTTGTTATGTTTCCCCCGCTCCCACATGATTTGGCCCATGACACATTTACTTACTGTGTTCTACTTTAAAAAATTGTCTTCATTCTTAAGTCTTCATTTCAAGATAATAAAACAAAAGGCCATGCTAGCCTCTCCGTGATACCGCCAGTACACAGTGGCCTATATTTTATTGATGTAAAATGACCCCTACAGGATATTATCTAAATATTGACACACTTAAAACATGATGTCAGGTTTTTCTGATATTAAAATCATATAAGCATTTGTAAAATATTCAAATGTTTGGAAATGTTTAAAGCAGAAAACAAAGATTGTTTCATATTGATAAAGATTCTCTCAAACAAAATAAATATAAAGAGAATGTATTTAAATGTTTTAAAAATTTTTAACAAAATAGGCCATTTAATAACAGGCATTTTTTACTTAATGAATTGTAGATATCATTCCATAATAATAAATATAAACCTTCATCAGTTTTTTAAAACAGGTTTTGTGGTAGTAGAGGTAGAAATAGGGTATGGTTTATTTGATCAGTCCCCCATTGTTGGGCGTTTAGGTTGTTTCTAGGTCACTGTAGTAAACAATGCCATGAACACACTTCTAAATATCTAAAGTTGTGAGGACCTTTCAGAATAAAATATGGCGCCTAAATATATTTCATTACCCTTGCTTTTTGTTATTATGGTAATGCATTACATAAAATTTACCAGATGAACTATTTTTAAGTGTATAGTTCAGTGACATTAAGTATATTCACATTGTTGTGCAAGCGTTCTTTCTTTCATGAAACTGTGAGTTGAATTCACAGCTCAGTTGAAGAAATCTCTTTATGACAAAATATGTTGCAGACAACCCTCAAGATATACTAGGCTTGCTTTCAGTTTTTAAGTGTTTTGATATCTCTGTCTTTGATAATGTGGATTTTCATCAAAGTAATAGGGAAATATCATATCCATGAGGTATCCAAAAAGAAAGACTTAAGACTTGCCTGCTGTGTTTACAAATGTCATAAAAAACTACAAATGGGTTGCTTTAAAAGTTTTTCATTATTATTTATTTTATTTATTTTCGGCTACGTTGGGTCTTCGTTGCTGCATGCAGGCTTTCTCTAGTTGCGGCGAGCGGGGGCTACTCTTCCTTGTGGTGCGTGGGCTTCTCATTGCGGTGGCTTCTCTTGTTGCAGAGCACGGACTCTAGGTGCCTGGGCTTCAGGAGTTGTGGCTCACGGGCTCTGGAGCGCAGGCTTAGTAGTTGTGGCACACGGGCTTAGTTGCTTTGTGGCATGTGGGATCTTCCCGGACCAGGGCTCAAACCTGTGCCCCCTGAATTGGCAAGCAGATTCTTAACCACTGCGCCACCAGGGTAGCCACCCAAAATAGTGTTTCTAGAAGGGAGTTCTCAGCCTGTAGTTGCCAAGCAGGAGGGAAGGTGGGGAAAGGATGGACTGGGAGTTTGGGATTAACAAATGCAAACTATTATGTGAAGAATGGATAAACAACAAAGTCCTACTGTATAGCACAAAGAACTATACTCAATATCCTGTGATAAACCATAACAGAAAAGAATATGAAAAAGAAAGTATATATATGTATAACTGAATCACTTTGCTGTACAGTAGAAATTAATACATTGTAAATCAACTATACTTCAATAAAATAAATCTTAAAGAGAAAAGAAAGAAAGCAACTGCTCTGCTTGTTGGTACAAATAAGAAATGATGAAAATTGGCAGATTGCAAGTAATGTAATCATCAACAGCTGTGCTAATATCACCAAACAGCTACTGATAATGTTGAGACACTGTAAGAAAGATTCTTGGATCAAATTGGTCTGGAGAATGCTGGGTTAAAGAAATTTAGAGGTATTTCTTAAACAAAAAGCTTTGAACATGCCAACGAGAATTGTGAATTTGTAAATCGAGAAAACAGTCTTCTGAACTGATAAGCACAAAAAGCTTTTTACCACAGAGCATGTGTTTCTCAGAACACATTTTGTGAAATGATGATCTAAGCGAGTCAAAGAAAGAAAATAATCTATTTTATGGGTTTACATGGGGAAAAGACTGGAAGGAAATACTCTAAAATGTTACAACTCCAAGGCTCCCCTGGCGGTGCAGTGGTTAAGAATCCGCCTGCCAATGCATGGGACATGGGTTCAAGCCCTGGTCCAGGAAGATCCCATATGCCGCGGAGCAACTAAGCTCTGAGCCTGCACTCTAGAACCCAGAGCCACAACTGCTTAGCCCACGTGCCACAACTACTGAAGCCCACAGGGTGCCTGGAGCCCGTGCTACAGAGCAAGAGAAGCCACTGCAGTGAGAAGCCCACACACCACACTGAAGAGTAGACCCTGCTCGCCGCAACTAGAGAAAGCCCACGTGCAGCAACGAAGACCCAAGGCAGACAAAATAAATAAATAAATAGATTTATTTTTTTAAAAAAGCCAAGGGATTGGACTAGTCAAGGTCCTTTCTTTTTAAAATAAATAAATAAATAAAAATAAAAACACTATTTTGGCCTGTTCTGCTTATTTAGGTCGGGACTGATCTTTACCTATTGAGCTTTTCTGGGTCAGGATCTAGAGCTTCTTATCTTCATGCCTTCCTAGAGATGACTACTATTTCTTTCTTTCTTTTTGTTTAAATTGATTAATTTATTTTTTGGCTGCGTTGCGTCTTCGTTGCTGCGCATGGGCTTTCTCTAGTCGTGGCGAGCGGGGGCTACTCTTCAGTGCAGTGTGCAGGATTCTTTTTGTGGTGGCTTCTCTTGTTGCAGAGCACGGGGCTCTACGAGCGTGAGCTTCAGTAGTTGTGGCACGCGGGCTCAGTAGTTGTGACTCACGGGCTCTAGAGTGCAGGCTCAGTAGTTGTGGTGCACGGGCTTAGTTGCTCCGCAGCATGTAGGATCTTCGCCGACCAGGGCTCGAACCCGTGTTCCCTGCGTTGGCAGGTGGATTCTTAACCGCTGTGCCACCAGGGAAGCCCATGACTATTATTTCTTATGTTATACTCTATGGCCAGAGGAGAATGCACTGAAATTGTGGAAATAAATGAAGATCACCCAAATAAGAACAAACAGAGGCTATTTATACAGAGCTTGCTTTGGCAGGGGAGTCAGTCACCATCACTGGCATTTGGCAGACACTCAAAGGCAGGCAGGGAAGTGGGGAAGTTTATCGTGGAAATAGGGAGGCTCAGGTCTCAGAGCAGTTGCTTTCTGTGCTATGTGATGCCAGTCTTGTAGGTATGTGAGAAGCCATTTCTGCTGGATGATAGAAAGCTAATACAGGACATGGATTAAGAGCCCCAAATTTAGAGGCAGTCCTTAACTCAAATGCCTATGTTTCATTTTAATATCTGTCAGAGGAGGTTAATAAAAGTACCGACTCTCCAAGATTATGAAGAAACTGTCGTATCACACATATAACACTTAACACATGCTTAGGGACATTAAGTACTCAAATATGATAGCACTGTGGCTGTAAAATTAAAGGCAGCAGTAATAGCAGTAGACTGTCAATATTAATAGTAATAATAGTAACAACGGCACTAGTAGTTGTAGCAGCAGCAGTAGTAATAGTAGTAACCATAGTAGTAGTTGTTCTAATGGTAATAGCAGTAATGGTAGTACCAGTAATAGTGTAGTAGCAGTATTAGTAATAGTGTAATAACATCCTCACACCTTCAGAAGTTATAGAATTAATTTACCTTTGAAATTAAGTCCAAATCAAATCAATTTAATTTAAGAATTTTGAGATGGCTTGTTAAAACAATGAAAACAAAATAGTAAATATCCACTTGTAATTCATGCTACTCTGGGGTATGGTAAGAGCAAGGCAGGCTGGGTGTTTTGCTTCTAGGGAAGCACTTGCCTTGTAAATGTAAGAGCCCATCCTGACGCAATGTAGCCGTGGGTCAGGGAAATTTGAGGAGAGAGAGAGGCATTTATTTCACACTCACAAAATCTTCAGGCAATGTGCAGCCAGTGAGCAGAGTTGTGGTGACCCAAATGGAATTGCATAAGAGAATAGCATGCCACAAACAGGACAGAACTGATTTATTTAGTAACATTTGGGAACCATTTATAGAAGTTGTGTCCACTTATAGCTAGTGTTTGGGGCTGATGAAAGAGATGGCTTATCCACTATCTTCCCTCTCCTGAATGAAGGTAGGATGGAAAAATGAATAGATCCAAGAAAAAAGTGCTTCTTCTTACCATTAGGATTTTCCTAAGTGTATCAAGATTTAAACATTTCTTCTACATGTATCTTACATGCTGTTTTAAGTTGAAGAGCGATTTATTTTTGTCTTGAACAGTATTTGCCAGGTATCAGGCAGAAAAGAGTCACACAATTTCTTTGTGAAAATATAAGATTAATATTTAATCAGCATTTAACATGGATTATGTCATTTAGGTTTTTGTTTTTTTTTTTTCAAAAATCCTGTAAAGTACGTATTTACATTTACCGTCCCACTTTTACAGATGAAGTAATGAGGCCCAGAGGTTGACTTGCCCAGGGCAAGGGAGGAAAATTTCTTTTTCCTGCTACCTTCCTAGATTCTCCAACTCTGCCCCCGGAAATTGGACTGACAGAAGACAGATTCACAAGAGAAACACATACAAATTTACTTAAGTTTTGCATGACACAGACATCTTCATAAGGAAATGAAGACCCCAAGAAATGGTAAACTTGAGCTTTTTTTTTTTTTATACAGCAGTTTCTTATTAGTCATCCATTTTGTACACATCAGTGTATACATGTCAATCCCAATCGCCCAATTCAGCACACCCCCACCCCCGCCCAACTCTTTCCCCCCTTGGTGTCCATACGTTTGTTCTCTACATCTGTGTCTCATTTCTGCCCTGCAAACCGGTTCATCTGTACCATTTTCTAGGTTCCACATATATGCGTTAATATACGATATTTGTTTTTCTCTTTCTGACTTACTTCACTCTGTATGACAGTCCTGGATGGATCTAGAGATCTAGAGATCCATCCACGTCTCAACAAATGACCCAAGTTTGTTCCTTTTTATGGCTGAGTAATATTCCATTGTAAATATGTACCACATCTTTATCCATTCATCTGTCGATGGGCATTTAGGTTGCTTCCACGACCTGGCTATTGTAAATAGTACTGCAGTGAACATTGGGGGTGCATGTGTCTTTTTGAATTATGGTTTTCTCTGGGTATATGCCCAGTAGTGGGATTGTTGGATCATATAGTAGTTCTATTTTTAGTTTTTTAAGGAACCTCCATACTGTTCTCCATAGTGGCTGTACCAATCTACATTCCCACCAACAGTTCAAGAGGGTTCCCTTTTCTCTACACCCTCTCCAGCCTTTGTTGTTTGTAGATTTTCTGATGATGCCCATTCTGACTGGTGTGAGGTGATACCTTATTGTAGTTTTGATCTGCATTTCTCTAATAATTAGTGATGTTGAGCAGCTTTCCATGTGCTTCTTGGCCATCTGTATGTCTTCTTTGGAGAAATATCTATTTAGGTCTTCTGCCCATTTTTGGATTCGGTTGTTTTTTTTTTTAATATTGAGCTGCGTGAGCTGTTTATATATTTTGGAGATTAATCCTTTGTCCATTGATTCATTTGCAAATATTTTCTCCCATTCTGAGGGTTGTCTTTTTGTCTTGTTTATGGTTTCCTTTGCTGTGCAAAAGCTTTGAAGTTTCATTAGATCCCATTTGTTTATTTTTGTTTTTATTTCCATTATTCTAGGAGGTGGATCAAAAGAGATCTTGCTGTGATTTATATCAGAGAGTTTTCTTCCTATATTTTCCTCTAAGAGTTTTATAGTGTCCAGTATTATATTTAGGTCTCTAATCCATTTTGAGTTTATTTTTGTGTATGGTGTTAGGGAGTGTTCTAATTTCATTCTTTTACATGTAACTGTCCAGTATTCCCAGCACCACTTATTGAAGAGACTGTCTTTTCTCCATTGTATATCCTTGCCTCCTTTGTCACAGATTAGTTGACCATAGGTGCGTGGGTTTATCTCTGGGCTTTCTATCTTGTTGCATTGGTCTATGTTTCTGTTATTGTGCCAGTACCATATTGTCTTGATTACTGTAGCTTTGTAGTATAGTCTGAAGTCAGGGAGTCTGATTCCTCCAGCTCCGTTTTTTTCCCTCAAGACTGCTTTGGCTATTTGGGGTCTTTTGTATCTCCATACAAATTTTAAGATGATTTGTTCTAGTTCTGTAAAAAATGCCATTGGTAATTTGATAGGGATTGCACTGAATCTGTAGAGGGCTTTGGGTAGTATAGTCATTTTCACACTACTGATTCTTCCAATCCAAGAACATGGTATATCTCTCCATCTGTTGGTATCATCTTTAATTTCTTTCATCAGTGTCTTATAGTTTTCTGCATACAGGTCTTTTGTCTCCCTAGGTAGGTTTATTCCTAGGTATTTTATTCTTTTTGTTGCAATGGTAAATGGGAGTGTTTCCTTCATTTCTCTTTCAGATTTTTCATATTAGTGTATAGGAATGCAAGAGATTTCTGTGCATTAATTTTGTATCCTGCAACTTTACCAAATTCATTGATCAGCTCTAGTAGTTTTCTGGTGGCATTTTTAGGATTCTCTATGTATAGAGTCATGTCATCTGCAAACAGTGACAGTTTTACTTCTTCTTTTCCAATTTGTATTCCTTCTATTTCTTTTTCTCTCTGATTGCCATGGCTAGGACTTCCAAAGGTATGTTGAATAATAGTGGTAAGAGTGGACATCCTTGTCTTCTTCCTGATCTTAGAGGAAATGCTGTCAGTTTTTCACCATTGAGAATGATGTTTGCTGTGGGTTTGTCATATATGGCCTTTATTACATTGAGGTAGTTTCCCTCTATGCCCACTTTCTGGAGAGTTTTTATCAAAAATTGGTGTTGAATTTTGTCAAAAGCTTTTTCTGCATCTATTGAGGTGATCATATGGTTTTTATTCTTCAGTTTGTTAATATGGTGTATCACATTGATTCATTTGTGTATATTGAAGAATCCTTGCATCCCTGGGATAAATCCCACTTGATCATGGTGTATGAGCCTTTTAATGTGTTGGACTCTGTTTGCTAGTATTTTGTTGAGGATTTTTGCATCTATATTCATCAGTGATATTGGTCTGTAATTTTCTTTTTTTGTAGTATCTTTGTCTGGTTTTGGTATTGGGGTGATGGTGGCCTCTTAGAATGAGTTTGGGAGTGTTCCTTCCTCTGCAATTTTTTGGAAGAGTTTGAGAAGGATAGGTGTTAGCTCTTCTCTAAATGTTTCATAGAATTCACCTGTGAAGCCATCTGGTCCTGGACTTTTGTTTGTTGGAAGATGTTTAATCACAGTTTCAATTTCAGTTCTTGTGATTGGTCTGTTCATATTTTCTATTTCTTCCTGGTTCAGTCTTGGAAGGTTATACCTTTCTAAGAATTTGTCCATGTCTTCCAGGTTGTCCATTTTATTGGCATAGAGTTGCTTGTTGTAGTCTCTTAGGATGCTTTGTATTTCTGCAGTGTCTGTTGTAACTTCTCCTTTTTCATTTCTAATTTTATTGATTTGAGTCCTCTCCCTCTTGATGAGTCTGGCTAATGGTTTGTCAATTTTATTTATCTTCTCAAAGAACCAGCTTTTATTTATTTATTTATTAATGGTACAGTTACTTTTCAATTTATTTATTTTATTTATTTATTTATTTACTTTTGGCTGTGTTGGGTCTTCGTTTCTGTGTGAGGGCTTGCTCTAGTTGTGGCAAGCGGGGCCACTCTTCATCACGGTGTGTGGACCTCTCACTATCGCGGCCTCTCGTTGCGGAGCACAGGCTGCAGACGTGCAGGCTCAGTAGTTGTGGCTCACGGGCCTAGTTGCTCCGCGGCATGTGGGATCTTCCCAGACCAGGGCTCGAACCCGTGTCCCCTGCGTTAGCAGACAGATTCTCAACCAGTGTGCCACCAGGGAAGCCCAAAGAACCAGCTTTTAGTTTTATTGATCTCTGCTATTGTTTTGTTTGTTTCTATTTCATTTATTTCTGCTCTGATCTTTATGATTTCTTCTGCTAACTTTGGGTTTTGTTTTTTCTTCTTTCTCTAGTTCCTTCAGGTGTAATGTTAGATTGTTTATTGGAGATTCTTCTTGTTTCTTGAGGTAGGCTTGTATAGCTATAAACTTCCCTCTTAGAACTGCTTTTTCTGCATCCCATAGGTTTTGGATCATCGTGTTTTCATTGTCATTTGTCTCTAGGTATTTTTTGATTTCCTCCTTGATTTCTTCAGTGATCTCTTGGTTATTTAGTAACATATTGTTTAGCCTCCATGTGTTTGTGTATTTTATGTTTTTTCCCTGTAATTCATTTCTAATCTCATAGCACTGTGGTCAGAAAAGATGCTTGATATGATTTCAGTTTTTTTTAATTTACTGAGGCTTGATTTGTGACCCAAGATGTGATCTATCCTGGAGAATGTTCCATGTGCACTTGAGAAGAAAGTGTAATCTGCTGTTTTTGGATGGAATGTCCTATAAATATCAATTAAATCTATCTGGTCTATTGTGTCATTTAAAGCTTCTGTTTCCTTATTAATTTTCATTTTGGATGATCTGTCCTTTGGTGTTAGTGAGGTGTTAAAGTCCCCCACTCTTATTGTGTTACTGTCAATTTCCTCTTTTATAGCTGTTAGCAGTTGCCTTATGTATTGAGGTGCTCCTATGTTGGGTGTATATATATTTATAATTGTTATATCTTCTTCTTGGATTGATCCCTTGATCATTCTGTAGTGTCCTTCCTTGTCTCTTGTAACATTCTTTATTTTAAAGTCTATTTTATCTGATATGAGTATTGCTACTCCAGCTTGCTTTTGATTTCCATTTGCATGGAATATCTTTTTCCATCCCCTCAGTTTAAGTCTGAATGTGTCCCTAGGTCTGAAGTGGGTCTCTTGTAGACAGCATATATATGGGTCTTCTTTTTGTATCCATTCAACAAGCCTGTGTCTTGGTTGGAGCATTTAATCCATTCACATTTAAGGTAATTATCGATATGTATGTTCCTATTACCATTTTCTTAATTGTTTTGGGTTTGTTTTTGTAGGTTCTTTCCTTCTCTTGTGTTTCCCACTTAGAGAGGTTCCTTTAGCATTTGTTTTAGAGCTGGTTTGGTGGTGCTGAATTCTCTTAGCTTTTGCTTCTCTGTAAAGGTTTTGATTTCTCCATTGAATCTAAATGAGATCCTTGCCAGGTAGAGTCATCTTGGTTGTACGTTCTTCCCTTTCATCACTTTAAGTATACCATGCCACTCCCTTCTGGCTTGTAGAGTTTCTACTGAGAAATCAGCTTTAACCTTATGTGAGTTCCCTTGTATGTTATTTGTCATTTTTCCCTTGCTGCTTTTAATAATTTTTCTTCGTCTTTAGTTTTTGTTAATTTGATTACTATGTGTCTCGGCGTGTTTCTCCTTGGGTTTCTCCTGTATGGGACTCTCTGCGCTTCCTGGATTTGGGTGGCTATTTCCTTTCCCATGTTAGGGAAGTTTCCAACTAAATCTCTTCAAATATTTTATTGCATCCTTTCTCTCTCTCTTTTCCTTCTGGGACCCCTATAATGCGAATGTTGTTGCGTTTAATGTTGTTCCAGAGGTCTCTTAGGCTGTCCTCATTTCTTTTCATTCTTTTTTCTTTATTCTTTTCTGCAGCAGTGAATTCCACCATTCTGTCTTCCAGGTCACTTATCCATTCTTTTGCCTCAGTTATTCTGCTATTGATTCCTTCTTGTCTATTTTTCATTTCAGTTATTGTATTGTTCATCTCTGTTTGATGGTTCTTTAATCCTTCTAGGTTTTTGTTAAACATTTCTTGCATCTTCTCGATCTTTGCCTCCATTCTTTTTCTGAGGTGCTGGATCATCTTCACTATCATTATTCTGAATTCTTTTTCTGGAAGGTTGCCTATCTCCACTTCATTTAGTTGTTTTTCTGGGGTTTTATCTTGTTCCTTCATGTGGTACATAGCCCTCTGCCTTTTCATCTTGTCTGTCTTTCTGTGAATGTGGTTTTTCTTCCACAGGCTGCAGGATTGTAGTTCTTCTTGCTTCTGCTCAAGTGTTTTTTTTTTGTTTTTGTTTTTGTTTTTTTGCTCAAGGGTTTTTATACTAGGTTTGAAGAGAAGTGGAAAGTCATGGGGAAATGTGACAGGACAGAAGGGTATAAACAAAGACAGTCAACTAGGGGAAGCTGAGCAAGGCCTGTTTCTTTGGATTCATCTTGGTCCCTCTGTTTTCAGAGGTGAGGATGCTCCTATCACAGGAGGGTCTTATGACATGCTTCCGGGCTGAAGAGGAAAAGGTCAAAGAGTCCTTCCCGCACATGCTCGTTCTCAAGTTCCTTCAGCTTAGAATATTCAGTATGTCAAGGTGCCATATTTGGGGTAGCATGTTCTGAACGTCATCAAATGCAGTCTCCTAAGGTCTCTGAGCCTGATCTGTAAAATGAGTGGCTTGCAATAGTGCTGTGATTCTCACACTCATTTATAAATCAAAATCACCTAGAGAGTTTTCCAAAAGTACCGATTCCTGGATCCAAACTTGAGAATTGTGATTTAGTAGCTTCTGGGGGGTGGGGGTCCCAGGGCATCCATGCACTTAAAAACCTCTGCAAGAGATTCTGATCTGTGATGCCCTATCTGGCTGTAAAAAAGTCAGTTGATTATCCTATAGCTTGTTACTTTCTCTTGACATCATAGCTGGATTCTGATGTGAGAAGCTGCTGAGGTGGCAGGGGAACATCATTAAGAGAAAGCACAACTAAATCATCTGTGTGTCAAATGAGGCTAATTACACCAGCAAAACCTGCCCTGTCAGCATATGGATGAAATGCATAGTGGAAGCAGCTGGGAGAGATGTACCCACTTTCCCAACTCATTCAGCAAGATGGAAGTTAGCTGAAGCGGCACCGTTACAGGAATTTCTAAATGTGTGTGATCATCAAAAACATTTGGTCACCAGAATAGAATTTGAATCTGAAAGCTTACAAGCAACAATTCCAATCACTTTCTGAGGATAGCTTCACACTTACATGCAAATGGTGGGTTTTCTATTTATACACATTTCCATCTAAAAGCCTCTGAGTTGCTCTCTATAAGAACAGCAAGATTTTTTAAAGCGCTTTTGTTTATTGCTGTTAATATAATGGTTTCTATCATGGAAGTGGTTTATTAAATGTATTACATTTTACAATTGCCTTTGTTTTTCTTTAAATGTTTCTGTGGTTACCCATGAAATATGAGACTTGTAATATATAACATCGATTGAGGGTTTTACTCTGTGCCATGCACCATCCTACTTAATTTCCATATCTATATCTAGTTCAGTATCTATCTGTATCCTCACTTAGTTCCCTCATTAATTGAATATGATAAATATTACAGTCAGATCTCTTTTATATGATGAGGAATTTGGGTTAAGTTGGCGAGTATCACATAGTTACTAAGGAGTGGAACTGGGGTTTGAATCTGGCAGACTAATTCCAGATCTTCTGCTTTTATATTTATTTATTTTTTATGTTTTATTTTTTTTGTGGTACGCGGGCCTCTCACCGTTGTGGCCTCTCCCGTTGCGGAGCACAGGCTCCGGACGCGCAGGCTCAGTGGCCATGGCTCACGGGCCCAGCCGCTCCGCAGCATGTGGGATCTTCCTGGACCGGGGCACGAACCCGCATCCCCTGCATCGGCAGGCGGACTCTCAACCACTGCGCCACCAGGGAAGACCATTAGTGATTTTTAAAAGAAAAAACCCATGAATTAAGTAAATAAGTTTGGGAAATATTGAGCTAAATAAATGGATTTCTTTCACATATGATTTCTCAGAGTCTCTAAAAGCTCATGTGTTTTACAAATCTCTAAAAGACAACTGCAGAATATAACATTTCCAAACCTCCTTGTACACAAAACTCTTTTTGGTACAGTCTCTTTAGACCACTGTTTTGCAAGCTCCGTCTCTGAAATGACGGTCTGCAAATCAGTTGTGTAAAGTGGTCTACCTCGCTGCCTGCTGAGGCCAAGCTTTTATTTCCCTGTTACAGGACCAGGATGAAAGGAATCCTCACAGGGGAGAGGTCAATAGTAAGCTGTCACTATGCATCTGTGTTCTTTATTTTAAAATGATCATTCAAGTAAATTGGTAATATCTTTCTGGTGAATAGTTTAGCCATATATATGAAAAGCCTCTCAATCTTGGGGTGTTCAAAAAAAAACCACTGGGGTAGCAAGAAAATAGTAGCACGTCCACTTAAAACTTCTCACATTTAATTTTTTTGCATATGTTTTGTTATATAGATGTACATATAAATTTAAATTCATTTATATTTATAAATGTTATAAATTTATATTGAAGAATAAGTTGACATATATTGAAGAATAAGTTGACAATGTGTGTTTTATATTTATGTATAAATATAATTATAAATTATGTATAATATTGGAATAGTAACATATATATAATTTGCAAATAACTTAATATATGTGTATTAGGGATGGGTAATAATAATATTGAGGGGATCACTTAGCCATACATGTAAAAAGCCCTTAATTTCCTCATTTTCTTTGACCCAGCAATTTCACTTCTTGGAATATATTCAATTTATCCTAAAGAAATAACTTTGCATGTGTATTAATATTTAACTACAGGGGATATTTATTGAAGAAGTGCTTGTGAGCATTGAAAGCAGTCCAAATATCCAATAATTGGAGATTGGTTACATAAATTATGGTACTTCCATGTAAAGAATCTTAACAGGGAGTTATTAAAAATTATGTAGTAGTAGGGCTTCCGTGGTGGTGCAGTGGATAAGAATCTGCCTGCCAATGCAGGGGACACGGGTTCGATCCCCGGTCCGGGAAGATCCCACATGCTGTGGAGCAACTAAGCCGTGCTCCACAACTACTGAGCTTGTGCTCTAGAGTCAGCCAGCCACAACTACTGAGCCTGTGTGCCACAACCACTGAAGCTCGCGTGCCTCGAGCCCGTACTCTGCAACAAGAGAAGCCACCGGAATGAGAAGCCCATGCACCGCAACAAAGAGTAGCCCCCGCCTGCCACAACTAGAAAAAGCCTGCGTGCAGCAATGAAGACCCAATGCAGCCAAAAACAAATAAATAAATAATTTTTAAAAAATTATGTAGTAGTAGAATATACTATAACCTAGAAAAAAAACATGATTTTGTAAGTCAGAAAACAGATGACAAAAGATTATTGAGCTCATATGACTGTAAGAAGGGACTGACTGGATTGATGAACCAAAATGTTAATGATGGTAGCTCTTAATGGTGCAATAAGAGGAAATTTTAAATTTCTTTATGCTTCCCTGTGTTATCCTAAGTTTTGTACAATAAATATATATTTTTGAATAAGCATTATGTTCATAAGTTTCAAAATCTGGCAATTATAAAAGGGTATACAGTAACAAAGTCTTTTTTCCTAGTCCTGTCTCCCAGACAACCCATTTCTTTCTCCAGTAGCATCCATTTTTATTGGATGCTACTGTTACTGGTTTCTTGTGTATCTTTCCAAGGATCTGTTGATAAAATCTGTATATATACATATATTCTTTTTACCCTTTATCACACAAAGAACATACAATACACTATTTTGTAGTTTGCTACATTGAATAATCTTGAGCACCTATTATTTCACCCATGTGGGAGTGTATCTGTAGGATACATTCCTAAAAGTGGAATGGCTGGTCAAAGAAAATGTACATTTGTCATTTGGATAAATATTGCCATATCGTCCTCTGAAGTTATGAAAAAATCTTTTCATGATTTCTTCCAGTACTTTAATGGTTTGGGTTTTTTTTTAACATTTCAATTTAGATCCCTTTAAATTTTTATCCTGGCTTAATGGATACTTAATAAGAAAAACAAATTATTTAAAACATTAAACTCCTCACTCATAGTGGAAATTCAAGGGCTCGTTGTCCCCATCTGTTAGATCACAGGATCTAGATGCAAATAAGGACATCTTGCAAAGGTTCAGTTTACGCAGCGGGTAACATAGCCAGACCTCTGCTCGGCTGTGTGCAGGTTTATTTCCTTCCAGAGTCTCATGGTAGTGAAGAATCAAGCCCTGAGAGCTTGATTTCCACCTGCATATGAATTTTTCACTTCAGTAGAACTGAGGTCGCTGTTTGGATTTTCCTCCTGAAATATTGTAAGTTGCTTTCATCATTTAAATAAAAAGAAGTGGCCTCCCCTGCAGTACTGGGGTATGCGTGTATGGGCTGCATGACTTAGTGTAGGACAATGTGAGAGCACATAGGAAGAGAACTAATTTTACTCCTACAGGGAGTCTGGAGACCTGTTACTCGCTGGCAAACCTAAGCAGCTGTACTGAAATGTCAGATGGATTTGCACAGCTGACTCAAGTTGCCGAAAAGAGAGGAGCATAGTAATTCCATAAATTGACCCTCTCCAGCCAAGCCCTGCTTAATATAGTTACGGCTTGAGCTTAGCGGCAGTCACTCCTAGAGGCTCAGCAAACACCACTGGGGTTCTTGGGGGAAAAAAAAATCTCTCAAGGTGGTGTTGACCTGGGACGCTTGGTAACTGGGGGAACTTCTTGAGAGTTTTTTCTTTTTTTAAATCTTCTTTGATTATTTCTCCTTTTCTAATAAAGTATAGAAAAGTATAGAAAAGAATCATGTCGGAACACAGCAGGAATTCAGATCAAGAAGAACTCTTTGATGGGGAGATTGATGAAGATGAAATCTTGGCCAACTTGTCCCCAGAAGAGCTTAAGGAACTGCAGTTGGAAATGGAGGTGATGGCCCCTGACCCCAGGCTTCCCGTGGGAATGATTCAGAAGGATCAGACTGACAAGCCACCAACAGGGAACTTCGACCATAAATCTCTCGTTGATTATATGTATTGGCAAAAGGCATCCAGACGCATGCTGGAAGACGAACGTGTTCCTGTTACCTTTGTGTCATCCAAGGTAACTGGGGATTTGTATACAACAGAGAAATGGCTGCCTGGGCTGGGCTGGCACGTGTCCCTGTTGTAACTGTCATTTCTCAAGACTCTATGTTTTGTCGACGTTTATAGATAAATCAGAATATTTCATCCTACGCCAGATGGGAACTTTCTTTAACACTTACATGGTATAACTGGGAGGAAAAAGTGGTAATTTCTTGTAAATATCTCTTTAAAAAAATTGCCACGGGGTTTCTTGTGCAGGAAAGCCTATATTCTGTAGGCATGATACTTAATGAATTAACTCATAACCCAGAAGCATTTGTCCTTTATGCTTTTTTTGGCTCACAGAACCCTTTAGGAAGCCAAAGAAGGCTCTCCTTTCTCTCCTTCCATCACATGCATACACATACAATGTTACACATACAATCTCAAGGGTGTCACAGTCCCCCTGAAGTCCAGCCACAGGCTCTGCAATTAAACCAAGTCAAATAACCAAAAAATCCAGTATTACCACAGTACATTGGATATCAGTGGTGAATTTAGAAGTTGATGATGTTAAGCTCTTTTAAAGATAGTTCATTCTTTAAACATGTTCCTTATATGAAAAGTAGAATTGTGGTCCACTCTGGACTTGTATACCAGCATATTGTTTTAAATGTTTCACTTAAAAATGACTTGGCAAAAATAAGACAGAGATCCCCACAGGTAAAGTCTCTTGTAGTTATGCCTGCTAATATTGATATATCTTGTCACATTACCATCACGCTGGCTATAATTTTAGGAAAGTTATAAACTGATTTCATGGCCAGGGGAGTTTAAACATGTACTGCACTCAAGAAAATGAGTTGCTGGCTTGATCAGGTTAGAGTGTAAGGTACAATTTGCAGACATTTTACAACTAGAGTAAAAGCCGGTTCTATATGAACACCAATTTCAGAGGAAAAAACAAAGTGGGTACTTTTAACACTTTTTCTTCCTTTGGTATAATTTAAACAGCTTGATAGTTGGCTCCCCCTGCTGAGACAAGTGAGAAATGCAAAGGTAAAGGCTTCAGAGTTAAGGTGTCAATTGTCAATTCCAGCCTATAATGTTATAAGCAGTAAAATCAAGTTCTTATTTTTTTTTAAATTACAGGTTTATTTTTTATTGAGATAACATTGGTTTATAACACGATGTACGTTTCATGCGTACAACATTATATTTCTACTTCTATATACCCTACAGTATGCTCACCACCAAAAATTTAGTTTCCATCCATCACCATACAGTCGAGCCCCTTTACCCATTTCGTCCTCCCAAGATCAAGTTCTTACTCAGATGAGCCTGTGTGTCAAACTGCTACATAAGCTTTCAAAATGACACCTATGAGGTACACATACATTTTGGGAAAATGTGCTAATTGATGTGTAAACATTTAATAAACATTATTGATATGACTGTCATTTTCCTTCCCAGACTAAGCAGTTGTTTCTAAATCTCTACTAATCCTGTCCCCTTTTGTAGCTGGCTTTGCCTCCTAGACACTTTCCTTCCAAAGGAACTGGACTATAAAGCCTGTCCCTGGAGTATCCAGGGTAGTTTTCCCAGAGCTGAGCAAACAAAAATCAAAGTTTAAGGGTTTTGTTATGTTCCAAATATCAAACTGCTTTCATTTTCCCCACAGTATCTTATTTTCAGGGAAACTTGTTGTACACATTACATTAGATTGGCAAACATATTATGTAAATTTTGGTTAGGGCAATAAGGAAATTATTGTGTAACACAGAGCTATTGAATACAAAGATGCCTATTCAGCTATATACAAAACAAAGACTTCAATGAATGGATAAATCCATAAGGTTTTCAAAACAAATAATTTTTAACTGCTTCTGGAACTGAACCCCATCTTTAAAAACAATCGAGGGTCTGAAAACAAAATTAACTAGGCTTAATTTTAACACAGGGGATGAGAAAAACACAGCCAAAAACTGTGTTCGTGCCTGTGTGTGCCTATAAAAATTTATCTTTATTTTTGTTGTATTTGCTTGAAAAACTAATATGTGTACTTGGTTTTAAAAAAACTTAGTCTAGAATTATATAACGTAACAAGTGAAAATCCCCTCAATCCTTCCTTTTCTCAGTTATCTCAATGGTTACCTCTCTTCCTCAGAGATAAGTACTTACTTGGTAAGCATTACAAGTCTGTTTTTTCCTACACATTTAGAAGCTTTGATATATATTGTGTGTATATATGTATACACATAAATACGTAAACAAATGGAATACTATGCCTACAGCTTAGTTGCTTCCTTTTTTCACTTAGTAATAAATCTTCTTATTCTCTCCAGTAAATAGTGCTGCTCTTCATATTTCTATGTGAAGAAACCCTCATGACATGTATTCTAACCCTCATAAACCCTGCTATATGTTCTAACCCTCATAAACTTCTCTTTTAGGGAAAAACTCAAGAACAGCATGAAGAAATAGACACAGGTAATAAAAATGTGTCCCAGTATTTAAAAGAAAAGCTTAATAATGAAATCACTGCCCATAAAACGGAATCACAGGGCAGTGACAATGTCCAAGAAACAAATAATGAAGATAACGAAGATGATGTGGAAGATGAAGAAGATGAGGGAAAAGAGGACAGTGAAGAGAGTGAAGAGAAAACAAAAAGAGAAGAGGAAGGTGAGGTAAAGGAGCAACTCAGAAATGGTGAGAACAACAGCCAACAGCTAACTGATAAAGTAACCGAAGAACAGAAAGACAGACCAGAGGCCCAAGAAAAAAGTGAGAAAAAAATATCAAAATTAGATCCCCAAAAGCTAGCTCTAGATACCAGTTTTTTGAAGGTAAGCGCAAGGCCTTCCGGAAACCAAACGGACCTAGATGGGAGCTTAAGGCGAGTGAGACAAAATGACCCTGACATGAAGGAACTCAACCTGAACAACATTGAAAACATCCCCAAAGAAATGTTGCTGGACTTTGTCAACGCGATGAAGAAAAACAAACACATCAAAACCTTCAGTTTAGCCAACGTGGGTGCGGATGAGAACCTAGCATTCGCCCTGGCCAACATGTTGCGTGAAAACAGGAGCGTTACCACTCTTAACGTCGAGTCCAATTTCATCACAGGCAAGGGAATCGTGGCCATCATGAGGTGTCTCCAGTTTAATGAGACACTAACCGAACTTCGGTTCCACAATCAGAGGCATATGTTGGGCCACCACGCTGAAATGGAGATAGCCAGGCTTCTGAAGGCAAACGACACTCTCCTGAAGATGGGCTACCATTTTGAGCTTCCAGGTCCCAGAATGGTGGTAACCAACCTGCTCACCAGGAATCAGGATAGACAAAGGCAGAAAAGACAAGAAGAACAGAAACAGCAGCAACTCAAAGAGCAGAGAAAGTTAATAGCCATGTTGGAGAACGGGTTGGGGCTGCCACCTGGGATGTGGGAGACGCTGCGGGGACCAGTGCCCGATTCTGGGACGCAGGAGTTCCTCCAGCCTCCTCTTCCTCTTCCTCCTCGACCTCCCAGCTCCCACGCAGTCCCCTTCAGTCGACAAAATGAAATGACGAAAAAGCCATCGCACGCTCCAAAGTACAGGCCGGACACTGACACCTTCCGCATGGTAAAGCTAAAGAGGATCCAGCGCAAATCTCGGATGCCGGAAGCCAGAGAATCAGCTGAGAAAACCAACCTCAAAGACGTGATCAAAACACTCAAACCAGTGCCGAGAAATAGGCCACCCCCGCTGGTGGAAATCACCCCCAGAGATCAGCTCTTGAACGACATTCGTCACAGTAACATCGCCTATCTTAAACCTGTAAGTAGGAGGTGGGAGAAATGGTGAACACACACCACGATGAATGTCTCCCATCTCTCTTCCCTGCTCATTTGGACACCAGGAGACTGTCACTAACTGAGGGAAATCTGTCAGCATTACCGGTAGATCTAAATGATTGGTTATCCTCAAAGACACATCTATATAACTATATATATATAGTTATATAATTATATATATAGTTATATATATATATATAGTTTTATATATATAGTATATATATATACTATATTATATATATATTTATATATATATATATATATATAAAGACACATCTATATAACTTCTGTAACGATGGTACTAATAGCTAACATCTATTGAGCACTTACTATGGGCCAGATTCATTATATGAATTAACTTTTACAGTCACTTTAACAACCCTATAAGGCACGTATTATTATTCTCCCTGTTTTATAAAAAGGAAACTGAGGATTAGGGATGTTAAAAAACATGTCTAGGAGAAACAGCTCAGAAGTGGTAGAGTTGACTTTGAAATCCAGTTCTGAGTCCAGGGTCAAGCTTTTATTCACTCCAGCCACACAGAGCTGACACAAGCAGAGATCCCCAGGAACCTGCTGCAGGAATAAGTAAGAGTGAGGCCTAATTAGGCCAATGTTTGTAGATGAGTGCTTCCATAGTGCTTGAAAAAACAGTTCTGTTTTAGTAGATGAATGGAGACTACCTGCAATTGCGATTATACTCTTTATTTTTTAGGTGGGCGGAAAATAATAAACTTCAGATTAATACCTCTATGAATAAATGGAGCTTTAAAATATTTTACTATTATTTCAGTTTTCACATTTACTATGATTCACTATTACTCACGCTGATAGGCGAAAATGTTCTATTCCTTGCAGCTTAAGTTATAGAAATAAATTTTTTTATAGTCATTACTATGGCGGCATTTATGGAGGCTGAAAGGTGCGTGTCCAAAGACCACAGGTGGTTGATAATTAACTATTGTTTTAAAATCTAGTATGTAATTTAGCCAAGATATTACATTGACAAAATAGTCAATATATTATTTCATCATAGAGGGTCAGTTTTCGTCAAGATGTTTTAAACAGGTTTCCATGTAAGCTTGTTCTTTTTCTGCTTTTAAAGAGCTTTATATTCTCAAACAATACAGGGAATTCCTTGGCGGTCCAGTGGTTAGGACTTAGCACTTTCACTGCCGAGGGCCCAGATTCAATCCCTGGTCGGGGAACTAAGATGCTGCAAGCCACATGGCGTGGCCACAAAAAAAGAAAAAAAACCCAAACAACCCAATATAATTGGTTCTTATTCATATATACACATGTATGTTCCTTATTCCCATCTCCTAGTAATGCACAATTGACAACATTTCAGCATTTTATTCTTCTGAATCAAAGATGACTTTCAACTGTGATTTAGAGGGACTCTGATTCTTCTTGGGGCAGGGGGCGGGGTGACAGCACTAGCGGTCACATGAGATCAGGCAAGAGGCCTTTGCCTGCCCTTGGGCACAACATCAACACTTTTTGTACCTGCTCTTCTCCAGGCAGCCAGACCTCTGTAGGGGGTGGATCAGGGTGTTGTTTTGAGAGAGGCTAGTGCTGTCACTCTGTAACCAGTTGTCAAGGCAAATCCAAGATGCCTTGGTGGCTAGACAATCAGAAAATGACATTAAGAGGAATCTTTTTTTTTTTTTTTTTGCGGTATGTGAGCCTCTCACTGTTGTGGCCTCTCCGTTGGCAGAGCACAGGCTCCGGATGCACAGCCTCAGCGGCCATGGCTCACGGGCCCAGCTGCTCCGCGGCATGTGGGATATTCCCAGACCGGGGCACGAACCCGTGTCCCCTGCATTGGCAGGTGGACTCTCAACCACTGCGCCACCAGGGAAGCCCAAGAGAAATCTTTTTAAAATCTGCATTAAAGGTGGCACGTGGATTCAGAGTAGACAAGAGAATGAAGTTTAAATGATCATCTGAACCCACTCCCTGCCTTCTCAGGGAATGTTCTGCTGAGCAAATCGGCTTTCCCTGGAGTTGGCTGCATTTCATCCATCTGCTTACCCATTACTGCAATAAATATTGGTATAGCGCTGCCATGTATCAGGCACCATCAGCAGGGAATAGGACAGGTATAGTCTTAACTTCATGGAGCTTCCAGTGTTGGTTTTATCATTTTTACAGTCAAGACACTGCCTTTTAGTCAAGTGAGAACACTTCAGCTTGGGGTCTAGATTCTAGAGCAAAAGGCATTAAGGTAAATTCATGATAATCATTACCAAAATGCCACACCCTACTAAGTAGTACGTTTTTCATTTTCAATAAATTCTAAAGTGCTATCAGGTTTTTAAAAGAATTATTTATTTATTTATCTCTGGCTGCATTACGTCTTCGTTGATGCGCGCCATCTTTCTCTAGTTGCAGCGAGCGGGGGCTACTCTTTGTTGCGGTGCGCGGGCTTCTCACTGCGGTGGCTTCTCTTGTTGCACAGCAAGGGCTCTAGGCACGCGGGCTTCAGTAGTTGGGGCTCGTGGGCTCTAGAGCTCAGGCTCAGTAGTTGTGGCTCACGGGCTTAGTTGCTCCCTGGCATGTGGGATCTTCTCGGACCAGAGCTTGAACCCGTGTCCTCTGCACTGGCAAGCAGATTCTTAACCACTGTGCCACCAGGGAAGTCCCAAGTGCTATCAGTTTTGAGTTGTGTTTTGTTTGTTTTTAATGTCCGCTAAGGAAGAAAAATATGCAGCAAAGTGAACTCTGACACGGTTTGTGAATGGTGGTCTTGCATATCAGCCTTTGCTTTGCAATGTCTTTTATCTATGCAAGGGACTGGCATCTTCTGCTTTCATTTGCCTGGCTTGGCTTGCAACAGACATCTCTTGATATGTATCTCAGATACAAAATGTCATGCAACTTCATCAATGTGGTCCTTTAAAATGCTCTGCAAGAAAAATGTGAAAATGCATTGTCCAACTGACAAAAATTCACTTGGCTGACATCAATTCGCTCCCTACTGCTGTGTTTTTGCGCCTTGCTGCATACATGATAAATGTCTGCTTTAATGCCGACTCATAGTGTAAGCTCTCTTAAAAGACATTTTTTATCTTTTAATTTGAAATCATTTGAGACGTGTGGAAGTTCAAAACAGTAGATTCTTACAAGCCCAACACATTTTGTCATATTTGCTTTGTCACTCTTTAAAGGGTAGTTTAAATGGCAATACATTTGCACGTGTGCAATTCCAACAGGGCACAGAGCTCAGTGGAAGTGCTGATGGTATGAAAACCTACACTGTGTGCTCCCACCTGCAGCCAACTATTGTAAAACACCGTTGACTGTAAGATGCTTTCTGATGTCAGGGATACGGAAACATCGA
The DNA here is from genome assembly GCF_963924675.1 of Phocoena phocoena. Classification (NCBI taxonomy): domain Eukaryota; kingdom Metazoa; phylum Chordata; class Mammalia; order Artiodactyla; family Phocoenidae; genus Phocoena; species Phocoena phocoena. The sequence continues at coordinate 21,264,270 of NC_089228.1, forward strand.
AAAATGTGCATCTTAGACTCAGTAAAAAGCTGTAAACGCCATCAGTGGTGATATCACAAGATCCCAGCAGAAAGGGCTATTTTTGGCTGGTCAAATGAGACACATCCGCACTCACTTGAAGGAGGTGAAACTAAAGGTTATGGGGTTTTTCCCCCCCACTTGTGTTGGAGGATAGAGATGCTCTCTAAATCCCTGGATTTTCACATATGAAGTTAAAACCCAATTTGGAAATCTTATAATTGTTTTTACTGATGCTCCTAACTAAAACATTGAATGTCCATAAACATACATAGAAATTATTTATTTTTAAAGGAAAAATGATTATTTTTTCTCTCATGGACTTGGAAATATTATTTTTCTATTTTCTAGAGCATAGCTCATGAGGTAGTTTATATTTTAAATTTGTATTTTTTCCTTTTAGTGTTTATTCTTTCCCAATCTCATGCTTCTGGCTTGGGATCCCTGAAATGAAGTTTCTAGCAGACAATGAAGGGAAGTCTGTACACTTGCTTGGCTCAAATGCTACCTCTTCCAAAAAGCTGCCCATTTAATTCAGTTTAAGAGAGATGTATTCTGGGGGCCAGGTATTGAAAACTAGTGGACTATAAGCCCGATTTGCAGGCCTGTTTTGTTTGGCTTGGGTATTGTTGTACGAGTTATAAAATATCACATGATAATATGCAGATACCTGGGAGCATTTGAAACATCAGATCCAGCCACACGGGGCCTGCATGTGCATGGCACAAATAAGCTGGATCTGTGTTGACTTCTCCCTTGAGATAGGTAATGGACTCTCCAGTTTTTCCTCAGTCTCCACCATGCCCTACTGCCTAATCCCTGGCCTTTTTCACTCATTTACATTACTTATTTGACTGCTGCAGAATTTTTTGGTTTGTCACGTTGTTCTTATTGTTTTTAGCTATGTTTTAAAAGTCTTTGTCTTGTCTAACTGAATTTACTAATCGCTCATTTGTTTCCCTCTGAGTTGATAACTCTGAGTCAATGTGATGCCAGCCCAAAACAAAGATGTTAGGCTTGTACGGGCTTATCCCTCCCTGGTAAATGTATGATTTCCTTTCCTGTTTAAAAATTTGGTGGTCCGCTCACTGCCTACCATCCCAGATGAGTATCTGTACTTTTCATTGAGATAAAAATCTTATCTGCAGCAACTATTCAATGTACTGAGGTCAACTGCGTTTATATCATATGCCACTTTTGGTGCCAGTCAAACACGGTAACTATTTTAACATTCAGTTAATTTTACTTTGGGCTCACCTATGTGTGTCTGGACTGGTTTCACCTAGGTGCCTAAAGACATGATTAAATTTCTCCTTCAGAAAGATTTCAGTATAATAATTTCCCGAGCAGCCTTAATTAGCCAAAAGACTCCATGACACATTAGCAGTTGTTATGATTACAAAAATGTAAGAACATAGACTCCTGAGTCTTCATCTCTGGCCATTTTTTCTTTGCCTCATTTATAAAATATCCTGTTTCTTTTGAAGTAGGATCTCTAGATTCTGTCCTTTTGCAGTTTTCTCCTTTTTCCTATCTTAGCTTCTCCCTCTGTTTCAATTATCACATAATCTAGGACAGTCCCCAAATTTCCCTTTCCCTTTAGATCACTCAGGGTTTTCTCAGTACCTTCATTCAATCTGTCCCCAAACCAAGCTTTTCCTTTCTAGATCTAGTTGTTGTTTCTGGTTCCCAATTTTCCATGCTGTCTCCATTCTCTCACACATTCAAGTCTGAAGCCTCAGAGTTCCCTTCAGTTCCTTTCTTTTTTTCTGTCCCTTTTTTTCCTTAAAAAAAACCCCCAAAACCCAAGAACCCAAACCTACCAGAATCTCTAAGAGCCAAGGCCAAATCTAGATCAGAGCTTTAGAAATGTTATACTCTTGACAGAGGGAGTCTCCACAGGAGAAAGCAATGTGATGTTTCAAACTTATCTCAGAAGAGCATAAGTGGGCTAGAATTATACAGACCAAGAACTGCCCTTCCCTAATACCTAGTGGAAAAAAAGAGTTTTTGATGTACAACTTTTCTAAAGTCTGTGATAGTGATTCCTAAAATTTAGCATGCATCAAAAGAACCTGGAAGGCTGAATATAGATTACTGAGCCCATCTCTAGAGTTTCTGATTCAGTAGGTCTTGGATGGGACCTGAGAATTTGCATTTCTGACAAGTTCCTTGGCAATGCTGATGCTGGTCATTTGGAGACCACACTCGGGCAACCACGGTTCAGTGACATCTATGGCAAACCATACCTCCTGAATTTTTCCCCTGAAGGACCTTCTTTCCCTCTCTCCCCACAACACTTTGCTCAAGTTATTTATTTTCTATCTCTGTCTTTCAAAATATATCCAACAGGCTCAACTCAACACTTACAACAAAAGAAATGAAACCAAACATCAGTGGTGAATACCCTTCCTGTCTCTTTCTACTGCCCCTCACTTGTACCTCTCTTTCAGCATCTTCCACATGGTGCCTTAAGTTGACAGCTCTTACAGGCACATTGTAGGTCTCCTAGTGGATTCTGAGTTCCTCAAGGTAGGTCTTCCTCATCTATGTCCTGGACACCCATTGAGGTGTTGGTCCAGAGCAGGAACTGCAGTCACGTGTGCTGAATTAAACAACCCCTGCTGAAATGGGTCTTCCCATCCTGCCCAATTGCTCCCAGTCTCTGTGGGTGTATGTACGTGTGTGTGTACACTGTGTAATGCTATACACACGCACTTTTTAAAAAAACTAATTTTAACCAACAGGTGAAGGGGGAACAGGGTCCCCTAACAATAATGCGAATTGATTCTTGTTTGTTGGAAGTTTTATATTTTTGTAACATCAGATCTAGCTATCTTTTCCTTTATGGTTTCTGTCTTTTGTGTTCTGCTTAGAAATGGCTTTTTTGAACCTTATTAAAATATTTGCCTATCTTTCTTGCTGCTTTTAGAACTTTTGGTTTTTTAAAAAAATATTCCATATTATAGATGAATTAAAGGGTTAGATGTTAGAAGTAAGTAGGAAGCAAGAAGTCTATTTTATTTCTTTGCCAAGTAGCTAACCACTGATCATTTAGTGACCCATTCTTTTCTCCAGTGATCTGAACTGCCAGTTTGGGCATATTTTAAATTAGTTAATATGTCTCTGGGTTTACTATGTTGGGGCATTGCCACGTTTCACTTTTCAAAGTATTTTTATTAATTTGGAACCCTTCTATGCATATAAACATATATCAGGAATAACATACTATAAAAATATTTTTTCCATTCAATAATACAAAGAACACAGTTTTGACTATTGGTTACAGCTCTGCAGTTATTTTAAATAACTGGCGTTATATATTTTGTTTATTGGTGGTGTTCGCTGGTGGTGTTCACTGTTGGATGACCCTTACTAATCTGCAGTCACACCCCTCCTCTCCTGAAAGTCTGACACTAGGGAGGGAGAGAGTCGGAGCACATGGAGGACCCTCTGGTTTGAAGGCTGTGCAGGTAGCAGCAACACATCCCAAGTTCTCTCCAATGGGCAGGATGTTGGGAAACCTTTTTACGCAAAGGTTGTGGGCAGAGAACTGGCTAAGAGGGTCCGTGGTAGATGGCCAAAATGGTTCCTCACGTTGGCAGGTGGACACAGGCCACAGAAGGAGAGACATTTTAAAGTCATTATTATACAAACTCTGAGTGTCCTTTGGACTCTGTCAGTGTTCTCTGAAAGGCACATCCATGATGGATGAGTCATTCTCCTAAAATATAACAGCACTTGAAACCCGTTAAGAGCTTACCTTTAAGTTGTTCCTGTGAAACAAAGCTCAAAGTTGATTTGCACTCAGACTTACGCTACTCTTTTGCAATTTTTTTTGCCCTTGGGCGTTCTCCAAATACTGTTGTAATATTTGGTGAGTATCACATTAGGAATGTGCTTTAAAGAGGAAAGACCAGTTCTTAAAAGAACGTACATTTTATATTCTTATGGTGGTATTTGTTTGGTGAGTATTTCAATACTCAGGAAGGCATTGAAATCAGGCAGATCTAGGTTCAAATCCAGCTCTGCCACTTCCTAGCCCTGTGACCTGAAGCAAATTGCTTAATCTCTCTGAGCCTGTTCCCTCTTTCCAAGGTGGTTGTAAGATGAAATGAGGCAATGCTTTCAAAAGAAGTGTTAATGTTGATCACTAACTTGTATTACTTAATCCTTATGGTAGCCTTGTGAACAAGATACTGTTACTGTCATTTTATAGCTGAGAAAATTGATGCCCAATGCCATGCAACTAGTAAGTGCTAGTTCCAGGATTTGAAACAGGCGGAGTCCAGTACCCACCCTCTTGTGTATGTGATAAGCTTCCTCACGTGCTCAGAACCCCTGGAGCTGTTGCGTCATCAGTAAATGCCCACTTCACGGTGGCTGTGGCTATTATTGTTGTTTTATCATGATCTGAGGGGTCTCTCTGGCCAGAATTTCTAATCTGCTTTACACCCTTTGAGGCATGTACATTTTGTCATTTTTGCTGTAAAACACTTGAATATCTAGGATTAATTTTTCTCCTCTTTTCAAATGCTTAAATCACAGGTGCAGCTGCCAAAAGAGCTGGCATAAGGGGCAACAGAATAATCTCGGAGAAGAAGGAATTGACATAATGACTCTTGGATTAGAGTTTGGAGACTGTTTCAGCAGCATACTTCTGGATCCAGGTGGTGGAACTGGGAACATTGCTAACTGATATGCGTATTTTGTAAAAGGCTTTGGCCCGTGACAAACTAGGGGCTGAAAAGGCAGGGGGAAGGAGATAAAATATGAATAGTCAGGGCAAGATTTTCTACTTCCAATCAGTTGGAGTGACTTAGGTGAAACTGAGTCTTCTAGCAGAAGTGAATTTTTTCGTAAACATTTGCTTTATTATTGCTTTCTTCTGGTAAATAACAATAAATACTGTAGCGGTGTTAACTATTATATTCCCATTTTTTTCTCCTTCCGTCTGCTCTGCTGTAATTCAACACACAGTATCTTAAAGCGAACAGAACATGTTTCACTCTGTGGAAGTGTGAAGGGTGAATTGAACTCCAGGCCCTCCAGATGCTTTGAAATGGAAGAAATGTTAATTGCCTCCTCTTCTCTGGAGAATCAGTTGTGATTTCCGGTTTCCAGCCCTGCCTAGGTTTCTCTCTTGGCCATTTTCCTGTGTGTTGGGATATACTTCTGATAGGGGTATCTGTGAAGAGCAGAACGCTTAAGCCATGGGACGCGGAGAAAACAGTGTTTCCAGAAAAACGACCAGGGAAAACAAATGCTGCTTATATATAAAAACTTCCCTGTTTCCACACGTATAGAGACAATGGGAGACAGCATGCTAGTTTTGTTAAAAAAAAAAAAAGCAAAAGAAAGAAATTATGAATAATATATTCACTGAGAAGCTTTAGGTTTTAGCTAAGTATGTATATATATATACACACATAGATATATTTTTAAGTTTAGTCTGTGAATGATCTTGATACTGTTCTTGTCAAAAATCTAAGGAAACTTGCTCTAGGATGAACCTTGAATTCCTTATCCTATCATTCAAGGCCCTCCATTGCCTGTTTTCAATTTAGTAATTCAGTCTTATCTGCCACAGATTCTTTATACTATTCTTTCACCTTTGTTTTGTTTTGTTTTTTAATTTTATTGAAGTATAGTTGATTTACAATGTTGTATAGATACTATGCTTGATAAAACATCCTCATGCTTTTGCTTCCATTGACCCTTCTATGGAGTATCCTGAGAGAGTCCCCAAAAATCTTCCAGACAGCTCCATCCCCAGTGTCCTTTCTTTTTCCAAGTTCCTAGAGCCCATAATTATCCATTCAAGTCTCTAGGTGCATAGAATCTGAAATTTTGTACTGAAGTGGCATGAACCTTAGAAATCAGGAAATCACGCTTTTTCTGTCTTCGTCACCTGAGCAAATAATTGGCACCTGCCTTCTTTCTCTTTTTATATAATCCTAGGTGGTACATCACAGGCAAAACAGGCTAGGAGAGAATGGACTTAATGGGGACAAACAATACATTATTTTGAAGGACAAGTCATGGGAAAGAAATATGGTGTTTCCACTTTTTAAAGATAATTTAGTGGGTACAAAAGTATCCAAATTTAAATAGATATAGTTTTCAATCAAGTAACTAATTTTAGAATGCCCCAAGGCTGAGAGTTTTGTTTTCTCTTACTTTACCATTTCTATAAAGCATCCTTGCATACAAAGCCAGATGGTTTAAAAAACACTGCGATAAATAAAACTTTTAGAGTACCTAGCATATTCTGCATTTAAGAGGCTAAACTCTGATGGGACAAAGCACTCTGAACATCTTTAAGCTTAATGTGTATCAGTGGTTGAAGTTCTGGAAGCTCTTATGTGTTTGCTTATACAGCAACAGTATTAATAAATAAGCCAGGAATTTCAAAAAGTGTGAATAGTCCTGAAAGAGGACGTTACTCTTAGATGTGCAAAAAGGAAAGATGATCCAAATTCAAATTTACTGCCTCATTACACAGGTTTTGCTAAGAAACAGGTGAAGCCATTCATAGTATGCTTTTTTTTTTCTATTCACCCACTCCCACCTTAAAAATCTTAACTGAAAATTTTAACTTGTTTTTAAAGTGAAATAATTTATAGCATTTCCATGCTAGAGTTTTCTATTATATTCTGACTACCAACCATTAGTAATTGTAATGAGTATATTTTTTTCATTCACGTCGTCACTTTCTCCAAATTTATTGCATTTAGTCCACAGATTTCACCATGTACAAAATGGGTCTAAAATATGTATAAGCCCATGCCAGGTTTAAAAAAGGATTCCATTAGTATTCGGTTTTATTCTGGCTGGAAATTAATAAAGTATTACAGTTTTATTAACAGTATTTGAAACACAAGCTGTTTTTTGCTGCAGAGAGAATATTTGCCTGTTTATAGGGCTGTCACTGAGTTTCTCAGACATTTAACACAGATGCACAGTAAATAAAGTCTCACCCCCCCCAAAAAAAATCTTTGATAAATTTTATTCATATTTGGCTATGGGTACAAATTCTAGGCCATGTATGTGAAGTCATGGTGATATTGCTTTGCTAGAGAGAAAGGCTGCAGGTTGGCTAAGAAATTAAAATGCAAGAAAAAAGCAGGAGCAGCATATGCATTGCTTCTTATTCTAGGACATACAGGGTCTCTTCAATGAGTACTGCTCCAAATGTCTTCCTAATTCCATGCTAGGGAGAGCTAAATATTTTCTATTCATCTATGAAATCACGCAATTGGCAAGGAAAACATGTTGTATCATCTATTTCTAAATACATGGGAAGTGAAAGGAAGAAAGTAATAGAAAATATAAACTCATGCTATCTTAATTCTAATGTCTAGCTATAAAAACATATAACTGTACCAAGTGCTGTCTAATATTTTTATGAACTGCAGAAGCTGTTGATCACTCCCATTTTTGAAGGTCTTTTTGCTTGGTCATCTAAAGATGCTTTTCAGATTTCAAAAGATCAGCTATTATTGTCCTCTTTCTGCCCCTAAGGAATTAGTAAAACGCACGTTCATTTCCTTCTTTCTAAATGTTCCAGTTAAAAATCAAACAGTGAAGAAAAAAGGGAAACATTATCTTGGACACCTTTTTGTCATTATAACAACAAAAACTGTACAATAGAAACTCAAGTTTTATTCTGATTTTTTTGTTTGTTTTTTAACAAGACCGTCAAGAATAATACAGGTTACAGAGCTGTAACCTCCTTAAAGAAGAGGATATTTAGTTTGCAACAAATGCCTTCTAGTGAGAACATATTACTAGCACTTCAAAAATTTACAAAAGGTTGACAGAATATTCTCCTAAATAGCTAGCTTTATATTTATAAACAAAATAGAAACAACTGGTTTATCCACTGCACATCAAACAGGAGGCAAAGTGATCGAGATCACCTTTGATTTTAAAGAATAATAAAAACTACTTTATACCCCACATATTATAATCCTAAGGAAGGAATATTTTTGAAGGATGCTGAGGGGGATTAAAACAGGCTAATGCATGACATCCTCTCCTTTAGTAGTCTTTTCATTTACTCATATTGCCTTTATCCTTTACAATTACTTTTTTCCTACAAGATAACCATACTGTTGCAGTACAATCCGTAATTCTTTTCTTTTATTCCCCTTAAGAAATAAGTGCGACCCATTTCCTATCAGCTTTCATAAACACACTTGAAACTTCAGGCATAATAGGAGGGTGGTTTCTTTCAGTTTGAGGCCTTTTCTCTGTAACAGCAGAGATGAGAACAGGGTGGCCTCTCCGTGCGTGCTGCCATGGATAGCTGGATGGTTTGTGCACCTCGTATTTCAAAAACACAAACGGAAAGTAGGTCTGGACAAGGACAAACTGCAACTCGATTTCTGCTGCAACCCTATCAGCAGGTCAGCTCTATTTACTCCTTCACTTTACTGATATAGTCAGTGAACTTGCTGATGCTTTCTTCCTGCTGTTCTAGGGCATCCAGGACAATGCCCATGGGCGTCCTCTTCAGACCGATCCCCTCCATTTTATTCTCCAGTTTGTTCTTGAGGTTCCGGAGTCTCAGCGATGCGTGGATAAACATCACTACAGGGAAGTGAAACGTGGTTAGCATCAAAGCAACGGTTCTCTGTTTCCCCTCACACTTGTAGCAGAAACTTTCTCCGTTAGCTACAGTCCAGTCTGGTTCTCTCATTGATCCAAGTCCCCACATGGATCCTTGGACTTTATATAAAGTATTCTTTGTGTGTGCAGGAATATGTCGTATTCAGCAGCAAGGACCATAATCTGGCTGCCACTCTCTTCCCTTCACACATTGATATCATTACCTTTCAGATGCTACTTAAATGCCCTGAAATTCAAAGTGAATCCATGTGATTCCAACTTCACTAAAAAGCAACTGAACACCAAGCATTTCAGAAAAGACCTCATGCTCAGTTCAGGGATTACCTGTATTTTGTCCCTGCAGGAGGCATGCAGGTGAAGTCCTCTTAGAAAATGTCTGCTATGGGGCAGTTTTCCATAGTGTTGGGTATAGATGTCTAGATAAAAAGCTAAGGGTCTTATGGGCCTTATGTAACCTGGTGTTCCCCAGATTTGCCTGACTATTAAGTATTACCTGAGTTTGTTTATAAAGATTCTCTGGCCTCTCCCCTAGACCTTCTGAACCAGAATCTTAAAGGGATGGTCCTGGGAGTCTGTATTTTAAGCAGACACACTGGGTGATCTGCACCAGCAGTTTTCAAACTTCTGTGTACATACAAATCACCTGGACAGACGGTTAAGTAGGCAAATTCCCGGTCTTCATCACCTAAAATTCAGCCTGTTAAGACTGAGGTAGGATGCCAGAATGTAACATTTCAGTAATCATTGTGGATGCTTCTAATTGTGGATGCTTCTGACGTAGGCGATTTTGGACCTTCATTTTGACACGCACTGATGTGTGTTCTCTCTGGAGGCTCCTAATCTAGAGTGGCCATTAGAAACATTTGAGAAGCTTTCTAAAAATACAGGGTCTTTGGGCACCACTGTGGACCCAAAGAATCAATATCTCCAAGGGATGTAGCTGGCAAATTTATATTTTTAAAAATCATCCTGGATGATTCTCCCAATCATCAAAGTTTGGGAATCACTGATATTGTCTAATTTCCTTCTGTTATAGATGAGTGAACTACAGCCCATAGAGGATAACTGGTCCAGATCCCATGGCTGGTGTCCAGCAGGTCTAGGAATAGAAACCTGGACCCTTGACTCTTGACTTCTGATACATTTCATTACCCTGGCTTGTGTTTTTACAAGCTGTGCATTTAAGCAGAATCACTGAAATACTAAGCCTGTAGCACATAAAGAAAACCTGAAGAGTATTTCAAAAAGTCTGAATTTACTGATTCAATTATTTTATCCAATAAGGTATGAGATTCACATATAAATATTCTGGGCTTAATCTAACAAACCTTAAACAAGCAATTGATTTTGTTTAATGGTATAGTGGCACACGTGAAATGCTATTAAAAGTCAAAGGGATATTTCTGTCACTTAATACACTATAATTTTAATCAGATTTCTCTTGATGAGACTGGAATTTTATCTGTTCTCTATTTCAGGCTTCAAGTGCTTGGGAATCTCGGTAAACAATGCATATAGACTTTAGAAAATGTCTATTTCTCTTCACCAGTATTGGAGTACTTGGTATCTATATTCTGGGCCAACTTACACAACTTTCAACAATAATTATGATCTTCTGAGTAAGTAGAGAGTAAACATCCATTTCTCTGTCACCAAAGGATGCCCGGCACTGAACGACTGAGAACAGATTCTGATATCAGACAAATCTGGATTCCAGTGCAGGCTATACCACTTCTCTGCTGTATGACTTGCGATCCGTATTTGTTTTGTTTACTGTATCTGTGCAATTAATGGACTATTAGGCCTTGATCTGCTGTTTCAGAAAATCCTGATAATTTTGTAGACCTGCCAGCACACCTCAGAAACAGGTTAGGTTACTCCCACTGAATGATGGCGCCTACATTTCTTTATGATATAAGGAAAGGAAGGCCCAGGTTCACTTACACAGCAAAGGAAAAGTGATGCCAAACACAAACACCATGACTCCCCCAAACATGGATATGAGGAAGTAGCTGGCTAGCATGACCACCATGACAAACGTTGTGGGGTACTGCTTCTTCATCCGGCGGAGGATGTCTTTATTGTGGGCTGCCCACACAAAGCCCGTGAACACCAGCACCACCACGATGCCTCCAAGAATCATGTTGAAGGGGCTCAGGAACCTGGGATATGAAAACAGAGGGAGCCCAGGTCAGGAGGAAGAAAAGGAGGAAGGGGAGGAAGAGTAACAACAAAGTACTTACTTAAGCCTTTTATATAAGTTGTCTCATTTAATCATATCTTGATGAGGTAGATGCTATCAATTTACTTCTCAAAGGAAGAAACTTAGGCACAGAGGTTAGAAAAGGGTGGAGCAAAGATTCCCACTGAGGCAGTGTGACTCCCATCAAATAGGCCGTCTCAGTAGAGGCCCAGCATTTTAAAAGACTAGGGCCCCTCTTTTGGATGGGCTGTCTTTAGCTTTTATACATCCTGGGCTCTAGTACACGTTGATTGTATTTTCTGAGCTCCAAGGGCTTATTTAAATCCTCCTAGAAGCTGCCATGCTAGATGAATGTGGAGTACAGGTCACACAGTGGGCTCCATGAGCCCGATCCGGTCTGCAGTCACGCTTGTGATTGGACTGTGCAATAATTTTTAAAACTTTTACTTGAATCCCAATTTTTTTTTTTTTTTTTTGCGGTGCGCGGGCCTCTCACTGTTGTGGCCTCTCCCGTTGCGGAGCAACTGCTCCGGACGCGCAGGCTCAGCGGCCATGGCTCACGGGCCCAGCCGCTCCGCGGCACATGGGATCTTCCCGGACTGGGGCACGAACCCGCGTCCCCTGCATCGGCAGGCGGACTCTCAATCACTGCGCCACCAGGGAAGCCCCCAATGTGTTAAAAAAAAAAAAAAAAATCCATAAATCTTGGGATTTCTTCCTTCTCCTGGAAACAAGAAAATCTCACAAAACTGGGCCCAGTTTCCCATGTCAGCCACTGGCTGGAGTGCCTTCTCACTTAGGTAGAATAAATGCTCTCCATTTAGCCTCAGCCCTCACCCCCCACCCCCAGTATCTATGGCATCTCTGACACAGAGGCCCCCAGTGAGCTGCCATTAATATTGTTTTTCTAACAGCTCCCCTGCACTGCTCTCTCACGTAAGCTGCCTGGCCCATGGAGGCGTTTGGGTTTATGACTCCTGGCATGGAGGGGCCATTATAGTTCTTTAAAAGGCCCAGAGTATCATTAGGAGATGGGTCATCAACTGAGATTTCCAAGCATAGAACCTCCAGTTTCATTGTTACATGAAGCAAAGGTTACTCTACTGTTGATAATAGGGGAAACACATTATAAAGAGGAAATTTAGATCAAGTATTTCATAAGTGAGAATGACTGGGCATTGTAGCCCCACTCAGTCCAACCCTCCCACCCCACTATGTGTACAAAATCCTTAACAAGACATTTGTGGTCAGCAAGTATGATGAATTACTAACTTTTTACCCTTCTAAGAGGCTAATGAGCATTTTGCTTGGGAAGGACAAAGAGGGTCAGTGTGTTATCATCACGCTCTGAATATTAACATCACTGATTTGGAAGACAGGATAATGAAAGGTGGTGCCCAGAGCTCACTTTCTCTGAAATAGAACAGATGAAGGAGTCATATTCATATTGGGATGCATATTTAGGACAATTAAGATTCTTTTTTTTTTAAATCCCTTTAAATTTTAGCTCTGATTCTGCCTCCTGAAACACAAAAGCTATTTTAAATAGTTTCAAATAGGAGTGAAAGTATTGCATATCTTAATGGGTGAAATCAGGGACATAAGTTATGTCAAACTCCTTTGAAAAAGTAAAAAATTTCTACCAAAAGGCACGGAGTTAAACAGTGGTAAAAGTAGTAGCACGTAATTTAAAATTAACCCCTACGATAATAAGTTGCTTATTTCATTCAGAACTCTTGCAAATACTTATACCCTTCAAGGCAAAAATCTCCCCTTTAGAATAGTCTAAGGAAGTGAATAGAAGTGCAAAGACTGAACTGTAAGAGTATTCACACAAGTGGTATTTATGGTTTATAACCTTTAGAAACAACCCATGTGGCCAACAATTTACTAAATGGTGGCATATGCAACTGTTTTCAAAAAGTCAAAGTGTACTCAATAATGTGGGAAGACAATAATATATCGATTGGGTAAAAGCAACAATTCTCTCTGGTAGGTGGATTTAGCACCTATGTTATATAACTCAGAAGTAGAAATTTTTGCAATTCGTAAATTATTTTGTAATCAGAAATAAAATGAACATATAAACAATGAAATATAAAGATGTAAAAGGGGACCTCCCTGGTGGTCCAGTGGTTAAGAATCCGTCTTGCAATGCAGGGGACACGGGTTCGAGCCCTGGTCAGAGAACTAAGATCCCACACGTGGCAGGGCAACTAAGCCCACGTACCGCAACTACTGAGCTCGTGCACCTCAACGAGAGAGCCTGCACGCTGCAAGCTACAGAGCCCACACGCTCTGGAGCCCGCTCGCTGCAACGAAAAGATCCTGCGTGCCACAGCTAAGACCCAGTACAGCCAATAAAAATAAATTTAAAAAAAAAGATAAAATAAAAACTAAAACCTGATCTTTAAAAAAAAGAAAAGAAAAAGAAAAAAGACTATGGGATGGTTAATTCAAAAAAAAAAAAAAAAAAGATATAAAAGTAACTGCTCCTCAGCCCCACAACACCGGCTTGGGACAGGCCAACTACAACAGTCCAATCTTACCTTGCCTCATCTCTCCAATAACATTAATGCAATTTCAATTCATACGCACAGCCAAGCTCTTCCTTCTCCCATCCAAACCTTGGTTTCCTGCCCACTCTCTAGATCCTCTTGTAACCAATCCACCACCTGCCCTGCAAGCTTTCCCACCTTCCAGCACACGTGCTAGTCTATCTGTCCTCCTCCATCAGTTTTTTATCATTTAGGTCTCTTCGTCTCTTTGTTCTTTTTTTCTTTTCTTTTTCACAGTTTTATCTGGCTTATACCGTGTCTCCAGCTTTGACCCTGGAATTGGTTTGGGAAAGACAAAAATTTCCTTATAGGTCTGGGGAAGGGAAGACTTGGACAGGGCCAAAACAAAATCCTCTTTAGCAAGTGGTAGGGAGTCTGGGTAGAGAGGCTCAGAAACTCTCATGGATTAATAAATTTCATTTCTAGCACCAAAAAGATTCTGAAAGAAATGATACCAAAAGACTCCAGTAGTTATACTGGGTAATAGGATCATTGGTAATATATTCCCATTTGCTTATTTCTATTTTCATATTTTTTCAATAGCCATATATTACTTGAAAATAAAAAAAAAAATTGATATTTAAAAATAAAAGAAATGGGGGAAAGGTGCCTGAAAGAGACAAACCCTTTTACATAGCCTTGATGTTGACAAAATCAACATCAACTCAAAGAAGCAGAGCAGAGGGTTCAAGTTTAGGAAACTCCTTTGCATAAGCTGCAAATAGGAGATGGCTGGTTGGTGGCAAAGTGTCAAAGGTCTCCGGCGCAGTTCTTCCTGGAATGTCTGTTAAAAGAACAATTCATGAGGTGTAGCATATAATAAAATGCATGCCAAGCTGTCTCTATTTTTCTCGGGACAAGTGAGGTAGATACCTAGGCTGAATGTCTAAATAAAGCCCAGGACAAAGAACAATGAAAAATCCAGGCCTGACTCAAGCAATTCCAGATTTGCTTTTCACCTGTGCCTGTTGCTCACGTTCAAGGGGAAAGAACAGAGCAGAGTCCTACAGAAGTGGTTTTAGCTTACCACGTGCCCAGCCATGATCTGTAATTAAACCAAAGTTCCAAGCTGGAAAAAAATGAACAAAGTTACTTGGAGCAGAAATGATTTTCTTCCTTACTCCGCTTAAGGGCAATTCCATTCTAAGAAAGGGTAAAATGCACACCTCTCCCACTGCCCTGGCACCTCCCTCTACTTGGAACAAAATAGACCACCCTCCAGAGATTAATTTCATTTTCCAGTGAGTGTAGGAGTTTGGGAACCAGTTGTCGACTGAGATGAGTAAAGCTGTTTTACTCAACAGTTGGGTTCTTAGTGACATCAGTCACAGTGAAGCCCAGAGACCTTTAGGACAAAACTTCCATAAATGTGCCACCCCAGCTTTCATGTGGACAATTGCCATTGGTCTCGATGGGTGCCATTTCATTTTTTGGTAGTCTGTGAATGAGAGAGAGGGGGGAAGGGAGGAAGGAAGATAGAGGGAAGCAAAGGAGAGAGGGAGAGAGGAGGGAGAGAAAAGAGAGCGAGATCCTGATTTTCTATCTTTGTTGAAAATAGGACCTAGTTTTACAAATCAGAAACAACATGTTTTTCTATTGTGAGTTAAAAATATATATTTACATACATATGTATCCTATCCAATTAAAAAGTTGATAGATAAATGTAATAGTTAAAAATTCTGGTGGAATCACTGACAGTTGTATAAAAGTTTAGAATCCCATCACAGAATCCCTGTAGCAGACTTGTCAAAGAGGAGTCATCCCAGTCCCATTAAACAGATGCGTAAACTGAGGCCCAGGGCAGTGAAGAAACATAGTCAAAGGAATCCAGGGGGAGAAAAACAGTGCCAGTTGATGTAATTGTGACAGCAATTCATAATATAACCCATTTTGTGTTGTTAACCAGCTTCAGAGATTTCCCCCCTCAACCATTTTAGAACCCTGTCCTTCCAGTTGGGGTAAGCAACTAAGGATCATTCTGGGAAATCCCCCAGCATTCTCATTTCTCTCTAAACGAAGGCGGCTATGAGTGGCTGTGGACACAGGTCCTAAACTTGCGAACATGACTCAGCTAGCTATGGCTATAGTTTCAGCACAAGTTGCTAAAAAAAAATCTCGGCCAACAGAATTTTAGAGCTAGGATGGATCTTGAAAACACACCTCATTCTACATAGAAGCAAGGTAAGGAATAGATAAGTTAATAAATTTGTCCCAAGGCCACCGATTGCAGTGCTGGTGATAAAAATTTACCCAAACAGAGATCTTCAGATCGACTCAAGTGCACGTTTGGTAATGCCTGCCATGCTGTGATGCCAACAAGAGCCAAAGAGGTGGTGAAATATTTTCTGAGCAGCAGAAGCAGCTTTGCACTGAGTTCCAATTTTCTAACCCAAAAAAGCTATTTTGGCCGTTTGGCTCCTGAGGAAGCCTGACTCACCAAGAAAGCGGGGAACAATTTACTCACAGTGCACTTCTCTAAATCGGTGATGTTTTTCTGAGGTTCTTAAACAACCAGAGGGGTCACTGCCAGTATGAATCCACCCACCCATTTTCTTGCTTCATCACTCTTAGGATAAAAACAGGATTCTTTCCACATTCTACAAGGCCCCTCAGGGTCTGGCCCCTGCTTGCCTCTGCAGACAGGGTATGTAGTTTGTACCTGGGACAATGGGGCTGAGCTGAGGGCGTAAATGTGGCCGGAAATTCAGGTCACACTTCACCCACCAAGTCTGCAATTTGGCTTAAGCTGCATCTCTCAGGACGAAGGGACAATCTGAATCATCAGTATGAGGGATGGCTAAGGGGTACAGCATCTCTGCCTGTCAGCTTTTTCATACCGCCGCCTCCTGATTCTGCAAGCCATCTGCTGGCATTCTTATCTGTCTCTAGAACTTACCCTGCCCCTGGCCATCACAGGCCCGAGCACAAGCCGTTCTTTCTGCCTGATTCACTCCTATCTTCTTCGAATCTCAGCTTAATCAGCTTTTTCTCAGTCTCTCTGACCACATCCTGGCACCGTGTGCCTCTTCTTCATAGCTCTGAACCCAGTGGCAGTTTGATATTTATTTGAATGAATGTCTCTGTCTCCCACTAGAGACCAAGCGCTATGAGGGCAGGGACCGTGACATTTTCTCCCCAGCACTTGGCGCAGTGGCTGGCACAGAGCAGGAGTTCAGTAAATATTTGTAGAAAGAAAGAAAAAGGGGAAGTAAGAATCTAGCACATTTTCATGTTATTTAAAGTAAGCTCAGCAACTTTCTATGGCCAGGAATTAAGTGACAAGAGATTTATCTTGGACAAATCACGATTATTCTCACTGTACACTAAGTATTACCGTAGAAATGGTCCCCGTCTTTGTACCTTCACGGAGTTGTGATGAAAGGAACAGAACAAAAACCAAAAGTAGGAAAAACTCCTGTGCAAACATAGGAGATAATCAGATGAAATCGCAGGGCCCTTGGGCTCGCTGGAAGGAGGAATCTTGGTTAAGTTCTGTCACTAGTGCTGGCTGGGGGCCAGGAGGGAGAGTGGGTGGGACAGAGAGAGATTCATCCACCTGCAGACCTGTCTATATAGGCCCTCTTGCCCTTGGATTCCTCAGATAATCCCAACCTTCTTCTGTGGTTATTTTGGTATCCCAACACGGCTTCCTTCCTGGCAAGAACTATCTCTGACTATAAAGGACAAATGTAAATGTACAAATCAGTTTTGAGTAAACGTGATCAGTGTCTCCTGGGTCTAATGATCACAGGCAGTTAAGGTGGGGCAGGGATCAGACTCCTTAGTCACAGAAAGGTTAAAGTAACCTAACCTTGAGATTTTCCTAACCAACTGAATCAGCTCAGCTCATAGTATTTATCGCGTACTGGCTGTGTACTGAATACTTATCACACCGTGTGTACTGGTCCCATCAAACTAAACACATCCAAATGATCCACTGTCTTGGCAGCAGGTGGCATGTAAAAAGTATCCATTCTAAGACACATGAACCTCCGTGTTTTCTTTTGTATTTATCAAGTTCATTGCTGGTTTTATTTTTTATTAACAACAGCTTGGACCTGGGTTAGAAGCCATGAGTCTCACCCCTCCCCTAGCCATGGAGCTTCAAATAGTCACTATACAAGGGACTAATTAGACTGCAACAGATCCTTTTAAAACTTTTTTTACGGCAGATTTCTAAAGGTAGAGAGAATGGTATAATGAACCCTCACGTACACTGATCACTGCCTTCAACAATTAGGAACCCACAGTTAATCTCACAATAATGCTTTAGAACTCAAGTGGAAAGATATTTGTTTACAAACTGTTCTTTCTGAATGCTTTTAGTGTAGTTGATTAAATGGTTGTCACATGGCAAGTTCTTACAGCACTGTGGAGAGAGGACAGGGGTTTGGACAAATGCTAATGAGCCTGGTGACACATAAACTCCCTTCCTACAAGCAGTTCCTGTCTATTTACCTCCCACTAACCCCAATTTCTGCATTCCTTTTTGTTTCCTGCAGACGAGGACTTCACTGATGGGATACAAAGCAGATTAGAAGCAGCAGAAGCCAAAGCCCCGGTTTTCCACTTCAGATGGGCTTTCTGTCTTCCAGGTGTCTCCATTTCACGAATGCCCCCTGGGAGAAAAGGCCAGGAAATCCTATCTATTTATGGTAAATGCTTGCAGAACGGAGATGCAGTCTACAGGTTTTTTCTTAAGATCACGGGCACGGAAGTGTTCCCTGAAACAAGAAGCCAAGCTCATTACAAGAGCCAGGGGAGGATGTTATAAGTATTCTGAAGCTGAGTGATTCACTTGTCCAAAAGGAAAATAAAAAATCTCCAAGGGTGCTGTTCAATTTGGTATAGGTCCAGTTCATCTTTTAGAATTGCATTTCCTGTACAGAGCTCTCTGCCCCCAGTAAGTTGATCGAGAGCTTTTGCCCTCTTAGAAAGGGGTAAAAAAGAAGCCCCAAATCCGCCTATTTACTTGAACATTTACCCAGAATCATTGTAAATCCTTGTATAGGGAAAGGGGATAGAAACTACCAACCGCAGGAAATATTTTAAAAGATAAAGTGTGTATGGGGAGATGTTGAGAAGAATAAGGTTATATACATAGTGTCAGAAGATGATTTAACAAAAGAATTCTTACTTGAGGAAGAATTTTGAGATTAAAATTTCACTGAGTGTTGACAGACCTCTTAAAGTTTTGTACTCAGAAGAAACACATGACCCGCCCCAGAACGACATGTGCCAGCATGCCATGTGCAGTGCCTCAAGTGCAAATAAAAGTGCGTGGAAGGGCAGGAAGAGATTAATTCTGGGAGGACTTGGGATGGCTGGGTGGACTTGTACTCCTGCTGGTATCCTCAGAGCACCAACAGTACCTGGCAAGTAGCAGGTGCTCAGCAAATATTTGTCCAACTGAGTGGAAGGCGTCTGTGCCGCAGGTGAGGATGGTTCCGTTTAATAATCCTTCCCCCGTCCATATACTCAATGCCTCTCCCATTTCTGACGCCGGAGAGTTCTGCGATTTGGCATCATAACGTATAGGGGAGATCAGGTAAGTCAGGTTGAAAATGATGTGTGTTTATATACGTGTATGTTTCTGTGCACTTGTATAAAAATTAATTCTTATGTGTTCAGCATCCTCTTGGTGCCTCTATAAACATGGTGAAGGCAGCAACCACAGCTGTCTCATTCTCCACTGTATCTCCCGGCACGGCGCCCGAGAAATTGGTAAGTGCCTCATATTCTTTGTGGAGTGAACAAATGAAACAACACAAATAGGGTAATATTGCAGAATTGGCTGAGGAATCTCAGAAACATTTCCACTAGGTTTCAGCATGTTTATGCAATTGATTTCATCTGCAAAGGTTTTAATACCTTCCCATCCACCCAAGGGCTCTTTTTTTTCTTCCTCTACCAGCTAGAAACTTGGTTTTTCTTCCATTTTGCAGAAAAAGGGGCAAACAGTCTGCCCATTTCTTAAAACCAGATGCTGATGGCTACCAGCCTAGAACATATTATGGGACCACACTCATTTTTTTTAAAAAATTATTTTTATTTTTTGGCTGCGTCAGGTCTTAGTTGTTGCACGCAGCATCTTTCCTTGTGTCACGTGGGGTCAGTAGTTGTGGCATGTGGGCTTAGTTGCCCTGTGGCATGTGGGATCTTAGTCTCCTGGCGTCCCCCGCATTGCAAGATGGATTCTTAACCACTGGACCACCAGGGAAGTCCCGGGACCACACTCATTTTGAAAAGATTACAGTAATACTCTTTTCAGATAGAAGAAACTCCTTACCATCTCAAGCGACTAAAAGCAAAAAGTGGTAACTCTAGTTTCCACCCAGTGGTAGCACCAACATGGGCCACATGGAGATGAAGTATCAATACTTTGGCTAAGGAGAGACCTTTAAGACAGTGGAGGAGTAAGATGTAGAGATCACCTTCCTCCCCACAGATACATCAGAAATACATCTACACGTGGAACAACTCCTACAGAACACCTACTGAACGCCAGCAGAAGGCCTCAGACCTCCCAAAAGGTAAGAAACTCCCCACATACCTGGGTAGGGTAAAAGAAAAAAGAAAAAACAGAGACAAAAGAATAGGGATGGGACCCGCACCAGTGGGAGGGAGCTGTGAAGGAGGAAAGGTTTCCACACACTAGGAAGCCCCTTCAGGGGTGGAGACTGCGGGTGGCGGAGGGGGGAAGCTTCGGAGCCACGGAGGAGAGCACAGCAACAGGGGTGCGGGGGGCAAAGCGGAGAGATTCCCACACAGAGGATCAGGGCCGACCAGCACTCACCAGCCCAAGAGGCTTGTCTCCTCACCCGCCGGGGTTGGGGTGGGGGGGCTGGGAGCTGAGGCTCGGGCTTCGG
This sequence comes from Phocoena phocoena, assembly GCF_963924675.1. NCBI lineage: Eukaryota > Metazoa > Chordata > Mammalia > Artiodactyla > Phocoenidae > Phocoena > Phocoena phocoena. The sequence goes on from NC_089228.1 coordinate 21,284,552, forward strand.
AGGTCAGATCCCAGGGAGAGGACTGGAGTTGGCTGCGTGAACACAGCCTGAAGGGGTTAGTGCACCACAGCTAGCTGGGAGGGAGTCTGGGAAAAAGTCTGGACCTGCTTAAGAGGCAAGAGACCATTGTTTTGGGGTGCTTGAGGAGAGGGGATTCACAGCGCTGCTTATAGGAGCTCCAGAGACGTGTGTGAGCTGCGGCTATCAGCGTGGACCCCGGAGACGGGCATGAGATGCTGAGGCTGCTGCTGCCGCCACCAAGAAGCCTGTGTGCGAGCACAGGTCACTATCCATACCCCGCTTCTGGGAAGCCTGTGCAGCCCGCCACGGCCAGGGTCCTGCAATTCAGGGACAACTTCACCAGGAGAACGCATGGCGCGCCTCAGGCTGGTGCAACGTCACGCCGGCCTCTGCCACTGCAGGCTCGTCCCGCATCCGTACCCCTCCCTCCCCCTGGCGTGAGTGAGCCAGAGCCCCCGAATCAGCTGCTCCTTTAACCCCGTCCTGTCTGGGCGGGAACAGATGCCCTCAGGTGACCTACACGCAGAGGCGGGTCCAGATCCAAAGCTGAACCCCAGGAGCTGTGCGAGCAAAGAAGAGAAAGGGAAATCTCTCCCAGCAGCCTCAGGAGCAGCGGATTAAATCTCCACAATCAACTTGATGTACCCTGCATCTGTGGAATACCTGAACAGACAACGAATCATCCCAAAAGTGAAGTGGTGGACTTTGGGAGCAACTGTAGACTTGGGGCTAGCTTTCTGCATCTAATTTGTTTCTGTTTTTATGTTTATCTTAGTTTAGTATTTAGAGTTTATTATCACTGGTAGATTTGTTTATTGATTTGGTTGCTCTCTTCCTTTTTTAAAAAATATTTATAGATATTTGGGGTTTTTTTTTCCTTTTTTTCATTTTGTGAGTGTGTATATGTATGCTTCTTTGTGTGATTTTTGTCTGTATAGCTTTGTTTTTACCATTTGTCCTAGGGTTCTGTCTGTCCATTTTTGTTTTTGTTTTTGCTTTGTTTTTTGAATAGTTTTTAGTGCTTGTTATCACTGGTGGGTTTGTTTTTTGGTTTGGTTGCTCTCTTCTTTCTTTTCTTTTCTTAATTACTTTTTAATAATTTATTATTTTAATAACGTTATTTTATTTTTTTCTTTCTTTCTTTTTTTTCTCCCTTTTCTTCTGAGCCATGTGGCTGACAGGCTCTTGGTGTTCCGGCCAGGTGTCAGGCCTGTTCCTCTGAGGTGGGAGAGCCGAGTTCAGGACATTGGTCCACCAGAGACCTCCCGGCTCCACATAATATCAAACAGTGAAAGCTCTCCCAGAGATCTCCATCTCAACACTAAGACCAAGCTCCACTCACCGACCAGCAAGCTACAGTGCTGGACACCCTATGCCAAACAACTAGCAAGACAGAAACACAACCCCACCCATTAGCAGAGAGGCTGCCTAAAATCATAATAAGGTCACAGACACCCAAAAACACACCACTGGATGCGGTCCTGCCCACCGGAAAGACAAGATCCAGCCTCATCCACCAGAACACAGGCACCAGTGCCCTCTACCAGGAAGCCTACACAACTCCCTGAACCAACATTATCCAGTGGAGGCACACACCAAAAACAATGGGAACTACGAACATGCAGCCTGTGAAAAGGAGACCCCAAACACAGTAAGTTAAGCAAAATGAGAAGACAGAGGAACACACAGCAGATGAAGGAGCAAGGTAAAAACCCACCAGACCAAATAAATGAAGAGGAAATAGGCAGTCTACCTGAAAAAGAATTCAGAGTAATGATAGTAAAGATGATCCAATATCTTGGAAATGGAATGGAGAAAATACAGGAAACATTTAACAAGGACCTAGAAGAACTAAAGAGCAAACAAACAACGATGAACAACACAATAAATGAAATTAAAAATTCTCTAGAAGGAATGAATAGCAGAATAACTGAGGTGGAAGAATGGATAAATGACCTGGAAGATAAAATAGTGGAAATAACTACTGCAGAGCAGAATAAAGAAAAAAGAATGAAAAGAATTGAGGAGAGTCTCAAAGACCTCTGGGACAACATTAAACACATCAACATTCAAATTATAGGGGTCCCAGAAGAAGCAGAGAAAAAGAAAGGGACTGAGAAAATATTTGAAGAGATTATAGTTGAAAACTTCCCTAATATGGGAAAGGAAATAGTTAATCAATTCCAGGAAGCACAGAGAGTCCCATACAGGATAAATCCAAGGAGAAACACGCCAAGACACATATTAATCAAACTATCAAAAATTAAATACAAAGAAAAAATATTAAAAGCAGCAAGGGAAAAACAACAAATATACAGTGGAATCCCCATAAGGTTAACAGCTAATCTTTCAGCAGAAACTCTGCAAGCCAGAAGGGAGTGGAAGGACATATTTAAAGTGATGAAAGGGAAAAACCTACCACCAAGATCACTCTACCCAGCAAGGATCTCATTTAGATTTGACGGAGAAATTAAAACCTTTATAGACAAGCAAAAGCTAACAGAATTCAGCACCACCAAACCAGCTTTACAACAAATGCTAAAGGAACTCCTCTAGGCAGGAAACACAAGAGAAGGAAAAGACCTACAATAACAAACCCAAATCAAATAAGAGAATGGTAATAGGAACATACATATCGATAATTACCTTAAATGTAAATGGATTAAATGCTCCAACCAAAAGACATAGACTGGCTGAATGGATACAAAAACAAGACCCGTATATATGCTGTCTACAACAGGCCCACTTCAGACCTAGGGACACATACACTGAAAGTGAGGGGATGGAAAAATATATTCCACGCAAATGGAAATCAAAAGAAAGCTGGAGTAGCAATTCTCATATCGGACAAAATAGACTTTAAAATAAAGACTATTACAAGAGACAAAGAAGGGCACTACATAATGATCACAGGATCAATCCAAGAAGATGATATAACAATAGTAAATATTTATGCACCCAACATAGGAGCACCTCGATATATAAGGCAAATGCTTACAGCCATAAAAGGGGAAATCGACAGTAACACAATCATAGTAGGGGACTTTAACACCCCACTTTCACCAATGGACAGATCATCCAAAATGAAAATAAATAAGGAAACATAAGCTTTAAATGATACATTAAACAAGATGGACTTAATTGATATTTATAGGACATTCCATCCAGAAACAACAGAATACAGTTTCTTCTCAAGTGTTCATGGAACATTCTCCAGGATAGATCATATCTTGGGTCACAAATCAAGGCTTGGTAAATTTAAGAAAATTGAAATCATATCAAGTATCTTTTCCGACCACAGCGCTATGAGACTAGATATCAATTACAGGAAAAAAATCTGTAAAAAATACAAACACATGGAGGCTAAACAATACAGTACTAAATAACCAGAGATCACTGAAGAAATCAAAGAGGAAATCCAAAAATATCTAGAAACAAATGACAATGAAAACACGACGACCCAAAACGTATGGGCGCTCCAGAGACGAGCTCCAAGGTTGTCCACTCTCACCACTATTATTCAACATAGTTTTGGGAGTTGTAGCCACAACAATCACAGAAGAAAAAGAAATAAAAGGAATCCAAATTGGAAAAGAAGAAGTAAAGCTGTCACTGTTTGCAGATGACATGATACTATACATAGAGACTCCTAAAGATGCTACCAGCAAACTACTAGAGCTAATCAATGAATTTGGTAAAGTAGCAGGATACAAAATGAATGCACAAAAATTTCTTGCATTCCTATACACTAGAGATGAAAAATCTGAAAGAGAAATCAAGGAAACACTCCCATTTACCATTGCAACAAAAAGCATAAAGTACCTAGGAATAAACCTACCTAAGGAGACAAAAGACCTGTATGCAGAAAACTATAAGACACTGATGAAAGGAATTAAAGATGATACCAACAGATGGAGAGATCTACCATGTTCTTGGATTGGAAGAATCAGTATCGTGAAAATGACTATACTACCCAAAGCAATCTACAGATTCAAGGCCATCCCTATCAAACTACTAATGGCATTTTTCACAGAATGAGAACAAAAAATTTCACAATTTGTATGGAAACACAAAAGACCCCAAATAACCAAAGCAATCTCGAGAAAGAAAAGCTGGAGGAATCAGGCTCCCTGACCTCAGACTATATTATTATACTACTTCAGACTATACTGACTTCAGGAATCAAGACAGTATGGTACTGGCACAAAAACAGAAATGTAGATCAATGGAACAGGACAGAAAGCCCAGAGATAAACCCACGCACATATGGTCACCTTATTTTTGATAAAAGAGGCAAGAATATACAATGGATTAAAGACAGCCTCTTCAATAAGTGGTGCTGGGAAAACTGGACAGTTACACGTAAAAGAATGAAATTAGAACAGTCCCTAACACCATACACAAAAATAAACTCAAAATGGATTAAAGACCTAAATGTAAGGCCAGACACTGTGAAACTCGTAGAGGAAAACATAGGCAGAACACTCTGTGACATAAATCACAGCAAGATTCTTTTTGACCCACCTCCTAGAGAAATGGAAATAAAAACAAAAACAACTGGGACGTAATGAAACTTAAAAGCTTTTGCACAGCAAAGGAAACCATAAACGACCAAAAGACAACCCTCAGGATGGGAGAAAATATTTGCAAATGAAGCAACTGACAAAGGATTAATCTCCAAAATTTACAAGCAGCTCATGCAGCTCAATATCAAAAAACAAACAACCCAATCCAAAAATGAGCAGAAGACCTAAACAGACATTTCTCCAAAGAAGATATACAGATTGCCAACAAACACGTGAAAGGATGCTCAACGTCACTAAACATTAGAGAAATGCAAATCAAAACTACAGTGAGGTATCACCTCACACCGGTCAGAATGGCCATCATCAAAAAATCTGCAAACAATAAGTGACATTTTCGATTGTCACAACTGAAGGGGAGGGCACTTTTTTTTTTCCAAATTATGTTTTACTAATAAAACAAGTAAAAACTGATTTATCAATCTTCACATAGTATAGAGCAGAGATGGTGCTAAACATCCTACAATACACAGGACAGCCTCCTACAACAAAGAATTCTACAATCCACAATGTCAGCAGAACCCAGGTGGAGAAACACTACAGAAGAATATTTCACCAAATTTGCAAGGGCAATATGAATTAGCAAAGAGTCTGAATTCTAAACTTTTTAAAATTGAATTTTTACACCATAGTAATCCTAACCAATACGTAGTAAGTACTGTCAGCAACGACCCCGTTAGAATCACTCCAGGAGCTTGTTGCTGTTATGTGCTGGCATACTGCTATGTGCTTCAAAATAATTTATTCCGTTAAAAGTTGCCCCCGTGATCACGTTGAAACCTTACGTTCATTTATTTATTCTTTGCATTTAAACATCTGCTGTATTGTAGGCCTTGGGGATCCAGGGAATAAAAATAATGCTAACCACAACAACAAGGAAAAGAAAAAAATAATCACAAACAAAACCCACAGGGACCTCCCTGGTGGTCCAGTGGTAAGACTCTGCGCTCCCAATGCAGGGGGCCCGGGTTCCATTCCTGGTCAGGGAACTAGATCCCGCATGCATGCCGCAACTAAGAAGTCTGCATGCCGCAACTAAGAAGTCCGCATACCACAACGAAGATCCCGCGTGCTGCACCTAAGAGCTGGTGCAAATTGATTGATTAACTAATTAATGAATTAAAAAACCCACAGTCTCTGGCCTCAAGGACTCAATAGTGCAGAGTGAAGACAAATGAAGAGACAAATTAAAAGCCTGTGGGGGTAAATACCAGACAAGATGTGGGCACAGGTGTAGGGAGTGAGGGGCAAAATCCTGTAGAAGCAGGAGGAATTGAATAAGTTGGGGACTGGTGTTTGGGTGGATGGAGCTGCTGGGATACAGATGCTATCTGTGTCTCTCCTTAAGTCAACGATAACACCAACAATGATACAAATAATAATGAAAACTCCAAAATAAATTTCGTGAAGCAAAAAGTAGGAGCCGGACACTGTTCTAAGAAACTTGCCTATATTAACTCAGATAATCCTCAGAAAAGCCCTACAATGCAGGTACTATCATTAGTCTCATTTTACAGATGAGGAACCTGAGGCAAAGGGTGGTTCAAGTGACCTACCCAAGGTCACATGGCTAGTGGCTGGTAGTTGGGATTCAAAATTTACTTAACCAGGCTCTGGTGCTGAAATTCTTAACCACTACTTTCTACTCTGTGAAGAGCCGGAAGATACGGCAACCGTCTCCTACAAGGACTATTAGCTAAGAGACTTAGACTTAATCTAAGAGGTAGAATAGATCTCCAGAGTGGAAGTCATATGCCTGGGAAACCATGCTTTTAGGATGAAGACCAAACTTCTAACCATGGATTACCAGGCCCTGACTGATCAGGCCTTCAGGCACAGATCTGTCTCTATCCTAATCGCTCTTAATCTCCATCTTGGTCTGGGCAGCCCTTCCGGGTGTTTTGGAGCTAGATAATATCCACTTCTCAGAAGTCTTTAGACTTGAGGCTAGAGCCCTCCAACAATGACCTGGCGGTCCTTTCTGTCCAGCAGGGGATGGCACCATTGAAGAAGACACTTCCAACACAGTCCTTTCCCCGGGAAACACCCAGGCCACATTTTCACACACACTCTACCAAGATATCATGAGAAACCATCAGATGCCAGTAGAGAATCCAGTCAAACAGCCTCCAGCTCTGTTCTGACCTTCCCATCTACTGATATCACCAAAAGAGGAGAGTTCTGTTTAGAATGAGAAACGTTCGGGCATCAACTAAGCCTCCCTGACCCTGAAGACATTTAGTTTCTTCCAGCTTTAAGATACTACAATTCCAAACCTCATGACTCACAGGAAGATGGCATAGTAGTTAAGAGTCTGGGGTTGTGACTTTGAGCAGGTCGTTTAAACTTTCAGAGCCTCAGGTCTAATAATAACAACAATAATAATGCAATAATAATGTCTCATCTCATCGGGCTGTATGAGGGAATTTGCTAAGTTACTTACCAAAGTACCTGGCACACAGAGCACTCAATAAATGTTAGCTTTTATTATTATTAAATTATAAAGGAAGAAAAGTGCAATCTGGAAAGAACTACAGGCTGTGCATTTGTAGATGCATAGGAAACAGTTGAAGATGTCACACCAGGTTTTACTGGGGTACAAAGGGAATCCCACACTTGGCACACAATTTTCAGAACAACTTACTAGCCTGTATCTTTTGTAAGTTTTTAAAGATAAGGTTAATTAAAAAATGAAATGGTGGGTGGGATACGGAGGGTGAGAGGGAGACGCAAGAGGGAGGGGATATGGGGATATATGTATACGTATAGCTGATTCACTTTGTTATACAGCAGAAAGTAACACACCATTGTAAAGCAATTATACTCCAATAAAGACATTTTAAAAAAATGAAATGGCTACTTTCTACTTTCACTTTCAAAAATGTGACTGCCAATCCCCATCTCCTATTTGAAAAGGGAAATAGGAAGGGCCAACACCCCAAACTGCCTGAGTTAGTAGGCTAAGACACCACAATGAACGAGCTATATTTAGTCAGGGCATTCATAGTGAAAAATGAATTCCATCAAGGTAGCAAGGCTGCTGGAGCTTGTGTCTGATCTGGGCAGTACATCTTTTTGAAAAGCAAGGTTTTTTGTTTGTTTTTTTTTCTGTACATTTGATTGGTCTGTGTCAAATCTTGCCCTATATCTAGATTTGGGGGAGTGTACCTCAAAAAAAAAAAAAAGACCCCATAGCTAGATGACCAGGTAAGATGCCTTTACAAAGAAAGAGAAAAGAAAAAGCAAAACAACAGAGGCAACCCTATTTACCAGAGATTTTGTTTTAAAGAAATTTTTTTATTGTTTGGAGAAATAAGCCTTAAGCATAAAGCTAGGGGAAGGTTCAGAAGGCAGCTGCTCCAGGCCTGTCCGACTCCAACTAATTTTAACTTGGCTGCTGTATAATTCGGAGTCAGTTCAGAGCCCATGCTGTCCACACACCAAGCCATTCTGAGTTGGAAATTCCTTAAGCAACACATCATGAGGATCTGTGTAATTGTCTATTCAGTCACACAAATGAGAGTCCACTTCTGCATGGGGGCAAATATTCTGAACCACACCCAGAAACTGTGAACTCTCCCTCTCCCCCCTGTGCTGGGTATTTGGTCCTACATCTTCTCAACAACTGTCACGTGTCCTTTGGTCAGGATTCATGTGTGATTGATCTTGGTGTGCCCAAGCTTGGCACAGAGAAGTGACTCAATAAATATGCCAAAGAACAGCAAACCAACTACAGAAACCATCTTATTTGCCCTTTCCCACACTTTACAAGTTTAGATTTTTCCTTTCTACCAGGCCAGCTTGCTTTTTCCCTCTGTGTTTGCTTTCAAATAGAAATGCCAGACACTTCTTTAATGGCAAGTGGGTTTCTTTATAAAGTCTGAGGGTGCTTTTTTCTTTAAAGGTGCATGGGATCAGCAAGATCTAGAATATCACCACCCCATCTTGCAAAAGTGAGTGAAGCATTTCTTAAAGGGTGAACTACCAGAAAAAGTGGTTTCTAGAAGAACAGGTGTTGTGTGAAATCGCATATAACAGAGGACACAATTTTAAGATCGGGTGTGAAGATAAAGTGACCATGCCTGGCAACTACTGGAAGAAAAAAGAGCAAAAGGACACCGTTTCTAAAGTCATGGCAGACTTCACCCCACACTGGGAGATGCGCCACCAGGCTACACCCACCCTTTTGCTCCCAAGCTCAGCTTTCCCGTACAATGTGGCAGGCATTAGGCAGAGAAACCTATAAAGAGAGTCGCCTCTCTGATGCCCCTTCTACACTAACACCCCAGAAGGCAGAGTCCGGATCCACACCCTGGCGCCCCAAGCCTTCCAGGGCGGCGTCCGCCCCAGCCAGCCCCAGCATAAGGTTACGCCACTTTCCTCTTTCTCCTTATTTTTAAGAGACTGGGGCGCTACAAATATCACCCCCAGCAAAAGCGTAATTGGGGTACAGCGGGAAAGAAGTCATTTTTTTCTTGCCTGAGGTTGGCAACATTTCCTCACCCCAGGACCCCCCATCACTCTTCAGCCCGAGGCGCGGAAAAAAAAAAAAAAGGGCCCCCAGATTGCTGCGGCCTCGCCCTGCGAACAAGTTGCCACTGGTTTGGCCGCTTGCAGTTGTCAGGACAGGAGCTGGTCTTGGAGAGCGTTTACGCATCCCGGGATCTTGCACCAAGATCCCACTCGGTGCTGACCCCGATCAGTACCCGGGAGGGGCACCCCACTTACCCCACGACGGAAATCATCATGGCAGCCACCACCAGGTAGTTGGTCTGATAATAGAGCAGGTTGCTCACCACGCGGTTGTTCCATTTGGAAATGTCCCTGAAGTCCGGCCGGGCGAAGCGGTCAGAGCCTGGGAAGAAATCGTCCCAGGCGCGGAGCGGAGCGATATTCACGTCCATGTCTCGCTTCCCAGCTTCTTGTTCTTTGCTTCTGGAATCTGGCAGCGGCGGCAACCGATCAGCTGAACGGGGTTAAAGATGACAGCGGCTCTGGCTCGGTCGGCTCTGCGGTTGGCGGGCAGAGAAACAAAAGAAATTGGGAGCGGGCGGGCGTTTCTTCTCTTCTTCTTGATTGGTTCTAAGTGGTTGGTTACAGGAAAACTGGGGGCCCGCAACAGAGCAAGGAGCAGAGTGCAAAACAGAGGTGAAATAACAGAAAGAAATCGGCGGAAATCCCCTGTCTGAAGAGAAGTGGCAATGCCTTCCCGGGCAGTCCGAATACAGCGTGCTTTAAAATTCCCCTTTTGAGGGTCTAATCTACGAATGTCGTCTGGACTTCAAGGACAATTTTTGCAGCTGTTCAGAAGACAATCTAAGTGAAATGGAGTGGAAGGCAACTATAGTGTTTCTGGAGGATGAGCTGGTTTTGAAAATTAAGTAGTTACTAACCTTTGCACATCCGAATGCAATTCACATATTTCTCTGTTTCACCATGAGTCACTATGAGTGAAATGAGACTGGCAAAATGGGAAAGAAGGACGTGTAGAACGGAAGGGCTGGTTTGTTCTTTCACTTTTCTTCTTTGTTCTCTATCTCTGTTCTCTGAGGGCAAAATTATACAACTACTGTGCTGGTCTGATGAAGTGGGCACTCTGGTCACTTCAGCCCTGAGCTGAGCATGTTGTTTACGTTTGAAACGAAACAATGGTCTGCAGTGAACTAACTGTTCTGCACCCAGTATTTTCTGGGCAGAAACGTGGATTCGACTCCAGAAAAAGCTTTCTAAGTTTTTTTCTTTCTTTCTTTTTTTTTTTTGGCTGCATTCCGTCTTCATTGCTGCACACGGGCTTTCTCCAGTTGCAGCAAGCTGGGGCTACTGTTCCATGCGGTGCACGGGCTTCTCATTGTGGTGGCTTGTCTCGTTGCAGAGCACGGTTTCTAGTCGGGCGGGCTTCAGTAGTTGTGGCCCGCGGGCTCAGTAGTTGTGGCCCGCGGGCTCAGTAGTTGTGGCTAGCTGGCTCTAGAGCGCAGGCTCAGTAGTTGTGGCGCATGGGCTTAGTTGCTCTGCGGCATGTGGGATCCTCCCAGACCAGGGATTGAACCCGTGTCCCCTGCAATGGCACGCAGATTCTTAACCATTGCACCACCAGGGAAGTCCTGCTTTCTTAGTTTTATCCTAATATCTGTGAACATCTGTAAGGGAGCACAGTATTTTAATATCTACGTGATAGCTTTGTATCCCAGCCCAAAGAACTGCCAAGAGATGTATTAGTTGTAAATTTCCTTCTAGGGGTTCTGAAGAGTCATCTTTTTCTCAGTTAAGGGGCTGGTTGATAAAGTAAACCTCTTTTTATCAAGATGCATAAGAATAAAGTATTTTGGTTAATTGTGTGGTAGGCAGATTTCTAAGATGCTAGCATGTAAGATAACGAAGTCTCTAAACCTTCAAGTGGTGCTGTTTTTAAAAACTGAATTCACTTTCCTCAGACTACCAATTTTCAAAAAATTGGAAAGCCATAAAATATACGTAATGCAAAGTCTAGACGACAATTTGATTTCCCTTGATGATTCAGAAGCCAGTTAAGAAAATTTCAATGACTCTAAGAAATTACTCCTGCCACTGGTGTTTAGGAAAGTTTGGCGATTGAATCCAATCGCTACGATATAGCGTAGATCAGCGGTCCCCAACCCTTTTGGCACCAAGGACTGGTTTTATGGAAGACAGTTTTTCCACGATGGAGTGGGAGGATGGTTCAGGATGATTCAAGCGCATTACATTTATTTTGCACTTTATTTCTATTATTATTACCTTGTAATATGTAATGAAATAATTATACAGCTCACCATAATGCTGACAGGAGGCGGAGCTCAGACAATAGTGTGAGCGATGGGGAACGGCTATAAATACAGATGAAGCTTTGCCCGCTCAGGTCACCCGCCACTCATGCCCTGTAGTGGTCCGTGGCCACTAGATGACGCTTTTAAAATAAAGTTTAAAATGTGAAAATGTTCCTGAGCTCTCACATTTTCTTGATTCTGGAAAAACAGGAAGGTTTAAAGTCAGAGTCAGCAAAATTAGAGTCCTAGCTCCCTCGTTGCTGGTGAATGACTTTGGAGAAATTACTTAATCTCCTCCAGCCTCAGTTTCTTCATGTCTAAAGTGGGTGTAATAGGAACATCTGCCATACAGGTGAAGATAAATAAAATACTGGATGGGAAGTGTTTAGAGTATAGTAATTGCACATTGTTAGATACTACTGTTACTGTTATTAATCATAATACAGGACTTGATTCATCTGTATGGTATTAACACTGCTTTAACCTGAGTTGTTTTCTACGCTGCTATAGTGAACATTCACTGACCTTTCTCTATCTAGTTGCAATTTTATTGCTATGGTTGTATCCGGATAGACTTGATAGCAAAACAAAATGTTGAAAAATATCACTAGGATGCCAACACATATTTTGAGTCCTTTCCAGGTGAAAAAGGTGAAAAGAATGCAGTCTTGTTGTGCCTTCAAGGATCTTGCAATGCAGTAGAAACCTAAACTTAAATACAAGACAGTGAGAGGAGTACTAAATAGAGGTGTGCCAGGGCTTGGTGCTTAGTTACAGGAAGTCAGAGGGTGGTGAAGAATTCCTTGGGGCTTAAGAATTTCAAGAAGCTGTGCTGTGGGCAAGCTGAGTAAACCATCTTGGTCCAGACCAGTGTGGGAGCCCCAGTAGGACCCCATTAGGAGCTGTGACCGAGAACTTTTACCTTCCAATTGCTCAGGACCACATGACCATAAGTTGTCAAGTGTGTGTTAGTAATAATAGCATTACTCACTGATTATAGGCAAATGATATCCAGTAAACATTTGTTCAGTGTTTTTTAATTTATTTGTTTAAACCTCCAAAGAGGTTTAAAAACAAAGAAATGAAAAAAATCTGGATATAGCTATATATAACATGATCCCTTTCTTCCTCTCTCCTAAAATATTAACCATCCTTCTCTCTCTGGTTTAACTATGAGAGACTTTTTTTTCCACTACACATTTCGACCTTTATCATAAAATTATTTAAAATAAAAATGAACACAAGTGGAATCCTTACTTTATTTCAGGCTCTGTTTGAAATGCTTTTAGTCACAGCTCTTTGTCATTGTTCATTGTTCATTCAGGGGGATTGGCTTCAACATAAAGCCTTTCTGGGGCTCTTCTGTCCAAATCTGTGCTTCTAGATATGACCACCCAGGATATTTATCTGTCTGTATATAAACCATAGTGGATAATCTAACAGTTTGTGCTATGGTCCATTTAAAATGAAGTCTGTTGCAAGGTCTTGCTTGCATGTCTCTGTTACTTTCATTAGTGGCAAGGACAGGTGGCTATTTCTTATCTGTCACTCTGAGCCAGTGGGAGTGCCTGGTGTCATCTATCAAAATACCACCACAGTGAGTCAGGGTATTAGTCCCAAGGCACAAGCAGGGTCAGATGCCTTTGCAGACCTCTTCCTGGGCCAGCCCCTTTCTGTTCATGGTGGGCCTCAGCTTCCTCCTCACGAAGTATGTGGGTTTGGACTACGTGATCTTCAAGGCACCCTTTGGTTTTCACCATTTGAGGGGGTTGTGATGCTCACTGCCACTAATGGAAAGGTCTCCTAAAAGTAGCATTGCTGGGGACCCAGCACACATGAGCCTGTTTTGAAAAAGAACCTTAGTAGTTTCCATCTGCGGAGGAGTCTAGGCAAAAAAAGAGGTTTCTTAGTTGATGTTGAGACATGTGACCTGGAGAGAGGCTGGTGTTTCCTGTTAGGTACTGTGGACTGTGAACTCTATCCCTCCGTTTACTGCCTGGCACTGACTTTCAGCTCAATGAATGCTATTGACTTAAACCTGATTGAGGGATAATAAAGGACAAAGAGGAGATTAAATATCATAATTTATTAATAGCAGCTACATTTACTGAGTGCCTATCAGGCTTTATGCATTCATTCCACTTCAGTGGTTCTGAAGCTTTATTTTGCACAGAATCATCCAAAGCTTAGTAGAAGATTGAGGGTGGAGCCTGAAAATTTGCATTTGTAACAAGTTCTCTAATGATGCTGATGTGACTGATCAGGGTTTATATTTTGAAAACACTATGGATTTCATTTAATTCCAGTCTTACAAGGTAAACATTATCATCCCCAGTTTACAAATGAAGACAGAAGTGCCCAAGGTCTCATAGTTAATCAGTGGAGAGTTAAGGATTTAAACTGTTTCTTCTGACTCTAAATCTCATTCTTGTCACACTCCAAGAAAGGATATACATATATATGTATGCACACAAATATTTTTGAACACCGTTGTTTTTCTGTATCCAGCCATCCAAACAAGCACATGCATGTGCGCACGGGGACACTCACAGACACACAGACAGACAGACAGACAGACACACACACACACACACACACACCTATCTATCTACCTACATATCTACCTATCTATCTCTGACTCTGGAAGAAAGTATTCCAAAATTCTATCACCATTTATCTTTAGGTGATGAGATGCTTTGCATATACATAAATTGTATAAACAAATAATGTATTACGTCTGTATTCTCGCACAGCAAAACATTATACACTAGTTTTCTCCAATTAAGTGTATTTAATCAAGATTTTAATTACAAAGAAGTCTTTGAAGCCACGGGAGCCTGGCACAGGCAGCCCCATTAGCCCCGCCTCCTCCCCTCCTTCCCCGTCCCTCTTTGTCGTCCCCGCCCCTTCTCCGGCCCCGCCCCCTTCTCCGGCCCCGCCTTCTCCCTCCCGGCCTCGCCCCGCCCCTTCGCTCCTCCCGCCGTGGGGGTTCCTGGGAAGAGGCGGAGAACAATATGGCGGATGGCGAGGAGCCGTAAGTACCCGGGTTCTGCAGGCGCCCCGGGCCGGGCTGGGTTGTGAGAGAGCGCGGCGGTGGGCGGTCGTCGCCTCCACCCGGGGTCCCCGCCACCCTCCGCCCCGTCCCCTCGCCCCTCATCCCCTCGCGGCGCCCAGTGTGTAGCGTGATGCTGACCCTTCTTTTATTCTCTCTTTCTTTTAGGGAGAAGAAAAGAAGGAGAATAGAGGAGCTGCTGGCTGAGAAGTTAGTGCTGCCGGGAGGCCGGGGCCCTCTCCGGGGACCCCCGCCTCCCCCAACCCCAGGCCTAGGGGACCAGCCGCAGCGGGCCCGGGGGGCTGGGAGGGGGGCACCCGGAGCGCAGGCTGCGCCGCCTCATCCCCCGAGCCCCGCCCGCAGCCCCAGGGGCCCGGCGGGCCCTCCTGGTCTCTATCTCGGGCGGGCGCCGGGCCCGAGTAGCGCGCACAGATCCCGCGCCGGCCCGCCGGGGTGCTTGACTTAAAGGTCTTGCGGAAGGACCCATGCGCCCCGCTCTTCCTCCATCCCAAATTGTCAGAGCCGTGACCTTGTGAGAAGGGAATCTTACTAAAACACATGAAATGGACACTAGGCCGTTTTGGGCCTTTCGTAAACACTGAGACAACAGTATTAATTGTAGACTTTTTATGAGAACTTTATGTCAGGTATTGTACTAAGCACTTCAATCATTTGTGCAAAATCATTGGCTCTTAAAGGAGAGTGTTGACTCCAAAGAGCTTATTTTCTCCGTTAATTACACACCTTATTTCATATCAGATGCTTAGTTTCGTGCAGGTGACACAGGTTTAAACGAAGTGTTTTCCACGCTGGGCAACACCACATATTTTTTCTTCCTCCTTATGTGGGAGGGGAAGAAAGTACTCTTGCAGTGGGCGTGGTGAGTTAGTATTAATTTCTGGGCCAATTCCCAGTAGCAGGGCCTTAGAGTCTTTAGGTATCTTCCTCAGAAAGTTGAATTTCAGTTGCAAGAGGACTTGGAACAAGTTTAATTTCACATTTCTTTCCACCTTTCATTTCCTCTCCACTTTAAAATGACAGCCACAATTTGAATATTTACTATATACCAAGTATTGTACTAAGGCGTCTATGTGGATTATCTCTTTATCCTCATTCTGACCTTAAGAAGTAGGTACAGACAAGCTACAGATGAGGTTTATGACTGTTAAGTAATCTGCTCAAGGTCACAATGCTATTAATTGTGGAACCAAACCCAGCTGTGACATCAAAACCTATGGTCTTTATTGCTAGGCAATACTTGGTCCCTTTTGTAAAAATTGGATATACTAATATGTTTGAAGGTAGAAATTGTGGGATTATAGGAAATTTGAAAATTAAAAATAATCACAGTGAAACATGATCTTGCAATGAGTAGAAAATACCTGTATTTTGTTAGCGGAGTCCCTCGTTACTCAGTTGTATGTTCTAAAAGATTTCTAGATGGTAATGCCGATCTGTGGCATAATTATAACCTAAAACATTCTTTGTGTTTAGTGGCAACAGAAACCACTTCATAGTCCTAAGAGCTTCTTTTTTGAAAATTAGGACCTCTCAGAGAAAAATGTGTTAAAGTCCCTCTCATGAAAAATAATCTTCAAGTCTCACCTTTCAAACTTGGAAAGGACACATGAATTGTGTTAGATGTCAAGCATTAGGATTCTGGAAGTGGAGGGCTTTTATGGATTTTGTTTTTCCTTGTAGGTTATATTTCCTGTTCCAAGTGTGTTCATAGAACAGATTGGGCAGTTTGCAGTGATCTTTAGTAAATTCCAAATGTTTAGAAAGCCCATTTCTCACCGATTGACCAGTATCCCAAGTTTGATCTTAGGTGGTTTTAGGAACCCAGAAACATGTCGACTGACTTATTTCCTCAAACATGTGCAGTTCTTACCTTTAAATAGACTGTATAATAGCAAGAAAAGACAGTAAAAGCATAAGCATAACCACATGGAATATTACCCTTTTTATTTGAGCAGGTCTGGTGTCGTTACCTTTTCATTTGGGGAAAGCATAATACTTGTAGGTGTGGCTTTTTCATACTGATCTTTGCAGCTGAATTTACTGTGTTCTGTGCAGAATGGCTGTTGATGGTGGGTGTGGGGACACTGGAGACTGGGAAGGTCGCTGGAACCATGTAAAGAAGTTCCTCGAGCGATCTGGACCCTTCACACACCCTGATTTCGAACCGAGCACTGAAGTGAGAAACGTTTATTTTTAAATAACTCCTCTAATAGTTTTATGTTTCAAAAACAATAAAATGCTTCCTTTTTAATTTACTTTTATAATAAAAATACTAATAAAATTGTGTAAGTTATCTTGAAATACTAAATGGAATATTTGCAACTGATTTTATTTGAATGACTAATATTTGAGTTGTTTTCACATTTCTCATGTAACATGTTGAAAATTTTCAAGAGTAAAATGACTTCATGACCTCATTTAAAATTCTAAGTTATATTTCACTTAAAATTCCGGTTTAAAATTAATTTTGAGACACACCTTTTTAGCCCTGCTATGAGAAATTTAATTTTCACAGGAATATAGATGTGCTTGTTTAAATTTTGAAGTTTATTTGAAATGAGCATCTTTGCTTAGAATTGAATATAATTAATTGCATGTTAAAAAGTATAAAAAATATGTGACTTCTGTATAATAGAGGAATAGAATTTGGAACTGGTAGTGTCTGACCTAAAGCAAATGTTAGTTAGAAACAACTTGTTTTTTATTACAAGGTAGGAAATATTCCTTTACAGTAAATTTTACAGTAAAACTTTATGTCCTTTTGTATTGATGAAGAGATGTTTTGAAATAGAAGTATTGTGCTGCTCCTAAAATTAAGGTTCAGACTCTTGGGTTTGACTCGGTGTCTTATCTGAATAACTCTTCTTTCCTTGAATCTTAGACAGAATTGACAGTATTTTCCATTTCTTTGGATAATCCAACATATTTTCTTGTGCTTCTGAAGATTTTTTTTTAGCCTAATAATTTAAGATACTTCTGTTAAGTGGTTGTTCCTGCTGATAGGCAATATTCTAAGAGCTTTGTCTGTTTTTTCTTCCTGTCATCTCATGTTTTATAAGTTTAACCCACTGTATTCAAAAGCAGCTATTATTGTTCTTGCCTTTTTTTTTTTTTTTTTTTTTTTTTGCGGTATGCGGGCCTCTCACTGTTGTGGCCTCTCCCGTTGCGGAGCACAGGCTCTGGATGCGCAGGCTCAGTGGCCATGGCTCACGGGCCCAGCCGCTCTGCGGCATGTGGGATCTTCCCGGTCCGTGTCCTCTGCATCGGCGGGCAGACTCTCAACCACTGCGCTACCAGGGAAGCCCTTGCCTTTTTTCTTTTAAAGACCTCTAAACACCTTATGCAGTGCTTGATCTTCAGTTCTTAAAATTTTTACACTTTTCTATTTGTAAGAAGTCAGTTAAATGAGTTTGATGCTTTCCATCCCTTTCAAAGTTAAAAAAAAAAAAAACTACTCTTAACTAGGCATAGTTTTTCTTGTTAGAAATACCGTTTTAATTTCATACAATAAAAGTCAGTTTAAAAACATTAAAGTTGGAACTCTGAAATCGTTAGGGTTATAGAATTTCTGGTTCTACCTTGTTCATAAATTTAATATAACTTACTAACTACAGAGGCTGTTCTTTATCATTAGTTGCATTTTTCATGGAAACCTCAGAAGCTATTTTATGGTTTGTTGCTTTATTGATGCTACTTAAGGTTTTTATCAGCTAGATTTTAATATGCCTTTTCGTTCTTTACAGTCTCTCCAGTTTTTGTTAGATACGTGTAAAGTTCTAGTCATTGGAGCTGGCGGCTTAGGATGTGAGCTCCTGAAAAATCTGGTAATATAACTATATAATATGAAGTTTTTTCTTTATGATAATTAAACCTTTTTCCTTTTCTGTCATTTCTTTGTTATGATTGTTAACCGTTTCTCCTGAGCCTTTGTTAGATAAGTTTAGCAGGTCAAATTCCAGATAGTAATTAAAACGATGATGTAACTTAACTTTTTAAGCCCTGAAGTCCTCGGCTATAAAGTTGTTAATAGAAATTCTTACTTCTCTTTTCTTCTCTGCTTTTTATCCAACAAATCTTTGTGCTTCCTCTGGCAGAGAGCTCATTAATTCAGTGAAGTAAATAACAAAACTGGTAACTCATATTTAACATGTAATTTCAAAGAATTTATTATTTCTTTTGTCCCTCAAAATAACCCACTTAGGTAGATAGGACACTGTCTCATTTTATATAGAGGGGAGACACAGGTTCAGGGATGTTAAATGACAAGTTTTTTCTGGATTATGGTGATGTACCTGGAATCCAATCCAGGCCATCAATTCTTAGGTGTTTCACTGAACCATTAGGTCATTACATGATCTAATCATATAGTAACTTTTTTAAGACCATATGGTAGTATACCCATAAAATTTGGGGGAGCTAAGCCTTTTTTTTGGTCAGTCTGTTTTAAATGACTATTGTCTTAAGAGAGGGTACTATTTAGTGAAGCTGTTTCTGTATACTGGTTGGAAATACATACTTTGTGACTTAATTAGTTTCACTGACTTTTAAAAATTAATTAATTTATTCTTTATTTTTGGCAGCATTGGGTCTCCGTTACTGTGCGCGGGCTTTCTCTAGTTGTGGCGAGCGGGGGCTACTCTTCGTTGCGGTGTGCGGGCTTCTCATAGCAGTGGCTTCTCTTGTTGCAGAGCACAGGCTCTAGGCATGCGGGATTCAGTAGTTCTGGTGCGTGGGCTCAGTAGTTGTGGCTTGCGTGCTCTAGAATGCAGTCTCAGTAGTTGTGGCACACCGGCTTAGTTGCTCTGCGGCATGTGGGATCTTCCCGGACCAGAGCTTAAACCCCTGTCCCCTGCGTTGGCAGGCGGATTCTTAACCAGGGAATTCCCTGCGTCACCAGGGAATTTCCATTTCATTGACTTCTGATAACTACAGTAGTAGCTCTTTATAAGACTTTATCAGTTTATTTAGCAAAAATGGATAAGGGAAGAATTGATGTGCAGCTGTTGTATGCCAGCCTTATGATTAGTATGTGGGAAAGTGGAAATGCTAGAGTAGGCTTCTTGGAAAAAGAAGCAGATAACAGGCAGATGAAGGACCTAAAAAGTCAGCCTTGGGAGCAAAGTTTAAATATAAACAGCCACATTAATTTTGCTAGGAAACACTAACATCGCTCCTAGTGAGACTGCAAAAACTTAATACGCTTCATGGTAGTCGGCTATGCTGGGTTCTGTGGGCATTGTAAGCCATCATGATCTGTGTCCTTAATTTGAAATATCATTGGGAAGACAAGTCTCTCACAAAATAAACAGCAGCATGTATGATATACTCTGTGATAGGGTGCCAAAATGACAGTACCTTATCAGACATAAATACCCTTTGCAGCATGAGAACCAAAGGATTTATGGAGGATGGGCAGTGGTTTTGTATGCACAAATTGTATGCACAAATCCCCTAAATAGTTAACTTTTTCCAAAGCTGTTATTTGCAAATGTGATAGATACCAATTTTAAATGTAAAGTAATTGGAGATTAGATCTGAGGAGTAGTCATCCAGCAACTTTAGGAGTGGCCTTGTTATTTATTGCATTGTAATAACCTCTTACTCAAAAAAGAAGAAAACTAAGTGTTTTTGGTTTTACCACTTGTTACTTTGCTTGTTTCACACATAAGTACAAAAGAGATATACATACGTGTTTTTTCAATTGATTGTAAGCCCCCCAGAGGCTCATTCTAAAAAAAAGGGTATGACATTAATATTATTGATTGAGCAAATATTTATTCAGCCTCTTTCTCTGTATACCAGTTTTAGATGCCTCTTTCTCTGTATACTGTTTTAGATGCTGAAGTTACAGCATCGAACAAGACAGGTGTTTGTATTTGTGGGGCTTATGTTTTAATGGAAGGGAAAAGACAAGTAAACTATGTAGTATGTCGGATGGTAATAAATGCTATGGAGAAAGGAAGGATGGAAGATATCAATATATAGCCTGGCGGGAAGGGAAAGGGTTCACAAAACGGTGCTACTTGAGCAAAAAGGTGAGCAAGAACATTCTAGGCAGAGGGAATATCAGGTGCAAAAGCTGTGAAGTGGGAGCATAACTGTTTATGTTCCAGGAGGGCAAGGAGGTCATTATAGCTAAAGCAGAAGTGAGGAAGGAGGGGCATTTTCTAGGAGGATATCAGAGATAATGGGAGGGGCTTGGAGTATCCCAAAAGGCTTGAGGTGCTACTGTAAGAAGTTTGCCTTTTACTCTGAGTCAGGAAGTCATTGGAGAGATTTAAGCAGATGAGTTGACTCGGTCTGGCTTTAACTTGGATCACTGTGGCTGATGTGTTGAGAACAGAGAAGGAAGCTGAGAGGCTGGTTAGAAGGTGCAGGCATCTAGGCAAGAGGTGAGAGTGACTTGGAACAGGATGGTAGTACTGCAGGTGGTGAGAGGTGGTCGGGTTATGGATATGTTTTGAAGATGGAGTCAGCAGGATTTGCTGATGGATTGGTGTGGGACATAAGAGAAGGAGAGCAGTCAAGGATGACATGATAAGGTTTTTGCCCTGAGCAACTGGAAAGATGGAGTTGGCATTCACTGAAGTGAGGGGGCTGGGCAAAAAACAGATTTGCTGGTTTTGGTGAGCAAGAATGATTGGCTTTGGTTCTGGAAACTGTACAGTTTGAGATACCTGTTAGATGATGCTTTATGTTATGAGATTGTCTGAAATCACCAGAGCTAATAAGCGCAAGGGCACTCCAAATTCTGGCCAGTAAATTAGGAGTAAAATTCATGAGTGTGGTGAATGGGAAACCAATTTTTAAAAAGTGTTCATATTCTCATGAGTGGGGTGACCAGGTGAAGAACGTGTTTTCAGGAGGGGAATTGATCCACACCCTGGCAAACACTTGAGATGGGTCATGTCAGAGAGACTGAGAGCTGGTCTTTGGAGGTGGCAACGTGGAGATCACTGATGACCTGACAAGTGTGGTTTTCGGTGGAGTGATGGGAGTGAAAGCTTGTTTACAGCAAGTGCAAGAGTGGACTTTGAGAAAGAAAGTATGGACAAATCTTTTGAGAGTTTCTTGCTATAAAGAGGGGCAGAAAAATGGGGAAATTATTGCCAAGTGATTCAATTTGATTACATAAGTAAACTGACCAAGACCAGAAAAGCATAATTGCTTATTGAGATCTATTTCTTTTTAATCTTTTGCTTCTGCTGGTAAATTTGAACAGTGGTTGTACTGTTAAAATATGTGGCATTATCACTGAAACACAAGAGTTCGTTGCTTTTCTCTAGCTGTTTGATTGCTTGCTCTTGACTCTACTTTTAAGGTATTTCTTTTACACGTGCAGTGTATATACATATGTGTGTGTGTGTTTATAATATAATCTTATAGTTATTCCTGAATGGCGGCATGCTTATGTAAACTAAGATAAAGCTCGTAGGAATTACTTTTAACAATATTCTGAAAAGAATAGCAAATACAGTTAAGTAGTAAGACTAGTAAAATTAAAATATCTAGCAGCAGCAGCAGCAGCAGCAGGAAAGCAACAAACTTTACAGACGTGTTTATGGGATTATGAAACAACTATAGAAATTTTGAGTTATTCTCTTTTGGATATGGACTGTTTAAAACTGAGTAGTTACACTTTTTTGACCTTTTACAAGAACCCTGAATTTTATATATCTTGTAAGACTCTTTAACCATTGAAAACGATTGTGCAGAATTTATTATTGAGAATTTGTAGATTTAAGACCATTGAAAAGAAATTTAAAAATTTCAGATGTGAGGAAACTTCTGCTTAATTGGATTTTTTTTATTCCCACAGGCCTTGTCTGGTTTTAGACAGATTCATGTTATAGACATGGACACTATAGATGTTTCCAATCTAAATAGGCAATTTTTATTTAGGTAAGTTTTAATATCTTATTTTAAAATTGTGATAATCATTTGAACTTGAGTACACTGCAGTTTAATAATTTTAAAAACCACTGAGAGGATAGCACTAATTTTATTAAGAAAATAACTACTCTCCCATCTTAGGTAAAATTTTGCAGCAAAATTTTGGGCATTCTGGTGAAAGAAGTTTTGTAAGCAAATATATGTTTTTGTTGTTTTTAAGGAAATCTACAAAAGGTGTATGTGATTTTGGGGTGATTGTGCCCTGAAGACAATGAGTGCAGCTCTTTTCTTTCTGTTGATTTCATAAGAGAACCATAACTATGTATTAGGCCCTCGTGAGATATAGTGGTGGGGACTTACGAGCCAAGATTTGAGTGGTGACTCTGGGGCAATGAAGTTGTGACAGTTTGAACTTTTTATAGAAGGGGAAAGAAAATGGTGAGTTAAGGAGAGGAAACCCAGGAGCAAGTGAAATGGAACAAAGAGGGATAATTACCTTAGGCATACATGACATAGAGAAGGTAATCTAAGAGCAGCTTGTTTGAAGTGACTTTAAAAACTGGAAGTAGGCCTTATATGCAGATATGAGGAAAAGTTCATTAATAAATTTTAGTGTGTAGCATTTAGGGGCTTGAATGGCTTAGATAAATGTATCTATTTGTTAATCAAAGAATTATAGATACAGAGAGATAAGGACTTTTTCCCTCTCTCTCTGATGCTTATAGAGTACTGACAGAAAGCACTCAAATAGTTCTAGGTATGCAGGATGAGGTTAGGTTAGCAGAAAAGATAAAATTAAGTTTGTGGAAAATCTTAAAGAGATTGAAGGATGGGTTAAACTAAGTCAAGTTAATGAAGTATTGTAATTGTGTGAACCCTACATTTAACTTTTAAGGTTCTCGTTTGTTTATTTTTTTAAACCTCGAAATTTCTCTTCTCTTGATAGAAAAAGTTTGTGGGCCCTTTCCAGTCTGACAAATTTTTAGTGTATGACTGCTCTAAAAGACACCACTCATTGGGAGATTGGGATTGACATATATACACTAATATGTATAAAATGGATACCTAATAACCTGCTGTATAAAAAAATAAATAAAATAAAATTCAAAAGAAAAAGGAAAAAAAAAGACACCACCAAATTGGTTATTGATAATAGGCCATGCCCTTTAATTTTGGGCTGAAATAATGATTGAAGATCATAATGACAGTTAACATTTGTGGAGTGCTTAGGATATATTAAGTACTTTCTAAGCTCTTTATCTACAGTACCTCTTTTAATCTCAGAGCAAACCCCAGGGTAGGTACTTGTTTTCCAGGTTAGGTGATTAGGCCACAGTGTCCTGCAAGGATGATGTATATAAAAGGCCATTTTGCTCAAAGTGCAGTTTTTAGGTGGAGCAATCTAATCCCCTAATTCTGGAATGATAAAGTTGCAGCTTCCACAGAAACCATCTAGTTCTTTTATTTGGGATCTATTATGAAAGCACATACAATGCACAACCTAAAAGATTCTTGAAACTCTATTTTATCATCTTTACATACCTAAACAGCTCTGTCCAGAGTAGTTGAATGCAGTACTGAAATCAAGTTGCTTGACTTATGCTACAGCCTCTTCTTATTGCAAGTTAGGACAAAGTCAGAATAAAACTCTCATCAGAAAAAAAAACCCAAAAACCTCTTATCAGAAGTTTTGAGTCAAAAAAGCATACTGCTGTATTAGGAGAAAATTGACCTGGTAAAGCATTTTTTTTAATTCCAATTTTAAATAAAATATGATTTCTATTAGGCACGTTGATTTTTTAATATTCATTTATTTTTAAAGTGTTTATTCTGTGCTTAGTAGGAAGGAGTACAAAGAGGTAAGAATATGGTAACTTTCTTCCAGTTGTTCATAGTCTAGTATGATAGACCTATGTATATAACCAAAAATATGTTGTGAAAAAGTAGTAATGAAGAACTTGTTATGTATACATGAGGGAGTGATTTGTTTCTGTGAGGAGAATGAGGAAATATTAGGAAAGAAAATACCATTTGTACTGAGGTTAGAAGAGAGAATTCCTGTCCTTTCCTGTCTGTAGCTATGGTTATTATCTAGGAGTGACCTTTTGAGGTCTTTTAAGTTTTACCTTCTTGAAAATATTGGTAACATTTGCAATTTTAGATAATGCCTTTGGAATTATTCCTTCAAAAACATGGTTATGGCTTCTTATGGGGCACAAAAGTTACTACTTAATCAGCACACATGGGAAGAAGGGGATAAGTGAACGTTCTTGCATCCCTAGGACCTCTCGAATTTATTTCGGCCAAGACCTGCATAGTAACACCTTGAAGTTCTGGGGTTTAGGGCAAATACTTGGAAATCTCTGGATCTGGGATAATTTTTTGCATTGGGAAACACAACAGTGAGAAGTGGCTAGGAAACATGCTGTTATTATGCTTTACCTCAAAAAAAAAAGCACTGTTTATATTTTTACTTAAATACTTAATTAGACTTTTCAATACTTGTAAATACTTAATTTGGAATATCAACAAGGGTTGACATTTAGTGTTGAATGACTAATTTTTCATCAGAAATACTTAGGTAAAAATATTCCTCTAAATAGCCTCCAAATAAACTCACCGTGGATATTTTTATGTGTGAAAGTAGATTATATAGATAATCTAGATTTATATCGTGAATGATAATTTAAATATAATTTTTCCTGTAGGCCTAAAGATGTTGGAAGACCTAAGGCTGAAGTTGCTGCAGAATTTCTAAATGACAGAGTTCCTAATTGCAATGTAGTTCCGTATCCTTTTGACAAATAAATTACTTAATACGTAACTTTTTGAAGCTTTTTATTATTATCATTATACAGGAGATGTTTAACATAGAGAATACAGATAAGCAAAAGGAAAATCAGCAGCAGCAGTGAGCTTATTACTGTGATACCTGCTGGTAACAGTTAAATGTCCTACCAATCTTTTCTTTTTAAGGTTATATAAATTTTATAAATGTAGCCAGTGCCATCATTTATTTTGCCTTATTGCCCTTAATTTCAGTTTCAGTTGCATATCTCCTCTACTAGACTCTTGAGTTCGTAGGTTGGATCCCATTAATCTTTTTTTTAAATAACTTTATTTATTTGATTTTATTATTTATTTTTGGCCGCATTGGGTCTTCATTGCTGCACGCGGGCTTTCTCTAGTTGTGAGCGGGGGCTACTCCTCGCCGTGGTGCACTGGCTTCTCATTGCAGTGGCCTCTCCCATTGCAGAGCATGGGCTCTAGGCTCGTGGGCTTCAGTAGTTGTGGCTCACGCGCTCTAGAGCACAGGCTCGGCGGTTGTGGCACGTGGGCCCAGCTGGTCTGCAGCACGTGGGATCTTCCCAGACCAGGGCTCGAACCTGTGTCCCCTGCATCGGCAGGCGGATTCTTAACCACTGCACCACCAGGGAAGCCCCCCATTAATCTTCATGTTGCCTTATCATAGCAGGCAAAGTAAAGAGTCAGTGTATTATTAGTTAAATGGAAGGTGTGTCAGAGTAAATATATTTTTATAAGAAATATGTTTTAAAAAAGGACTGTTCACACTTTGTTGATTCCCATACCTTTAGATCCAGGGAACTTTTAGTATTTTTTTAATTATTATTTTAATTTTTTTTTTTTTTTGTGGTACGCGGGCCTCTCACAGTTGTGGCCTCTCCCGTTGTGGAACACAGGCCCCGGACATGCAGGCTCAGCGGCCATGTCTCACGGGCCTAGCTGCTCCGTGGCATGTGGGATCTTCCCAGACCGGGGCATGAACCCGTGTCCCCTGCATCGGCCTGCGGACTCTCAACCACTGCGCCACCAGGGAAGCCCGGAACTTTTAGTATTTTATAGAAATTTAGGAAATGAGATTTGTTATGTTGGAAATACCACAGGTACAAAAATCACATACAAAAATCAATTGTATTTCTCTGTACTAGCAGTGAACACATGGAAAGTGAAATTTAAAATACAGTGCCATCTACAACCACTCAAAAAAAGGAGAAATACTTAGGTGTAAACTTAACAAAATAAGTATGGGTCTTGTATGCTGAATACTGCAAAATACTAATGAAAGAAATCAAAGGAGATCTAAATAATGGAAAGATACTCTGTGTTCAGGAATTGGATGCTTCAGCATACTAAAGATGTCACTTCTCCCCAAATTTGTATACAAGTTTAACATAATTTCTATCAAAATTCCTGCAATTTTTTTTGTTTCTCCAGATGGGATTATTCTAAAATTCATAGAGAAGGGCTAAGGAACACCTAAGATAATACTGAGAAAGAATAAAGTCGGAGGAATCACTAGCCAATTTCAAGAGTTATTATGTAGCTACAATAATCAAGAGTGTGTAGTATTGCCAGAGAGATTGGCACAGATCAGCGGAACAGAATAGAGAAACCAGAAATAGCCATGTGCTAATATGGCTGATTTATACTCGACGAAGGTGCAAAAACAATTCACTGGAGGAAGGATAATCTCTTCGCTAAATTCTGTTGGCAAAAAAATGAATCTCAAACATCAAAATTACAAAAATAAACTCAAAATGGATCATAGGTTTAAGTATAAAATGTAAAACTGCAGAACTTTGGAAGATAATGTAGGAGAAAAATCTTTGGGACGTAGGGCTTGATGAAGAGTCCTTAGACCACATTAAAACATGATCCATAAAAGAAAAAAAGTGGTAAATTGAACGTCATCAAAATTAAGAACTTTTACTCTGTGAAGGATCTTGTTAAGAGGATGAACAGATAAGCTACACACTGGGAAATACTTAGGAAGTAGTTATCTGACAAAGGACTCATCAAGAATATGTAAAGAACTTTCATAACTCAAAAGTAAAAAATAAACAGTGCAAATAGAAAATGGACAAAAAATATGAAGAGATATTTTGCTAAAAAAGATAACAAAAGGCACATGAAAGATGTTCAGTATCACTAGCTATAAGAAATCCAAATTATGATCACAATGAGATATTACTACACACCTATTAGGGTAGCTGAAATGAAAAATAATAAATGCTGGCAAAGATACAGAAAAACTGGATTACTTGTACATTGCTGGTGGGAAATATAAAATGGTATAGCCATCTGGAAAATAGTTTGGCTATTTCATAAAAATTTGAATATGTACTTTACATACGACTCAACACTTTCATTCCTGGGCATTTACCCTAGAGAAATGAGTACTATGTCTACATAAAAACTTGTTCTCAGATGTTCATAGCAGCTGTATTTGCAGTAGCCAAAAACTGGTAACAACCCAAACATCTGTCAGTAGGTGAATTGTTAAACTGTGGTACAGTTAATACCGTATATACAATACACAATTATTGTACTCAGTACAATAATACTGAGCAGTAAAAAAAGAACTAATGAAATACAACTTGGTTGGATATCAAGAGCATTATGCTGAATGAAAAATGCCAATCTTAAAACGTCATATATTGTATGTTTGCATTTTTATAGCCTTCTTCAAATGACAAAATTATGGAGATGGAGAACAAATTAGTGATTGCCAGGGATTAGGCGTGGTGGAAGGGATAGGTGTGACTATAAAGGGGTAGCAGGAGGGAGATATTTTTGGTGATGGTATAGTTGTTTATCTTAATTGTGGTGGCTACACATATCTACATGTGTTTAAATGACAGAACTTTACACACACGTTGTACCTGTGTTACATTTGTGGTTTTGATATTGTACTATAGTTATATACGATGTAACTGTTGGGGGAAACCAGGTGAAAGAAATATGGGACACCTGTGTACTATCTTTGCAAAAATAAAAAGTTTAAAACTGCAAATTCAGGTCCATATAGGGAGAAAGATGGGGGGAAGAAGTGTGCACACTCTTTGTCTACCCCCATTATTAAGATCTGGGAAACTTTAGGTATTTTGTAGAAATCCAGGAGGTGGGATTTCTTGGTCTGGCTCCTGCGTCTCCAATTTTTGTTCTTCCAGTGTTTGCTCTGGTTCTCTTTTGACCTTTTCTAGCTGTTCTAGCTGCAGCTTATGCCTCTTGTTTGCCTGGCATTCAAAAGGAACAGAGGTCTGAGTGGGTGAGGGCTAGAATTGAATGTATTTTTTATAACTTTATTTGTAGGCCAGAATAAAAAAATCTAGGGCAAACATATGTATTGTCCCTCTTTTCTCCATTTTGCTTTCTAAAATATGTAATGCATGATTTGTTTTAGGGGAGTGTAATTTATATGTTACTAAACAAATTTGCTTCATTTGAAAAATTAAAAAAATTTTTTTTAGCATATATATGCTGTTCAAATGTTAACTACTGTGATTCACACCCACAGCCAATTTTGAATGGGGTTCCCTTGGCACCCTCCAGGCTGGGGAAGCCTGCAGATATGGTGTGGGTTGGGTAAAAAGAGAGTCTTGGAAAACTGAGTTAAATGAGGCAGAAAATTCATCTCTCCCCGTCTCCAAGGGAAAAAAACCAATAACAAATCATTAGCACCTGAAAAAGCTATTGGAAACATGTTTTCTAAAAATTAGCTTTGCAGTAACTTTTTTTTTTATTGACTATATCTGACATACAACAGTGTATAAACTTAAGGTGTACAATGTGTTAATTTGTGCAGTAAATTGACTTCTAAAATCCCCTTTCTAAATGGGAACTATAATGTGCCTGTTCCCTTCACTAAACAAATGTTTATTGCCTCTCTGCTTGGTGCTGGTGGTTGAAGGTACACATTCTGTTTTCCCAGGGCTTATGGTTTTATATAAGAACTGAAGCAGAGTAGAAAGTATAACAGAGACACAGTTATAATGATATGGACGTTTGGAGATGAGAGAAACTGCTCTATGTGGTTACGGGAGAGTAGTGTTTAGAAAAAAGGTTTTTCATGGGGTGGGATTGTGTTCATTTTGTCAGATTCCTTGAATTCCCCTGCTTTGAACATTGATGACTTATGTCTTGTTTTAAATATACATTTATAATTTGATCCTTATAGAATTGTTGAATTCATTTTGCAAGTTAAAAATTTAGCAGCTTAAGTTCCTTTACTTATGTTCAGACATTTCAACAAGATTCAGGATTTTAACGACACTTTCTATCGACGTAAGTTTTCCACTTGAAATTAAATTCTCACTAAATTCTTACTATTTTTTAGTTGCTGTCTGTTTGAAGATTGCTAGCTATTTGAAGCCTGTTTCTTTATTTGCTTTCATTTCTTGGTGTTGGCTTTTCAGGAATGTTGTTGACTGAAAAGAGAATGGCACCGTTTTAATTCTTAGTTGGCACCATTAGGTGCATTTTTATATGCTCTCTTGAGGAAGGATTACTCAAGGAGTAGAAGCTGTGTGTTTTATAATGAAAAATGGTTTTTTGTTTGTTTCTTAGAAATTGTGACTTATTTCGTGCAGCAGCATTTTAAAAAAGTTAACTTGCATTTTTTTTCTTGTAGAATTTCATATAATTGTATGTGGACTGGATTCTGTCATAGCCAGAAGATGGATAAATGGCATGCTGGTAAAGACTTAGTGTTTTTACAGTTCTCTGAAGTTCTTCCTGCTGCTCTTAACGTACTAAAAATGAGACTTTTGTGTCATATTTTTGAAAAATCAGAGTTTATTCAATTTTCAGTAATAGGTGTAGTTCACTGTTTATTGCCAGTCATGAATTTTCAGGTGAGGATGTAAATTGCTACTAATGTAATCCCTTGGTTTGTTATATTATTACTCAATAATGTGGTTGATTTACAGAATTACTAGATCGCATTTCCCTTTTTTTGAATTCTTATCCCCCTCTCCTTATAAGCCCTTCAAATAATTTTCCTAGATATCTCTTCTAAATTATGAAGATGGTGTATTAGATCCAAGCTCCATTGTCCCTTTGATAGATGGGGGGACAGAAGGTTTTAAAGGAAATGCCCGGGTGATTCTGCCTGGAATGACTGCTTGTGTTGAATGCACACTGGAACTGTACCCACCACAGGTAATCACAAAAGCACCCACATCTGTTTTATAGTATCTTGGGGTAGAATAGGGATTGAATTATTAAGACTAGTCAATATTTAGGATTTTTAAAAAAATTTATTTATTTTTAGCTGCATTGGGTCTTTGTTGCTGCGTGTGGGCTTTCTCTAGTCCTGAGTGGGGGCTACTCTTTGTTGTGGTGCGTGGGCTTCTCAGTGTGGTGGCTTCTCTTGTTGAGGAGCACGGGCTCTAGGTGTGCAGGCTTCAGTAGTTGTGGCACGTGGGCTCAGTAGTTGTGGCTCGTGGGCTCTAGAGCCCAGGCTCAGTAGTTGTGGCACACGGGCTTAGTTGCTCTGCGGCATGTGGAATCTTCCCGGACCAGGGCTCGAACCCGTGTCCTCTGCATTGGAAGGTGGATTCTTAACCACTGTGCCACCAGGGAAGCCCTAAGATTTTTAATTAGGGGTCCACGGTGTCACCAGGGAAGCCCTAGGATTTTAAATTAGGGGTAACCATATTTTAAAAATCATGCTAAGAAGAAAGATGATAAAATATGAAACTTTGCTGTGTTTGAGGAAAGATATAATATAGACTGAATATCATCATTTTGATACTGTTCTCATAATTCATTTGTAGTATTTTTTTATTTGGAGAGTAGAGATCAAGAGATCAATTACAAAGTTATATGTTGGGATAGAGCTGTAATCTATTTTCTTTGGTCTTTGCCTGTATTGTTTCAGGGAGATAAAGATACCAGGGATAAGAATGATATTTCTAAAGATGGGGCTCTTTAATTTACATACCCACTTTAAAGGGCATTTAGAATTTTGATTTATAAATATAAATAACTTTATTAGTATCTACTTGGAATTGATTTAACTGTGAATTTATTTTTATTTTGGCTAATTTTATATCTTCAGATATGAATATTAGGTAAACATAATAGAGTATTCATATTTGAGAATTTATTCAGCCCTTCCTTCCCATGTTCTAACAAAGCTTAAATTTATATACTTTGTAAATATAGGGCAACCCTATTTTTTTAGGCAGATCAACTTAAGTGAAGTGACTCAGACCCTCTGTGTTAGTTTCAGAAGCATTCTTAATGATATAAAATGTTTTCTTTCTGTAAGTAGAAGGCTAGGATGAATTATAAGAAAGTGTTACAAACTAGATCATAACTAGAAGTTACATTTTAAAGTAATTTCTTGTTTAAAATCCACTAAAAAAGGCAAACTGTGATTTTAGGTTAATTTTCCTATGTGCACCATTGCATCGATGCCCAGGCTACCAGAACACTGTATTGAATATGTAAGGATATTGCAGTGGCCTAAGGAGCAGCCTTTTGGAGGTAATAAACCTATTTTCATAATCCAGAATTACATAAAATGTTTGTCTATATTATTTATTTGGATAATTACATTAAAAATAAGTTGATTTATGTTTACACGTTTCTGTCTTCCCTTCCTTTTTTTCTCCTCTGACAGAAGGGGTTCCATTAGACGGCGATGATCCTGATCATATTCAGTGGATTTTCCAAAAATCCCTGGAGAGAGCATCACAATATAACATTAGGGGTATTACGTATAGACTCACTCAAGGTAAGTTAGTGAATTGTCGTAAATTATGATTTTAGGATGATCCCTTTTTCAGGAGGTGGGATGCCTTGGGGGAAATAATTGATGTGATTTCAGATAGTACTATCCATTTGGGATTCAGTAAAGGTGCCCCAAATTTGGTAGGAGGGAACTGAGTTTGCTAGAATCCATACTACTTCTTAACTAGAAGGAATTTAATAAAATTATTGAATCTTATTTACTTAGGGTTGGAAGAGGCCCTAAATCATCCAGGTCGAGCCATTTATTCACTTCATCTTTTGCTGAAGAGCAATTTATCCCTTCCTGGGGCAGTCTATTTCACATTTGGACAGTATTGTTAAGACAATTCTTCTGTACATTGAGCAGAAATCTCCATCTTTAGTGTGGTCTGAGTATTGTCCCAGAGTATGCCGCATATACATTTAATTCTCTTTTAAGTAATAGCCCTTAACGTATTGAACCCTCCAAATCATTATCGCTCCCATCAACCTTCCTAGTTCCTTTAACCCTTTGACAAGTTTCATGACTCAAGTTCCCATCATGTTTTTTTCTAACCATATTTTAGTTATCCATACGTCTCTTAACTATCCAGGTGAGAATTCAGTGCTCTAGGATGGGTCGTATGATAAACTTCTGATCATTGATGCAATCTTAGAGGAGAGCAGACTTTTTTAGTTTTTGTTGTTGTTTACATTGATGCTCTACTTTTGATTCTTTCAGGTTACTGCCTGTTAAAAGCAGGAAGTTTTCTCCACATATACAATTGCTAAGCCACATCTCCCTATTACAGATTTGGCAGTTATGGGGGGTGGTAGTTTTTTCTTTTATACTCAAGTATAGGTCCTTATAAGTTTATTCTTAAATTCAACTGGCTTTTCTCTCTTTATACATGTATATTCTTTTATGCCTGCCAACTTGTGTATTTTTAGCTTCATATCACTTGTTGTTTTGATAATCATATCCTTTATCTCTTTTCCAAATAATTAATTAAAAATTTTAACAAGACTAAACTAGCTGAGAACAGACATCTGAATCATACTTTTGGTCAGGCCCTTTTAGATTTATCTCCTTCTGTTGATCATAGCTTCTTGAGTACCTCATGTTTCTTTGTCTTGTTCACAAGGATGTCACGAAAGGCCTTTCCAGATGCTCTCCAGAAGCCTATCCTCCACATTTCCTTGGGTTGCAAAGCTAGTCACAGTAACTAAGTCCTGTGACTTGTCTCAGTGAACAATTATAATGTTCAGTTTTAGTGATCACTGTTTCCTAATGTAGATACTCTCAGTTCACCCTTCCTAGAATTTTGTCCAAGATCATCAAGTTCACCAGAAAGAGCTTTGTCTTTGTGAAAATCTGCCATTTCTCTCCTGTGATTATTTCCTTATGTTTACTAATATTCTGGTTGGTCATTTGAAAATTCCATCCTTATACACTCCTTGTTGCTCTTATACACTCCTTGTTCCCCTCTTCTGACCTGCTTTGTTCCCAAGCCTGATCCCACCTTAGAGCTTTAATACTCCTGATCCTAACACCTG
Source organism: Phocoena phocoena (assembly GCF_963924675.1). NCBI lineage: Eukaryota > Metazoa > Chordata > Mammalia > Artiodactyla > Phocoenidae > Phocoena > Phocoena phocoena. The sequence goes on from NC_089228.1 coordinate 21,317,980, forward strand.
GAATGCTCTTCCTTGGATGCCCCTCAGGGTTGGCTGCTTATCCCTCAGGTATGAACTGCACCATTCCCTGATCATTCAACTGAAAATGCCTTCTAAGCCATTCACTGTTTTACCTTTTCATAATTGCTCAGAGCTAATGGTAGCCTTGTTTTTCTATGCGAAGAATATTTCATACTTACACTCTAATTCATCCCTGTTCTGGGGGCCTTTGCCCTTGGTGTTTACTCTACAGAATTGCTCTTTCCCCAGGTCATTGCATGGCTGGGTCTTTCTCATGGTTTAGATTTCAGCTCACATTATCACCTCCCCAAGGAGGTCTTCCCTGACCATCCAGTCTAATGGACTCCTCCATCACTGTAAGAGCAGATAATTTTTTTTTTTACTGCTCCTCTGTTCAACACCTAGAACAGTGTCTGGCATATAGTGCACATTTATTTGCTAATTGTTTGAATTAAAAAATGAATTCTCTTTGTCCTGATCAGGAACTATATAAACTCATTTCAATATGTAGTCTCAATTATCCTTCCATACCTTTTAGGAAGGCTTGGTGTGTACTTCTCAGCCTGAGGATGGAGGGCCTTGACAAGGAGCACAGAAGCCAAATTGGAAGTGAAGTCCAGATTTTTTGAAAAGGGATGGGGGACAGGGGCGTATCTTTATCATTTTCACATTGCTTTTATTGGACAGCGTCTCTTCAACTCCTCCCTGTTTGTGACTACCTGTTCCTTCTTCCAGTACGTCCTGCTCTATGTGGTTCACTGGAGAGCTTCCAGTAATCATGAGGTTAGCTCCTCCCTATTTCTTCTTTCAGAATTAACTTTTTAAAACAGCTTTCCAAACTTAACTGCCTTCCTTTCGCGCCTTCTTAGATATTTCCCTTTTTTTGAAGTTTTTAAAACCTGCCTACACCTGAAGTCTTGGGAACACATCTTTCAGGGCTGTCTCACACTCTAAGATAATATGGCTACTTTTCTCTGAATTTTTGCTTTTCTAAAATGAACAGTACAAATATAGTTACAGAATGTTTATTTTGTACTTAAAAAAACGGTTTCAGGTGGGGCTTTGTTCATTCCTAATTTGCGGATACTGATAAGAAAAAAGTGGGGTAGAAATAGAGAACTGCGTTTAATATTTTGTGTAGTCCATATTGTAGAGTGAAACAAAATGATTAGGCACAGTTTTTATTTGTTTTGAATTTTTGTGAATAGAACAGCTAAAACTATTAGATGAGGAAAAATTAGGTAACTGTTATTCTCCTACTTTATTTTACTCAAAGCTTACTTATAAAATATAGTATACTGTATCGGCTAAAGTTATGCCCTTTAGGGCAGAGCTGGGTCCATATACCCCCCCATCACTTGTGAGGTGTATAGCTGTGGATGTTGTTAATTTCTCTCAACCTCATTTTCCTTATCTTTAAAATCAGAGTGATAAGACTAACATGATGTTATAAAAATTCCATAATTTTTTATTTAATCTTCATACTGTTCCTGGAACAAAATAAACACTCTAATTTTTAGCAGTTATTAATATATTATTGTCTCATCTTTATATGAAACAGTGTGAAGAATTTACTATTCTTTCCTACTGTAACTCGCTTAAGTTTCTGAACATGACAGAAAATAATGTGAATGTGAAAGAAGGTGGTTTCATTGTTAAGCTTAAGTCTATTTTCTGACCTGAAAGCCCGAAAAATCAAGTTATGGAAAATGATATTAAATCATCATATTGTCTAATTTAAGATACCTACTTTTTAAAAGAAATGACCACATTTTAATCAGTATATTTTTTCAGGGGTAGTAAAACGAATCATTCCTGCAGTAGCTTCCACAAATGCAGTCATTGCAGGTGAGGAAAAATGGCCACTACTTAATTTTGTTTTCTTTCCTTCAGGTTTTGATTCAATGCCTAAATTGATATTTCTGCAGCTACTTGATCTCAGAAAACTGGTGTTCTGGGAATTTGATTATCTTCTTGGGTGGATGTTGGTATAATCAAGCTGCCCCCAAAACCACAAAACAAGCTATTGGACCCTTTATATATTTTTTCTTACATTATATCATAGATAAAGTGCTCTGTAATAAGGGGACATTTTAGTGCCATTTCTTTGTAATCAGTGTAACAGGCTGCACGGTAATCTGAAGAAGAGGGAGGAAAACATGAGGTGGTACTCTATCATTTAGAGTATACAAAACAAATATAAAATGTTACTTTCTCAGTTTTTACAAATAAGAGTGTTTATGTAATTTTCTGTCTACTTATTTTGTAATCAATAACCTTGTAAATTTATCTGTACTGATTTATAACTGACTTTTTAAAAACTTCTAATTTTAAATGTCTAATTTTCATTGAGTTAAAGCACCTTTATTTTCTCTCCGCTTTAGCTGTGTGTGCCACTGAGGTTTTTAAAATAGCCACAAGGTAATGGGTTTCATTTTTAATATATTTGTAAATCTGTGTTTTGATCTGGCTCAATTACATAAGAATGAACATTTTTTCATTACAGTGCATATATTCCCCTTAATAATTACTTGGTATTCAATGATGTAGATGGACTGTACACGTACACATTTGAAGCAGAGAGAAAGGTTAGTAATAGTATACTAATGAAAACTTTTTTTTTTTTTGTGGTACGCGGGCCTCTCACTGTTGCGGTCTTTCCCGTTGCGGAGCACAGGCTCCGGACGTGCAGGCTCAGTGGCCATGGCTCACGGGCATAGCCGCTCCGCGGCATGTGGGATCTTCCCGGACCGGGGCACGAACCCGTGTCCCCTGCATCGGCAGGCGGACTCTCAACCACTGCGCCACCAGGGAAGCCCGTGAAAACTTTTTTGATCATGCATATTTATTTATTTATTTATTTATTTATTATTTTAAAAAAATTATTTATCTTTGGCTGTGTTGGGTCTTCACTGCTGTGCGCGGGCCTTCTCTAGTTGCCACAAGCGGGGGGTGCTCTTCGTTGCAGTGTGTGGGCCTCTCATTGCGCTGGCTTCTCTTGTTGCAGAGCACAGGTTCTAGGCACGTGGGCTTCAGTAGTTGTGGTGCGTGGGCTCAGTAGTTGTGGCTCACGGGCTCTAGAGCGCACGCTCAGTAGTTGTGGCGCACGGGCTTAGTTGCTCTGCTCCACGGCATGTGAGACTTCCCGGACGAGGGCTCAAAACAATGTCCCCTGCATTGGCAGGCGGGTTCTTAACCACTGTGCCACCAGGGAAGTCCCTGATTTTTAAATATTAATTACTGGCTGGAAATGTGAATGAAATTGCCCACACCCTTTCTAAGTATTTTCTAACTTCCAGAACCGTACTTACTGATATATCTTTTGTAATACTGTATCCTGAAATAAATGCTGTATAGCAAAATAATTTAGGAAAAATGGCCCTTTAGGGAAAGCAGGTTTTAAAACATAAAAATTTGTTCATAGGGAATATGCATGATTATTAAAACAACTTGATTTTCATTTCCTCATTATAAAGAGACTGTTATTGGTACATGTGCCACTGTGATTTGTGTTTTATTTTATATCTAGGAAAACTGCCCAGCTTGTAGCCAGCTTCCTCAAAACATTCAGTTTTCTCCATCAGCTAAACTGCAGGAGGTTTTGGATTATCTAACCAATAGTGCTTCTCTGTAAGTGTTCAAGTCTTTTGTTATGTTGTAGAAGAAGTTTTGTGACTTTAAAACTTTAAAAACTAGGATTGTTTTTTAAAAAGTGATCTTTGACTTTGTTTTTCTCATAATTTAGGCAGATGAAATCTCCAGCTATCACAGCCACATTAGAGGGAAAAAATAGAACACTTTACTTACAGGTGATCAGTGTTCAGTTTTTATTTTTTTCCACAAAATTATATTAAAAGTTTAATTTCACTTAATGTGCTTTACATTATTGTTTTCTAGTCAGTAACCTCTATTGAAGAACGAACAAGGCCAAATCTCACCAAGACATTGAAAGGTATTTTAAATGAGTATATTTACTAATACTAATCAATTTCTTCTTTTTTTTCCAGTAAAAGTAATAAATGCCTCTTCTAGATTTGCTTTTAATGCTTTTAAATGGTGCTACTATCCTACTTATATCTTTAGTAACATTAATAGAGTTTATTGCTCTTTTAGTAGAATATTAAAAAATCTCTAGGAAATCAAATATAATACTACCTTGATTAAATAAAGAGAACTGGATTTTGATCTTTATCTAGCCCAGGATTCTTTATAGTTTGTATATGTGTGTATTATCTATTTTGTTGAGTTTTTTTGCTTCGGTTAATTGTATATTTTTTCTTTTAGAATTGGGACTCGTTGATGGGCAAGAACTGGCAGTTGCTGATGTCACTACACCACAGACTGTACTGTTCAAACTTCATTTTACTTCTTAAGGAAAGGAAATCTGCACATAATAGAAAACTCATGAAAATATTATACTTCTTGGATGCTAAGAAATTTAATAGATGTCATTTTTAGCATTAGTGTTGCTGGAATTTGATTTTTTTTTTTATAATGAGCCACTGTTTTTTAACTTTGTAACTTTCCCTTGAAGACAGAATTTCGGGGTTGGTGCTTGTCAGCATTTTCATTAGTAATATGGAAAATGGTGCCTGGAGAGAGAGATTATGAGCAAATGTATTGCTTCTTTTAGAGGAGGAGGCAAACGCCCTCTTGTATATGAATTTTGTTATGGTCAAAGAATGTATTCTTCAGTTTTCATTTGAGCACCCACATATACAAAATATGTCCCTTTTAAAAAATAAGAAAATTAAGTTTTAAATAACATTAAATACTACAGCCTGACGTCTAGAGCATATTGAACATAGCCTACTTCTTGCTTGATCTAATATTCACTTAATTGTGGCTGTCCAAATGAATACTATTGCAAAAGTTATCTTGTCCGTAATAATTTGTAAATGGTGTTATAGCTGAATACCTGTGCATGGAAATGGGAAGTATTTTCGTGTGTTTACTTGCAGTGCCATAGAAGCCAGTATGCCCAACATTAAAGCCAAGACATGGATGTTAAAAGAGTTTAATGTTTAAACAGTTATCACTGATGCTTTCACACTATTTATTAATAAAATCATATATTGTCTATTTTTCTCACTGAAATTTTATAAAGTATATTAAGGATAGTAAGTAGTTCTGTAGTAAGGTAGAAATAATTTTTAAATATGTAGCAGATTTACTAATAGGAAAATTTTATGGTACTTGAATTAATATTTTAGCCACAATAAGTATCTACTGATTTAATTTTCTCTAACATAATAAGGTAATGAAATGGAATGACTATTTTTATATTAACGCCTCTTAAAATGCTTTTTTCCCCCTCCTAAAGGACTAAGGCTTAAAACAAAATTAAGCATAAATACTGAAAATGAGTTTTAGTATCTTAGTGTGGGAACATGTCGTACATGTTCTCTGTTTTTGACTTGGATGGCAGTTTTCTATTTAAAAGCTTTATGATTACATGTCAGTGGGTTAAATTTTCATTTATTTTTATTTCTAGCTCTATATTGACAAATAATTTGTTTCGTTATAAAATCATATGGCGTAAATGTATATGCTTTCCTTTAAAGTTACAGGTTCAGTTTACAGGTGCTATATACAGGTGCTACAATAATTCTCAAAGTAGCCTTGTGAGAAGGTGATAATATCTTCATCTGAGAGCTGAATAGTTTTAGAAAGTTTAGGTCATTTACCTCAAGCTATCCAATTAGAAGTCTTGGAACAGGGAGGGATTCCAAGCCTAACCTGACCTCCTCTTCAGGCTACTTAGCTAAGCTGTTTGAAATTACCTGAGTTACTTAGTACTATTGTGTACATTACTAAATTGTAAAAGTTTCAATATGCAAATTTTTGCAGAAGTTAGATAAAATCATCAGAAGGTCATAACTTCTCAAGGGCAGAGTTTAAATCTGGCTATAAATAATTCCTTTATGGCATGGTTCCTTGCAGTGTGGTAAAATACTTAAGTGTAGGGGAAACAGGTGAGGTAAATAACCACATTAGGAAGAGTGTATTTAGAATAGTGGGGTCTGTGACATATTGAAGTGAAAATTATTAGTCAGAAGTGGCAACTGCTGCAGCTGACTGTTGCATGTTGGTGTACATATTTTTCAAAATCAGCTGGATGTCTGGATTTTTCTGTGAAATCTGGTTTTTAAATGTTGGTAGAATTTTAATATTATGGGGGCCAAACCAAACAGCTGCTGACTAGATTAGGAAGGCCACCAATTTGATTTGTTTGAAGAGCACATGCAAAAAAGTTGTATTTTAAATAATATGCACAGTACATATTAAGAGTAATAGTTTTAATGCTTCCCAGGTTTGTTTTGACTGAGGCCGACAGTGGACCTGTATCTTAAAGGGGAGATTGTGCCCTTGTCCTGATTTCTCGTTACTGTGGAAGACGGCTTTTTACTTGCTTGCATCAGATGGGCTGGATCAGGTCCTTTCATACGATGCCCGGTAGTTTTAGACAGACCCAAACCCAGAGTTCCTTCCTAAGGCCAAGTTGACACATAACTGATTAACAGAGGAGACGCTAAGTAAGAGAAACGCAAGACCCAAACTTCCTTGTTCAATTATTGCTGGCAAGGCTCTAGCTCTTAATACAAGAGCTATTTTCCAGGAAGGAACTCATTTCAGAACTCGCATATTCCTCCCGGAGGAATCAGCCCCTGCTGATACAGCCACAGAATTCCTCCCAGGGCTGACAGTCGCCGCACTACGTCTGGAATCAGTTTCGATAGGAACCGTTCCGCGTTCCTCCATAACTACGGGCAATCCTGGACCCCAGGAAGTGACGTCAATGTTCTTCGGTTCTTCCGTCTACCGGCGGAACTTTGGGCTCCGGGACTTGCCGGTTGTGTACGTGGAAGCAGCCAGCGCCTGCGCAGTCTGAGCCTTTCGTTTCATGTGAGGAAAACGCTGAGGGTAACGTCTCCGGCTTGGGGAAGACCTGCGGGGTCATGGCTCCCCGCTGACAGGGCCCGCCGAGTGGAGAAGGGGGCGAGGCTCTCCGTGGACCCTCCGCCGGGTCTGCGGCAGTCGACTTGTCCCGCGGCCTTACAGTTCGGTGCTGCCGCCGCCGCCGCCGCCGCCGCCGCTGGCGGCGGCTGAGGAGGGGATATGAGCTGGTTCAACGCCTCCCAGCTCTCCAGCTTCGCCAAGCAGGCCCTGTCTCAGGCCCAGAAGTCCATCGACAGGGTCCTGGACATCCAGGAAGAGGAGCCGAGCGCCTGGGCCGAGACCATTCCGTACGGAGAGCCGGGTAAGGGCGCGAGCGGCGGCGTCACTGCGCTCCCGCGGGCTTCTTTTCCGAGACCGACAGGTGAAGCGGCGGGGGTGGGGGAGTGGGGGCTCCCGCCTCGCTGAGCGACGGACTTAATGATCAAGTCCTGGTCCCCAGCCCGGCCCCAAACCCTGCTCTGGCCTCTCAGTTGATCTTTGCTCTAGTCCCGAGGGAGAACCCAGCCCTGGGTCCTTCCTTGCCCGTGGCCCCGGGTGGGGACTGACGGGGACCTGATTCGGTGGTCGTGGCCCCGCGCCCTCCCTCCACGTCGACCGCATCACAGGCCCTCGAACCCGGGCCGGCTGCGCGCTCGGGACGCTGTCCGAGCCCAGTATCGGAATCAGTCCGCGGGGACGGGAAGAACAGTCGCGAACACTTAGCGGGTGCTGCGCGCCTCCTGGGTTCTGTATGGCCGTCTCTCCTGAAACAGCTCCTCGAGTTCTGGCGCTGCCCTCCGTGGTGCAGAGACGGCGCGGCCCGTTCCTCTGGGCCACTCCTCCCGCGGGAGGGTCTGGGGGGGGCGCGGCCCGCGAGTTCCGGTCGCGTCGCGGTCTAGCCTCCAATAGTCTCGTCTCTCTTTCTCAAGAGTCCCTGGGCTTCACTTTTCAGGGATCTTCAGCTGCTTTTAGCTCTAAGTCTAAGCAACAGTTTCTCCTTTTTGGTGTGTGGGGTGCAGATTGGCCCGACTTTGGGGTTGTGAATCTCTGGGAGAAAGAATAAGTTATTCCTTACTACTCCTTTCTGGTTTCTTTTCCTCATTTTATGTCTTTGAGAAGTCAGGACCTAAATTTGAGGTGCATCGTTTTAAGATATTTTGGCTCATGTGTTTATGTCACCATCCTGTTACTTTTTCCAAGATGTTATAGGATCTTGGTGGAAGGAGCTCCACTTCCTTTTTTCAGGCTACCTACCCCACGTTTTGAATGTCTTAACTGTAAAAGAGACAGAATATAAGTTGTAAATGTAAGGATACTCCTTTTATGAAATCTGGGGCTCGAATCCTGCTCTATAATTCTTTTTTTTTTAAAATAAGTTATCCAGAATAGACTTAGGTTTTAGTGAAATGCCATAAATGTTGACTGATCACCTATGTTTTACGTCGCCGTCACTCAGAGATGACCAGTTTTCATAATGGAGTGATTTAAGTGGATATCACATAACCCTGCGATTTATATAAAACTTTCTCCAACAGGCAAATTTGACTTCTGTCATTCGTTGCCATGACAATAATTAATCAGCAGATTTTATTTTGTTTGTTCCTTTGTGTCTTATTTTGTTTTTCTCCCTTTTTCCACCGTTCTGGTATACTGAACAAATGGATGTAAAACTGTATCCCCAAGCTAAAATTGCCTAGTTATCTCCGAAGTCATATTAAAGGATAGAATTTAGTGTTGGGCTTGTTAGCTTTTAGGAGCTTTTAGGTACTTGTGCTCTGCCCACCAGCTTTTAAGTGTTTGGGGTTTGTGATGATTCTGCTCAGCCACTTTTGAATTTAGAAATGGAAGAAATTTTTTTAAAGAAATGCTTTAAGTATTTTAGCAAATATGCCATTTTTTGTTTATCATCGGGTTTTTCAGTAACATATTATTTGTATGACTGATAGAATTACCTTTTTTGCTCAGAAAATGGTTATTTTCTCCCTAGTGCTTTAAAAAAAAATCCTAGTGTAAACTGCTATCTTTGTCAAAAAGCAATAATTGAAAAAAAATGTGCATTTTTGAAATTCATATGACCTTCTATAATTGCTAACATAATTTGGAATTTAGCGAGAGAACAAAACTTTCTCAGAGTAGGTTTGGAGAGTGGGACTTGGAGAATGGGCTTGTCATTAAGTGGATGAAAATGAATTTGCCCTTTAGAAGTTACTGTTCCCATCAGTTTACTTTGATCTTTGAAAAAGGACATTTGTCACCAGTATTTTGGGTTCAGTTTTTGAGTGTTGCCATCTGTCTAGCTGATAACTATGTTTTATCATTGATATTACAAGAATAAAATTAATATGGAACTAATTGTATAGAAGGTAGATTCTATTTGCCATGACTACACATGAACTGTAAGTGAAGATACTGCCCATTATTATGAGATGCATCATATGTATCTTGGACTTAGCATTGGTTATTAACACATACCATTACTTCATTAATTTGTTGTAGGAGGGAATAACATACTTGCTTCTGGTAGGCCAGCTTCAATCTAGTCTTTCAGCTTTGCTCCTAGGTCCTCTTGGCAGATGCACACCAGTTTTCCTTTTTAAGGCCCAAAGTTAAACGATGAACTAATTAATTACGTAGTAAGCAAGGACTTCAACATGTCCAAATTACGGGTTGTATTCTGTAGGGTTTTAAAAAAACGTTTATATTGACTTACAGTAATGATTGTAATTTAAATGCTTTATATATAGGTATATTTTTTTCTTTTTTAATATATATATATTTTTTTGTCAAAGGAATAAGTCCCCCTGTCAGTGGAGGATGGGATACTTCAACCTGGGGGTTAAAATCCAACACTGAACCTCAGAATCAACCGGTAGCCTCTCCTAAAGCAATTACAAAGCCAGTTCGAAGAACTGTGGTAGATGAATCTGAAAATTTCTTCAGTGCCTTTCTCTCTCCCACCGATGTCCAGACCATTCAGAAGAGTCCAGTGGTATCAAAACCACCAGCTAAATCACAGCGACCAGAAGAAGAAGTGAAAAGCACCTTACAGGAGTCCTTGCACGCTGGACAGTCAAGAACAACTGAAGCCGCTGAGTCGAAAGTAGAAGACTCTCCTCCATTTGTATCGGGGGAAACTCTGGCAGCCAGTACTGTGTCTCCTAAAACTGAGGGCAAGCATGCAGAAACTCTTAATAAAGAATCTGATACAAAGGTGTCAGCAGTACATTTGAAAGTATCTGAAAGTATAATTCATGTGAAAACAACTAGGGAAAATGTATCTAATATGCCTACACAGCCTCTCACAGCGGAAACAAAGGACATGGCTTTGGAACCTAAGGAGCAAAAACATGAAGACAGACAGAGCAATACACCTTCTCCTCCTGTTAGTACCTTCTCATCAGGTACTTCTACCACTAGTGATATTGAAGTTTTAGATCATGAAAGTGTAATAAGTGAGAGCTCAGCAAGCTCGAGACAAGAGACTACAGATTCAAAATCAAGTCTGCACTTGATGCAGACATCCTTTCAGCTTCTCTCAGCATCTGCTTGTCCTGAATATAATCGTTTAGATGATTTCCAAAAACTCACTGAGAGTTGCTGCTCATCTGATGCTTTTGAAAGAATAGACTCGTTTAGTGTACAGTCATTAGATAGCCGTAGTGTAAGCGAAATCAATTCAGATGATGAATTGTCAGGCAAGGGGTATGCTTTAGTACCTATTATAGTTAATTCTTCAACTCCAAAGGCTAAAACAGTTGGATCTGTTGAAGGAAAACCTGAAGAAGCAAATGAAACATTAATTATGCCCACTGAAGAAACAGAAATGGAAGAAAGTGGACGAAGTGCAACTCCTGTTAACTGTGAACAGCCTGATATCTTGGTTTCTTCTACACCAGTAAATGAAGGGCATACTGTCCTAGACAAGGTGGCTGACCAGCCCGAAGTTCCTGAAAGTGAGCCAGAAGCACTTTCTGAGAAGGAAGATGTATTCAAGGTAACTATAGGAAGTAGAAGGGGATTTTTTGATGTGCTTTTCAGAGATTAAATCATTGGTTTATTTTTAATATTCCGTGATGCCCAATGGTTTGTACTGATTAAAAAAGACAGGCATTTTGCATTTAAGTATGGTGTTAAGGATCTTAAACTTGAAGAATTATTGATGCTAAATTATTTGAAATTTCTCGAAGACAAGTATGGTAGCATAAGTTGATAGTTCAGTATAACTAACCATAAAAAAGTTTCCATCTTAGGCCTTTACTGTTGAGTCCTTATCACCTTAATATTCTCTTTTGCTGGACTCATTAATTTATTAGTTTGCAAGGGACTGTCTTCTTATGTAAACAGATACCTTCACCTCTTTTGCAGATAAGGTGCTCAAACAAATCTAAATATTATATAATTTTTCTTATATCGAAAATATTTTGCATGTTCACATTATTTGTAGCAAATCTTGAATGAAAAATTTGGTCTCAGATCATTGATGTTTTTCTGTTGTTATTAATTGCTTGTTCGTTTTTTATGTTGTTTTTGATATTTCCTACTGATAGCTATCTTAAATGAATAAGAAAGGGAAATGTCCAAGGATCAAAAGTGTTGTTTAGGAATGACAAATTGCTTTCACCTAATATGTAAAAAAGGAAAGTGGTGTAAATTCTTTAAGTCACAGTTTTCGTTTTTCCTATGAATTTTAGGTGTAGAAATTGAGTTGGATCTGCCATCTTTAATAGACTCTTCTGAGATACAGGATATCTTGAAGAAATGTCCTCTAAGTGTCATGTATTGAATTATTTAAAGTAAAAAAAGTGCCAGATTCTGTTACCTAGGTTTAATATTATTCACAAACAAAATGCCATGCTCTAGCTATAATAGCAGTTTGAATTCCTAGAAACCAACACTATTTATTATTAATAATATATTTTTGAACCATTGTTAGAAGGTAAGTGATTTCTAAGTTAATCTAGACCTAAATCAGGTAAGACTTAATTTATTTATTTTTTAGTACAAAAGGCACCATTCCTCCCCTCATGCACAAGTGTATCACTGCTTAAGCAGGAATAAGGAATAAGATAGTCTAACCATCCCTTTTTGCTTAGCTTTATACTAATATATTCTGGAGATTTAAAAATTATATGCCTATCGATTTTCTAAAGTTAATTTCATTTTTTAAATGCAATGTATCATGCTAAAAATGTTGCATGTTACATGTTTGGGTTGAAGAATAATATGGAGAAACAAACACTTGTATATCCAGTACCCAGATAAGATAGAGAACATTAGTAGAAGCTTTGAAGCCCCTCTTTGATCTTTTTGATTGCATCTCATCTCCCTTCCTTTTTTAGTGGTCATGTACACTCTTCCCACATTTTTGCTATTGCAAACGAATTGCTGTAAATGTTTTCTCCTCTGAGGTACACCTAAAAGTAGAATTTTCTACATGAAGGGGTATGTAGATCTTTAACTAGATATTGCTTAACTGTTTTCCAAAGCGTTTTACCAAACTACCAACTACGTGGTTGTAGTACTAATTTATACCCTCCTACCCACTCCGTGTGAGTTCTTGCTGTTCTATGTCTGCTGTGTTCCCAGTTTTGTTTTTAATTCTTTTTATGAGATAATGCTGTTTTATTAATTGCAGTGATTTGGCGGCCTTTACTTTTTCACCTGCATGTAAAAATGGTCTTTTAAAGTTGAATGTTGGACTTTTGTGTATTCTTCTTATCCAGACAGTTGAATTTCTGAATGAGAAACTGGATAAAAGGGAAGCTCAGTTATTATCTCTTAGTAAAGAAAAAGCACTTCTAGAAGAAGCTTATGATAATCTGAAAGAGTAAGTACTTTACAAATGTGAGTAATTTTACACATTTTGTAGTGGTCCATACACTTGGTTATTACTTAAGAATGTTTTTTAAGTTAAAATGTTTTATATTTTAACTTGTTTATAATTATTGAGAATTGAATGGTATTTCCATTCCACCCTTAGAGATTACTTTTCTCCTCAAATTATCTTACTCTTTTACCACTGGCACTGAAGAGAGGTGTTTTGCAAAACAAAAACAAAAAAACCTCTTCCCTTTTGTTATTAATAATCTGTTAGTATTAGAGATTTAAAAGGTATATTTAGAGAAAACTGAGATTATAGTTTAAAAAAATACTGAGTACTAGTTTGCTTTAAGGAGCTGATTAGTAAAATGTGACACAATTAAGATTTAACAGTGAAAAGTTTTAGTTACCTTTTTGTAATTTTTACACATCATGTATTGGTGACATTTTCAATTTCTAATGGGTTTTCTTTGAAGTGTTTTAAAATAAATTAAGCAGGTAATTTTTCTCTTAAAAGTTAACAGGCCTAAAATTAATCTATTTTAGTAAAGTGTATGTTGAAGAGAATGTTAGTTTTTTTTTTGCAAACTGAACTCAGCTGTTAACTTTAGAATATATAAACAAGTATTTTCAGTCTCAGTATTATTTTAAATTTAGTGAAATGATCAGAGTGAAAGAAGAGAGCAGCAGCATTTCTTCCTTGAAAGATGAGTTTACTCAAAGAATTGCAGAAGCAGAAAAGAAAGTTCAGCTAGCCTGCAAAGAGAGAGATGCTGCTAAAAAGGTAATGGAAGTTTAAAATAATACTAAATAAACTCTACAGAGACATATTTTTTTGAGGAATGCATTATTATTTTGGTATGGGAAAAAAGAAGTAAGATTAAAAAGGATACCATGTAGTATATTAACACTTAAATTTTAGATTTTTCGCACCTCTAGGATTACAGACTTTTGATACTTTGAAAAAAATCTAAGCCAGTATTTGTATAATTTATGTGTAAGTCCTTGCAAGATATATAGCAAGGATCTTGGGAATAATTTTTATAAATGATAAGTCCATCAAAATAAAAATAAATAACACTTAAATCTAAATGGCACTCTATAAATTTTAAAAATCACCATTACTCTCATTTGTTATTTTTCCCTTCTGCTTCAAAAAAAAAAAAAAAATATATATATATATATATACACACACACACACACACACATATATATATATATATACTCCTTCAAGTCAAAGTAATTTTAAAATAAAAATTCCTAATGATTAGTGACATTGAATATTAGCATAAAATGTTGATTTATCCTAATGTAGGATTTCTCAACCTCAGCACTACTGACATTTTGGGCTGGATAATTTTATATTGTATGGGACTGTCCTGTGCATTGTAGGGTATTTACCAGCATCCCAGGCCCCTACCTAAAAGAAGCCAGTATCACCCTTCCCTCTTCAACCCCAACCTAATCCCCCCTCGGTTGTGATAATTGAAAATGTTGCCACATATTGCCAAATGTCCCCTTGGGGGCAAAATTGCTCCTGATTGGGAACTATTTGTTCTAATTCTTATAATTTGGAACAGTTGGCTGTTTCAGATATTGGTAACCAATTAAGGTTAGTAATTATTGCTTGTATCCCATGTATTATAGCATTTCTCAGTATATGCCCTTCTGAGGTTGTTTTCTCCCTTCTTGATGAATGTCAATGTTAATATTTATAATTTTTCTCTATATATTCTTACAGAAAAGAAATATGATATACTTCTATCTGCTTGGTTGCTTTAATTAGCAACTTTAATTAGTATCATTTTAGACACTAATAATAACCTGAGACTATCTAACCAACTTAACTCTTCGTGTTCTTGCTCTATTCCATCTGAATACAGTACAAAAAGTAGATTTTAAGTAATGTTTGTCTTCTGTAGTACACTTTGAATTATAGATCTAAAATAGATCTAAACCATTAATTATAGCTGGAAAAAACTTGGGTCCTACGTTTTAACACATTTTATGTGTACTGCCATGTATGAACCCCCTACTTAGGATTCATAGGAAATTCAAAGGTGAATTTAATTACCTTAAGTGAAGAGTTTGCTTTTCTACTGTTGGGAGACAAATAATGTCAACAAATGTATAGTAGTAGGCAGTTGAATAAGCACTTTGAAATGGTATCATGGAGGATGAATTCTGATCAGAGGAACTGAGGAAGATTTCATGGAAGACATGACATTCTTAACTGGACCTTGATGGATGAAATTTTGACGGTTGGAAATGGACATCAATGTTGTGGGTAGTTCAGAGCATGGGCTTTAAAGATTCACAGGCCTGGGTTTAAGTTATAACTCTACGACTTTATAGCTCTCTGACCTTCAGAGTTTACTCAAGGTTTCTTAGTCTTAGTTTTCTTATTTGTGTAGTTGAATAGTACAAGTGCCTCCCTCCCAGGATTGTTGTAAGGATTAAATGATAATGGATACAAAGCATGGTTTAAATACCTAATAAATGTTAGTTTATTTTAGCTATTTTTAGTTTCAGAGCATTATAAAAACCAAGTTTAAAATCATAGGACACTTTTCATATCACCATACTTCTCCATTGTAGTTTTAAAAGATAAAATATCTTAACATGTTTCTGCTGAATCTCTGCTTTATTAAAGTCGATCGAACCTTATGAAATTATGTTTTTTCTCTCAGTTCACAACATGTTTGTAAGTGCAGTGAGTGTCAGATGAGGAAAAGGAATACAGTGAAAAATGGAGATATACTAATTGAATGTTTCAAAAATAATGCTTAACCTGTAGAAAATATGTGTAGAGATACTCAAAAAGAGTATATTGTAAGTTAACTTCTTCTCATTTCCATTTCCATATTAAAACCTGTTTATGTCTGAATTCAGGTCTATGTCATTTTCAAAGTTGTTCACTTTTAATTAACCAAGGTAATATAAACTCAGGTTAACAGTACAAAACTTATGGATTCTTATTGAGAATGTGAGTATTTGGATATGGAAAAAAATTGAAAAATATGCCCAGAATGAGAGTAATGCTTTATGTTACTCATATTCCTTCTTTTTTAATTAGGAAATCAAAAGT
Source organism: Phocoena phocoena (assembly GCF_963924675.1). Lineage (NCBI taxonomy): Eukaryota > Metazoa > Chordata > Mammalia > Artiodactyla > Phocoenidae > Phocoena > Phocoena phocoena. The sequence continues at coordinate 21,333,827 of NC_089228.1, forward strand.
ATAAAAGAAGAACTTGCTACTAGATTAAATAGTAGTGAAACGGCAGACCTTTTGAAAGAGAAAGATGAGCAGATCCGAGGGTTAATGGAAGAAGGTACGTAAAATATTTAGTTGGTTATGAAAAATATTGTGAGAACAGGAAGATACCACGTGACTAGCTGCTGCTTCCTAATGAAAAAATATTGGAAGCAAGAACGGTTTGGACTTAAACCTCAGAAATGGTAGGCAACAATTCATGGAAGAATGGGGAGCAAGATGTAGAGAGGTAGAGGTATAATGTATGTAGCTTTTTGTTTCTAGGGAGGTAAAAAAGTAACTCCTTGAGAAATAGAATTTTGTGCTTCCCTAAGAAAGCTTCTAACAGGTTTTAGAGCCCTCTTTTAAACCAAGATATTTGAAAGTTATAATTCTGGAGTTTATATAGTATCTGAATCTCTAGCTTGGGTACTATGTGCTATCATTTTATTGTTCTGGCATTTGATAGTGAATTTTTTCTCACATTCATGTTTTAATTTTTTAGTTATTAAGTACTTTCTCTATGAAAAGATTCATAAATAACAGGGTTATGAAAATTAAAGATTCTTCATGAGATAAAACATTACAGTTGGACATTGAATTAATTTCTTTCTGTAATGTCATAGGAAAGAAGGTAGTTTTGGAAAGGATGGTTAAATAAATTTTTCTTTTTCTTAAAGTTTTTTAGTTACAAGAGTAATGCTTGCTACTTGCAGAAAATTTTGAAGTTATAGGAAGTATATGAAGAAATAAAAAATAGATCATAATTCAATTTTATAAGGAAATATTAATTTCTTCTAGTTCCTTTTTAATGCATTTTATTACATTTTTAAACATAATTAAGATCATACATCTAATTTGCAGTGTTCTTTCTTTTATATTTCCCTATGCTGTTAAATGTTTTGATACCATTATTAATGGCTGTGTTAAAGTCCATTATATGGATATACTATAATTTGTTTTACTCTTCCTAAGGTTATACATTTATTTCTAAAATGTTAATATTACAAATAGTAGTGGGATGAACATTTCTGTACTTAAATCACTGCACTTAAGTGAATTTCCAGAGTAAGTGTTTGAGGACAATTGGAAATAATCACTTCATTTGAAAAAGTTAGTTTTACCCAATTTTTCTTTTTCATTTATTCAGCTAATATTTAACAGTTAATATGTCAGATATTGTGTTTGATATAGTAATAAATATGACACATTCCCTGTCCTTTAGGAACTTATAGTTTAATGAGAGGGAAATATAGGTACACAGATAATTATAAAGCAATCTTAGCACTAAAATACATGAAACACATAATTGTATCTCAAGACATCTTGCAGTCAGATACTGTCTTGTGTTACAACATTAGAGACTGAGGGGACAGCTAAGTACATGGTTTCATAATTTAAAAAATTATTAAGAATATTAATATCAAATTTCACTTCGTTGGAATTTACTAATTTAATCAGGGAGTGAGCTGATGTTTTCTTTTGCTTAATGAACTTCTTTATAGAGAAAATAGAATGATTTCATCTATGGGTATATTCACATACTGCTTCTGTATACCCTAAAAGTATTTTTTAACTCAGAGCTGAAGAGCTGAAAGTCTCAAAGCTGAGAGTGCGTTACAGTGAGTAACTGATTACTTCATTACCTAGAGTCATCAACTGTTAACATCTAGCCACACCTCCTCCGCATCTCTCTGCAACGCATATACTACCCTTTTGCCAAACCACTTGAAAGTAGGTGACAGATATCATTCCACTCCTAAATTCTTTTTTTATCCAGCTTTTTTGAGGTATAATTGAGAAATAAAAGTTGTATGTATTTAAGGAGTACAATGTGATTTTTTATATATGTATATATTATGAAATGATTACCACAATCAAGCTAATTAATGTATCAGTCACTTCACACACTTTGTGTCTGTGATGAGAACACTTTTAAGATCTACTCTTCTTAGCAAGTTATAGGTGTACCATACAGTGTTATTAACTTTAGCCATTATGCTGTAAATTAGACCTGTAGAACATATTCATCTTACATAATTGAAACTTTGTACTCCTTGACCAACATCTCCCCATTTCCGCCACCCACTAGCCCTTGGTAACCACCATTCTGTTCTCTGCTTCTACAAATTCAACTTTTTTATATTCCACATATAAATGAGATCATGCCATGTTTGTGTCTGGTTTATTTCATCCTCTAGGTTCATCCATGTTTTCACAAATGGCAAGATTTTTTTTTAAGCTAAATAATATTTTATTTATATCTATATCTATATTTATATCTTACCTATCTATCTATCTATCTATCTATATAGATCTATCTATCTGTATCGCATTTTCTTTATCCATTTATCCATCGACGGAAACTTAGATTGTTTCCATACCTGGGCTATTGTAAATAAGGCTGCAGAGAACAGGGGTGCAGATATCTCTTTGAGATACTGATTTCATTACTTTTGGATGTATATATTCAGAAGTGGGATCAGTGGATCATATGATAGTTCTATTTTTAATTTTTTGAGGAGTCTTCATACTGTTATCCATAGTGGCTGTACCAATTTACATTGCCAACACTAATACACAAGGGTTCTCTTCACATCCTCTCCAGTATTTATCTTTTGTCTTTTTGATAATGGCTGTCCCAACAGGTGTGAGGTGACATCTCATTTTAGTGTTGATTTGCATTTCCCTGATGGTTAGTGGTGTTGAGCACCTTTTTGTATACCTGTTGCCCATTTGTATGCCTTTTTTGAGAAATGCCTATTCATGTCTTTAGCCCATTTTCAAAATTGGCTTAATTGTTTTTTTGCTATCAAGTTCTGTGATTTCTTACATATTTTGGTTATGAATCCCTTATTAGTGTGTAGTTTGCACATATTTTCTTCCATTCTTCATACTGTCTCTTCACTTTGTTGTTTCCTTTGCTGTGCAGTAGTTTTTTAGTTTGATGCAATCTCATATGTCTGTTTTTGCTTTTGTAGCCTATGCTTTTGGAATCATATCCAAAAAATAATTCCCAAGCCTTATGTCAGAAAGCTTTTCCCTTATGTTTTCTTCTAATAGTTTTACTGTTTCAGATCTTACATTTAAGTCTTCAATCTATTTTGAGTTGATTTTTGTATATGATGTGTGATGGGGTACCATTTCATTTTTCTGAATATGCATATCCCAATACCGTTTATTGATGAGACTGTCCTTTCCTCATTGTGTGTTCTTGGCATCCTTGTTGAAGATCACTTGTCTGTAAATACGTGGATTATTTCTGGGCTCTCCATTTTGTTCCATTGGCCTATATGTTTGTTTTTATGCCAGTACCACCATACTGTTGATTACTGTAGCTTAGTAATATGTTTTGAAATACGGATATGTGATACCTCCAGCTTTGTTCTTGCTCAGGTTTACTTCAGCTATTTGAGGTCTTTTGCAGTTCCATTTGACTTTTAGGGTTGTTGTTTCTATTTTTGTGAAAAATACTGTTGGAATTTTGATAGGAATTGCATTGAATCTGTAGTCTACTCCTCAGTTCTTCAGTCTGCATCTCTCAAGGACAAGTACACTTTTTTCTTGACGAGCACAACATCATAATCACATCTAAGAAAATCAGCATTAATTCAGAAGTGTATTCCAGCATGTATTGCATCATTTACCTCGTCTCTAAAAATAACTCTCATACCTGGTTATTTGTTCTGCCCCAAAATCCAATCAAAGTTTGTTCATTGCATTTGGCCATTATGTTCTTTTAGTCTTCCAGCAATCTAGGATATCTTTTTCATGATATCAAAGATTTTGTAGAGTCCAGTTGTCCCACTGAATGCCCCATGTTCAGGAATTTGTCACTTTCTTCATGATTAGATTCAGATCGGATTTCTAGTAAGAAATATAATAGGTGATATTGTGCACCTACCACTCCATCACATCAGTGGACTCATAATGTCAGGCTGTAGCACAATTAGTGATATCAAAACTGAATGTTTGGTTAAGATGGTGACCAGGTTTCTCTATTGTAAGAGCACATTTTTTTCCCTTTGTAATTTGTAATATGTGGGAGTGGTTCTTTAAGACTGTAAATATCCTGTTCCCACACCATCCTTCTACCTAGTAATTTTAGCATTCATGGCTTACGCTGTCCAAATCAGTTTAACATTGACTATTACAGCATTGTGATGTTTCAAATATTCTGTCATTTTATGTCACTGGTTAGTTAAAACATTCTATTCATATTCTTAGAGAATCATCATTATTTGAATTTATACTTTTTTGCCATTGCCAGGAGAAAAACTTTCAAAACAGCAGCTGCATAATTCTAACATCATTAAGAAATTAAGAGCTAAAGACAGAGAAAATGAAAATGTTATTGCAAAGCTGAACAAAAAAGTTAAAGACCTAGAAGAAGAGTTACAACATTTAAAACAGGTGAATATTAACCATTCTCTGCATATATATATTGTTATTACTTCCAATATGAACATATGGCCAGGGTTTATAAAACATTTGGGATGATTTATTGAGGTATATCGTTTGGGAAGAATTTTCCAAGCAATTTAATAGTGAATGTTGGGACTTCCCTGGCAATCCAGTGGTTAAGCTGCCACGCTTCCATTGCAGGGGGCGCCGGTTTGGTCCCCGGTCAGGGAACTAAGATATCACATACCCTGTGGTGTGGCCAAAAAAAAAAAAAGAAGTGAATGTTAAGATTCTTCTTCGTTATTATAATACTTGAGATTCGTGGAATGCAATTATTTCCTGTGGTGTTTTTTATTGAAAAATACCTTTGTTTTTATAATATAGGTCCTTGATGGCAAAGAAGAGGTTGAGAAACAACACAGAGAAAATATTAAGAAACTAAATTCTGTGGTAGAACGCCAAGAGAAGGATCTTGGCCGACTTCAAGTAGACATGAATGAACTTGAAGAAAAGAACCGAAGTATTCAAGCTGCTCTTGATAGTGCATACAAGTAAGAAAATGAACAAATGTGTAACTCGTTTAAAATCAGTTATCAGAACAGGATGTTGAAGAAACACTTTTTCCATTATCTGATCACTAGTAACGTTTATAAACTTACCTATATATGAACTTGTGACTGGTTAAAGCAAATTCGACAGAGAGTCCTCACTGTAGTCACTGCTTATTGTGTGGTGAACTCTTCCTCATTTTGTAGATCTCATGGAAATCTACCTGGAAACTTCATTAATATGGCCATGTAATTAACTATATTATTTTAACTTAAAAATCATCTATTTAATTTTTTAAGAGAACTTACTGATCTCCACAAAGCCAATGCTGCAAAGGATAGTGAGGCCCAGGAAGCTGCTCTAAGTCGTGAAATGAGAGCTAAAGAAGAACTTTCTGCAGCACTGGAGAAGGCCCAAGAAGAAGCCCGTCAGCAGCAAGAAACATTAGTGATTCAAGTAAGCATTAGATGAAAAATTAGTCTTCAAAATCTTTGTTTGTGCTTCTGCAAAATAAAGAATCTGTTAATTTGAATCAAACCTTATGTAGTGGCACATGTGTTACATTTTCTTTGTAATCCTGTTGGGCTCATTTTCTAAGAGTACTGGATTGTGCCAAGCTTAATCAATTGTGTGTTTTCTTAAACTGTTGTTAAAGTGATGCCTACATTATACCAGTATTGCTTACGTTTTGGGGGGAATTTCAGACTTATTTGAGAACACTATGAAATCTAGGGATGTTCTTACCAGGGAAATGCACGAATGCAGATAAATACTAAACATTGCATATAATTTCAGGAGAATCTGTTTAACTCCTGAGCTTATTCATAGCATCTGTGGGAGTCCATGGACCTCAAATGAAGGAAGAAAACCAACATTTGTCAGGCTTTGTCTTATAAAATCATCATTTGATAGATATTTGGGTTATTTACACTTGTAAATTTTACTTATTTATTTTTATTGAGGTGTAGTTGATTGATGTACAATATTATGTAAATTTCAGGTGTACAACATAGTAATTCACAATTTTTAAAGGTTATACTCCATTTTTAGTTATTATCAAATATTGGCTATATTCCCTGTGTTGTACAATATATCCTTGTAGCTTATTTATTTTATACATAGTAGTTTGTACCTCTTAGTCCCCTATTTCTAATTTTCTCCTCCCCACTTCTCTCTTCCCTCTGATAACGACTAGTTCTTTAAATCTGAGTCTGTATCTTTTTTGTTATATTTACTAGTTTGACAATTTTTTAGATTCCACATATAAATGATATTATACAGTATTTGTTGTTCTCTGACTTATGTTACTAATCATCCATGTGGTTGCACATGGCAAAATTTGAGTCTTTTTTATGGCTGAGTAATATTCCACTACATATATACCACATACTATGTATGTATACACACACACACCATATATATATATATATATATATATATATATATATATGTATATATATATGTATATGTATGTATATATCTCCATTCATCTGTTGATGGACACTTAGGTTGCTTCCATATCTTGGCTATTGTAAATAATACTGCTGTGCACATTGGGGTGCCTGTATCTTTTCAAATTAGCGTTTTCATTTCCTTTGGGTATATACCCAGAAGTCTTTACACTTTTTGGTTATTATGGATAATGCTGCTATAAACATTAATTTACAAATTTTTGTGTGAACACATATTTTAAATTCTCTTAGATATATACCCTTGGGTCGTATGGTAATCCTTTGTTTAACTTTTTCGGGAACTATCAAACTTTTCCACAGCTGCTGAACTATTTTATGTTCCCACCAACCATGTATGAGGGTTTCAGTTTCTCTACATTCTTGCCAGTATTTGTCATTGTCTTTTTTTTTTTTCATTATAGCCCTTTTAGGGGTGTAAAATGGTATCTGAGTGTGGTATTGATTTACATTCCCTTAATGATTAATGATGTTGAGCACCTTTTTATGTGCTTATTGACTATTTATGTACCTCCTTTGGAGATATTTATTTAAATGTTTAAATCCTTTGCCCATTTTTTATATTACCTTTTTATTGTTCATTTGTAAGAGTTCTTTATATATTCTGCATATTAGACCCTTATCAAATGTAGGATTTGCAAATATTTTCTCCCATTCTGTAGGTTGTCTTTCACTTTCTTCATAGTGTCCTTTGATACACAAAAGTTCAATAAATTTTGATGAAGTCCAGCTTACCTATTTTTTCTTTTGTTGCTTGTGCTTTGGGCATCGCATTTAAGAAACTGTTGCCTAATTCAACATCATGCAGGTTTTCACGTGTTTCTTTCTACAGTTTTTATAGTCTTAGTTCTCACATTTAGATCTTTTACATGTGGATATCAAATTGTTCCAGCACTACTTGTTGAAAAGACTATTCTTCCCTCATTGACCTCAATGCACTTTTGATTTAATTTCACAGGGATATGTAAAGCATTTACATGATTCCAAAGTGTGAAAGCTGTATAACAAAATATATTAAGATAACATTTACTTCCAACTTAGCCCCTCCCTATTCCCTTTCTTTGCTTGTAAATAACCATTTTATTAGTGTTTCTATTTGTAAATGCAAGAAAACATACATACTTACATTTACTTATATACACCCCACATATATATACATACCTACACGTATACACACATTTGTTTGTATCGCTCTCATCCTTCCTACATAAAATATAGTTTACTATTGATACTGTTTTACAGCTTGCTTTACTTACCTAATAAAACATCCTGGTGATCATTCCATGGTAGAGCATAGAGCTTTTTAAAAAATTCCTTTTTATAGTTCTATAGTATATCATTGTGTGAATATACCATTCAGTCAGTTCCTATTAATGGATGTTTGGATTGTTTCCGATGTTTTGCTGTTGTAAATTACACCATGGTCCTTGTACTTCTGCCACTCCCTCACTGGGATAGATAAAAATATTAATATTTTAAATTAAAAGTACTCGAACGTAATAACAAAAAATTGGGGGAATGGGAGATAGTATATGGGGTTACCATTCAAAAAATCATCACCTTTTACAAGTCCTGCCAGTTTTGTGTATTAACTTCTTGTCCTTATCTTCATGTACATATTTTTTATAATTGATATATATATATATATAATTTTATAGTTTTTTCATTTAAGATTAAGCTGTACATTTCTGCATGGTTTTTATGTTCATTTTAATTTTTATTGGGTGTATTAATGCATCCACATTTACAAAAATAAATGACTGCTAATAGATATTAACAATATTTCTTGTTTCGTTTGTTTTTGTTAGTCTAGCTCACAGTGTAGAGAACATCTTTGTATGTTTACAGATCTGCTTCCATAGAATAAATTCTCAGGACTAGGACGATCAGATGAAAGAATGTAAGAAGTTTGATGATTATGTTGCCATAACGCTTTCCAAAAAGGCTGTAGCAGTTTACAACCTGTGCAGCTGTGTATGAATATAGCAGCTAGATTTTATAGCTCATATAGCTCCTATCACATCCTGCATTAAACTGCGAACGTTTATGGATGCATTGTCTTTCCTCCTATATTGTATGGCAGTGGCTGGGCCTTGTACATACTTACATGCTTTGTGTGTGTGTGTGTGTGTGCGCACCTTATCGAGCTTTCCTAAGTACATATTGAATACATATGGCTCGGGGATTGCCTGAAGAATGGGATGTGGTAATCATACGTAAAAGCTCATTGGATAGTGAAGAGTATTATACACGAACAGTAAGTCAACACAATACAAAATATGTAGTTAGCAGGAAGTTATAGATAATATTGTGATATTGGTTGTGATAGTGTTGTTGGTTCTCCTAATACAGGTCGGGGACCTTAGGCTGGCACTGCAACGTGCAGAACAAGCAGCTGCCAGAAAAGAGGATTATTTACGTCATGAGATCAGTGAACTCCAGCAGGTACTGTCAGAGTTTCCCTAAACACAAATCTGAGATGCGTTTTTCAAGAAATACAAAATGACTCAGTGGGGTAATGTTCTTAGAGTTGAGAAGATTTCTCCCATACTTATCATTTGCTGTATTTTTGTGGCTTATGTGAATAAAACCAGAGTGGGCACCTTAAAAATGTATAAGAAAAGCCCTAATTTTATTTTCTAGAAGATAATTTTATCATGATAGATATGTAGTATATTCAGTGTTGTTTTTTCATTTGTAATGGCCGATTTATTAATTATTATCAGTCTCTGATTACTGTGGGGCAGATGAGCAATGCCTAGTTTTTATGCTACTGCTCTGTTAATTTCAGTCAATGAACATGTACAGGAAAAGGGGGAGAAAATGCCCCTCAGATTGATCTTTCTGTTTTTATAAATACTTAGAAATATTTGGATGAGGAGGCAACTACTGGGAGGTTTGGATGATACTCTTTATTATCTTAAGGTATTCAAAGGCTGTCTTTATCTTAGAAATGCTCTGTAAGGCACTTATTTAGTTACTATGTTGCGCAACTTAACTGTAACTTAAGGATTGAGTAGTTAGAAAATAATTTAATAAAAAATCATTTTATCTTGGAGAAGTAGTTTTTCCCAGAAATCTCTCATAAAGTTTCTTTGCTAGCATTTTTAGTGTTTTTATTGCTGTCAGTAGTAATGACTTAAGAATGTCATGATTCAGAGACTCCAGGAAGCAGAGAATCGAAACCAAGAACTGAGTCAAAGTGTTTCATCAACAACAAGACCGTTACTTCGACAGATAGAAAATTTGCAAGCAACTCTAGGGTCCCAGACGTCATCATGGGAGAAGTTAGAGAAGAATCTTTCTGATAGACTTGGTAACTGCTTTAGTTCTTAAGCTCAATGTAGAAGCCCTTCCATCTTGTTTTAGACTTAGGGTAATGGTATGAAATTGAAATTCACTTGATCTCATGGTTTCATTTTGTGTCTAACTTGTGGATTTTTACCTCTTCTCCTCTTTTACATTTATTTTCTAATACCTTAATTGACTCTTTCAAAACATTCCTTACACGATGTGTCTGGTACTGTCTAAAATACTTCCATGTCATTCTTACGTTCATTTTTACAAACTGTTGTGCTCAACTGTTTTCTTGTCCATTGCTAAGTCTGACCTCATTCTAGCTTGTCTGCAGTAGTGTAGGAAGTAGAGATCAGGTATGATTCTAGTCAGTGGTAGAATTCCAAGAGCAGAGATAGGTCTAAGTTAGATTAAGGTCAAATTCTAGTAGACAGATGCTGTGGAGTCTTAAGGTTCCATATTTTGCTTCTTAACAGAAATGCTCTAGGTTGCCCTTCTGTGCTGTTAATAAAAAGAAAATTATTCTTCTAAGATACTTATTCAAGCACAGAATATGTACATATTAGATATCCCAGAAGCTAGCAAATGGTGAAAAATTCCTGTGTCCATTCTACGCCTAAAATTAACTGTAATTTGAGAGACATCATGGTGTAGTGATAAAAGCAGACGTGAATGGGTGTCAGGAGACTTGGACTCAGGGTTTTTATGTTTTTTTTTGAATCACCCAGTCAGACAGTCTGGAGCAAGACACTTACCTTCTCTGGACTACACCCTGAAAATCATGAGGGGTGAACTAGATTAGTTGCTTTCAAACATTATTCAGTAGATCCCTTGTATGTCTTAGTGCTGGCTGTCATGGTGAGGGGGAAGCTTGATAAGTAAGCTGCTGGGCTCCCTCCAGGCTGTTTTAATGAAAGTAGTGCCTCCTTTATCTTTTTTTTTTGGCCCTTGTAGCTCCATGTAAGATTTTGTCTGGAAATAGATTTATCTGCTCAAAAAGAAAAATCACTGAACAGATGAACCTTCATATATTGTTTAATTTCTAGGTATTAATTTTAGGTCTATTATTTATCTTGGACCACTTTTTGAGACCCATTTGTTATGAAATATGTCATATTTGAAAATGACACCTTCTGAAACAAATATTTATTTAGCAATAAAATGAAAGCAAGAAGCCATTATTTTTGTGGCTTTTAAACTGGAGCCTACACAGCCTCAGGGATATGTGGTATTGTGCTGGAATGTAGGCAAAGCCACAGGACAAACGTACCGTATAATGCTATAAATAAGAGCATAGATACAGTATAGAACAGAATTTATAATGTAAAATAGAGATATTATTAGGTCTACTTTGGTGGGGAAAAAATATGAAAATTCTTGCCTTTGTTAAATCTCAGAATTTTATCCACTAGTCCTTTTTTTTAAATTGTAATTGTCAGTTGAGCTAACTGTAGATTCATATGCAGTTATAAGAAATGATATAGAATGGTCCCTTGCATGCTTTCCCCAATATCCATATGTTAACACTTTGCAAAATTATAGCAGAATATCACAATCAAGGTATTAACTTTGAAACAACCTTCTGATTTTATACTGATTTCCCCAGTTTTACTGGTACTTATTTGTGTATATATATGTATATGTGTCTATTGTGTATCAAGTTTTATACAAGTTTACCACTTGTGTAGGTTCATGTATCCATCACTACAGTCAAGATATTGAATAGTTCTAACACCACAAAGATCCCTCATTTTGCCCTTTAAAATCATACTTAGCACCCTCATGGCCCTCCCTCCCTGTCTCGAATCCCTGGCAGCCACTAATCCTCCACTTCTAAAATTTTGGAATTTCAAAATGTTATGTAAATGTGGAACTTCCCTTGCAGTCCAGTGGTTAAGACTCCGTGTTTCCATTGCAGGGGGCATGGGTTCGATCCCTGGTTGGGGAACTAAGATCCCACATGCCGCATGGCACTGCCAAAAAAAAAAAAAAAAAATTATGTAAATAGAATTGTATAACATGTGACATTTTGGGGATTGGCCTTTTTTGCTCAGTGTAATTTCTTGGAGATTCATACAAGTTCTTATGTGTATCAATGATTTAGTCTTTACGGCGGAGTGTTTTTCTTTTTTTAAAAAAATATTTATTTATTTACTTTGGCTGCACCGGGTCTTAGTCGCGGCGTGAGGGCTTCTTAGTTGCAGCATGTGGACTTAGTTCTGGCATGCAGACGCTTAGTTGCGGCATGCATGCGAGATCTAGTTCCCCGACTAGGAATCGAATCTGTGCCCCCTGCATTGGGAGCATGGAGTCTTACCCACTGGACTACCAGAGAAGTCCCTGCTGAGTGTTTTTCCATGTATGTAGCACATCTTGTTTAAACATGTACCTGACGAAGGATGTCTGGGCTGGATCTAGACTTTGTATGGATAAAGCTGCTGTGAACATTCATATACAGGTTTTACTGTGAACTTAAGTTTTCATTTCTCTGGATAAATGCCCAAGTGTGCATTTGCCAGGTTGTATGGGTAGTTGCATGTTTAGTTTTTTAAGAAAATGCCAAATTGTTTTCCAAAGTGGCTGTATCTATGAGAATAATCCAGTTTCTCTACATCCTTGCCAGCATTTTCTTTCAGTGTTGTCCCTATTTTTTCTTTTAGTCATTCAGACAGGTGTGTAGTGATGCCTTATTATGATTTTAATTCACATTTTCCTCACGGAAGATGGTGAATGTCAGTTTATCTGCTTGTTTTCCATTTGTACGTCCTCTTCGGTGAAATGTTTGCCTTTTGCCCATTTTCTAATTGGAATGTCTGTATTTTCACTGGTGAGTTTTGAGCCTTCTTTATGTATTCTAGATGCTAGTCTTAGATAACATGGTTTGCATTTATTTCCTCCAAGTCTGTAGCTTGTATTTTCATCTTTTTCACATAGAACAAAAGTTTAAAATTTTGAAGAAGTCCGGTTTATCAGTTTTTCTCGTTATGGCTCATGCTCTTTGTGTCAAACCTAAGTACTCTTTGCCTATCCCTAGATCCTGAAGATTTCTTCTGTTTTTTTTTGAAAAGTTTTATAGTTTGTTTTTTTTTTTTAGTTGAAGTATAGTTGACTTAAAATATTATATTAGTTTCCAGGTATACAACAGTAATTTGACATTTTTATAGATTATACTTCATATAAAGTTATGATAAAATATTGAATATATTCCCTGTGCTGTACATTACATCCTTGTAACTTTTCTATTTTATACGTGGTAGTTTGTACCTGTTAATCCCCTTCACCCGTTTTACTCCCTCCCCTCATTATATTTTGTTTTATAATTAAGTGTATGATCCATTTGAGTTAATTTTCATATGCTGTGTGAAGGTTAGTTTGAGGTTCTTCTTTTTTTTTTCCCTTTGACTATCCAATTGACCCAGCACTGTTTTTTGATTCACTACTCTGTTGATACATGACTCCACTTTCAAATTAAAATATTTTGGTGAAAAAAATGATAAAACACATATAAATTAAGATTTTTTTTGTCTCTGTAGGCAGGCCTGCCTTAGTCAATGAGTACTTACAGTTTTAAGTGTGGCTATTTGCATCATTAAAAGTTTGAAGTCAGAATCTACTTGTTATCTTGGCCTCTTGAATGTATGTATATGTGATTTTTCTTTTTTACCCTACAATCAGGTGAATCCCAGACCTTGTTGGCAGCAGCAGTTGAGAGAGAACGTGCGGCCACAGAGGAACTTCTTGCCAACAAAATTCAAATGTCTTCCATGGAGTCACAGAATTCTCTCTTAAGACAAGAAAATAGTAGATTTCAGGCCCAGCTAGAATCAGAGAAAAATAGGCTAAGAAAACTAGAGGATGAAAATAATAGGTGAGCATGTTTCTTGAGTGTTATTCTTGGTAGTTTCATGACATTTTAAAGCACTTTAAAAAAATGTGGTGTTGGTTTTTAGCTTCATTGCACTGAGAACTGAAAATACGTATTTTTAGTGTTTAAAGTCAGAGTCATTAGTAATAGGATATTATACCAAGATACGACCGGGATTCATTGAACCTTGCATAGGCTTTCAAAATTGGGTGGCATGTTCTGAATGTATTTGCATTTTCCAGAGCAAAGATTCATTGCTTTAATTAGATTTTTTAAAGGAGTCTGTTACCACAAAATAGTTTGAAGACCACTCACTGGAGTTGTTTTTATTTTACAGGGGTTTAAGCATTGTTCCAATCTTTCTAAATAAATGTCTGGGCTCTTTGGAAACCATAAGCTATAAAATCCATCTATGTGAAGTTATATTAAGGCTGTGATTAGGGGTTTTATCCTGAGTTCTTCCTTGGAATTTTACTTTAAAAAAAAGTGGTCAAGTAAAAATGATTCATGAAGTAAAATATATGGACTTTTGCAGACATTTTCATAGACCTCCCTAATAAGCCTTTGTAGAATCTGAACAAATTGTAGAATGGTGGTATTCAAAATTCTCTTTAGAAAAAAAAGTCTCTTTTTAAATGAAATCTTAATCCAGAGAACCAATAAATAAGATAACATGAAGTAGTAGTTCACTTTTTGAATAAAACCCAGGTCATCTGGAAAATACAGTTGGAAAATAAAGCTGATAATAAAAATGACTACTAAGTATATAACTGGAGTTAATAAAGTAGTGAGTTTTTAATAGTCTGTACTATAATCTTTTTTGTTTTAATTCCCTTTGGCTTAATAGGTACCAGGTTGAATTAGAAAACCTAAAAGGTGAATATGTAAGAACACTTGAAGAGACAAGGAAAGAAAAGGTATTTCGATTAGTGTTCGCTCACCTCTTAGGGCTTCCATTAGAGAATGGTTGGGGATGGTAGCGAACTAATGAGATGGCAAGATAAAATGGGTGATGTTTCTGCTTTTGGAACTTGATCTTTAGTAGTAAGACCAGTAGGAGTGTATACCTTATGTTCCTAAACTTTGAGATTGACTTATGATGGTGACTTAGTATCACAGAAATTATCTAACTGTATCTCTGTCTCCATTAGACACTGTTGAATAGTCAGTTAGATATGGAGAAAATGAAAGTTGAACAGGAAAAGAAGAAAGCAATTTTCACTCAAGAGGCAATAAAAGAAAAGGTATTAAATTTTGTTTTCTTTTTGATGTAACCAGTTAGTAGCTGTTGTGATTAATCATTATTTGTTTTGTAATTTTAGCTACACTTTATAAATACCATTTCTTATGTCTAAAATCAATAGAGTGATAAATTCTAGTAGTATAATCAGTGTTCTGCTCAGAGTGGGTCCAGAGTAATTGGAGTTTATGCAAAGATATCTGTGATTTCTAGGATTCGAATGACAGAACCTCTTGCCCCTTTTAAAATGAATTTTTGTGGTCTCTCACTGACTCTGATGCCCCTCATTTGGCCCATAGGCACCTTGGGAGTGAAACTGGTTTGTTCACTTTCTTTCTGGTTAATGAAGGTAATTTTTCTAAAGTGAGTTTCCTGTATTTAAAGGATTGGAGTATACTCGGTAGTAAGCGTAATACATTAAAACTACCTATATGTGCATTGATTGAAATTACCTTTTGAAATTATTTGGTTTAAAAAAATACAGTAAAAATAAAGTGGATAAGCCAGAAACTTTATGGTTTGTAAATCTCATTGGTAATCTTATTCTAAAGAATAGGTTTAATTGGTGGTATGATATATAATATGAAGCAGTTAGTTCATATAATTGTTCCAATAAAAACATTCTCATTCCATTAAAAATAAAACAAATTATGTTGTTATAATATAAATGAGATGATTTAACCAAGTTTGTCTACGCTTTAAATTACTAAATATTGTGCCTTTGATAAGACTTAAGATATCTGTAACATTTTATGAGGAAATTAGAATGAATCTTTGTTGTCATTGATCCTAGAAAACTTTATTGCTTTTTTATTTATCATTTTACTCTTTAATCTGAACTGAATTTTTTTTTCTTTACACCTTAAGGAACGGAAGTCATTTTCTGTTTCTAGCACTCCCACAATGTCACGCTCAAGCTCGATAAGTGGAGTTGATATGGCAGGA
Organism: Phocoena phocoena; assembly: GCF_963924675.1. Lineage (NCBI taxonomy): Eukaryota > Metazoa > Chordata > Mammalia > Artiodactyla > Phocoenidae > Phocoena > Phocoena phocoena. The sequence goes on from NC_089228.1 coordinate 21,349,611, forward strand.
CTACAAACATCTTTTATGTCTCAGGTGATGTTTTATTTCTTACACGTGTTTAGTTCTTAGACTGAATAATGATAAAGAGAATGTGCAGATAGCAGTTCGACTCTCACCGTGATCTTGCTATTCTATAGGCAATTTATCTGCATATTTGTAAGGGAGTGCTAATTGCACTGAGGAAATAGAGATGGTTTTCTGCCTTTGAAAAAAGTCATAGACATTTTAAAGTAAGAATTGACCAAACCATTTTGTTTGACACCTATGCACAGTCTGTAGTAACTGAATAACTATATATGCTTTCTTTAATTAACACAGGATGAGCTTCATGATCACTCATTTGGACCAATGTCTGTGTCAGCAAATGGAAGCAATCTTTATGATGCTGTAAGGATGGGAGCAGGATCAAGCATTATTGAAAATCTACAGTCTCAGCTAAAGCTAAGGGAAGGAGAAATTACTCATTTACAGGTATTAGAAAAATTAAATGTGCTGTAGAAGTAAATGAAATTTTGAGGGCCAATGAGTAGCACCCTTCATTTCCACCTGCATTCTGAACAAATTGAGAAATAAAATGAAATAGTGACAAGTGAAGCCCCAAGTAAATCATATATATTAACGATAAAGGCTGGTTGGAGAAATTAGCCAAGGATGAAAGTTCAGTGGGCCTTCTGAGTGCCAGAATTTGGGAGACTGTCACAGGAAATGCTTGGCTGGAGAAGGCCACCCCATGTGTGACAGCCTGCCATGATAAGACAGAGAGGCATCTAGGAGCAGAGAGCTCCTTGCAGGCAGCTTTTTCCAAACACGAAAAAAGGGAAGTTGCTGAGCTGAGCATAGCCATTTTATTCTCCCCAGATTTTCTGCTTAGGTAAGTTGCTCCAGCTCCCCCTATGAGGAAAGAGTAAAGGTGATGAGAGAGATTAGAACTATAACATCCTAGACATGAAAGGAAACATGGTGAGTGGAGCATCCTCCCATCTTATCTTGCTTTTCAGAAACTTAATGCTGTGACAAATGTTAAAACGTTTTACCTGTTTTCATTGTTAAACTTGATACACTCGAAAGTGGAACTTTCCTCTTCTATTTTTATTATATGATTTTAGTTGAAAATATTACTGTATTAAAGAAGATGTCCTTGAATTGGAAGAAAGTAGATCAGAATAATCTTATTACCTGTTATGTTTGTGTAGCCCACTGTTATGCTTAAGGGCACAAATGAACTTCTTTGGTAGTTGATGATAGATTCTACCAATGTGACCTGCATGGTTGGCAGTTTGTTTTTATTTCTCTGGGTTTTTGTAGTAATTTAGCATAACTGAAATATATGCTATTTCCTTAGAGAAAAATGTAGAGTTGCATGTTTCAAACAGATGATTAAATTTTCTTCAGTTCTTTATCTCTCATAGTAAACTCTATAAATGGTATACCTTTGAGGAAAGTTGAAACCGTTTTTGTGCCTCTATTTCCTTTTACCAGGAGCTAGCTTATGGTTATATGTTCACATATCTATTTCTTAAAAAATAGCACATTAAATGTTTATATTAGTGGGATTATTAAACAAGATATATTTTGATTTAAATCACTTCCTGGTAATGTTTCTCAGCTAGAAATTGGCAATCTAGAAAAAACACGCTCCATAATGGCTGAAGAGCTAGTTAAATTAACAAATCAAAATGATGAACTTGAAGAGAAAGTGAAGGAGATACCCAAACTTCGAACTCAGCTAAGAGTAAGTATTCTTCACTCTTATTTTTAGTTTACATAAAATGCATATGTATATGTTGGTGTTTTCTTTGATAATTGAAGAGTATTAATATTTGAGTGAAGAACTTTAAAAATGAATCTTATCTTGCTTCTCACATCACACATTCAGAGTAATGTTCACAATCATGTTGAGTCTCAGCACAGGAAAATAACCAGATTTCATTTGGCCAAGGCTCATTAATAATCCTGAACTTTTGCATGATCTGAGCAGTATTTTATTGAATGATGTTATATGTATCCTCACAATTAGCATATTTGGTATGGGAAGTTGCTCTTAAGCCATATATGAGAATAGATTTTCTTTTGACTTTTCTTGTGGGGTAAATGCCAGGTAATACTTAAACCACAGTGAACCATAGAGACTGAAATTTCATCAAACGTGCTGAAATTACTGGGAGAAAAGACAGATTAAGCTATATCTGGGGAGAATTGTAGATTTAGTGAAAAGATATGTTAAGATTAATAGCCATCTGGCTTATTTTGTTTTTTTTATTCTTTTATTCCAACAGACTGAGGTATGAGTTTAATTTTTATGAGAGATGACTATATACTTTTATTTAGATTGTAATGTCTTTACTGGTGGCTCATTTATGATAATATAAATATAATATTAAAGATTTTCTGTAGTTATTTAAAAATTGTAAACAAATATATTTTATAGGATTTGGATCAAAGATACAACACTATTCTGCAGATGTATGGAGAAAAAGCAGAAGAGGCAGAAGAACTTCGATTAGATCTTGAAGATGTAAAAAATATGTATAAGACTCAAATAGATGAGCTTTTAAGACAAAGGCTCAGTTAACTTCTGAAAATTACATTCCCATCAAACTGAATGTAAACATTTAATATCTAAGTACAGATATCCAATAAATTCTTTTATAGAATTAGAAAGTGGAATTTACTGTAGCATTCAAAAATTGAAAAAAATTGTTCTATAGTATATAGTAATATTTCCAGTTAAATTATTTTGTGCAGTATTTGAACTTTATTTTTAAAACTATTCTTTAAAGATTTATTTTTTACAGTCTTTTTTTTTTTTTGCCTTGAATAGCACAGAGATTTATTACTTTATCCTCATGTCATTATGGTTAGGGAAGGAGAATGGTGTTATATATTGTAGATATATAACTAATTGTATCTATAACTTATATGTTTTTGTTTATATTGAGAACATTTAAAGAGTGATAGTGACATATTGACACTTTGAAATCTTTCACACTTAAATCTTCAGTATGTCTAATTACTATTTATGAAAATGGACATTGTGTTCAAGTAAAAAAATTATTAAACCTGCAGTTATTAAATCTTGAACTAATATTTTTCTTTTGGAAAAAAAACACCTTCTGAAGTTTAAAGGGTAAATAATTTAAACTTTAAAAGTTTTGTGGTCTCAAATTTTATTTCACTCAGATTTCACGATTAAGTCTGTACAAATTTTGGTACCCATTTGGAGAAAGCTATAGCTATTCAAAGTTATCTAGGCATAATTGAATAGTGGAAGAATCTACTTACAGTCATTTTGTGATGGTATCATTAACATTTTAGTAGTTTTGAAGACGTATTGTTTTACTACCCTATAAAATCAATCAAAAGTAATTAAATTACTAATATAATTTTCTTTTTAAAAATTAATTGTTCACATTTTGTAAAGCCATATTTTTGGCACATTAAAAGTATATGTTTGATATTCATAACAAAATAGAGAAATTATAGGAGTTAAATTTGGCATTTTGCAATTTTCTGTGGTTTATCATTTAATTTTTTTCTTGAACCTTTAAACCGAAAAATAGTGTGAAATAGCTGAAAAAATAACTATGCCTTCCTCTCAGCTGTGTTTTAGACTTGTGAAATATTTTGATACATTTTATTACTGAAAGTCATTTAGCTGCCTTTACTTGAAAGTAGGAACACTCACTTAACTTCTAGTTACATTTTAAACACTAGAACTTTAGCTACAGGTAAGCCATGTTGAAGCTTTTGGAATGCCTTTCAGGGCAATTCAAGTGACCTCATTTTTGTTCTTTTTGCATTCAAGACAGTATTTCTGTCAGTCAATCTCTGATTTGTAGCATTAATAAATATTCTTTCCATGTGAGCCAAATTCATAAAATTAATTTTCTATATTTTAGTGGTAAAAAGCAGTATAGTAGCTTCCTGTCAGCTTTTTTTTTTTTCTCCAGGGGCTGACAGAAAATGACAAGACTGATAGCAATAAGAAATGTACAGAATTAAAAAATATAGGAAACTTAAGTTGCAAATTCTGTCAAGTGTTTGAAACTAGAAGTTTAGGAATTATGAAATTGTTCTTTTAATATATCCATTAGTGAGGAAAAAAACCCAGAAACCCTTCAGTTGTGGAGAAAAGATTGAAATAAAATTCCTTTACTTTTCAATTTTATAATATTATACATTCTCTTTTCTTAATCCATATTAACATTAATAAAATCAACTTAAAATTTTAAAGTGTTCTCAGTTTATTTAAGATAAACAGCTATTTAATATTTAAGTCTTCGGCTGTATATTACCGTATATTGTTCTTTATCCACAAATTAATAGCTGATGTTCATACAGACCTTATTTTATTATACACTTAGATTTCTCAATACATTTGTAAGTTGAGAAGGTGTACTGAATTGCTTTCTTGAAGAACTCCACTAAGTGGCAGAATACCTATTGAATATTGGTTGCTGTATTTTGCTGTTTGTCATTAAAACTTACCTGTCCATATTCTAGAAAATATTTATATTTTAATAAAGAAAATAGATCGCAGTCAGATGTTTCCATTCTTGAAAGAAAATAGGTAATATAAATGATAACAATGTCAAGAATATAAATAAAGAATAGAGGGGTGTGAACATTGTTGTTTCATATATAGACAACTAAGCACAGACTGTGGGCATCCTTCTAACTCTTGGGAAGCTGAATTGAGAGTACCATTTCTTTCTTTTTCTTTACCTCTTTTTTGAGAACTTCCACTTGTACACTGTTTAACATATGGGGATGTATCAAATGTATCTATACTTTGATTTAAGATATTCTAAATATAGATAATTTCTAACCTAGGAAAACATGTGGTTTAAGTAAGTGAAAAGAAAAGTTCAGGAAAATTTTTTTCTTGTAATCCTTCATTTGGCATTTGATTTATTAATTGAAAGTTTTATTTAAATGCTTATTAAAGGATGTGATTTATAATATATAGAAAATAGCCACAAGAAAAAATAGAAAATTACTATAAATATCTTGTTCTACCACTCTTTGTCTAGTATATATACATGTATGTTCTAATGTATCATAATTTTTCATTTAAAAATCTAATGTCCCCAATTCTATTCAGTTTTAAACTATTACAACTTTAACTTCATATTTTGTAAAGGGCTAAAGGTATGATTTAAACTACAGATGGATATAATATTTTAACCCTAAATGAAAGATAATGTAAATAATAAGCATGGATCTGATTTGAATAAAGATTTTAAAATAGTAATAATGTATTTCATTTTTAACATAATTTAGAGTGGTCAGTACCAATGAGTGAAGATAGTTTTCTTTTATGAAGATAGATATAACTTTGGAATTCTTATTTTAAGAAAATAAGGATAAGCCCAAATTTTTATGAGTTATATTACTAAGTGTTTTATTAGAATTAAATATAGTTTTTCTAATGAAGACATGTTTTTGGAAAATATAATTCTAAGAATTTACTTCTTGTAACTAACTGGTGTAATTACTGTAATGATGATTTGTGTCTTTTTAGAGTCTTAAACAGTATCAAGATATTCTTCTAAAAGTCATAAAACATTTCTATATTCAAATAATAACAGATAAAATAAGTTATCCTCTATTCATAAGTTACCTTGGTTCATATTGCTTGTACTGTTGAACTCTGCAACTTTGATCCTTTAAGGTCCTTTTAAGCTATTGCCTTTACACATACCCATTTAACTTTTTGCAAATCAAGACCCTTTAACAAGATAGAGTAAAAATTAAATGTATCTTTCTTCTTAATACTTACTTTTTTTAAATAAAAAAAAACAAACAAAACCTCACAATGCTTCAGTAATCCACAATTGTGATACAGAGAATTTACTCTTAGTGCTGTCCAGAATTTATTCCCCATATTGACCTACTGCCAAGTAAGGTAAATTTCATTTTTTGTCCTCAAATAATACTAAGCAAGGGCTCATGGGAGGTTTTTCTGTTTGCTTAACATTAAACTCTCTTCTTTGACAGGTAGTGATGGGCAGAGCATGGTGGATAGAGGTGTTCCTTTCAGTTTTAGACAATGCCATGCCCATTTGTCTCTTTTGAAATGACAATTTTTACAAAACATATTAAAAAAAAATCTGTGGTCATAGGTGATAATAGGAAACAGTGCTTACTTTGCTGTTGTTAAGCACTTTGCTTATATGGGATCATAATCACTCATCCACTGTTCTGAAATCTAGAAAGCTCTGAAAACCAAATGTTTCTTTAATAAGCTTGTTGTCAAATCTGCTTTGGTAGTAAAGCCTGACCTTCACTGACATGAGGCTATTAAGGGCTTTATCTCACTTAGTGTGAGTATTCATTCATTTTGCTGCATTTTGTGTGAGAGTATGGGGTACTGATCCAGGACACAATGAGGGTGTTAGGTAGTAAGATGGTGTGCATACCCTGTTCTGTTAAAAAAAAAAAATCAGGAACATACACGGTACCAAGGATTTTGGAAAAGGGATTGTATACCTGCACTTTATCTTCAAATAAGCTTTTTAAAGTGGATACCATTATCATCTCCATTTTTAAAATGAAGAAAGGTTAAGTAATTGCTCAAGGTCATATGGCATATAAGTGGCAACGTTGAGACTAATTTGTGCAGTTTGGCTCCAGAGTCCATGCTCTGAACCATTAACTATACAATGCTGTTTCTCTTACTGCTCTTCTGTAAAACCATAAGCATATAGATCAACTGTAGCATAAGATAAAATTTGCTTGCTTAAAATTTTAATACCTTTGATTTATGGTTTAAGAAGTTGGATATATCAGAGAACCAATAAGCTATATTCTGCCGATACTTCAGCATTTTGCTAACACTGTGAGCTATCCAAAATGCCAATGTGTGAGTGGCAAACTTACAACCCATTTAGCAAACTTGTAGTGCAATGTAAAAATTATGATTATTCAAAATTTCAAAGTTATATAAAAGAGACAGCAGATAATGAAAGCCATATACTTACTAACGTTTACTTTTTAACAGCATTCAATTTATGGCCCATTTTGTCTCATTTATACTTCACGTGTGTTCCTCTCAACCCATACTGACTATTTTGAAGCAAATTTCAGACATAGGACTTGATTATTTAAGTCTGAAATGTTTCTGTAAAAAGTAACTTTACCTCATCAACTATTTGGTTACTTGCATCATAATTCATATAGGAAAGACAGGATAAATCTGCTTCATTCTTTTCCTTTATTTACCAGTTCTCACAATTAAAGTTGGTTCCTTTCTATCATCCGAAATGAACAGCAAGGTTTTTGGCTTGTGTATTTGATCGATTAGTTGGATCTTTTTGAATTTAATATTTAAATATGTTTGTGCTTCAATCCATTACAGTTACCCTGTTGATGCTTTAAATTATTCTATCTTTGGCCAGAGGGAATCTTCTCAAACTGGTTTCTGAGTCCTTTTGGTATGACCCTCATAGCCTTTGATTGCTTCCTCCTGTAAAACCTTTCAGGTTCTTCTAGTACATTTCCTGCCCCATATCTAAGATCATTTTTCTGTGTATACCCCACATTAATCCATTTTTCTATGGAGTCCATGTTCCTTAAATGGGAAAGTGTGTAACGAGATGACAGTCTGGGCACAAGGGGTGCTTCTTGCTACATGGTTGGTTGTTTCTAAATCTTTTCAACGGATGATGAAGGGCAAATTTGGGTTTGTTTTTTAATTTATTTATTTTTGGCTGCGTTGGGTCTTCGTTGCTGCGCGTGGGCTTTCTCTAGTTGCGGCTGGTGGGGGCTACACTTCGTTGCGGTGCGGGGGCTTCTCATTGCGGTGGCTTCTCTTGTTGCGGAGCACGGGCTCTAGGCTCGCGGGCTCTAGAGCGCAGGGCTCAGTATTTGTGGAGCACGGGCTTAGTTGCTCTGCGGCATGTGGGATCTTCCCGGAGCAGGGCTCGAACTCGTGTCCTCTGCAATGGCAGGTGGATTCTTAACCGCTGCGCCATCAGGGAAGTCCCTAGTTTTAGTTTATAATGTAAAATATTCACATGATTCTAAAGTCACAAGTATATAATGTATATTCAGAGAACTTATCTTCTTTGTCCCCTATACCTATATTCCCTCCTTCCCCCATAGGTAATCATTTTAATGTTGTTATTCTATTTGTAAATAACAATTTATATACATAAATATATACATATATATTCCCTTTCCTCAATAAATGATAGCATATTGCACATTCTTCTTCTACTGTGCTTTTTCCACTCAATAATGTATCCTGCAGTGTATAGTGATATTTCTCAATCCTCTTTTACGCCTGCATAGCTCTACATTGTGTGAATATACCATAGTTTATTCATCAGTCTCCTGTTAATAGACGTTTGAGTTTATTGTTTAAAACTAAATTTTAACATTAATATTTTGGGAGGGAAATTCTATGTTAAGAATGGCTGTTACAGTACGATAGAACACAACCTCATGTTCTTAAAGCCCCATCACATTTTGTCTCCCCTGAGCCAGAATGACCACAACTTAATATTTAGCCATTTAAAATAGCACCATGTGCACCTCCCAACAGTTGGATTGGTTTGTCTGCTCTTGCAATGAGACTAACATATTTTTAGAAACCTTTCTCATATATTGTTCTCATGCGTTCTTTAAAAAAATCTATGTATTTTTCTCTATATCTTTATCACATATCACTCAGGGGCAAACCAGCTTGTTTATTCATTTTGAATCAACTAAGAGGAAAGCTATATTTCCTGTATGTGACAAAATAGATTGGTGGCAAGTAAGCTGAGAAAGCACTTTTTAAAGTTGCTCTGCTTCATTGGTAAGGGGTGGCAAAGTACGAAATAATAGAACAGTACTTCCTTTAGAGGCAGAGTCTTTTACATGAAGAGTAAACGAGTTAATACTGTACAGTGCTTTAGAATAATCCTTGGCACATATCAAGTACCGTGTGTTTTTGCATTGCTATTATTTGAAAGAAAAAATCCAGATAATGTTACTCATTTAGCAAGTTACTAATGGAACTTGTTCTCATAACGGTATCTGAAAAAATTATTTGAAGATTATGTAAGCCTTTGGTAACAAACTGTTGTATTTTCTTATGATCATAGTACTTAATGCGGGTGATTTTATGTGTCTGAGCGTGTTTATTTTGATGATACCAACTTTGATCAGTTAAAGTTGAATCAATAATGCTCACCTTAACTGTGCTCTGTACTACGCAGCATACTATGAGAACCGAGGGCGCCAAGAGTAGAAGTATGGCAGATGGGCGTTCAAATAATTATGATAAAATAATTAAGCAATTGCAATTTAAATAATTATAAAATAATACAACGATAAAAATACAACTCCACAAAGCGGCATTTGACCTTGGAGAGTTTTCGGATAGTTACGAAGAGAGGCAAGAGTATTACTACGTAATATTCAAGGACTCCAAAGAATCCTCCATCCTCCGGTTGGCCACCAGAAAGTGCTGCCAACTACGGGCAGGCCCCACGTATGAAAGTGAGAGCGGCAACTTCGGCTCTAATTAAGAAAACAGTAAAACTCCGCCTCAATGCAACGCAATGAGAAGGAAGAAGGGAAGGAGAGTCAGGCTTTCTACTCAACCCGTCCCAGGGTCCTTTAAGCGCCTTATCCCTTCCTCCCAAGGAGGACAGTCCAGCCTGGCTCTCTGGTCCTGGCGGGAGAACGCAGGGAACCGCAGACGGTGCCCCTCGAGCCCGGTCCCCGCGGACCTGCCATCGGGACCCGCGCTCCCAGCCCCCGCCCGGCCCGCGTGGCCCGGCTTCTGCCCCGGCGGCCTCCGGCGCGGCGGGGGTCCGCCTCCCCGCGCAGGCCGGCCTAGGTGTCCCGGCGGCTCCCGGGCGCCCCCTGGCCCGGCTCCGGCGCCCGAGGTTTCCGGTGAGCTGCAGTCGCCGGTTATGACGACTCCCTCCTCCGGAGCAGCCGCCGCCGCCGCCGCCGCTTCTCCGCAGCCCCGGTTCGCCCAGCTCCAGGTGGGACTCGACCCGGGGTCCGCGGAGCCTTCACCCGCCCCCCTGTGTGCCGCGGCAGTCTGAGCTGCTCTTGGGGCCGGTCGCGCGGTGGGCGCTTCTGCCCGCTCCCGGCGCGGCTTCCCGGAGGGCTGGCGCCTCTCCACGGGTCCGCCTGCGCCTTCCCATCGCCCGCGGGCCGAAGAGGCGGACGTGGGGAAGGCGATCCTGACCCTCCCGACTCTGAGCGCTCGGTCTCTTCATGGCGCCTGTAGCGGCGCACGGGACCCCGGGGGCCCTCCGGACGCGGGGAAGAATGCCGGCTCCCCGGCCGGCTCCCCCTTGACCGGGTTTCCCAGGCCGGGGCGGAGCCGCTCTCCAGGCCCCTCCCAGGCGCGCCAGGGCCCGGGGGTGGGGAGTGCGGTGTTGGGTGTTGGGCGGTCCCCGGGGATCTCTGCGCCCCAATTCCTGCGCAGCATCGAGGCCGCCGAAGGGCGCTTGCCGCTGACCCCCCCCCCCCCCGCCCTGGTTTCACTGACGTTCTAGCAGACAGCTGGTGGACCTCACCTGGGCATCTCAGGCCCTTTCTAACTTCCTGCCGTGGAAAACTTCTAGCATTTGTCGGGGCGACCAGTTAGGAGGAGTCCTTGTGGGTCTCAGATGCGTTTAACTTTTCACCCGTCCACTGCCTTCTTTAAACTTTTGCAAGCTCTGTCACAGAACATCACCCCCTCTCACCCGTTGTGTTCCCTATCAGCCTCGGGCTTTCATGTCTCATCATCTTTCAGGCTTCTCCCTTTTTCCTTTCTCCTTCTTAGGCCAGTGGAAACAGCTGTTTTGTGCTGAAGGAAAAAGTAGCTCAGCTGCTAAAGCTTCTATCTGCTGGGGAAGTGCGCCCTCCCATCCCTCAGGGGCTCTTGCAAGAGAACTCAACACCAGAAGGGCTCTGCCAGGCCCCGAGGTTGTGCTTTCAAGCACTAGCAGCCCCTCCTAGTTTATGCAAGTGGGTGCATGCTCTTTGCAAAAGCCAGGTTTCTGATCTGAGTCTTTAGATTTTCCCCTTGACCTAAGTGTTACTCCTTCGTGGATCAGTGGATTTAGTTATGGCTAGAGCTCAGTCCAGGACAATGGATTTGGATAACCAAAGGTCAAGACTTGGTCATAGCAGTGACCTATTTCATGGAGGGATGAGCAAAGGATTGGCCATTCTGCCTGTTGAATCTGAAAGCTCAGATTTGTAGTAGAGCCTAGGGAGCAGTTTGATTCGGTGAGTCGGATTACTTTGGTGCGAACCAGGCAGATTGTTTTCTCCGAGGAATGTTTTATCTGCTGAGTGTCCTGTTGGCCTGTACCAGTTGGTGCCTGTAGAAAGTGGGTCATCTCCTTCCTGCTCGCTGTTAGAATCTGTTCTGTTAAGTTGCTGTCTTGAGGGTTATGACCTGCAACCTTGCTTTTAGCAGTATGTATTTGTTAAGGCCAGGAAAGGGCACCTGAGCCAGGCCTTCTGCTTAAGGCGTGTCTCACCACATGCCAGTCCCTCTGCTTACAGGTATATCTTGTTAAATTATCTTCTCTCTTAATATTTTCTTTAATTCAAAATATCATCTGGATGTGAAAGTCTATTTTAACATCCTTTTAAGGTAATATGTTTCATTTCTGACAGATTTTAGATATCTGAAACATCATAACAGCTTCTTGGTGGTTCTCAGGATTAAAGAGGTAAATATTTTCATTATAATTAGAGTCACTGTTGCTATTAATATGTATTTTTAACTTTTGTGAAATTGCTTTCAGCTCACGGTTGGATAAAAGTCCCAACTAAAGATATTAATTCAGGTGAGCTTTATAACAAATAACAATATACTCCTTTTAGGGTTGCCTAAAAGAGCCACTGTATTTCCCACTCCAGAGGGGAAAGGGATTTCTTCTTGGTGTCCCAACTGTTTAGTTATGATTACTTGGCCTTGGGACTTGAGGCCTGATTGAACATAGCAGTCTATTACTAAAGGCTCCATCTTCATCGCCCATAGTCAGTGAAGACTGATTTTGAACGCTGGGTTTTCCAGTGTGCTCCAGTGACAGCAGACCCTGCTGGGGAGCTGCTCATGTGTACCAGGGCTCTATCATCTGGTGGGAAGACCACTTAAAAAAAAATAGAGCAAAGAAACCACTAAAGTGAACCCAAAATGGCGCGATTATTATCTGTGAAATATAAGTGAAATCTGCTCTAAGAGATTTAATCCTTCTAGGGTGAGTTAGAAATGCAGTAAGGGCCGTGACCATCATCTCTTTTCACAATACTAAGGCGGGGCAGGGAGAGTTTAAGGGCACAGCCCTGAGGCAGACTAAGAAAACTCACTCCTGGAGTTTTCTTAGTTTTAGTCTTAGTTGTTAATAACGTAGATGTTATTATTATTATTTTTAATATTTATTTATTTATTTATTGGGCTGTGCTGGGTCTTAGTCGCAGCATGTGAGATCTAGTTCCGTGACCAGGGATCGAACCTGGGCCCCCTGCATTGGCAGCACAGAGTCTTAGCCACTGGACCACCAGGGAAGTCCCCATAGATGCTATTATACCCCCTAGAATGTAAGCTCCACGAGCGCTGAGGAGTTTAGTTTTCAACTGTACGTTCCTTGCTGCATCCTGGTACTTAGAAAAGTAGCATATTTTCACATACTGCAGGGATTGTTAGTTTTTATTCAGCAGGTACACACTTGCTTGGAACCATTGTACTTCCTTTCTTCTCTCTTCCTGGCATGTTTTCACTGCTCATCTGGCAGGTCTGAGCTCAAACGTTACTTAGCAACCCCACCCCATCCCATGTAGCTTTAAACATTTATTTAATAAACACTTAACGTAGCATTTAACATGCCAGGCACATCTAGACACGTTACCAATATTTAACTCACAACAGCCCTATGGGGAAGGGTTATTCTGATTTCCATTTTACAGATGGAAATGCTGAGACACAGAAAGATTAAATAACTTGCTCAAGGTCAAACAGTTTAGGCTGCAGCCACACTCAAACCTCAGTGGCCTAGCTTCAAAGTCTATATGCTTAACCAGCGTACTGGGTTGTGTATCACGTTACCTTACTTACTCAGACAGGGTCCTATCAAGGTCCTCCTCCCATCTTTGTAAATAAAGTTTTATTAGAACACAGCCCCCTTTCCTCTAGCGTAGCTATGGCTGCTTTCCTGATAAAGGCCCTGTTGAGGAGTTGTCTCAAACACTGCCTGGCCTGCAAAGCCAAAAATATTTACTACCTGGCCCTTTCCAGGAAAAGTTTGCCAGCCCTCGGTTTATTTGATTCACAGCCTTTGTCATCATCTGCCGTTATTTATTTGATTGTTTATGTCTACTCCACTAGCTTGTAAGCTCCGTGAGAGCAGGGGTCCTTCCTGCTTTGTTCACCTCTGTATACCTAGCTCCCAACACGGTGCCTGGCAAATGACAAGTGCACAATCAATATTTGTAGACTAAAGGAACATTATTCAGTGAAATAGCGAAGTTCACTGTAACTGTGCTTAGCCCTTGAGCCTTTGGCTTTGAAAGGGTATGTCTTAATGAGGATGTTGTCAATTCGACCTTTAGGTTTGGAGGTTGCTATGTTCATGCTGCTTGTCTTTGGAGCATTGCTTCATGAAGTTCCCCTGAGTGGCCAAGACGAGGTTCCTCCCCAGGCTGATGGCATTCTGGGTGCCCCTCTGTTCAACTATGCCAGCCTCCGCCTGCCGGAAGAGCATATTCCCTTCTTTTTGCACAATAATAGGCATATTGCCATGGTCTGTAAGAAAGACTCGCATTGTCCTTATAAGGTAAATACTATTCTCTCCTTGTATATTTTTAAAAGGAAGCAATTTAGGCTGGTTCACTAGTTCCTCGTTGTAACTTGAACCTGAAAGTAGACTTCAGTCTCTTGGTTGTAAGTGTGGGTCAATCAGTGTCTGTATTTCATCTAATGCTTCTTAGTGACTCAACTTTGCTAAGAATTATGTCCCACTCACAAAGGTGAGATTTTAAATCTAAATCACTAGTGAAATATATAGACAGCCTATACTATTTGTATACTCTGTAAATGAAGTGAATTAGATTTGATGCAGAAAAGAATATCTAGTTAAAAGTAACTGGAGAATTTCACACCTCTCCTTAATCTGCACTTCAGAGGATCTCTCAGCACTTCATTTTGGTAATAACACCTCCACCTCTGTCTCCAAATAATGAAGACTATTACTGCAGCCTTCCTTCTGTTTTAGTTGTTGGAAAGGTTTCAGATTGGAGCCCGTTCAGACATCTCAGAGGCCTCAGAGATCAAAGCAGGGCATTGTGAGCCATTTCCTTTCCCATGGTGCTGGCACAGGAAGCATGCGGAGAGGCAGGGCTGGGAATCAGATCAGGACTGCTCCTGGGGCCTCGCAGAACAGCATCCTAAGCTTCCTGGCCGGCAGCAGCTGCTGTATCCCGCAAGGGCTGCAGAGCTGTGACATCTTCCGGGATCTCTGCTGATCTCGATTGATGAGTAAAGCTGCTGATCCCTTCGGTTTAGTTGTGATTCTTCTGGTGAAAGAAATTCCAATTTTTGTGACTCTCTAGGGACTGATTTTAGGATCAGTTTCCTCACTGATTTCATTAAGCTACTTCAAGAAACTCCAATTCAGGGGAGGAGGTTAGGGGAGGGATGGAGTGGGAGGTTGCGGTCAGCAGATGTAAGCTTTTATATATAGAATGGATACATAAGGTCTTACTGTAGAGCAGAGAACCATATTCAGTATCCTATGGTAAATCATGATGGAAAATAATAAATAAAAAAAAGGTTGTGGGTATATATATATATATATATATATGTATAATTGAATCACTTTGCTGTATGGCGGTAATTAATACAACACTGTAAATCAACTATATTTCATTTAAAAATTAATAAGTTTAAAAAATGGCAGTTCAAATGATCTGTGGTAGTCTAGCTAAAACCCAGATTTTTGGTGGGAGGACAGGCCTGGTGGGGGAGGGGTTGGTGATTAAGGATAATTGTTGTTAAGAAACTTGAGACTGCTTTTTTTAGAATTTACATATTTCTATTACATGAATAAGTATTATAAAACATGAAGGTGAAAGTTATATAAAAATTTGTTTTCTTCATGGAAAAAAATCTGAGTCCTCTCTAAATGTCAGAAGAAGGTAGACAAGTCTAAACATATACCTCTTATGTTCCAGAAACACTTAGAAAATTTAAAGTACTGCTGGGGTTATGAGAAGTCCTGCAGACCAGAGTTCAGGTTTAGTTACCCTGTTTGCACCTACGTGGATATGGGATGGTAAGTTTCCGGATGGAATACCTCTTCCCCTGTACTTTGTCTACTTTCTCTGCAGTGTATGCTGAGGCTCCAATCCCCAGCTAGACTCTTTTGGTATTAGATAGTAATTCCTTTAGATATTAATTTGCTTACACAGTCATGAGTTCAACTTGACTGTCTCCCACTGGGACAGGAATAGCTCTCATTTCCTCTGCCAGAGAGAGAAAACAGTATGGATCACAGAAAATATTTTCCCCCAGCATATGCTAAGAAGATAAATGGATGGTTTCTCTTGGTTCTGGAGAAGAGAGTTAAGTATAATCAGTATTTCCAACACACGCAAGGTTCACGGGGTAAAGAAAATACAGTAATTAACAGTTCATTGTCTTCAGTTCCAGATGATCCTAACTTCATACCTTTCCATTTTGTATTTTTATTATAAGGGAGTAAGTCTATAAATAACTTATTTTGCTTACATCATGTGGTGAGGGATAGATTTTTAAATTATGATAGTTTACTTAAAAAAAATAATGACTGACTTCTAGCAATTTAACACTTAGAAAGAAAATTTAAGGTCCAGGAAAAGTAAAAAGATGAATATCACAGAATTTTTTGTTTTCTAACAGGACGGACACTCTTGAATCAGCCCAGGAAATATTCTGGAAGCAAGCTGACTTTGGGTATTCTGGAGAGCGGCTGGAGGAACTCCATGTGCTCTGCCAGCCGAAGGGAATGGTGGGTGTTTAACCCCTTCATAAACGAGTGTGTTTATTCAGAAACACCCGTAGTATGTATTTATTCATTTGTTAATTGGAGCATACTTGATGTACAATATTATATAAGTTACAGATATACAATATAGTGATTCACATTCACACTTTTTTTTTTTTTTTTGCGGTACGCGGGCCTCTCACTGTCGTGGCCTCTCCCGTTGCGAAGCACAGGCTCCGGACGCGCAGGCTCAGCGGCCATGGCTCACGGGCCCAGCCGCTCCGCGGCATGTGGGATCTTCCCGGACCGGGGCACGAACCCGTGTCCCCTGCATCGGCAGGCGGACTCTCAACCACTGTGCCACCAGGGAAGCCCACACAGTCACACTTTTAAAAGTTATATTCCATTTTTAGTTATTATAAAATATTGGCTATATTCCCTGTGTTGTACAAGGTATCCTTATAGCTTATTTTATACGTAATAATTTGTATCTCTTAATCCCCTACACTCATAGTGGTTAGATCATAATATAAAAACAAGATAGATGGCACTATGAAAGGAATCCCTCCCTCTCTGGTCCAGTGGCATCGGTAATACCTGCCCTGCGTATCTGCTATACTGTTTGTGAGAATCAAGCCAGCAAACATACAGAAAAGCGTTTTGCAAGCTGCAAAGTGCTAATAAACACAGCATGGTGAGGGTGTATTACGTGTCCCAAACTACTTGCAAGGGCATTTATAAAGATGTAATTTATCAACCTATCTTCTTTAGTATATGTTGGGGGGAATAATTCTAAACCCAGAAATATTTTAATTGCCTCAAACTATCTGATATGTTTGAAAGGAGGACATGGCTTCCAACTGCTTTCAAAACTGAATAGATGCTGTATAGTGCTTTTGGAGGGTGTCACGTGAAAGAACTTCAAGCGATTCTAGCAAGGTGGCTGAACCAGAAGATGGAGGCAAGGCATTAACCTGCACTGCTGAGGGGTGTCTTTAAGAGACGACGTTTTACACTTTGTTTGGAGTTTAGCTGTTCATGTGGAAAGGGCAGGGAAGGGCCCCATCTCCACCTCGCACACCTCTTCCAAGGCGGTGTGCAGAATGCTTTCCTCACCAAGATCTGCCTTGTTAGGTTTTGTGCTATGGGTATGACCCCTTACCAACTCGAGATTCCAAAACACCATTCAGGGACTTCCCTGGTGGCACAGTGGTTAAGAATCCGCCTGCCAATGCAGGGGACACGGGTTCAAACCCTGGTCCGGGAAGATCCCACATGCCACGGAGCAACTAAGCCCGTGCACCACAACTACGGAGCCTGCGCTGTAGAGCCCGCGAGCCACAACTACTGAAGTCCGTGCACCTAGAGCCCGTGCTCCGCAATGGAAGAGGCCACCTCAATGAGAAGCCTGCGCACTGCAATGAAGAGTAGCCCCTGCTCACCGCAACGAGAGAGAGCCTGCGCAGCAACGAAGACCCAATGCAGCCCAAAATAAAAATTAGTAAAAAAAAAACAAAAACAAACAAAAACTCCTTTACCTCAGTGAGTTAGAAAACATGGCTCTCACGCTGCCGTGGAGACAGAGACTCTCACAGGTTTTAAGGTTTGCAGAAAGTACCTCTAATTCAAATTGGCAAACTGCCTTTCCTGCCTTGCATTTTAATGACTCTGACGGGTGCATTCTTCCTTGTTTCCTTTGGCTGGTCTTTGGAAAATGCTTTTTCACATAGCTGTGGGGTTAGTGAGGGTTCTGAGTGCATTATTTTTTTTCCAGGAGGGTGAAATGAACCACAAATACAGCTGCTGACTCTCTAAAGTTTGAAGGTGATAGAACATTTAAGCGTGCATCGTAGTAACCTAAAAGTGTGCAAATTGGTAAAAGTATGCTTGGCCAGTGTCTGCCGGGGAAAACAAGTGGTCTTCGGGAAGCACTTTTCATCACATCGTGTGGTTGGAACCTGAAGGCAACATGCTGTCAGCATGATGTCAGACAAGTCCGGTCTGTCCTGGAATTGTTAATAATCGCAGTTATTTTTTTCTTATTTCTCAACCTTATTTCAGAATGACTCAAGTCTAGTGTGTTCCCGTTACCTTCAGTACTGCAGAGCGACCAATCTCTACCTTGATTTAAGAAACATCAAGAGAAACCACGACAGGTACTTCAGTGGGAGATGTTAAAATCTAAGGGAAATCCTGAAATATTTGCAGTTTCAGGATTTGCAAGCCTTGGATTTGCTTCCTAATAATATGGTGATGAGGTTGGGGAATGGGGGAGGGGATGAATGACCCACATTGGTCATAATGAGTTGATCATTATGAAACTGGGTGATGGGTACATTAGATTCCTTATACCATTTTGCTACTTTTGTGTATGTTTGAAATATTCTATTATAAAGAGTTAACTTCTAATGAAAAACTGATTTTGGAAATTGGCAAACCACTTTAGTTACAACCCACGTGTCAGAGTCATGAAAAAATTTTCCAAACTTAACTTAATTTTTTGTTGTACACCAGATTTAAGGAAGATTTTTTCCAGAGCGGGGAAATTGGAGGACACTGTAAACTTGACATACGTATGTTGATGTCTCAAGGCCAGCGCAAAAGCCCTTTGCAGTCTTGGTAAGATTTTTTTTTTTTGGAAAATATGTTTCTGAAATATTTGTCTTCTCAAATGGAAAATGTTACTCTATTACTCTATTTGTAGATAATTTGGCCTGAGCTTCTGGGGAGTGGTGGCTCCAGAGTGAATCATCAGTTGTATCCGAATTAAATATATATTTATAAAATATTCGGAAGTATGATATAGTACTTACTATTTGCTAATGAAAGAAAAAAGTTCAAAACTGAATTTTTTTAACTCATAATTTCTGCATGTGTTTTGGGGAACATTTTAAAAAAATATACATTTACTGAAGTACATACCAAGCATATAGAGAAATGTACAGTTTGGATTATGAAAAAGTGAACCCACTTGAGTAACTCTTGCCTGGGTCAAAATTAGACCATCATCCACCCAGGTTCCCTTCCAGACACAACCTCCATCCTCCTTTCCAAAGTTAAACACTACCCTGACTTTAAGCACCTTTGAGAAGCTTTTTGATTGGAGAACACATTTTGATTTAAAACATTTTGAATACTTAACTAGTTCTATCAAGAAATTTACCATCTTTAGATATTAAAGAATTAGGGTACTTTAAAAGCTTTTTATTTTAAGATAACTTGAGATTTGTAGACATTTAAAAATAGTTTAAAGATGGTACAAGAAGTTTAAAAAGGGGCTTCCCTGGTGGCGCAGTGGTTGAGAGTCCGCCTGCCGATGCAGGGGACACGGGTTTGTGCCCCAGTCCGGGAGGATCCCACATGCCGCGGAGCGGCTGGGCCCGTGAGCCATGGCCGCTGAGCCTGCGCGTCCGGAGCCTGTGCTCCGCAACGGGAGAGGCCACAACAGTGAGAGGCCCGCGCACCGCAAAAAACAAAAACAAGAAGTTTAAAAATAGTACAAGGAGTTTCCATTGTACCCTTACCCCAGCTTCCTCTAATGATAACATCTTACATAACCATAGCACAATGATGCAAACCAGGAAATTGACATTGGTACAATATTATTAACTAAACACATTTGGATTTCATCAATGCTTACATGCATTCTTTATTTTTTAGGGGGATGTATAGCTCTATAAAATTTGTATCATATGCTTAGGTACATGTAACCACTATTACAATCATGCTACAGAACTGTTCTGTCATCCTAGAAATTGTCATGCTCTCCTTTACCGTCACACAGGACACTCATATAATGTTCATTTTTTTCTTTTTATTGAGGTATTGTTGATGTACAATATTATGTAAGTTTCAGGTATGTAACATAGGGATTCACAGTTTTTAAAGGTTATGCTCCATTCATAGGTACTATAAAATATTGGCTGTATTCCCTCTGTTGTACAATATATCCTTGTAGCTTATTTATTTTATACCTAATTGTTTGAACCTCTTAGGCTGTATTCCCTCTGTTGTACAATATATCCTTGTAGCTTATTTATTTTATACCTAATTGTTTGAACCTCTTAGGCTGTATTCCCTCTGTTGTACAATATATCCTTGTAGCTTATT
This sequence comes from Phocoena phocoena, assembly GCF_963924675.1. NCBI lineage: Eukaryota > Metazoa > Chordata > Mammalia > Artiodactyla > Phocoenidae > Phocoena > Phocoena phocoena. The sequence continues at coordinate 21,369,680 of NC_089228.1, forward strand.
TATTTTATACCTAATTGTATGGACCTCTTAATCCCCTACCCCTGTCTTGCCCCTCCGCAATTCCCTCTCCCCATTGGTAACTGCTGCACCAGTTTACGTTCCCGGCAATGGTGTATGAGGGTTCCCTTTGCTCCAGATCCTTGCCAACATTTGTTATTTGTGTTTTTTTGGTGATAGCTATTCTGACAGGTGTGGTTTTGATTTGCATTTCCCTAATGATTAGCGATGTTGAGCATCTTTTCATGTGCCTGTTGGCTCTCTGCATGTCTTCTTTGGAAAAATGTCTACTCAGTTCTTTTGCCCATCTTTTAATGGAGTTGTTGGTTTTTTTGATGTTGAATTGTATGAGCTCTTTACATATTTTGGATATTAACCTCTTATCTATCGTATCATTTGCAAATATAGTCTCCCATTCTGTAGGTTGTCTTTTCATTTCGTCAACTGTTTCCTTTGCTTACAACTACTTTTAAGTTTACTTAGGTCCTGGGACTTCCCTGGTAGCCCAGTGGTTAAGACTCCATGCTTCCACTGCAGGGGATACGGGTTTGATTCCTGGTCAGGGAACTAAGTTCCCACATGCCGCACCACTTGGAGTGGCCAAAAAAAAAAAAAAAAGTTTACTTAGTTCCTATTTGTTTATTTTTGCTTTTATTTCCTTTGCTTTAGGAAACAGATCAAAAAAAATAATTGCTATGATTTATGTCAAAGAGAGTTCATTTTTGAGGTCAAACATTCATGCTAGGACTTCCCTGGTGGCGCAGTGGTTGGGAGTCCGCCTGCCGATGCAGGGGACACGGGTTCGTGCCCCGGTCCGGGAAGATCCCACATGCCGCGGAGCGGCTGGGCCCGTGAGCCATGGCCGCTGAGCCTGTGCGTCCGCAACGGGAGAGGCCACAACAGTGAGAGGCCTGTGTACTGCAAAAAACAAAACAAAAACATTCATGCAAAGTAAGCCATTCAGGATAACAGTCGATCATTATACCCTCTGCAAAGCAGGATCTTACTTGACTTAACAGACTTTTGCAGAAAACGGGAGTTCCTGTTTTCTCATGGGCGTTTTGATTCCTAGCACACTTTGATATCTGAGATCCAAAATAAATGTTTGATATTTGCTTCCCGCTACCTTTTGATATCATGATAGCTCCCTAGGGTGTATTTGTATTCGTTATTGCTGTATAATAAATTACTCAGATATTTAGCAGCTTAAAACGATAAACATTTATTATCTCACGAAGTTTCTGATAGCCAGGATTTGGAGGCAGCTTAGCTGGGTGGCTCTGGCCAGGGTCTCCGAGGAGGCTGCAGTCAAGCTCTTGACCAGGGCTGTGACCCTCTCTAGGCTCCGCTGGGCCTGCAGAATCTGCTTCCTAAGCTCGCATGTCATCTGTGGGTTTTCTTGTCTGGCTGTTGGCCAGAGGTGTCATTTCTTTACCATATGCACCTCTCCGTAGGGCTACTGACAGCATGGCAGCCAGCTTCCCCAAGAGCATGTTGTCTGAGAAAGAGAGAGAGCGAGAGGGAAAAAGAGAGAGAGAGAGAGAGAGCACAAGCATGTCCCAAGATGGAGGCCTCGATCTTTGTATATCCTAATCTAGGAAGTGACCACCATCACTTCTGCCATATTCTGCTCATTAGAAGTGAATCACTAGGGCTGCCCTGATGGCGCAGTGGTTAAGAATCCACCTGCCAATACAGGGGACATGGGTTCAAGCCCTGGTCTGGGAAGATGCCACATGCCGCGGAGCAACTAAGCCCGTGCGCCGCAACTACTGAGCCTGCGCTCTAGAGTTCGCGAGCCACAACTACTGAGCCTACGAGCCACGACTACTGAAGCCCGCGCGCCTAGAGCCTGTGCTCTGCAACAAGAGGAGCCGCCACATGAGAAGTCTGTGCACCGCAACAGAGAGTAGCCCCCACTCGCCACAACTAGAGAAAGCCCGTGAGCAGCAGCAACAAAGACCCAGTGCAGCCAAAAATAAATAAATTAAAAAAAAAAAAAGAAGTGAATCACTAAGTCCAACTCACCCGCCAGGGGAGGATATTCATCTCTACCTCCTGAAGGAAGAAGTATCACAGAATTTGTGGACCTGATTTTGAAGCCACTACAATAAATATTTCAGCATTATGTGTGTTTTAAAAGGCTCTATTTGATATTGGTCTTACCTCAGACATGGTCTCAAAGATGGAAGAGTTACAGCAATCTTTAGGTTAACTTGTGATTGTCTTCTTTTGTATGAAAGAAAATTGTACCAAGTGGCTTCCAAAGTTGTTTTCCGAGAAACAGACTTTCCTTTCCTCTGGGAAGCACAGCAGTCTGCTGTTTTTCCTAGGCACTTGGTAATTCTAGGAATGCCATGTTTCTCAGAATCCAAGAAAGTTCTCTGGGTCAGTGTTACTTCTGAGCCTCGTCAGACTGCAAGAAACCTTTTTAAATCTTCCCACTTTACTGGTAGAGTTTTTTGGTCAACTCTAGGTGTAAATGTTTTCTTTGTCAGCAAAGTTCCCGGTTGGTCTTGCACATTAGGCTGAAATTTAAAATCGTTTTTGCTTTTAGTCTCAACATTAAGATTGATATCAAGTTGCATAAATGTTAGTAAGCTTGAGAATTCCACATGTCTTTATAAGAGTGTTTTCTAGAAATAAAATCTGCTTAATGAAAAGATCCTAAGTTACAAGGTTTCAGTAGGAAGTCCAGGAGGATCCCTTTGAAAGTATCTCTTGATTCTTAATTCCAGGTTTGCTGAGCTACAAAGCTATACGCAGCTCAACTTCAGACCAGTAGAAGATGCTAAGTGTGACATTGTTATTGAGAAACCAACCTACTTCATGAAATTAGATGCAGGTGAGAAGTTAATTTGTCTGTTATGTATTTATTGGTTAATGTGGTTTTGTTCCTTTTTTTGATATATATATTCCTATAATTTGGGGGCAAGCAATGTGACATTAAACAATAGATTTGCTTTTTGCTTTCTTCTTGTGAAGAAGTGAACTAATTTGAACTTCCCACTGTTTTATATTTTTGGCATGCTAGAAGAAACTTTCACATTGATATCAAATGACTCAATGAAAATCAAAAGATGAGAGGAGAAAGACTGGGTACCCCTTTTGTAACTACATTTACCTCATGTGGTTTCTTTAATCGCTCGATTTAGCTGGTGCTTCAGTAGAACTCTTTAAAAATTAAAAGCCATGTATATAGTGCAGGTGGGAAAGGAAGGCCCATGACCTCTTCTGGCAAACTTTCTGGTATCATCTCCATGACTAAAGTTAACTTAAAATTCTTTTGGAAGTTAGCTCTGCCATATATTCTTTTTTTTTTGTGTGTGGTATGCGGGCATCTCACTGTTGTGGCCTCTCCCGTTGCGGAGCACAGGCTCCAGATGCGCAGGCTCAGCGGCCATGGCTCACGGGCCCAGCCGCTCTGCGGCATGCGGGATCTTCCCGGACCGGGGCACGAACCCGTGTCCCCTGCGTCAGCAGGCGGACTCTCAACCACTGCGCCACCAGGGAAGCCCTGCCATATATTCTTGAAAAAAAAAGTTAAAATTATTTTCCTACTTAAGTTTATAGCTTCTCATTCTCCACATGCAAGCCCAGCTTATGCTCTGTGAACTCATTGCCCTCAAGGGGAGCAACACAAATCGTACTCCGTTATCTCTCTCATTACAAGAGATGGAGGTTTCTATGCCACACCGCATCCAAATTCATGAGAGGCTGGGCTCAAGGTGAAATACAGAGAGCCGCCTGTCACAAATATTTCAGAATTCCTCTAATTTATTGATCATATTTTTAATGTGCTCTGCCTTCTGAAGTCCTAAGTGATATATTCCAAAGTATGAGGTTCAGAAATCAGACAAGTTTAGGTTTTGGAAATGAGAGCAGGTAAAACTGCTGTGTTCAAGGTCCTGACTCATTTTTAAAATATGCAGATTAAAATGGGGCAAAGAAAACACTGATCTGCCTGAAAATGGGTTGAACATGTGCGAACAGTTAAATTTATGTAGCTACTTATGCAATAAAGGATGTAAAGTGGGAACAATAGGCCAGGGTAGACATGTGTCATTTCTTTCCTATATTCATAACTCTGCCTTTTTCTTCTGCCTTATGCTGTCATGCAGTGTTGCTTTTCACATTAACTCTTACCTTGAGAGAATGAGTATTCCGCAGAACAAGACTCGTTTGGGGCCCATTTCTTGAGGACAGAGCCTGTGTTTTCTCCCTCTTTTATAAATCCTCCTGCTACCAAGTGCTATCTTGTGCATTCAGCATCCTTCAATAAATGTTATAAACTTGCTGAACGATTCATGAGACAGCTAAAGTGTGCTGTGTGCTAACCTGGGAAAAGGGGATGGGTCGCCGTAGAACTTTCTTTTTCTTATTTATTTGAAAATATGTCTTTGGCAAGATTTTTCTGGGTGAAAGAGAAAAGTCCCTCTAAACATTCATCTAAGATACCAGTCTACAAAGAATGGAGTATTATTTTCCTTTTTCTTGTCCTTGTTGAGATATAATTGACATCCAGCACTTTATACGTTAAAGGTGTGTAGTATAATGACCTGACTTTCATAAATGGAGTCCTTTTTACTCTTATTTTCTGGCACACAACGTTATTATTCGCTCTAGGCATGAAGTCAGAATATTTTATGATTTCTGCTTTTGAGAGTCACTGTTTTTCTTTTAATCAACATTTTCCCTTCTTTAAAGTGCATATTTTAAATGTTAGTTCTTGGAATTTTATCCCATTTAGATTTGTACATTTCCAGGTTGAATACTGGGTCCTCCATACCTAAGTGGAGAGGGAAAGAGAAAGGGGAGAGAGAGAGGGCGGAAGACAGAGAGAGAGAGAGAGAGAGAGAAAGAGAGAGAGAGAGATTGAGAAAATGTTCAGTTTCTTATGAATGCTGGACTTAGGAACTTAAAAATAGCATCACTGCCCTCTCCCTTCCTCTGACCCAGCAGGATCCAGCTGGTCTTCACTAAGTTTTCACTTTGTGCCAGGCGCTGGGCTGGGTACTTTAGGTACATTACCTAAAAGCTGGCACCTAAGTATATTGATTTCCTATTTCTGGTAGGAAAGCTCAAGCTTTGGAATTTACAAACTTGCCTGAGTACTTGCTCATAATTCGACTCAGTTCTTCTGACTCCAGAGTTTATGCTCTTTTAATTAGGACCTGAGACATTCGGCTCTTTTCAATGATAGTTTGTTAATGTTTTCCCGAGAAGCAATATAAGTAGTGATTAAATAGGAGAAAAAGAGACAGGAATGAAAAATACCAAAACGTTAATAGTGCCATCGTTGTCAATACTTCCATGATGACCAGGTGTCAATTGATTTAAAAACAATAAATGATCATAAACATAGTGATTAATCTTCACGGTTCTATAGTTCTACCCCATATTGAGTTAAATAGGCTTCTGTTGTTTTTTCTGGGAACGTAATGATCATTTGTTTCTTAGCGTATATGGGAAACTTTATTCCTAATTTCCAATTTGAAAGTGAATTTTTGAACACAGTCAGTCTGTCAACTGAGAACTTCCTGTGTACTGATCATTTTAGGTTCGGAAAAAGTCTTAATTTTCCCCCCACCGGTTCCAGCTACAAGTCTATCATACTATAAGTAGATGGGGTAGAATAAAAATTGTGTACTCATTTGTTCTTTGGGGTTAATTAACATGGATTTCTTTTTCCCAATCCTAGGTGTTAACATGTATCACCACTTCTGTGATTTCATCAATCTTTATATTACTCAGCACATTAATAATTCCTTCAGCACTGATGTGCACGTTGTGATGTGGGACACAGTAAGTAAAAACAGGCTCCCTGCTTCAGCGCTGTCTTTGCCTTGCTTAATACCTGTGTGACTCTGATCTTGTGTAGTGGAATTTTCTAAGACACACACATTTACATATACTCACGTACAGGCATACATCCATGCGTGCGCAGTTGTGTGTGAACGCCTCTGTGTGGCTGAATTTACATGTAGGTATAATATATGGGCAGATTCAGGTGTATGCATATACCTTTATTCCTGGAATTTTAGAATGAGGTTGTAGAAGATTTCTTTCCCCCTTTGGGCAGGCGGAGCTCAAGTTTCCTCTGAGATGGGCATAAATGACTGTCATTCACTTAACCTCCGTGACTCCCCACATGACTCATGAGAGGAGAGCTTGCCTCTGTTTACAGTTTGGCCTCTTGTAATTACCATCCGTTTTGCTTCATTGCAGCTTCCTTGTTAGTTCCTGCTTTATGCCAGGTTGTGCCATGTGTATCTGCACATAGATACACATGTTGAATCCCACCTGCTGTGGGCTTATTTGTTTTTAGCGCAGTCTTTCCTTCCTTCCTCTCTCTCTTTGCCTGCCTTTCCCCTGCTTTTCCCTAGAGCTGGCCCCTCCACCGTCCCAGGTAGCCCCAGGGAGCTGCCCCAGTGCCCTCACAGGGGTTACTGCAGTGTCGTTCTGAGGCTGAAGCGCACCGTGTGCGAACAGTCACAATGCCTGGTCCACAGCACATGGGCTCTGAGTGTGAACCATGACAGCGACAGTGGGCAGGAGAACACGTGGTGTATAGTGTACACGAAAAAGGCTGCCTAACCTGGGCAGTGAGAACACCCACGGAGAACTCACCTCAGGGTCAGCCAGACATTCCAACACCCAGGGCGCTTATAGGCCCCCTTCTTGTCCTGAGTCTGTTCGGAAGGCTAGTGCAGGGGAACCATGGCTTGCTGGCAGGGCAGCATCAGACATTGCTTCCGGGGAGTCCTAGCAGCCCACATAGCACAGTTCAGATGCAAGGAGACGGGATCCACCTGGGGCAGGTATAGATCCCATGGGGGCCAATATCTTCTGGAACAACTGCGTTGGCCAAGCCCCCAGGATCCTGAGAGACACAACCAGTTACAGGAGTCCTTGTACTCTTTCCCAGTCCACATGCAGTGGACCCATCGGGGGTCTTTTATAATTATAAACAGTGCTACCTAGAGCATAGGGGAGACGCACTGTCTTGTCTCCAGAGAGCAGAGCTAGAGCATCAACTGAACGCCAGGTTCTTGTGCAGAAGGGCAACTGATTTTGCTAATGCTCGTTTTGCTGGTAGGAGGCTGGTAGCAGAGCTGTGTGGAGAGGTTTTCATGACCATGGCTCCCTAGGCCTGTAGTAGTTTGACTTCATGTCTGATTGATGGGAATGGGTTCTGATATTCCTGACATGCTAACGCTCCCTTTTAGTCTCCTTCTTTGTACGGATTTGCGTTTCCCTCTTGTGTTCCAGTTTTGCTGCCACCTCAGTTCCATTTCTTGGCAATGTTTCAGGGAGCAAAGGGATCAGGAGTTCCTTTCCTTTCCTCTTTTTGCGTAAGACTGTGGCTTCCAGGCCACGTTACCAGCTATGGGCAGCTCTCATTTAATGCGCACAACCCTCCGTGGACGAGGGTTTTTGTTCCTTTGTTTTACAGATGAGGAAGCTGAGTGGCAGGCCGTGTCTCTAGGATGACACAGTCAGCCAGGGGTTGAGACAAGGGTGCCCGTCCAGGCAGTCTGCCCCCAGACCTGTGCCCTGCAGCCACAGTGCTGTATCGCCTCCCTGTCCTTCCCTGCAGAACTTGTTAAGTTGATGGAAAGTTTTCCAGAAGCTTCCTTGTATCTTGTTGCATGCTTTTCCGTGGCTTCCTCTAGTGGATTGAGTTAAACCGAGCCAGCTTCTACAAACTCCCCCTTCTTGGTGCCTGCTGGGGTGGAGTGAAGAGAACGCATGGCCACCACAGGGCTCCCTGGTTGCTCAGTGTACTGGGTGTGTGATGTTAGTGCAGCCTGACCTCGACTGCCCTGGATGTGCAGGATGCTTTTAGCCGAGCAGGTTGGCCTGCCTGGTGTGACCTCCCTCCTCTGCCCCTCTCTGTGCGTCCATTTTAAACCTGTTTTCTTGGTCAGAGAGGCCTTTGCTAGTTGCTCAGTCAGGGTCTCAGGACAGGCGAGGGCCAGTTTGTTCCAGAACTGAGGCCCACAGAATCCTGTAGGTTGGATGGGGATGGTGGTGAGGTGTTGTGTGGCCGCCGACTGGTTCTCTTTGTCTGGTGAGGCACTGAAGGAAGCAACCCTGCCTCCCGGAGGCTGACGGTGCTTCAAAACCCCCACGGTGGACGGTGTTGCCACAGAACCAGTCCTGAAGGCCTCGGACGAGCTGTGCGCCCAGGGGAAGAGCAGGGAGGTGGCAGTGGCCGCAGGTCAGACCCTAGTGACATTTTATGAACTGTCCCAAAAGGAAGCCTCTGAGGCCTCCCCCTCTCGTCCACAGAAAACTCAGCAGTCTGGCTGCCCTTCAGGCACGTGGCTTCCTCGGCGGGATTAGGCAGGGCCTCCACCCTCGAGCCATATGCAATGAGGGACACTCCTGCAGACGCATTTCTGGGCACAGCAGGCTTGCACACAAAGAACAGTAGTATAGCTTTATTATTGCCATTTTTAATTATGCAAGTAAGACCAGGTTATAATGAGTTCAAACAACACAGATGTATGTAAAGTTAAAAAAAAATTCTCCTTTGTCTTCTCCAATTCCATTTCCCTTGAAGGTAACTGCGGTTAACGTGTGAGAGTCCCTTGGGAGACTTTATTTTAATAAGTGTAAATATATCCTTTTACAACATTTAGGTAAGGATTTATATAAGGATATATATATACTATGTGAAATTTGTATAAGGATATGTTTATATCCTTATAGAAAATAAAATGTGTTCTCTTATGTTGGTAACTTAATATTATATGGTGGGCGTCTTTCCAAGTCAGCACATGTAGGATTATCATTTCTTTAGTGGTTGCATGCTATTCCATTTGCTGGATGTCATGGATGTTTGCTGGAAGCCTTAATGTGTGTATTTACCTCTGTCCCCACCCTGATCACATTTAATTTGTTTCCAGTTCTTTGCTCTTTACGGAAATGCTGTCCTGAACATCCTTTTCATATACATATGTCTTTACATAGTCATCCTAGCGTTTCTGCAGGGCAGATTCCTATAACTGGCATTTCTAAGTCATAGGCTGTTCAAGTTTGAGATGTACACAACAGGAAATTTTATGTCATCTTTAAGAATATCCAGATATTCTTCATTGTAAGACTGGGAAACCCCTCCTTCGCCTGTGGCAGATAATTTGAATTTCAGGGACTTCTAGAGAAGAAGCTTCTAGAGGTGGTTATTACTGAATACTACATGATTTCTCTGAAAAGGGACCAGTCAGGATTACTTTATTTTATTATTAAATTTTCCTTTCAAAGGTATCTTATTTTATCCCAAGTATTTTTTTCTCAGGAAACTGTCTAGAATCACTTCTTTTAATTGTCCTTTATTTATTATTGAACCAAAACTGGGATATTCAATTTTTGATGGTGTTGAGAAGGGCCTTTATTAGAACAGCACTGGAGAAACATCGAAGGAAAGAATTTTTATTTTTTATCACCACATCTAACAGTTCTCAATAACTTTGAAATAACTCTAATATGTGCAACATAAAATTTTCAAAATCTGAAAAAAAAGAATGCTGTAAAGGTAAAAAGACATGAACATAATGAATGCCATGTATAACCAACTGTAGACCTTGAATGTAACCGTACAATACGTATTTCTTACTTCTTTCGGCTGAATTTTTCCATCTAAGTTCTACCATTTCGAAATAAATGGACCTCCTTCCTTCAGCTGATGGAGCACGTAATTAATTTCTACTTTTCAGAAATGAAATGCGTTTGGTAAATGTGCCAGAAAAAACTGATTCTCATCGAAAGGCAACTGCCATGTAGAGGTTACAAGCATGGAGTCTGGAACCAAAGAGACTGGATTTAATCCCAGCCCTGTAAACGCAGCAGTTCTACAGTTGAGGCAAATTACTTAAACTTTGTCTCAGTTTCCTCATCTTTAAAATGGGGATAATGGTATTCCCTCGCTCATTAAGTTAGTGGGGTGGTTTAATGTGTTAATAATGTCAAGTTCTTAGAACAGTGCCTGAGATGTAGGAAGTATGCAGGATACTATTAATGTTATTATTATTGGGACTTCCCTGGTGGCACAGTGGTTAAGAATCCGCCTGCCAATGCAGGGGACACGGGTTCGAGCACTGGTCTGGGAAGATCCCACATGCCGTGGAACTACAAAGCCCCTGCGCCACAACTACTGAGCCCATGTGCCACAACTACTGAAGCCCGCGTGCCTAGAGCCCGTGATCCGCAACAAGAGAAGCCACCACAATGAGAAGCCCACACACCGCAACGAAGAGTAGCCCCTGCTTGCTGCAACTAGAGAAAGCCCATGTGCAGCAATGAAAACCCAACGCAGCCAATAAATAAATAAATAAATAAAATTTAAAAGTATATTAGTATTACTCGTTAATGTCAATGGGGAATTATGTTATTCATTAATCAATAGGGACATCATTTCCTAGAGTTACATTCATTATGTTTTTTTAAAAAATAAACTTACAAAGGGTCTAATCAGTTTTTTTTCTATTAATTAATTAATTTATTTCTGGCTGTGTTGGCTCTTCGTTTCTGTGCGAGGGCTTTGTCTAGTTGTGGCAAGCTGGGGCCACTCTTCATCACGGTGCGCGCGCCTCTCACTTATCGTGGCGTCTCTTGTTGCGGAGCACAGGCTCCAGACGCACAGGCTCAGTAGTTGTGGCTCACGGGCCTAGTTGCTCCGCAGCATGTGGGATCTTCCCAGACCAGGGCTCGAGCCCGTGTCCCCTGCATTGGCAGGCAGATTCTCAACCACTGCGCCACCAGGGAAGCCCCCATTATGTTTTTAATGTTAAAACTTTCAAGGCATTTTCTTGCTCTCAGATTTCTTTCCAAAAGTGTATTCTGTCTGCTCTGATGGGTTTTGCTCCCTGAGCATATCACAGGGTGTACAAAAGGTGGTGTACATATGTGTTGTGTGTATCTGTGATTTGGATAGAAAATTCACGGGGGAAAACCCCCCACAATGACTGCCATTTTAAGGACATGAGAATAAAAAGGGCTGGGATGGAAAGCTAAGATTATAATTGTGGTGATTATTTCTGATGATACTACATCAGATTAGGGACTTGCTCAGGCCCAAGATGAAAATCCATTTTTTTTCTATGGGTTTTATGAGCTTATTTCGGATTGCTGGTTCTTAATACTAAGAAGCTAATTCAGGTATTTTCTCACATTTTTGAAAAGCCAAGTTTAGCCAAATTCCCTAACTTACTTTGTTTCCATTTTCAGAGCTCCTACGGATATGGTGACCTGTTCTCCGATACATGGAAAGCATTTACTGATTATGATGTTATACATTTGAAAACTTATGATTCCAAAAGGGTACTGGAAACTTTACTGAAATGTCTGTAAATAACTGTCATTACAGATGACTCACTCATCAGATATTTAATCTGAGTTTCTATGAGCTATTACCATTGATTTCTAACTCAGTTTCATTTGTAATAACTAGAATCATCATGGTTATTAACCACGTAGCTTTTAAAACCTTTTGTTCATAGCTTTTTCAGGAATATGAATTTCAGTTGAGTGAAATAATTGGCTATGCAAAATATTTTGATGCAAAACAGAGATTAATTAAATTATTTTCTGTAATTATTCGTGCTGTTTTGGTGTGAAGGGTGCAAACTGTGTTCTCTTACCTTTTAAAATATCTTCATCCTTAGGTATGTTTTAAAGAAGCTATTTTTTCCTTACTCCCCCGGATGAGATACGGGCTGTTCTATAATACCCCTCTGGTAAGCATGTCATCTGTGGTTAACATTCCTATTCAGAGAATTTATTCTTCATGGATTTTAAGATAACACTTACATACAACTTGAGAACATCTTAAATAGTAATGCAGATATTATTCATTGTAATAGGAAATATTTTTTTATTTTAGATATCTGGCTGTCAAAATACCGGATTATTCCGGGCATTTTCTCAGCATGTACTACACAGACTGAACATCACACAAGAGGGTCCCAAGGTAATGACTACATTATGGGTTCTGAGGTGGTCTTGACTTTTCACCCCGAATAAAAATCAATACCAGCTTTGCAGAAAAAGGAGATCATCAGCAGACAGTGTTTTCTGGGTTGTTTTCTGACCTGGAGTGATTTGAAATCAGATGTCAACAACCGAGAAAATTTCGATAAACTAAAGATAGTGGAAGAATGTGTTTTTTTCTCTTTTTCTTTGCCTTTTCTTTTCCCTGTATCTCTCCATCCTTCCTCAAACCCCTACCCAGCCCACATAAACTCTGCCCCCAAATCCACCCAACCAACCAAAAAGAAGTAGTATGATGAACGGGTTTTGCCTTCTGTGGCTAAAGTGGATGCATTTTTATCCCCTGAGAGAACTGTGAAGAAATCAGGCTAAAAAAAAAAAAAGTTTCATAAAGGTGTCCTTATTGAGTTTCATCTCTCGGTGAAAATCACATTTTAAGTTCATCTGTTCATTTATCTGTCCGGGCATACGCAGCATTATTTTGCCTTTTCCACAGGATGGAAAAATTCGAGTCACCATTCTCGCACGGAGCACAGAATACCGGAAAATCCTCAACCAAAATGAGGTTAGTTTTGGGGATGCATTTTTAATAGCGTCATATTGAATTTCACTTCCTATGACTGATGTGCTTTATTTTTTTCACATCATACTAAATGCTTTGATTTGAAATTATTAGCTTTTAGAAAAGTCTGATGGCTGTGCCCAGTTTATTTATTGGATTTCTACTGCAAGTCATCAAACCATCCACTGCTGAATGAGCTTTGCCTCACTGTCGACGTTCATCGCACCACCTCAGTGTGGAAACAGAGACAAAACTGGCTGAGTCCTGCCTTTGCTGCCATGGATTGCCAAATTTTTTGTCTCTGGGCAAACTAGCAGCAAAACAATGGGAGAGTCTCTTTGGGGAGATGGCTGATGGACTGTGGCAGGACTGTGGCATCCAGCAGCAGATTAAGTTGGAAAAGTCTCCATCCTTTTCATGGGTGTCTTAGAAATTGTTCACCTCTTAGCCTCCCTGACTCATTTCAACAACATCAATTCATAAATTATACTTAATCTTAAGGAGATCACCATGGAAGCCTCCCCACAACAGCATGGCTGGACGATGTCCTTGCAATAGTAAGGTTTGCTCGAATGTGGATGGCCTCTAGAAGCTGGAAAAGGCAAGGATTCTCCCCTAGAGACTCCAGAAGGGGTGCAGCTCTGCCTACACCTTGATTTCATCCCAGTGAGGTTTCTACCTCATTGTGTAGGACTTCTATCCTACAGAACCATAAGAGGATAAATTGTGTTGTTTTAAGATGATAAGTTTGTAGTAATTTGTCACAGCAGCAAATAGAAAATGAAGACACAGAGAGATGAAACTGACTTATTTATTTGTAAATGACTCTGGCTGCAAGAGTAGGAGTGGGGAGATTGATTAAGAGCCGTTACCCTGATAAGAGTTTAGATGAAGCGGGTGACAGTAGGGATGACAAAATAAGTGGTTTCAGGATGTATCTTGGAGATAAAGCCTATGATACTTGTGTGTGGGAATGTACAGTTACAGCCTCAGGTACGGCCGGGAGAGGTAGTGAGAATCAAGCGTGAACTCCTGGGCTTTTAGCTTAAGCAGTTCAGTGGACTTGAGATGGGAGGGAAATTGGGGGCAGGTTTTGATGGGGAAAATGTTTCACACAGATTAATTTGGGTGTCTAATCCAAATTATGTAGTTAGCATCTCTTGAGATGCATATGGATTATGGAGGACATGAACATATGGTGTAACGAGGCATTGATTGTGAGCTGTGTGGATGGAAGAAATGAACAGTGTACGTATGTGTGTTTTAAACACCTGGAAATAAAAGTATCACGTAATGCAGTGTTGGGGTAGACAGGTGAGAAGCCTCATTAGCAGGTAGATCAATAGTATGTATTGATAGAGGTAACGGGTGTTGGCTGCAATTATGTACCAAGTATATTGCTATGTGCTCCCCATTACCTGTACGGCAACTTTCCCAGCAAACCGAAAATACAGGTATTATTATTCTCTATTCTGGGCAAGGACACTGAGGCTTATAGGTTAAAAAACATGCCCAAGGTCACCCAGCTAATGAGCAGAGTAATGAGGGGTGAGCCAGGTTCGTCAGGGTCTGAGCCTGCTTCTTCAGCAGAGCGCTCCACGGCCCTAACACAATTTGACCTTGGAGGAGACCGACCCACCTTGCCTCCCAGTCCATCGGGAAGGGGCAATCAGCTGCTGGAAAGAAGTCCAGTGGAAGGGTAGCATCAGTGGGTGCTACACTGCAGCCATCGACGTTTTCGGATCCAGCTCCGCAGATCGCCCGGATGCTCTTGCCCAAAGGTGGGATTTGGTAATTCAGCTCCAATACCAAGCCAAAGAGCTCCCAACTGGCTGCTTTTCTCCCAGGATTGGCGTCTCTTGGAGAAGCAGCTCCCAGGCAGAGGAGAAAGCACCTTTCTCTTTTCCTTGACTCGTGGATAGATAGCAAAACCCAGATGCTCTCATTAAATGATGGTTCATGCAATCCTGCCCTACTTCAAGATTAGAATTGTGAGGGACATAGAGAACCATGACGATGCATTCGATGATCGATTAATCGTGCTTAGTTGTTTTCTCTTCGCTAAAAGTATAGTTGTTTTCCTGCGTAGAGATGTTGAAAGTTTTTCTGCCCGGAATTTAGTATTTTTGGTGGATGAGGTTCCAGAGCACTAGGGGTTTGTCTGAAATGAGATGATGGGTAGGAAGAAAATTCTGGAACAAAGTAGGTACCCAACGAATATATGTTGAAAGTTGAGGGACTAACTATTGGAATAACAATAGCTAACACTTCATGTGCGTCTGTGTCAAGCCCTTTGCTCTTAAGAATTGTCACCCCGCAGCCTCGTAGCAGCTCAGAGCAGTGCAATTTTAGGGAGGTAGCGTATCCTCCCTAAAATGCAGGCGTGGAGCCTGCACTTGAACTCAGTTAAGGGTTAAACACAATAGACCTGAAGGATATTTAATACTTTAAAAATATTTTATATGAAAAATAAAAATTTGCGGACTCCAAGGTAAGTAAAACAGAAGAGAAGGAAGGAAAAGAAATTCTAAAGGTTTCTCTTATTTTCCCAGCTTGTAAATGCACTGAAAACGGTATCTACATTTGACGTCCAGATTGTCGATTATAAGTATAAGTAAGTAATAACCCACTCTTGGGCAGACACTGTCGTCTTTGACTTTGATGAGTTAATGGGGGAGAGGAAGGACTTTGCGAATGGGAGTTGTTGGCGCATGTAGACCTGGAAGGGACAAGCGGACGCCATCGGTGAATGAAATGGGCAGGTGAGGACCCCGGGCTTAGGGGCCGGAAGCTCTTCAGCTGTGAGGGGCCTGATGCTGCCGCACCATCCCTTTTTTAAAGAGAAGTGATGAATGCTGATTTTCATTTGAAATTTCTGAATTTCTAAAAGTCGGCAACTAATTCCGAATTTTAAAAAAATGTTGTAGGCTTCACTTGCCGGCTAGCTGCTGGGTTTCAACTTCTGACCTACAATATGGGAATAATTAAGGGAATAATTTGAGGTTCATCAAATAATATGAGGCTTCTAAAAATCTTTCCAAATATTACGTTTCTTTTAAAATTCTGATACAAGTAAACAGCTTGGAAAGACAGAGTCTGCCTATCATTTACTGTCTAGGTAACCCGTGTTGACATGAAAACAATAATACTCTAAAGATAATACATGTTCTTGGTAGAAAAGGTCAAGCAGTATAGAAAAGTTCCAAAAGAAAGTGAAGACTTTTCTCTCCCTCCTTGGCCCACCCACAATCATAGTCTTGTTGTCCCAACAGTTTTTTTCTATGTAAAAACAAAAGGATACATATACCAGCATAGGGTGCCCGACACAGCTAGGTTTAAATTTGTTGGTAAGTGTGGGAGTTTTGCACCTCATTCATTAAACATTTGTTCATTTATACCACACATCTTTATCAGGTACCTACCATGGGCCGGTCACCAGGCTTTGCAGTAGGAATGCAGTTGTGGAGGAAGCATGGCTCTTGTCTTGAGGACCTCAGACACTGAATCTGAATAAATAGCAGTTGCAAGAACAGCTGTCATTTATTGAGACTTACTCTTATGCTTCCCTAGCTCTGTCTCATCTCCCTCTTCTGAGAGTCTTGTGAGGTTGGCGAAGCTATTCCTATTGGACGGGTGACACTTCGCCACGGTGACTCCCCTCATTGCCACCTGAGGAAAAATGTGGAGGTAGAAGAGGGCCCGGGGTCAGGATGAAAGAACTGGGCGGGGGGGGCACCTCTGAGGCTCTGTCGCTGACTGGCTTTGAAGAATACGTAGGGGTTTCCCCGATGAAGGAAGAGTGACAGTAAATTCAGACCTTGCCAATCTGAGGGACACAGTAGTAACCTAACGGCATCGAGGTTTGTGAGTCCTGACCTTTGGGCCTTTTCCAGAAATAATAACTCCACGGGTATATTCCCCCGGACAAATGCCGCTCCTTGCCTCGGTATCGGTTGGCATTCCTGGGGAAACTGAGGCACATGTACCTCGTGTGAGACACACTTGGTGGCTTTGTCTCCCTTCCCTTGTGCGGAGTGTGGGGTTTCTGTTCTGCTGGGAGAGGAAGCTCTTTAAAGAGGTGAAGCTGATTAAGAGGAAATTTGCTTTCCCTTCTTAGATGCCAGCGGACCTATTTATTTTTCTTCACTTTGAGTGGGTGGGGCTGGGAGATCGGATTCCATTATGTTTATTCAGCGTGTTAGCCTCTGTCCAGCATTTCTTCCCAGCCTCACTGACTTTCGGTTCAGAGTTTGCACATCTTTTAGTGTCTTGAATTCAAAGACTACTTTTACAGTCCCAAGGTGCATAAAATTGTGGATTTATCCCTCATACATCCACAAAGACAGGAAAATGCCCTCATGGCATCCAAGACTGTCTTAGGAGTACCCAGATGGTAATCGAATGACTCAAATCACACAAGGAAGAATTTATTTTATTTTGTAAAAATTCCTATATGATTTTAAGGAAATAGTTTTCAGTTTGGTACGAATATATCATAGCATCACTTTAATGCTTGCTAATTTCATTTTTCATAAAGAGGGAGCAAGCCTCAGGCTCAGAGCTCTGCCTCGCAGTGTTATCTACCTAGATTGGAATAATGCTTTTTAGTTTCATTATATCTATTTTTACAGTTTTGTTCATGTCATGAGTTACTGGTTTTCCATTTAAGACAGGTATAAAAGTTTTCTTCTAAAATAAGGAAATGTAAGTTTAAAAAAAAGGGAGCTTAACTTAGAGAAAATGTTATTAAGTAAGTTGTTAATTTCTGGAGTAGATTTGAAATTGGCAAAAAAGTATCATGGCAGAACGTGCTTTAAATTGGGAAAGATACTCGTATAAATGCTGTTACCATGAATCATGAACTTACGTAACTTAATACTTTCCCTCTCCTCCCCTTTGTTCTTTTGTTGTTCTTTATGTTCACAGGGAACTTGGGTTTTTAGATCAGCTAAGGATCACGCATAACACGGACATATTTATTGGAATGCATGGAGCTGGTCTTACCCATTTACTTTTCCTTCCGGACTGGGCTGCTGTGTTTGAACTGTAAGTGTTTGGGGACAGTTTTACATTGAGGCAGCTGATAATGCTTTTTCTGCCAGCTGAGGCTTTCGTTCAGAGCATTAAAAGGCTTCATATTTAATCATTACAAAGAAGTCACATCATCTAGGCATGTAAAAAGAAAAAAAGACCTAAAACTAAAAATGTGAAGTCTGCAGCCTGCCATTGCCCTTAGCAAGCAAATATCTCTTTCCTTCCCCATCTCAGCAGGATTCGGGAGATGTGAATCTGTGGTTTCCTTCCTCTGAGTGCATGTCTGTGTTCCTGTCAAACTGAAAGCATCTCCCTGCAATCAGTGTAATTTTTGTGTTAAAAGAGAACCTGGGGCTTCCCTGGTGGCGCAGTGGTTGAGAGTCCGCCTGCCGATGCAGGGGACACGGGTTCGTGCCCCGGTCCGGGAAGATCCCACATGCCGCGGAGCGGCTAGGCCCGTGAGCCATGGCCGCTGGGCCTGCGCGTCCGGAGCCTGTGCTCCGCAACGGGAGAGGCCACAACAGTGAGAGGCCCGCGTACCACACACAAAAAAAAAGAACCTGTGTGTTGCCCACCCATGTTCATAGCCGCGTTTTTCCATTAGCCAAGAGGTGGAGGCAACTCAGTTGTCCATTGACTGTTGAATGGATAAACAAAATGTGATACACACACATCCAATAGAATATTATTCAGCTTAAAAAAATAAAGAAATCCTATCTCATGCTATATGACAGGGATGAACCTTGAGGACATTATGGTAAGTGAAATACGTCACTCTCAAAAGCACAAATACCGTATGATTTCACTTATATGAGGTACATAGAGTAGTCAGATTCATAGAGACAGAAAGTAGAAGAGTGGTTGCCAGGAACTGGGGGGAGAGGTGAATGGGGACTTAGTGTTTAATGGGGACAGTTTCACTTTTGCAAAATGAAAGCATTCTGGAGATTGGTCACATAACAATAAGGTATACTTACCCCTGAACTGTACACTTATAAATGGTTAAGATGGTAAATTTTATGTCATGTGTTTTCTACCACAATTAAGAAAAAGAGAGATAGAGAGTTTGAGTACCTGTATGCCTGGTGAAGAGCACAGCTCCAAAACACAAGCCCAGCACTTTGCCTAGTGCTCACTGATTCCATACACAGGGAGACTGAGGCCTCAAGGGGAAAGTAATTTTCCCAGAGTGTTCCGTTAACTCGGTGGTTGTTTATGGAGACAGGGACTTCTCTCCTTTAATAATTCCACTCTGGATATCAATAGTGATTACTGTTACCTGATTTCCCCTCCTTGCATCTAAATATTTTGATTTTATGGTCACATTTTAAAAATGACTTGACTTGGCATTTAAATAGACTAATTAGAAAAAAGTTGTCATGAACTTCCAACACCCTGAAAAACATTTAAAAATATATATATGTTAGAGAAATAGCCAGATAATTGTAGACTCTATTTCAATTCATTTCTTCCAGAGAAGAAGGGAGGGAAGAAAGGAAGGAAGGAGGGAAGGAAAGAAATGTCATTAAGAAATCTCAGGCCTTGAAGGTCAACAGACCTGGGATCAATTTCTGCTTTGGAGGCTATGTTACCTACCCCAAGGCCACGTTCATATGTACAAAGATGGGGGTATTAGGAGTTAATATCAAGTTCACAGTCCTATTGATAAAGGTCCCCTCCATTCTTTAATCCTATTCTGCTTTTGGAAAGTTAAGATAATTTAGTTATGGGAATATTTTAAAAATAATCTCTCCCACTCTTTTGTGTGTGTGCGTTTCTATAAACAGTTTTATTGGGACATAATTTACACACCGTACAATTCACTCATTTAAATCGTATAATTCAATGGTTTTATTTATTTATTTATTTTTTTAAACAAACACTGCACAATAATTGCCAATCGACATATGAAAAGACATTCACTGTTAGTCATGATAAAAGAGAATACAGATCAAAATAGTAAAAAGATGCTATTTTTCATTTCTCAGACTGGCAAATATTAGGAAGTTTTTTCTTTTCCAGAGTTGACTAGAGATTCAGAAAAGGGACACTTCCACATACGGTTAAAATGGAGAAGGGTGTGTGGGGGGTTGCTAGTGACCTGTCTGAACTACAGTTTAACTACATCTTTCAAGACTTTTTTTGTTTTTTCCTTCCCTTTTTTTTTTTTACATCTTCACTGGAGTACAATTGCCCCACAATGGTGTGCCAGCCCCCACCCTACAACAAAGTGAATCAGCCACACATACACACACGATGCCACATCTCCTCCCTCCTGCGTCTCCCTCCCCCCCACTCCCCCCACCCCACCCCTCCAGGCAGTCACAAAGCGCCAAGCTGATCTCCCCGCGCCACACAGCCGCCTCCCACCAGCCATCCACCCCACACCTGGCAGTGTACACATGTCCATGCCTCTCCCTCGCCCTGCCACAGCCCACCTCCGCCCTCCCCACATCCCCAAGTCCACTCCCCAGTAGGTCTGCGTCCCCACTCCTGTCCCACCCCCAGGCTCCTCACGACATTCCCTTTTTCTTAAATTCCATATATATGTGTTAGCATACAGTATTTATCTTGCTCTTTCTGACTTACTTCACTCTCTATGACAGACTCTAGGTCTATCCACCTCATTACAAATAGCTCAATTTCGTTTCTTTTTATGGCTGAGTAATATTCCATTGTATATATGTGCCACATCTTCTTTATCCATTCATCCGATGATGGACACTTAGGTTGTTTCCATCTCCGGGCTATTGTAAATAGAGCTGCAATGAACATTTTGGTACATGACTCTTTTTGAATTATGGTTTTCTCAGGGTATATGCCCAGTAGTGGGATTGCTGGGTGGTATGGCAGTTCTATTTGTAGTTTTTTAAGGAACCTCCATACTGTTCTCCACAGTGGCTGTATCAATTTACATTCCCACCAACAGTGCAAGAGGGTTCCCTTTTCTCCACAGCCTCTCCAGCATTTATTGTTTCTAGATTTTTTGATCATGGCCATTCTGACTGGTGTGAGATGATATCTCATTGTAGTTTTGATTTGCATTTCTCTAATGATTAATGATGAGCATTCTTCCATGTGTTTGTTGGCAGTCTGTATATCTTCTTTGGAGAAATGTCTATTTAGGTCTTCTGCCCATTTTTGGATCGGGTTGTTTGATTTTTTGTTATTGAGCTTCATGAGCTGCTTGTAAATTTTGGAGATTAATCCTTTGTCAGTTGCTTCATTTGCAAATATTTTCTCCCATTCTGAGGGTTGTCTTTTGGTCTTGTGTATGGTTTCCTTTGCTGTGCAAAAGCTTTGAAGTTTCATTAGGTCCCATGTGTTTATTTTTGTTTTTATTTCCATTTCTCTAGGAGGTGGGTCAAAAAGGATGTTGCTGTGATTTATGTCATAGAGTGTTCTGCCTATGTTTTCCTCTAAGAGTTTGATAGTTTCTGGCCTTACATTTAGGTCTTTAATCCATTTTGAGCTTATTTTTGTGTATGGTGTTAGGGAGTGTTCTAATCTCATAATTTTACATGTAGCTGTCCAGTTTTCCCAGCACCACTTATTGAAGAGGCTGTCTTTTCTCCACTGTATATTGTTGCCTCCTTTATCAAAGATAAGGTGACCATATGTGCATGGGTTTACCTCTGGGCTTTCTATCCTGTTCCATTGATCTATATTTCTGTTTTTGTGCCAGTACCATACTGTCTTGATTACCATAGCTTTGAAGTATAGTCTGAAGTCAGGGAGCCTGATTCCTCCAGCTCCATTTTTCGTTCTCAAGATTGCTTTGGCTATTCAGGGTCTTTTGTGTTTCCATACAAATTGTGAAATTTTTTGTTCCAGTTCTGTGAAAAATTCCATTGGTAGTTTGATAGGGATTGCACTGCATCTGTAGATTGCTTTGGGTAGTAGAGTCATTTTCACAATGTTGATTCTTCCAATCCAAGAACATGGTATATCTCTCCATCTATCTGTATCACCTTTAATTTCTTTCATCAGTGTCTTATAATTTTCTGCATACAGGTCTTTTGTCTCCTTAGGTAGGTTTATTCCTAGATATTTTATTCTTTTTGTTGCAGTGGTAAATGGGAGTGTTTTCTTAATTTCACTTTAAGATTTTTCATCATTAGTGTATAGGAATGCAAGAGATTTCTGTGCATTAATTTTGTATCCTGCTACTTTACCAAGTTCATTGATTAGCTCTAGTAGTTTTCTGGTAGCATCTTTGGGATTCTCTATGTATAGTATCATGTCATCTGCAAACAGTGACAGCTTTACTTCTTCTTTTCCGATTTGGATTCCTTTTATTTCTTTTTCTTCTCTGATTGCTGCCACCACCATAATTTTATAAAATTTTCATTATCCCCCCAAAGAAACTCAGTACTCTTCAGCAGTTACTCTCATTCCATCCTCCTCCTAGCCCCTGGAAACCACGAATCTACTTTCTGTCTCTATAGATTTGTCTATTATGGACATTTCATGTAAGTGGAATCATACCATATGTGGGCTTTTCTGACTGGCTTCTTTCACTTAGCATCATGTTTTCAAGGTTCATCCATGTTGTAGCGTGGATCTGTACTCATTCCTTTTTATTGTCAATAATTATTCCTTGTATGGATATACCACATTTTATTTATCCATTCATCAGTTGGTAGACATTCAGGTCATTTGCGCCTTTCAGCTATTGTGAACGCTGCTGCTATGAACACGAATCTCTCTCACTCTCGTTTACCGTTTATAAAACCTTTTGTAAGCACATATTTGGGAGGTGAATTTTTTCCCTAGAGAATTGCAAATTGGCCAGCAATCCC
The DNA here is from genome assembly GCF_963924675.1 of Phocoena phocoena. Lineage (NCBI taxonomy): Eukaryota > Metazoa > Chordata > Mammalia > Artiodactyla > Phocoenidae > Phocoena > Phocoena phocoena. The sequence goes on from NC_089228.1 coordinate 21,392,069, forward strand.
AGGCAAAAGCCCCATGTGTGGATGTCCTTGTGTCCTTAGATACAACTGTGGAGATGAACGCTGTTATTTGGACCTGGCCAGGCTGAGAGGCGTCCACTACATCACTTGGAGAAGGCAGAGCAAAGTCTTTCCTCAAGATAAGGTAAAGTTCAGGACAAAACTCATCCTGTTTTCTTTTTAATTGGTTTAAAGTGTCTAGTTAATGTGACAAACTATCTTTGAACTTCAATCCAAAGATAAAATGGTTCTTCTCTGGAATCGTGAGTTGTTGTGCTTTATATTTGCAAATTGGGGGAAAGGAGAAATTAATTACTCTCTCTCTCTTTATGTGGAAAAGAGAACTTCATGAAATTTGGGCCTAGAGAGACCTATTAAATTATTTAGAGACGGGATCAGGAAACTACAGACCAGTGGGCTAAATCTGGCCCTCCAGTTGTTTTTATAAATAAAGTTTTACCGGGACATGGTCCTGCTCCTCTGTTTATGTGTTGTCTGTCTATGGCTGCTTGAGCACTTCATTGGCAGGGCTGAATAATTGTGGTGGAGACTTTGTGGTCCATGGAGCTGAAAATATATGTTATCTGGCCTGTTACTGAAAAAATTTGCCAACCTCTGATGTAGAGTATAAACTAAAGTAGTTCCTTTGGCCAAAGTAAAATAACTTTCTTCTTGTTCAGAAAACCACATCCTCAACACCTTACAAATTTGTCTTTTGCTTCGTTTTTGCAGGGCCACCACCCAACTCTGGGGGAACATCCGAAGTTTACCAACTACTCTTTTGATGTAGAAGAATTTATGTACCTTGTCCTTCAGGCTGCAGACCACGTATTGCAACACCCGAAGTGGCCATTTAAGAAAAAACATGATGAGCTATAAATGTATTGAGTCTTTTTGCCAAAAGGGAGTGTTTAAATGGTCCTCCGCCCAGACTCACCTCACAGTTAAATAGGTAAAACAGCCTGTTTTCTCCTAGCCCCAAAGTACCTTTTTTGAATACCAAAACATGCCTTCAGGGTATTACTTATGTGTTTTATAGTCTTTAACTGTTTCATGTGATTGTTGTGTCATTGCTATTTATCAAGATACTCTTTTGCACTGAAAACTTTACTTTTTATAGTTCAGAAACTGGGCCTGGGCTCACTGCCGTAATTGAGCTTTTTTCTTAGGGATACCAAAGTTTGCAACTTTCTTAGCTTTAGAATTTGTAAATGTTTTTATGGAATACCATGAGCTCGTCATTCAGGAGGCTTCCAACTTGTTAATGATATATTTGAGCAAATTCACAACTCATTTATTTGCCATGATTTGTTCACAGCACTGTTTGTAGTAGGAAAGGAAAACATGCAAACACACACACACACAGTTGTGGTTCTCAGTACCAAGCTATAGGCCCGTGTTATAGATTAAACAGTATTATAAACAGATCTGTTTAACTGTATCAGAGTCTAAACCAACTCCTGCTGAATTCTCGTATCTTTTTAGTCAACGCCAGGTTATATTCATCGAGAACCTGAATTAACCATGCTGTTGCATTAGTTCATATTCACATTTCATATGCAAATCATGTTTTCCTCACATGTAACAACCACGTATGATAAAAACAAATGAGGACGTCCTTTAGAACTGTTTTGTGTACCTTCTAGCTGGTTTCCACTGGTTCCTTCTTAGCCGTGGAGAGCATGTAAGTGCTTGTAAGTGCATATACCTATGTGTATGCGTCTACCTCTTTTAGCATGGAAGTATTCTAGTCTTTGATTTTGCAAACTTTAAATTAGTCACAAGAGGAGATTTTTTTCCCTATGAAAAAAGTAAAGACACACACACAAAAAAGGTAAAGACATGCATGAATTATCCAATTCAAAATGAATAAGAAGCCGTAAGAAAGTGCCATTGATTAAACAGCATATCTGAAATGCAGCCCCACTCTTTGAATGGGCTTCATTTCCTATTGTCTATGAACTTTCAATTTAGTGGTCAGAAACCATGGATTTATTTTACTGTAAAATGTGAAGTTTACATTTTATTAACACTTGAGCAGTCTAATTTAGAGACTAGCAGCTTCTATTTTTTTAAGTAGGGGATTAACAGAGTACAGCAGAGCTAAGCATTTTTTAAAAAAATATTTTAGAGTTGTAAAAAAAAAAGAATATGCAGCAGAGAAGCGACCTGAGAAATCTAAAATATTTATTATCTGGACCTTTACAGAACATGTTTGCTGACTCCTGCTTTAAAGGATTATGAACAGTTTTCTAGAGTTGAGGAATATTTATTAAAATATCTGTCAGGAAATTAGTGAATCACTGTAGCAATAGCTTTGATTTGAGATCTTAACATTGTTTTAAAAGACTTACAACATATGAATTTTGAAAGGAGTGGTGTTGTGGCCGTCCTTTGTCCAGTATGCCGAGTAACCACTGAGGTTGCTCACATAAAAGGAGCTGTCGAGACCACGTTGCACTTCTAGTCAGAGAGGTGCAAACATCTGAAAAAATGGCCTCAAAAAACATTTCAACAGTTTACCTTCTTATGTCATTTTAAAAACTATGTGGCAATGCGATTCTGTAGATATCAAGAATTTCAGACGTTGAGAACAATTTCATAATAAAATGTTACATTTGCATATTTCACATTTAAAGAGACAATATGTTTTACAGAAACAAGAAAATACATTAGATACTTTATGGAACTCAGTTTTATCAGACTTTTTTGATGGGGGCAAAGGAAGGTCTTCAAATTGTTATAAAATGTAAAATGTAAAGACTGCTCTTTTTATTAAGTCTTTGAAGAGGTGCATGTCATTGTTTGTACATGTGGAGTATGGCCTTGGAATAAATTGTTTTACAATTTATTTGAATACCGGACTATTTTCAGGGTTTTCTGTGTCTGAATGTCAGATGCTTACTTTTTTTTCGGCAATCTGGCAGCTCTAGATTATACAAATTGAGTAGCTCACTGATGAAGAATTCAGCTTAAGGAAAAATTGTACCCTACAATTATTTAGCAGTTTATCATATGATGCTTTCACAAATGTTCTATTGCATAATCTTTTTAAAATGACATAAGAATTGTTCCCATTTCTATTTATTTATTTATTTGTTTATTTATTTAGTTATCTGGCTGCTCCAGGTCTTAGTTGCAGCACACGGGATCTTCATTGCTGGATCTAGTTCCCTGAACAGGGATTGAACCTGCGCCCCCTGCATTGGGAGCGTGGAGTCTTAACCACTGGACCACCAGGGAAGTCCCAGAATTGTTCCCATGTTTAACGTGAAAAGAGTCAGATGCTGTTTAAAGGACTTCTCTAAAGATCACAGGTCTTCTGATTCCATGTCCATAGTTCTCCATTTATTCACTCAATTATTTGCTATTGATGGAGCAACTACTGGGTACCATCTCTACTCTAGGTTCTGGGGATACAGCAGTGAGCAGAACAGAAAAAAGTGCTTGCCTTCATGGACCTTGCGTTCCGGTGGAGGACACAGATATTAACATACATAAGGGAAATATATTGTGTGCTGGATGTTGATACATGGTATGGACAAAACTAAAACGGGGATGAGGGATGTGGCGCTCTGGGGTGGGGTGGAGTTGGGCACACTTAGGTAGAGGATAAGGAAATCCTCGCTGAGGTCACCTTTGAGTCAGGATTTAAAGCAGCTAAAGGAGGAGGAAAGTAGACAGCAGAGCAAAGAGCATCCCAGGAAGACCGGATGGTGCGTGCCAAGGTCTTGAGGCAGGAGGATGCCTGGTGTGTTTGAGGAACAGCAAGGAAGCCAGTGTAGCTGGAGTGATCGAGGGGCAGAGGAGTAGGAGCTGAGGTCAAAGAGGCAATGGGCTTGGGGTGCAGATGGCAAGGCTTTTGTCCTTTGATGCTTATGAGTTGGGAGTCATTGAAGGGATCTCAAACAGGAGGAATGACCCGACCTACTTTGAAGAGGCTTTGAAGAGGCTAACTCTAGCTGTTATGCTGGGAATAGACTGTGGAGGGATGTCTTAGGTCGTGTTCCCTGGGAAATAGACTCTGGGATGGAGATTCATACACAGGTGGTTCATTGGTTCATTGGGGAAGAGGCTCATGATTAACACCTGTGAGGAAGGGGCCCAGTCTTGGGTGGAGGGAGGAATGGCGCTGCAATGCAGTAGCAGGAGAGGCCTCAGGGGGGCGCTGCGCGGGCTCCTTAGGCAGGGCAGGTCTCTTCAGCTGAGGGCAGTTCGGCCTTAATCCATTAGTAGCCAACATTCCCAGCAATAGGGAGACTGTGATGGGGGGACTTCCGAGACCCACTGCAGCAGCCACAACGGGGCCAGGGTGATGCCCTTCAGCTTGTTCCACTCACCCTTCTACTGCTTGCCAGCGGGCTTCTAAGGCTTTATTTGATTCAGATTTTTTTTTTTTTTTTGGTGGTACGCGGGCCTCTCACTGCTGTGGCCTCTCCCTTTGTGGAGCACAGGCTCCGGACGCGCAGGCTCAGCGGCCATGGCTCACGGGCCCAGCCGCTCCGCGGCATGCGGGATCCTCCCGGACCGGGGCACGAACCCGCGTCCCCTGCATCGGCAGGCGGACTCTCAACCACTGCGCCACCACGGAAGCCCTCGGATTTTATTTGTTTTAAAGATTCCTTATAGATGATCCCGTGTACTTCATATGGTAGAAGGCGAGACTGGGCTTTGTGGGCCATATGAGTTCTCTGTCCCATATTACTATTCGTTGGTCCCCACCCCCAATCTTTTAAAAAATGTAAAAACCATTCTTTGGGATGTTTAACAGAAAGGTTAAGGAACTTGCCCAAAGCCACACAGCTAATAAGTAATAGATGGATTAGATACAGGGCTTCCTTTGTGAAGGAATTTAAACAGAGAGGTGATGTAGGAAGTAAAGGAAGGAAGGGAGGAAGAAAGGAAGGGAGGGAAGGAGGGAGAGAAGGAAAAAGAAGAGAGAAATTGGGTGGAAAAGAAAATAGAGAACGAAGTCCTGGAGTTAGGTTTTTTCTTGCAGTTATAGTATAGTTTTCTTTGAAACAGTCAATGGAGAGAGAATTAGAAAAATACTCGCTTTTTTGAAACTAGGAGCATATAAGCAAATTAACTCAGGTGTGGTTGCCTTGGAGAAACCAGTCATTCAAAATACCATATTCCCAACCAAGGGCTATTGCCAGACACTTTAATACTGTCCTCCTCCGTTAGCTTACTGGGGCATGGCAAAAGATGTCATAAGCCCTCGTGTCATGGAAGAAGTGGCTTAGAGCCAGGCACAGGTTATGTGGGCCCTCACTTTGAACGGTAATGCACATTTTGAACACAAGGTGGCAGTCAAGCCCTTCCAAATGGCCTCTGCGCCCAGAAGCCTGGGTGTAATAATCTCGTTGTAAATTCCAGACACCTGAGCGCCAGGAGTAGGGCCTTATTTCTGTGTGTGATGGATTTTTTTCATCCCTGTTTTGAGGGAAAGTGGGAAAATTATCCTGGACAGTTTTCAGGTTGAAGTGTGTAATTTCTTAGCTGCAGCCAATTCCTGAATCCTCTGTAATATCTCCTGATCATCTTGTGCAAAGAGCATTTGGTCCTGGGATGATGATTTCTAGTGAGAGAAGCTGTTTAGTGGAATGCGTTCTCTTTGATGCAAAGGAATTTTCTTGGGAGGAGAGCTCTACTGTAGGATCTCGAGATAGCTCGTTAGTTCCTCAATCCTTAGGAGCTAACTTCTTTCTTATATTGGCTTTATAGCTTATTGCATATGTAAGTGCTGTTATCATTTAGTTTGACAAGAACCAGACTATAAGTGGAGGAGTTCATTTAAGTCTAGATGCCAAAAAATGGTGGCATGTTAATTAAGGAGGGCTTTTCAGCACAAAGGGGTATTAATACCGAGTTTTTACATGGATCTGATCTAATGCAGTGCCCTAGGTATTTGCTATCGTTTCTTTTTCACAACCATGAGTTGCAGAATTTTGAGATGTTTTTGCTGAAAAGGAACTTGGAGATCCTTCATGGCATTGTTCATTCCACAACGGTTTGTTGACTGCCCACCATTAACAGGCACTTTCAGACCAAGAGAGAAGATTCCTGGGAGAGGCATGTTGTGTAGACCCAAGAATTCAGTTACGGAAATCAGAAGGCCCTGGTTTCTCACCCTTGTAGCACAGAAGCTGTGCGACCATAGGTTTGTTGCTTAGCCTCAGGAAACTTCAATTTTCTCCTAAATTGGTGGCAATATCTATTAGATAGGGTTGATTTAAGGATAAAATAAAAAAATTAAGTCCCACTTGTGTAGGGCTTGGCACATAACATCTGTTCAGTAAATGCTTTTATTATACTATGACACGTAGGACTATTATCATTTAAAGCTGTAGTACCCGGGGAGCATTTAAATTCTGATCTCCAGACCTCTCCCCAAGCCAAGTTAATCAGAATCCCAGGGGTACCACTGGCTGACTCTGTTTGGTCAAATGTCCCCAGATGTTCTAATGCACAGGGGTTGGGAACTGCCGCTCTAGGAGACAGTGACAGCTGATGACACTAGACAGCTCACGAGATCCAAGCCAGCACTCGGCAAAGTGTCTTCCACTGGGTATCCTTAAGATGTTACATAAAAAACGGTTTACTAGGGAAATGCTGCCTCAAGCCGAGTAGAGGTGTTTCTTGCAGGGTTTCTCCCTACTCTTGATACACTAATGTACACCGTGAATTTCTAAATAGGAAGAGGTAATATGCACCGTTTCTAAATTCATTTGACCACTGGATCTCTTTCTCAGGGAGCGTGAAGATTAGTGTTGCAAAAATCCCCCTCCAGGCAGGCTGCTGTAAGCAGTGGCCACGGCTGTATCTGCCTCCTGGGGAACGGGTACCAGGCCGTGCTTTTAGTGTGAAGTCACTCTGGCCGGTTGCGTCTTGTTTGTGAGTTAAATCAACGGTGCTACCAGATCACAGTTGATTGGACCAGGGATCGATAAGTGAGCTGCATTCTATCCATTCGGGCAGTTGTAAGATAAAGGGTAAAGAAATGACCCACGCAGATCCCTTCAGCAGGGACATTTAGATGTGAGACGTGAGGAAGATGCCGAGGTTTCTGGTACCAAGACACCAGATCTGAGCTACTGGCGATTCTTTTGTATCAAGTACAACTATGAGCTTACTCTCCAGGTATCCACGAGGCCACCCGTACATTCAGGTCATGCATGGGATGACCTCTTCCTTCCAGCCTGAAAGAACCCAACTAACGTAGCCATGCCAGACTCCAGGTGTGATTGTCCCCACACTACACCATGGCAGTGGAAGGACGTGGACTCAGGCCTTCGTATTCCAAGTTTAATGCCATCCAGCTACCCTAACACGTTCCTGACTCTCAAGTCAAGGGCATCAGCAGGACAAGTGGAAGGAAAATGTAATGGTAGTTAAAAAAAAAAAAAATCTGGAAAGTAAATCGCAAGGACGCAAATCTGTAGAAGTACCTATGGTCCTAGGGGGAAATAGGAGCTGGACACAGGGTTAAATAAAGGTGCCAGAGAAATCAGGCCAGTTTGCTGTGAGGTGATTGGATGAGGAATCAGCAAGGGGGTGAGTTAAAGGTCAAGGTTCCAAGTCCCAGAAGAAAACCCACCCTTAAGGTGGAATAGACAGTAAATAAAGCCGAGGACAAGAGTGAAATGACGGAAGTACCAGACACACTGAACAGGCCAAAGGAAAGCCAGGGAGGGGCCAGCATGAACGTTGGAAAGCTTGAGGAAAAGGAGGCAGAGGAAGACATTGCAAACGCTGAGGAAACCGGAAGTAACTTCTTCCTGCAGCAAACATCCTCCCGCGGCAAGTACTCCAGCCCGTAGGGCCGGCAGAAAATGGAGAGCAAAGCAAGAAAGCACTGATCGACAGTGAGAGCGATTCTACACTGATAGAAAAATGTAAATCCTCCAGAGAAATATCTTTATCTACATAGCACTTTTCAAAAATGCAGGGAATATTCAGCAACGTTCAGCTAGAGAATTTACACAAGATGTTTTTCGAAGCGTTTATGGTTCACTTGGTGGAAATGGGACTGGGAGTTTTTCCTCCTCCGGTTCACAAGGATGTCAATGCATCCTCTTGCCTGTGAAATTAAAAGAAAGACGTGATGGTGGAGCATCTGTACTGCCGTCACCACACCGAGACACGAGACACGGAGCCCAGATGGGATTTTGGTTCTGCCCGGCAGGTATCTCTATGCAAATAAACCGCCTCTCAGAAATCGCTTGGTGATGCTATCGTATTGACTTTGTACTGGATTATATGTTCTCTGATCGTCTTGCTTTTGCGATGCAAATAGCAGTCTGTTGAAAAGAGTTTTATGGTGACTGCTACTTGGTGCAGGCAATAAATCTGGGGGACAAGGAATAAAAGTAATGTGCAGAAAAAGGCACCCGTTCTTTTACGACTTTGCTTTGAGACTAATGAGAAGCGCCAACAGCTGCGAAGGATCTTGTCGGCTTTTGTCTTTTTGCTTCTTCTTCCTTAGTTCTTTTTCCTCTTCCTGCCTGTCTTCTTCTCCACCCTTCTCCCAATATTAGCATTTAAAAGTCGGCTTTCTTGGTGGAAGTAAATACCGCTGGTCAGGAACGCTGCAGAAAGGTCTGGACTAAAAACATCGTGGTCTGGGTGGTCACCCACGGCGGTAAGACCTTGTAGCAGATTTTGCACTTACTCTGTTGGGCTGTCCCTTGGGAGGAGGACCCATAATACACGTGGATAACGTCCACTTCCCCCATTCAGGCTTCCTGAGACCCTCCGAGTGTCTTCTGTAGGGTAATGATGTTGGGCAAGTGCAAACACGTAAAGTCTTACGGGAAATGAGAGAGGCTTTGCAGAGCCGCAATGACGAGGGACTGGGTGGTGAACGTTACAGGTTCTGGCCTGCCCCTTACCGCCCGAGTGACCTCAGGCAAGCCACTGACACCCTCCAAAACCAGCCTCTGTAGGAAACTACAGTTTTCTCATCTGTAAATGCAGGCTATTAAGGGAACCATCCTGAAGGTTGTGTGAGGCTTTATTTGGTTCTCCTACCCGCAAGGCACTTTACCGAGCAAACAATTGTGAGGAATAGAGGAGGGTGATCTTAATCAGATAATCACGCAGGTGAAGGTATATAAGGATAAACTGAGGGGCTGCGGGGAAGGGAAGGAGCCTGTTGTAACGGAGGGAGATGCCGTGCGCTGGGGCTGGAGCTGGGGCGTAGAGGGGCCGGGGAAGGTCCCTCCCAAGCAAGTATAAGATAACACACCTAGTGTCTGGCACACAGAGAGGCCTCCTAAGCAGGGAGAGGAGCTGGGAGGCGGAAGAAGGAAGAAGACGAGGTGGCTGACAAGGAGGAAGAAGATGCAGACCCACAGGAAGCTAGAGTCCTAGGCCTGTGAGCACCAGAGAAACCTCCGCGTATGACAGCTTTAGCCTGAGATGCTCTGAGGACAGTGGCCGTGGAGGTCTGCTCGACTCAGCGATGGGCTGACGGTCCAAGAGGTGGAAAACTTCACAGAGACTAGATGGGCCCCAGACAAAAGTGGCAGAGGCTCTAGGACTGTAGGAGTCGAACTTTGCTTCCCACTGAGTGCGTTTGTCAACATCACCTGAGAATTTCACCAACCATGAAGGCCTGAGCGCCCGCCTGCCTTCTCCTCGCCCTCAGCGTTCTCGGCTGCTACATGAGGGGTACCCGCATCTCAACTTCGCTTCTGCTCCTTACGTCTGTGATGAAACGGCAAATGGTACGTGATCTGTGCAAATATATGCACATATGTAAACTCACGGGTCAGTTATGTAAGGTAGTTGCAAGGTGGCTCTGACGGGAAGGAGGTTCTTCTGGGCTTCACGCTTAAGTCTTTTTCCAAAACGTGCGTTCTTAATCCTGGGGGGAGGGGGGATTCATTTATTTGCTAAAGTGTTTAAGGATGGGCTGAAACTTCAAGAAATCCTGGTATAGCCCAGAGTTTTCAATTATATGTAGGAAAATGACTACCAGGAAGGGGGGGAAACCAAAGCTGTGTTTATTTTCCTTTTTTAAAGAAATAAAGTGAATTGCTATTTGGTGGGGGGAGAGGGGAACTCTTGAGGCAGGTGTTATTAATGATTATTGCTTATTGCTCGGGGGCACGTGATTGAGAAGGGCTCTGCCTGGAAATTAGAGTTTGTCTCAATGAAGCTCCAAGCCTGACACCACCCCTTTTATTAAAAAAATTGAGGTACAGTTGCTGTACAATGTTTCAGGTATACAACATAGCGATTCACACTTTTAAAGGTTATGTTTCATTTACAGTTATTACAAAATGTTGGCTATATTCCCCATGTTGTACAATATATCCTTGCAGCTTGTTTATTTTATACATAGTAGTTTGTACCTCTTAACCCCCTACCCCTATCTTGCCCCCCCACGTCCCTCTCCCCATTGATAACTGCTCATTTGTTCTCTAATATCTGTGAGTCTGTTTCTTTTTTGTTATATTCATTAGTTCTATTCTTTAGATTCCACATGTAAGTGATATCATACAGTATTTGTCTTTCTGTCTGACTTATTTTACTAAGCACAGTACTCTCTGAGTCCATCCATGTTGCTGCAAATGGAAAAATTTCTTTCTTTTTTATGACCGAGTGGTGTTCCGCTGTAAACCACATCTACTTTATGCATTCATCTGTTATTGGACACTCAGGTTACTTCCATGTCTTGGCTCTTGTAAATAATACTGCTATGAACACTGGGGTGCATATATCTTTTCGAATTAATATTTTCATTTTCTTCGGAAATACACCCAAGAGTGGAATTGCTTGGTTGTATGGTAGTTCGGGTTTTAGCTTTATGGAAAAATCTCCATACTGTTTTCCACTGTGGCTGCACCAGTTTATAGTCCCACCAATAGTGGATGAAGGTTCCCTCTTCTCCACCTTCTCGCCGACATTTGTTATTTGTGGACATTTTGATGACGGCCATGCTGACACGTGTTAGGTGATATCTCATTGTGGTTTTTTATTTTTTGTGGTATGCGGGCCTCTCACTGTTGTGGCCTCTCCCGTTGCGGAGCACAGGCTCCGGACGCCCAGGCTCAGCGGCCATGGCTCACGGGCCCAGCCGCTCCGCGGCATGTGGGATCTTCCCGGACCGGGGCACGAACCCGTGTCTCCTGCATCGGCAGGCAGACTCTCAACCACTGCGCCACCAGGGAAGCCCTGTGTTTTTTTTTTTTTTTTAATTTAATTTTTTTAAAATACAGCAGGTTCTTATTAGTTATCTGTTTTATACATATTAGTGTATATATGTCAATCCTAATCTCCCAGTTAATCCCACCATGCCCCCACCGTGCTTTCCCCGCTTGATGTCCATACATTTGTTCTCTACATCTGTGTCTCTATTTCTGCTCTGCAAACCGGCTCATCTGTACCATTTTTCTAGATTCCACATATATGCGTTAATATACGTTATTTGTTTTTCTCTTTCTGACTTACTTCACTCTGTATGACAGTCTCTAGGTCCATCCACGTCTTTACAAATGACCCAATTTCGTTCCTTTTTATAGCCGAGTAATATTCCATTGTATATATGTACCACATCTTTACCCATTCGTCTGTAGATGGGCATTTAGGTTGCTTCCATGACCTGGCTATTGTAAATAGTGCTGCAATGAACATTGGGGTACCTGTGTCTTTTTGAATTATGGTTTTCTCTGAGTATCTGCCCTCATGGTGGTTTTGATTTGCATTTCCCTGACCATCAGTGATGTGGAGCATCTTTTCATGTACTTGTTGGCCATCTGTATGTCGTCTTGGGAAAAATGACTCTTAAGGTCTCCTGCCCATCTTTTAATCGGTTTTTTTTTTTTTTTTTTGGTGTCGAGTTGTATGAGCTAGTGATAAGTTTGGATATTCACCCATTATCAGTCATATCATTTGCAAATATGATAAAGAAACTAGAGATTTGTCTCAGTGAATATCCAAGCCTGCCTTTGAAACACAGGGAAAAAAAGTTCTTTACGTGAATGGGAAGTGCCTAATGCATTACTGCCTATGTGGACGGAGACCTTTGTCAGTATTCAGCATTTTGTCCATCTGCCCCTTTACATCACCAAGGGCTCCTGACGTGTCTGCTCCGTGGGTCTTCAGGCTTTCAGAAGGTGTTCCCTTGGCTAGAAGGGTTTAGATTTGGCCTACTCTAGAGATACAGGGATGGATGATGATACCTCAGGAGCAGGGTATATCTTGGGAATACGTACAGGAGCTGTGCTGAGGGTAATGCTCGAATGGTTTTGGTCTGGGTGCCTTCTTTTGACTTGCTCGACTCTGAGTCAGAGGAATTGAGTTTCTGAATGGAGTGCAGTAGCAGCAAATAGATTGCAAGTCAGAAAAAAAAAGGAGAAAAAAAAAAACCTTTCCAAGCAAGAAAGCAGAATACTACTTGGAAGGGGCTATTTTGCTGCAATCCTGTAGAAATATGGACTTGTGTATATTTTTAATTGAGAAGTGTGGAACATGTACCACCATCACGGCTGACATTTATCATGTCCCTGGTCCTCTCCCCACTCTTCCCTCCATCCCTAAACCCCCATCCCCTCCTTCGGCAAGTCCCTGTACCTGACCTCACCTTCTCAGTTTGATCCACCACGGAAACACTGTCAGTGTTATTCATCAACCTGAAAAATGCTACACCGAGTCCAAGGCTTGTGTGCCATGGTCATGTCAATGGGAACAATTAATTATTCCATCAAGCACTTGACGTGTCAGTCAATGAAAAAATAGGTGCTTTAGACCTGACCGCTCAAAATATCTTTTCAGACACTGGCATGCCAAGATCTTGATAGTATAATGAATTATTCTTTAAACGTATCATTTCAGGCCATCAATTTGGCCATATAGACTTTTCTTTTTGGGGGGGAAGGGCTAAATTACAGATGTTATCTAAAATAGCAAGCAAAATAACTTTGCAGCCTGGGAAGCAAAGACTGGAGCTCTGAGAAGTAGAATTAGAAAAATGTTCCTTGGGGAAGATAGTGAGGTAAACACAATTACAACTCACAAAAGTATAAGAAAAGTTCCCTGGTGTTCTATGAATCTTGGGCATGAAAAATAGTTCATTCTCATTGACCACTGGAATTTCATCCTCATTTTCCATAATAAGGCACCGGGAACCTATGAGATCGTTTATTATTCTGTTTGCGTCGTGGTACAAGCTTGCTGAGCAATATGGTTCCTGATTATTTAGGACGTGTGGGTGTTGATGGCAGTCTTGGATTGAATTTTGAGTTCACTTGGAAGGTCACTTTTTCCCAGTTAATCTGTATATGTAGATTCCTTTTCCCACACTTGATGTATGGTTTCTCTTATACTCCTGTGGCTAATTAATTCCATTCATTTGCAAGTCTGAGCTCTTCAAAGATCTGCACCCATCTCCTCTCTGAGTATTTTGCAACCAGGGCTGAGAAATTGCACAGGCTGCTGGCTTTATGGGGAATGTTTAAGACCTTGGCATGTATTTTGGGTGACTTCTGAACATGGCACAAAGCACGTCGAGGTTTCAGCTGGTCAAATTGCTTTCATCCTAAAATGTCAGCTTTTTTTCTAGGAGCACCAGCTGCCACAGACTTTTTTTTCCCCTCAGATATCTCCACTGAATTGCTGGATGTCAGTGGTTATTTTTCTGTCCTGTTAAATAATGCCCTGTTGCTCCAGCAATGGTCATTTTAATACTGTCACAGAATAACAGCAATGTCAATTTGTTTTCAGGATTGGGTCTTAACTGTTCACCATTGTTTGAAAATAGAGAACAGCCTTATTAATTCACTGCAGAATATTAAGCATTTCATTAAAGTATTGCCTGGAAAGGAGGGTTACTTCAAATCCCCTTTACATGTCCTTCATGGCCAGCAAAATGATCTATGCTGCATTCTTCACTCTCAACCTGGAGAAAAATTGGGGCATCCATGACCTTTTAATTTGCGCTTCAAAGAAAACATGTCTTAATGTTATGTAATAAATCAATCATCACTTGCTTAATAATCTTAATGCATATCTTTGAAGTCAGCAACCGACCAGAGAGGCTGGGATTTTTAAAAATTGACAACTCTCTGGTCATTTGATGTAAACTGTGTTTTATTGATCAGTTGTGGACAGTACTTGTTAATCAGCTGCGAGTAAAGGCATGTGATCATGGGGAACAATGAAAAATGAAGACTGTTTTATTTATGTATATGTATTGATACACACGCATTTTTATATATAGTCTCTGAAGTACACGGGAAATAAGATTTTTTAATATTTTAGTATTTGAAATGTGTCAGATAATACTAACTCCCCTTAAGTCTATCCTACCTTTGTACATGAACATCCTAACATACACAGTATTTGTATATTTCATGGTTTCTATAATCTTGAAGTGACAGTTTTTACCACCATATTTTTATGTATTCTAGAGAGCCGTTGTTTAAAATGCAAATCTACCCGTGTTCCTTCAGTCCTCTTTTGTCTATTTGCCTTCATTGCTTTTGTTATCTGAAGAATTTTTCAGTTCAGACATTTTCAATTTAGAAATCACTTCCTCGTTACTTCTTATTAATGCTCTGTTTATCATGCCAAAATACCCCCAAAAAAAACCAACCCTGGATTTTTGTTTCATTTTGTAGATGAGCTTCAGATAACACAGTTGAAGATCCGCTGCTACTTTAATGACTAACTGCTGAATTATAGGTTTCCTGATTTGAAGTGCATTTATAAAGAGCAACAAAATGCAATTAATCTGATAGTAATAGGAACAGAAGTTAATATTGGCCAGAAGCTAGACTGCTCATTGTAAACATCTAGCCTGAATAATTGACAGTCACAAAGGCTCACTTCTGGTTCCTAAAACGGTCCTCTCATTACTGCCTGCACAACTCAGCTTGACCCCGTTCCTCTTCAGAGAATTCTACCCAGACGTTACCAAGGTCCTATCTTGGTCACTAACACAACAGTGATCATGCCTCTCTCTGAGCTTTCCTGGTTCTCTCTTCTGTCTGTCCTGCAGATCCCCTGAAGGGTAGTGTAAAGGGAATACGTGGGTTCATAACCTCAGCTCAAGGCTCCCAGCTCTATGACCTTGGACAAGGCATCGGACCCTCGGGGCTACCCTTTAGGAATGCCTACCTTCAGGGGTTGCTGTAAGGATCAGCAAATCATGCCCGGCTTACTATGGGAGCTCCAAAGAGCTCTGACATGCCCCCTCCCCCCCCCCCCCGCCAAAACGGGAGGGAAGATGTGCTACAATATTTCACGTCTTTTTTTTTTTTCTGATGGGGGCAGCACGTCCCATTACCAGCTCCCAGCCTTGAGTTGGGCTATTGTTACCAGTTGCAAGGTACAATCTTCGCTGTTCTCTCTGCTTCCTTCCACATTACCTTTTCCATCATTTCTATTCAATAATTAACACTGAAATGTTTTCTTTATTGAAGCAGTGCTCCCAGAAGGTTTTTTACATCTTCTCTGGGTTATTTCATTTTCCTTTTATCTGAACTCTTGAAAGACCTTGTCTGTTATTTTTGTTTCTTTTCTGTTTTTTATGTAGCTGCTAATGTTGATTGTAGAAATATATGAAAATACAGATAGGGGAAATATCACTTAAAGGAAATCATAGTATTTATCAATCCAGACCTAGGCTGTACGCACGCCGCCAACACTCCCTCAAACACATACACACAAATTGTACACACACAGGTATATAGATATAACTTTCTTCATGCTAAATTATAAATACATACATATTCATGCTATGTGTATTTCTGGATAACCTATTGTTTACTAACAGGATTTAAAGGACGGCTCCCCATTACCATAAGAATATTTACATCAACATTTTTAATGTCTGCAGGTAATTTCATGATGCCAATCTTCATATTGTTGAGCAGTGAAACTCTTTCTAGCTGCTTAATATTATTAAGGAAAAAAATTGCCATGCCTTGAATATCCTTATACATCTTTATGCATCTGTCCAACTCTTAGGATAAATTCCTAGACACAGCACTGCTGAATGTCAGGACATACTCATTTTTAGACATATGATAACATACTGATAACTTTCCATCCAGAAACGTGGCACTTTTCATCTAACCCTTCAGCAGATAATCTGAATGTGCAACTACCCCACATATTCCCAACGCTGGATGAGTTGGCAGAAGGGTTTTTAAGCAGAGTTGCAGAATAGCTTTTACACAAAAAACACCGAGAGACGAGAACATATTGGATCAATCTGTGTTTCATATATTGAAACAATTCTGAGCGCTCTGGTTAGGAAGGCAGGTTACAGTCCTGATGTTGTGAGAAGGACCATGGCTGAATAGAAAGTGTCTCCAGTTTTGGAGAGCCGGACCACGCACCAGGAACTATTGTTTTGATCGAATAGACCTGATAAAGGAGCAGTGGCGAACATTATTTAGACAGCCTAGGTGGCTGTCACTTCTCCAAGTAGGTTAAGTAAAAGAAAGGCTACACAGGTTAATTAAAAGGTAACACCATGCAGTTGGACACAGCATTAGGTAATTGTTTCTTCCACTTGGACAGCTATGCAATGCATATTAAAGGGGTCTAGGAAAAAAATAAACTTGTGTGACAAGGATGAGACACTTGTACCTACAGCTGGAGTGCTCTTCTGTTATCCCCACATTAAGGTATTTATAAGCCTGGATGCGTAATGGAACATTTTGAAATTACCTACAAACACTGAATGGCTATCCTGGTAGGCTTGGGTTGTTTTAATTGTATGAAAAAGATGACATTTACAAAACCCTTTTTATTTGATAAGTTTCAAATATACACAGGAGTAGAACAGTGAATGGTCACATACCCGTGACCCATTTACAATGATCATCAGCCACTCTTGTTTCATTGAAATCCTACCTACTTCAGCACCGAATTATATTGAAGCCAGTCTTTGACATCATATCATTGTACTTGTAAATATTTCAGTGTATAAAAAGGTGATTTGGGGTGATGGGTCCTAATCAATTAAATTTTCTGATTTAGCATTATCAGAATATCTTTGTAAAATCCTCAACCTCAGCAAAATGACTGCTCTGAGCTACAGATTCCTGTTCTGTAAAAGGGATACTAATAAGACGTGGACACGGTAGTGGTACTGGGAGGATTACTGAAGATAGTTCAAGATAACATAACATCAAAAACTGAAAAACTGTTAACTAATCGTCATCGCCATTGTCATCACTGGAATTCCGGTTGTACAAGCAAATGACGTGGGAGCTTTGGAAAGCTGAGCGATAAGATATAGGGGCTTAAGAGGCTGCTGGGAAAGGAGATGATGGAAAATGTGACAAGTATGTCAGAAAAAAAGAAAAGCAGGAGATCATTGAAGAGGGAACATAATCAGGAACAGCCAGTAGCCCAGGCATGTGTGACAGTGAGGGCGTGGGTCTTCTGATCACTGTGGCCACATGTCTGTGTTCCATTTTTTGGCACCAGGATAGAAACTGGGAGAAGTGAAACAGCAGTGGAAGGTGGACAAGGACGAGACAGAGAACTTGTGTTTTTAAAATGTTAAATTCTCTTAAAGGTCACGTCAGACCATAGTAATAAACACTATGACAATGTAGAAGTTGAGCTCTATATGGAAATAATTTTTAAGTCTTGCCGGATGGGTCCCTAATTTCCAGAAATGATTGATACTGCAAATTTTTATGTGAACAACATATGTAAGTCATCCCATGGAATTTAGTTTTGGGGGATTTGATTGACTTTCTAGCTATGCCAGTCTTATTAAGTGAAAATGGTTGGGTGATTCCCCACGTGATTTTGAAATTTTGGGTCAAAGGTGGCTATCTCCACTGTTCCATTCATCAAACACTTTTTTTTTTTTTTTTTCTGCGGTATGCGGGCCTCTCACTGCTGTGGCCTCTCCCATCACAGAGCACAGGCTCCGGACATGCAGGCTCAGCGGCCATGGCTCACGGGCCCAGCCGCTCCGCGGCATGTGGGATCTTCCCGGACCGGGGCACAAACCCGCGTCCCCTGCATCGGCAGGCGGACTCTCAACCACTGTGCCACCAGGGAAGCTCAAGCACTTACTTTTTGACTAATATTGATCACTAATTTCTTCATCCAAAAAATGGCATACAGGATAATTTCACAATACAGCATCTCTCCAGATGCTTGATTTTTAAAAATGTACATCAATAAGTTATTTTAATTGTTATGCATTAGAAATGACTCCAGGCAAACGTTGACAACGCTAGCTTTTTCCAGAACTTACCTCTCCTGTGACCCATTCCCAAAGAATTGAATAGCCACAGAGATACTTTGATGAGTGAACCCCAATGGAGGAGTGAATGGCTGATATGATGTTAATTGGGGCCCCTCCTCTTAGATACCATTTGCGATTAACAGACACTCCAGATGCCTTGACTAGAAGGAATGGATGTTTGGGACCTTTTACTGGCAATGCCAGAGAGAGAAATATTTGGGGGCAGGATGGCATTTGGTGTCTTCAAATTGCATCACAGAAAATTTGTAAATCACATTACAGGGTTTGGATTTTATCCTTAACCATATGTCTCCCAACTAAAATGGGAAGTGACATAATCGTCTTTGTATTTTAGAAAGGTCAATCTGGATTGTATGGAAGCAAGACGGGGATGGGAGCAGGGGAAATAGACAAGTATAGATAGGATACTATTTATAGTGACAGCGTGGATGGAGGGAAGTGCGTCCATATTAGGCATTAGAATCCATGGAGCTTGATTATCAATTTAATGAAGAAACTGAGGGTGAAGTGGTCAAGGATGTTACTAAGGATGCCGATTTGGAAAACAGCCTGGATGATTGTGTCACTTACTGCATCAGCGAAGCAGGGAGAGAGGCTGGTTTTGGAGGAAAGATGATGAGTTCCATTTTGGTTGTGCTGAGTTTGAGGTGCCTGTGAGGTAGAGGTATCCTGTGGGTATAGGAGTCTTACAGCTTGGCAGAATAGATGCTCCCAGCATAGAAATGGTGGTTGAAGCCTTGGGAATAAATGGGATCAAAGACAGCCGGCAGTCCGCAGAGAATACAAACAAGCACACAGGTGCTGAGCCCCGCTTGCATCCGCCCTCTCAGGTTGGTGAGTGAAGCTGCCTTGGATCCTGCAACCCAGCCAACAGCTGAATATCACAGAGCGACACTTGGGAGCCCAGTGAATACCACACAGAGCAGAATTGCTCAGCCAAGCTCCCCCCGGAGTCCTATCCCACTACATTGTGAGGTGCAGTGCAATGTTTACTGCGTTAAGTCACCGAGTCTGGGGTTGTTTATTTGGCAGTAGAATGCCACACTTTTGGCAGTGTCTATGCCACACTCCCTCCTAATCCAACTTTGAAACATGCAATCAGTTCAGTATTCTCTTAAGTCAAAGGGACCTATACATTGGTCTAAAACCTGTGTTTTCACCTGTAAATCAAGGATGATAATATCTGCAATCCCTTTTGCTCAGAATTATTTTAGGGCTCAAGTGAAATTGTATACGTGAATGCACTTCATAAATTAGAAAGCACTCTGCAAATATAGACGAATTTAAATAGAACTGTAAAGCACTCTATCAATACAGTTTAACTAGATTTTTATGGTGAAAAGAAAGTTCTAAACTGATATTACAAAAATTAAAAATGGTATTAAATATTCAATGTTAATGAGTGTACTTATAATTTGAAGTTACATTAGGATCATCAGAATTACTTTGACTTTTCCATAAATTGACCTGGAAGCTTTGTAACAGTTCTCCTTGTCTATTTAGTATTTTGGTTCTTTGTAAAAGGGTGGGAGTTGATTTTCAGCTCTCCTTTCATCTTGTGTTGGTCTAAAAGGGCTTTATTTACTTAAGGAAATTGAGCAGATTCATTTTGGTGTAGAACAAGGGGTAAGATTGGATCCAAATTGATACCCAGAAGGAAGAGGCTTCCTTGGATGGCTTGATACTAGGTACAGCTGACTAGCTTTTAAACTTTGTCAGTTACCTCTTTAGTAAATTGAATTACCAAATTAGCACCAGTTGCTCAGCAATCTGGTGATCTGGTACCAGTTTTCTTCAGGGTAATTGAATTAATTTGTGCAATTTAAATGAACACCAATCTTGCAATTTTTCCATCATGATGCCTTTGAGAAAGTGGGTGGATGGAGAGTTCACATTGAATTGTGGTCCTTAATAGAAACACACGGAGGGATGCTTTCCTGGGTTTATGTTTAGTTATTTGACATATGCCTGTAATAGCCAATTCAAAGTAAAAGCAAAATAAAATGGGATGTGAGGTGGGGGTCAGCTGGGGTGATTCCTGTAGACCAGAGTTTCTTAATATTGGCACTACTGACCATCTGGGGGTCAGATAATTCTTTGTGTGTGTGTGGTGGGGGGCAGGGTGGGCTATGCTGTGCCTTGCAGGATGTTTAAGAGCATCCCTGGCTGCTACCCATTAGATGCTGTAGCCATTCCCTCCCCTCATCGCAGTCACGGCAACCAAAAGAGTCTACAGATATTGCCAAAGGACCCAGTTGCCCCCTTTGAGAACCAGTGCCGTAGACGATAGAGTGTGTTTCTCATAGTAGGAATCAAAAATATTTTGCCCCGTACTCCTCCCTACGACTCATCCCCAGCTCCCCAGCCCCAACTGACAGCTTTGTGCATCACATACATTTCTGTTTAATCGGCCCATCTCCGGGGGTGCTTTTCAGGGTAGCGATCTCATGTTTATCTCCTTGATGTTTGACAATGGACTGCTCTTCGTCAGACCTGCCTGTAAACTGACATCCAGGTCTGAAGGTGATTTTTTAAAGAAGCCATCCTTTAAAAGGTCATAAAACACTTGGCATTAGGTTCTTAGAATGTGTGATGAATATTTTAATAGTTAAAACGTAGGCAGGCAGCAAGGAAATGATTTAATGTTGTAAATAAATCTCTTTGTGGGATTTAATGTGCAAAAATGGACAGCAATGGCTTTAAAGAATCACTCCCCAAATGATGGGATCTATACAATGGCGCACTCTGTATACTGGATCCATATCTGGAGACAGTGTTCATTACATCTTTCTTAGATATGGGAGGAAGACACTAAGATCATTTTCTCTCTTAGGACCTCTATTTCTTTTTCTCAAAAGGAGAAGCCCATAAGGTCAACTTTCTGGGAAATAGTACTGATATCAGACCCTGGAGAATGTACTCTCCATTGCACTAATCACATTCTAATAGATAATAATCACAGATCGTAACACGGAAGTAGTGATAATGATGTGCTAGGCACTGATGTAAGAGCTGTATATGTGTTAATAGTCTAACAACGCTGTGAGCTAATTCAGGAGTTGGTCAACTATGGCCGCCTTGGCCACATTTGCCTGCTGCCTATTTTTGTACAGCCTGTGAACTAAGAATATCATTTACATTTTTAAGTGGTTGAAACAAGAAAATCAAAGGAAGAAGAATATTTCTTCACCCCTTAAAATGATATGAGATTCAAATTTCAGTGTCCATAAATAAAGTTTTATTGGGACAGCCACATCCGTCCATTTGCATACGGTCTGGGATTAATTGTGACAGAGACCATGGTACCCACAAAGCCTAAAGGACTTAGTATCCAGCCTTGGATGGAAAAAGTTCGCTGACCCCTGAGGTGGGTGCCATTACTGCCCTCATTTTACAGAGGTGGAGATGGAAGTACAGAGAAGTAAGTCATTTGTTCAAAGTTACGTATCATATATGTGAGAGTCAGAACTTGAACTTGGATACTCTGGTACCGCAGTGCAGTGACAGTAAAACTTGCCAGGACAGAACTCCTCTCTTTTTTTTTTTTTTAATTTTTATTTCATATTGGACTATAGTTGACTTACAATGTTTTGTTAGTTTCATATGTACAGCAAAGTGATTGTTATACATATACATGTAACTATTCTTTTTCAAATTCTTTTCCCATTTAGGTTATTACAGAATATTAAGCAGAGTTCCCTGTGCTATACAATAGGTCCTTGTTGGTTACCTATTTTAAATTTTTTTAAAAAATTTATTTATTTATTTTTGGCTGTGTCAGGTCTTCGTTGCTGCATGCGGGCTTTCTCTAGTTGCGGCGAGTGGGTGCTACTCTTTGTCGCGGTACGTGGGCTTCTCATTGCGGTGGCTTCTCTTGTTGTGGAGCACAGGCTTTAGACACGTGGGCTCAGTAGTTGTGGCTCGTGGGCTCTGGAGCACAGGCTCAGTAGTTGTGGTGCCCGGGCTTAGGTGCTCTGCGGCATGTGGGATCTTCCTGGACTGGGCCTCGAGCCCGTGTCCTCTGCACTGGCAGGCAGATTCTTAACCACTGTACCACCAGGGAAGTCCCTCTATTTTAAATATAGTAGTGTGTATATGTCAATCCCAAACTCCCAATTTATCCTTCCCCCCAACCTTTCCCCTTTGGTAACCCAGAACTCCTCGTTTTAAACAAACTAGCAGAAACAACTTCCCAGAATTCAGCTCTTTTTTTGTTATACTTTACAGTCTGTTCATACTTTATTTTTGTATGTAAGTCCCCAAGCAGCAATTCCTGAATGAACTGAAGAGCGTTTTGCGCTCCTTAGGCTGTACCTATACAATATTCCCTTCAAACTTTCTAAGGATAGCTGTTTATACTTTTATGCAACAAGATTCCTGTCATACAAGGAAGCGCCCCTGAGAGCAGGGTGCTGAGGTCTGGGGATCTAGGTGGGTAACTGATTTCCTGCTACACAGGAACTTGTGTGGAAGGAGGAAATGTCAAGGTCAGGAGGACAGTTTCTAGGTCTGCAGTAATTGAAGTTTTAATGTCTATGTAGAACAGTTAGGAACTTAAAAAAAAAAGAAGCTCATCCAACAGTCTGGCCCAGAATTGGCCTTGCTTCATTCGATTTCTGCATTTCAGAAGGTGAAAGGCTGCATCGTCTGCCAGGATTTAGCGTCCGGTCCCAGGGAATCGTTGTGTTTCTAATCTGATGTTTGGGCCATGATGCCATCCCCTCTGCCTGCTAGTCAAGATCAGTTCCCGTTTTTTTGTTATATTGTTAAAAGGCCCTGGACATGGACCCGTTTCAAACAGCTTTTGGCTCCATAGGGAACCAGCTCACAGGTCTTTGGTTTTATTTTATCCCTTTTGGATTTCAGAGTGGAGTTCATTCCTAGTAGCAGAGGGCTGTAATCATCCTCATTTTAAAAACACAGCCCCACACAAAAATTAAGTGTGGGGCAAGTTCTAAATCTTGATTGGAGTGATGGTTCTATGAGTGTATACCTTTATCAAAGCGATCCAACTGTATACTGAAGATCTGAGCATTTTAACCTCAACCAAACGGGCATTAGAGGGAAAAAAAAGTGTGGAAACCAGATTTTTTAAAAAGTGAGAATAGTTAATTATAGCACCTGTGTAAGGCTGGGTAAACCCGGAATTACTCTCTAGTAATCACTTCTAATTCTTCAGATTTCTTGAATCCCAGGTCAAGGTATGTCCTCGTGGGAGGCTTAAATTCATTTCCTCTAATTTGTGTGCTGCATTCCTTTGAAGGCAGTCATTCTAAGGCCACATAAGGATAACTGACATTTATCCCTATAAACAGTCAGTGTCAGAAAGGTAATCTTTATCTTAGAATTTCTTTATTATGCCACATTGGATTTACAATTAAATAAAGATAGGAAATCTACCTGGGATAGGGGGCAGTGAGTGTATTTAGTGCTTATTTCCTCCAGCTTGTGAGGAAAGTGAAATGTAAAGATAAATACGACTTTAAAATAAAAACGTCTTTGGGTGGAATCATTCATCATGCCTCCGATACAGATTTCCAGCCTTAGATATCAATATTTCAGGATCAAGATGCTTTCATCTTTCTCTGCCTTGCAAGAAGGGAAGATTGGAAACAATCTTCCTTAAAGTAAGCAGCTTTAATCGTTGTTTCTAAATCAACTGAACTGTGTTGGAAAAAAAGAAGCTGTAAGAATCCTTTAATCCCTGGTTTAGTTGTAATGAAATTGTCCAGGCTGAGAAGGGAACAGATGGATTTTGATTAATTTCTACTAAGAACCAGCAAGTATCAACCTCAATATTCTTTATAAACTTGTCAGGGTAAATGTTATATAGGCCTAAGAGGATGAAGGGAAAGAAGATATAAAATATACATGAACTTATAACTGGGTTATGAATAGTTAAGGGGCATATGCTTAAAAACACCGTCTTCAGCAACACATCAAAATTGAGATTCATTGAATCAGGGCAGTTTTTTCAGAGACCTTTTCATATTTAATTCCTTAAAAATAAAAGAGTTTGGTTTTTTTATTTGTCTTTTTAATGTTTTCCAAGAGAGGATTCATGGCCCTAAGTATTCAGCAAAGTGAGCAATTGCATATCATGGGCGTAAGAGTAAGAAGAATGCAAACAAGATTCAGAGAGCTGAGAAGCTGTACCTCAGATTCGACATTTATGATTCCAGGATGATAAGTGAAAACAAAAATGAACTTTACCAAGACATAATTTGGAATGAACTTGGACAATTCAGTTGCCACAGTTCATTAGTTTTATGGTTGATATTTAGGGTGCTGAGGGGCAAATTTTCAGCTTCCCCTGTCCTCTTCGGGACCTTCTCACGCCTCCAATCTGTCAAAGAACTGACTGGCAAAGGGATGCAGAGAGATCCAGAGGCTTAGAGGCTTAAATTTGGCATTCACTTGAAATTAGAAATGAAGGTTAAAAAGAGGCGAAGTGAATCTGAGGTGGCATTGGTCCCACATTCGAGTAGGGTATGAAGAGTTTACCTCCAACAGAAAATCAATAACTTGGTCTTAGATTTAAAAATCCTTCTGCTGGGACTTCCCTGGTGGCACAGTGGTTGAGAGTCTGCCTGCAAATGCAGGGGACACGGGTTCGAGCCCTGGTCCGGAAAGATCCCACATGCTACGGAGCAAGTAAGCCCCTGCGCCACAACCAGTGAGCTCGTGTGCCTAGAACCCGTGCTCCGCAACAAAAGAAGCCACCGTGATGAGAAGCCTGCGCACCGCAATGAAGAGTAGCCCCTGCTCACCGCAACTAGAGAAAAGCCCGCCCGCAGCAACAAAGACCCAACGTAGCCAAAAATAAATTAATTAATTAATTAAAAAAAAATCCTTCTGCTGTCTAGCTTTGTCTTCCCAGCATCATTTTACATGGTCCATTTCTCCCCCCTGGGCTGGCCACAGACTGAGAGCCGGCTAAGCAAATAGAATCCTAACTATAACCTTCAGTATCGTCAATACTTAACCAATGACCAATGACAGGCGATTTGCACCATCCAAAAACTCTCAGTTCTCAATTAAAGAGAAAACAAGCTCGAACCTTGCTCTTCAGTACTTGAAGCAAAACAATGGGATCTTTCTGAGAACATATAGAAAAAGTTCTCTCCTTTACAACTGTCAAGTGATAGATTTACATATGGGAATGTGAGGTTTATTGATAAAGTCTCTGATTGTTGTGTCATCAGGCACTGGAATGTGGTGAGTAATAAATGAATTAGGAATTAATTCAACACCAGATATTCCATTTCTTTCTGTTATTATCATGTCATCATAGCTGTGACTTGGAAATAGGATCTGCTTAGGGACGAGGGTGCTGGGTTTACTGTAACAGAAACAGGCTGTTTGGGAAACTTGACCCAAGGATCATTATTTTAACTTGATAGATAGTAGCCTATCTACTTGGGAGCTTCTGTCCATTTTCTGCCTGTTAGGTCTGTAGGTAGAAGAGACTGCAGAAAACAACGAGGGCCAACTTTGCCATTAAACACAGCAAGCTCAGTGTCTGGGGCCCATGATACTTTTAGAAGCCCATGAAAATGTTTTAATTTCTTTTACAACCAGAAGAAAAAAAGTGGCTGTAATCCAGCCTGGATTATATTCATCTTTATATCAATGCAGTTATAAAATAAAAATTTTTAATAGTTTTTTATGGAGGAAGGAATTCACAAAGGTGGAAATGCCAAGGTCCATAAAATTCATTGTGTGGACCTGGAAACTGATGGCAGGCTCAAAGAGTTTTCACTGAAGAGAATGAGGTGAAGGGGCTCTTTGCAAAGGTGTGGTTTGGGTTAAGAAAACCAACAAGGGGGAGCAAAGCACACAAGGACTAGTTACCGTGGTAACCATCGCCACCTGTGGGCCTGAACCGACACGGGCATGTGACCACTGGCCAAACCCAACGGGAAGCCAGAAGAAAAAGTAACCCAAAGGTCAGTCCACATAGCTCAGCCTTGTAGGGCACAGAGTAGGACAGGCGAGAGCAGAAAATAGATTGGGGATGGGAGATGGGCTTGTCAACAAAGAATAACCAATACTAGGACTCATATTCCAACCACTTGCTGTCTCGAGAATTTTTAAGCGGGTGTAACTCCTGCTTTTGTGTAGCAGTGACAGGATCCACGCGTGAATTATAGAAAAAGGGACTTATTTTGTGCTTCAAAAATACACAGATTTGAAAGGCTAGTATCCTGTCAAGTGGCGAGTGACCCAAACTTTCTTGCTCATTTGCTTTAACTAGAAGCACCTGTCTTTAGGGTTCCCATCCCTTTGCAGTCAGGGCTCAACCTCCTTTTCCAGCCCAATGAGGGGGCAGTTTGGAGAAGTGGTCAAGAAAAGACTTTTGAATCAGACTGCCTGGCCCAGTTTACTGATTGAGTAGCTATCTGACCTCTCTGTGCCTCAGTTTCTTTATATACAAAAGTAGGATACTAGTGGTCCATGTTTCAGAGGGTGGTAGGAAGAGTAAATGAAATGATAGTAACAAATATTTATATTATGAGCCAAACAGTATTCTAAGTGCTTTATGTATGTTAATTCACTCAACCACACAGAGAAATGCAGAGATTAAAACATAAAGAGAGACACATTTGTGATGGTATTATTTGGGTCTCAGAATACAGCGGTGCTTGAAATTCAGCTGTCACTGGACTTTTCATATATGTGAATCAACAAACAGTCTCTAAATGTCTGGAAGCGTTCTAAGCCGGTGAAATTGAATTTATGTCACTTGCAACAAAGACCGTTCCAACAAAGTAGATGCTGTATAGATATGTACGTGTATATATATCTATGTATAGCCTATGTGTTTATGTATACATAAATATATTTTTGTTGGCTAAATAAATCAATGAAGAAAAATGGTAGAATTCATAGTCATTGTCTTTAAACTTTGGGAGCTGTTGCTATAGAGAAACGTCCATTAGGAGAACTGATGAAAATGACCTCAAATTTATTCAATACCTATGGTGCCAGGTGATTTTGTGTATCTTATTTGAAATAGTTTTCACAACCACCCTACAAGGGCATTGTTAAAACTATGCCCATTTTATAGAGGAAAATACAAAGCACCAGAGAGCTGGAGTAACTTTCTCAAAGTCAGTTAGCTGATGGGTTGATTTAGCTAGAATTCAAACCTAAAGCCATGCTCTTTTCTCATCATAGGCTGCCTCCCTGCTTTGCATTCAGAATGCAGGGAGGGATGGACCATGGGTTTGAGCCAGTGTGGTTTCTGCCATCTTCTTTTGTTCCAGCAGAGAAGGCTGGGATACCGCAAGTGCAAGGCAAAGGATGATGGGGTGAGAATTGTGGTGAGGAACAGAGTTCGTAATGATAAACACCATGCATCAGCTTTGAAAAGGCAACTATCTCTCCTACACAATAACTGAACCATGGAGGTTTTCCTCTACCTGTTGCCCATGCTGTGTGTGCACTACTCGCAAAGCTCTCTGTGTTTACTTCTGCGGCAAACCATCTTACTGTGTTACGTGCTTTGGCAACAGTAGAAGAGTCTGAAGTGGTACCCGCTGGCCCAAATCCAGAAGCTAATTCCTTCCTAATTATTTCTATTTGTTAATAATCTTCCTGCCCTTATTGAAACAAAAAGCCGGTCCTAATGGTGGGTGGAGCTGAGTGGGTATCTGGGGATAGTGAATGGTATTTCCCCAGGCCCGGAGGCTATAGCCCCTTGGTTCCCCCAGAGTGGGCCTGGGGTAGGGGTCAGGGGGCTGTTGAGTCTTGTGGCCCACTCTAGCAGGCTCCAGACTCTGAAGGAGTCAATCTTTCTCATGTCCTGCAAATCAGGAATGAAAAATGGAGAAACATGCTCAGAATTCTGCAAGCCCAAGATTCCCATCTCTTGGGAGTAACACCAAGGATTGCCCGTCAAACTCTTTGATTTTCCTTAGCCCCAACTCTTTTCTCCTTCCTCTGTACTTCCATAGCTTTAAGAGAGCACTCATATTTTTCTCTATTATTTTTTCATTAAAAATTCTTTCCCTCTCTATATAATATAAAAAGTCATTATATGCTAGACCCCTAAAAAAAGAAAATACTCATAATTCCATCGTCTGAAAAGAATCATTTTTAACATTTGTACTCTCTTCCTTTATTTAAAAAAATATGTTATTTTCTAGTCAAAAGCTTGTGACTCCACGAGGGCAGAGCTCTCTTTATTTTTTAGGTGGGTAGCACATAGTAGGTGCTAGGCGGTGTTTGCTGAATCTAGCTGGTTGAGATGAACACAGATCCAGTATTGATTTTATCTTGTTTTTTAAAAAAATTTCCAATTAGTTATGTCCAAGTTGCCTGGAAACCTCATCAGTCAACTTAAACCAATGAGGAAAGAAGCGTCTCTTAGTGACCGAGGTTCCTGCACCTCTCAGCCCTCTAGGTCTTTCTTCTGACTCCTTTCTGTCTGCCTGTTTTTTGTTTTGTTTTTTGGGGTTTTTGTTGTTTTTTTAAAAGGTTTGTTGAGATAGAATTCATATACCATAAAATTCACCTGTTTAAACTATACAGTTCAGTGGTTTTAGTATATTGACAGAGTTATGCAACCATCACCACCACTTATTTGTAGAATATTTTCATCACCTAAAAGGAAACCCTCTATCCATTTAGCAGTCACTTCCTGTCTCCCCTTCCCCCAGCCCCTGGGTACTGATCTACTTTCTCTTTTTATGGATTTGCCTATTCTGAACGCTTCAGATACATAGAATCATACAGACTTTTGTAACTGGCTGGTTTCATTTAATAATAGAATCAAACAGTGTTCTCAGTGTTCATCTGTGTTGTAGCATGTATCAGTACTTCATTCCTTTTTATTTTTGCTCTCCCTGCATTTTCCTGTCTGTTGATTCTTCACTTGTTTTGACAGCTCCCTCCCTAACGGTATATGCTATTTGATATTTGCCTTTTTTACCCAGGCAGTGTCACATCTAATGTATCGCTTTGTTCCAGACTCCAAGGATCAAGTAAAAACCATCTTAGAGTTTGCCAGACTGTAAGAAACTCTGTTTATTTCAGGTTTGTGTAATGTAAATACATTACATTATGTTAGACACAATTAGATCTCTAACTATTAGAAATCAAGTATGTTTGAAGGTAACAATCTTACACACACACACACACAGACAGACAGGCACATACAGAACAGTCCCTAGGACTAGATAGGTGACCAGGAAAAGTAAAATAAAATTTATAGATGAATCTGTTGAATACTTTGTGAAAAAAGAAATAAAAATACAAAGTTGCAAAAGAGTTTTAATTAGCTGGAGGGAGGATTGGCGTCAACCAGGTTTTAGAAAATAGAAAAGTTACATGACGTTCCAAATTGTGCTCATTTTCTAGGTATTATTAGAACCGAGGGAAATTGGTTCAAGGTTTATCTGGAGCTTTAAAGTCGAGCTCTCAAATCAGTGAGTGTCAATTACCTCCCCGTATGCTGCCAAAATCACTTATTATTAATGGTAGTGAAATGGATCACTGGGATGGTAGGGTAATTCTTTCTTAGGAGTTCTGTCTCTGAGTACAGTTGAGTTGTTATCATATTTCAGAGGTCTCAGATATTTCTGTATCTAGAATCATCGGTTTTTTTCCTCTGCATATTATTAAGGCATTCATTAGCCTTCAATGGCACTGCAGAAGTTGGCTTTGGTTTAAAATTGTGCCCATGGTAGAAGGAATGTTTCTACAAACCACTTAAAACATTATTAAGCTGTACTCTTTTCCCCCTCAGAATCTCATTAAACCTAAAAAATGGCTAGGCAGCGGGTAGCATTTTCTTTTTTCTTTTTTGTGAATCAAAGCATGGAAAAGAATGCAAGCATTAAGAGGTAATGAACACTGGATGCACTCTGTATTCTAACTGTTCATAGTAAAAGCAATATAAAATACTTAGATATCATTATCTCAAATACTTATAATGGGGTTGTTTCTCCTCTATAAGAAATTAATTGGTAATAAATCTGTGTTAGAGTATAACTGGAAGGAAAAACAGACTGTACCAACATAATTTGGCTTCAGGGATAAAAAGGAAGCAGATGTTGGAATTAGCATCTTTAAATATTATCCCTCTAAGTCAGCACTGGGAGATGAGATGGGTTGTGGAATTTTGCATGGGAAGTGGTAGATTCACTCATCCAAGACTTCATAGCCTTGACTATGTTTTGGGACCTCTGGAATCTACACAAAATTGTACTTAGAGACAGAACTCATAACCAAGAATTATTCTAACATCCTAGTGTTCACAAAATTGCACATCATCTGTGAACGGGGGACATTCTGATCTCCTCTGGATTATTTCAATTTTGGTGGTATACGTTTTACCAATGTGAGCAGTAACGAAAACCCAGGGCTCAGGTGAGATGGTGTTGCTAAATAATGGTGTTGCTGTGGGCAATTGATTTAACTTCCATGGACACCAGTTTTCATATCAGTAAAAAGGGGCAATTGGTAGCTGCCTTGCATACTTGGTAAAGTGGAAAGCACAGTGGAAAGGTAAAAGCACTAGAAGAATAAAAGGTATATTTTAAATCAGTCAATTATAACTTAAACCAGCAAAATAGTAAATATTATAGATACAACCCCCAAGTATCAGTTTTCTCTGTTAAGAACATTCCTTAGGAATTTATCTTAAGAAAACAAAGGAAGATATGAAGATGTTCATCAGAGAATTACCAATGATGGTGAAATACTAGGAGTAACCTAAATGTCTGGAAATAGGGGATTGGCTAATTAGATTATGTTATGAGTATGTTAAGGCATGCTATACCTCTAAGAAAGTTCATGATCTCTTGTTAAGTAAAAGAAGTGCCGATTATAAGACATATGTTTATATGGACCCACTTTGGGTTATGTGGAAATATATATATGTATATGAAAAATTGTGTGTAGACAAAACATGAACAATAATGGCTTCTCAGTGGGTAGAGTATAGATAATATTGGGGGGGGTGATTTTTTTGTGTGTTCTTACAGCTTTCCGTATAAAGAATATACAACTTTTTTTTTATTAGGAAGATACATGTGTGTATGTATGTGGAACCTCTCTCTCTTTCTCTATCTCATTGGTTTTCACCCAGGAGCAATTTTTCTCCACTCCCCCAGGAGAGTTTTGGCAATGTCTGGAGTTATTTTTGGCAGTCGAAACTTGGAGGTAATACCAGCATCTAGCAGGTAGAGGCCAAGGATCCTGCTAAACATCCTACAGTGCTCAGGGCAGCCCCCCCAGCAAAGAATCTTCCAGCCAAAATGCCAATAGCAACATGGTTGAGGGGCCCTGTGCATTTCCATTCTAGGTCAGACTTCTGGTTGACCTCACACAACTCAGGGGCAGCTGTCCACAGCGGTCTCTCTCGGTAACGCTCACCCTCAACTGACTTTCTTCTTTGCGAACTATCTTCTCTTCTATCCAGAAGCTAGAGGGGAGGCTATTTTTTCTCCAGTCTATTGTTCACGGTATGTTGTGGCTTTCTGATATTCAGAAACCTGGCTTCTGAGGCTCAGAAACCCTTTCACAACTATTATCTCTGGCATGGGTTTCAGCGGCCTGTTTTGAAACTCACAAGCCATGGCTTTGTCTCTTTGTTCTCCGAGTTTGGCTTTGGCATATTTTCCCCTAGGGTGGTAAGCATATTGTCTAGTTGCTCAAATTTGTTCTGGGCGAGGATGGAGGTTCATAGAGTAAAAGGAAGCAAAGGGAATATTTTAAAAATCATCTCAGAACATTTATTTATTCCTTAAAATGTATGTCACTGTGTGCTAATAACCTTACAAAATAAAGTGCTGACATGATGAATCATACTTTATTTTGTGTTGCTTTAAAAAAATCTTATTAAAATGCTAGAATATCCTCAATTCACCAGGGGCAAAATCGGCTCAATGTGGAACCTTGTTTGTTAAGATTGGGTGGAAGTGTTGCCTTGGGGGGGGTTCTCCATATTCAGCCCGACACCCACTTCTTGAAGTTCCACCTCCTTCTCTGCCTTCCGGCCCTTTAGGCCTGTGCTCATTTGCAAGGCTTGCTTAGAAATTCATGTGTAAAAGGGAGATTCTCTTGAATTTTTCAGACTGGGCACATTCTGAGGATGAAACCACATAAGCATGGCAGAAAAATGACCAAGCCCTCAAAAACAAACTATTAGAAGTCCCTTTCATGTTATGGCACCTAGAAGCATGATCACTGTTATCTCCCCCAATTCTGCCCCAATCTCTCTCTTTCTGGTAGAGTGCACAACATGCGGAACCTCCATCAGTAAGCCGAGTCAGCAACTCCCTGAACCTGTCATTCAGAAGTGATGTGGTCTCAGAGTCAACGCTTCTCTCTGCTCTGATCTCCAGTTTCTGTAGGCTGGCTTCTTCATAGCTTTAGTTGCACATTGGCTATAATTGTCTGTCATGTCATTTAGTTCAACTGCCCCATCTAAATGTTCAGTCTCTCGGGCTCCCATTTTCAAATTCCAGGGGAAAAGCCTGATTAGCCCATGCCACTTTTCTAGCCAGGCCACACAAGTCAGAAGTATTGGATGGATGGACAGTTCTTGGTTTAGGAGCCCAAACTAATCTAATCAGCTGTTGTTGTGTGGGTTGGTCCATCAGGGCAGCAGGTAAGGAAGATTCCTGCCTGGACGTTAGTTTTTATTGTCCAGCACTCTCTCTTTTGGAGGAATTTATAATATGATTAGGGTGGGACTGCCATCTCCTCTGCCCAAACTGGGCATGTAGATGGGCTTAGGAAACAAGCTGGGCCAGATTTCTTTAACCTGAAGCTAAAGAAGAATTCTTGTTGCATTTAGGGTCATTTGGATGGAAAAATATGGCACAGAGCTGTTGAAGGACTTCTTCCCTGCCTTTGGGAAGAAGCCTCCTCTTGGTTGGGAAGGATGAGGCCCATCCATGCAGAAACAAAAACAAAAAACAGAAAAACAAAGCCAAGAGATGGAGAAGATGTGCCCTCCCTTGATTACTAGTATCCAATAACACTTCTGGAGCATCTCAGTTATGTAAACAGACAGTTACCCCTTTCAGCCTATGTCGGTTTGTGTTGAGTTTCTGTCACTGGCAATCAAGAGTTCTGGTTAGTATGCTTTCTCATAAGGGGATGTTTGGCAGGCAGGCAAATGTCTAGTCCTTCACTGTCTTTAAATCCATGGGATTTGAGGTCTATTGATAGATTTGGCTTCCATGGTGGGTAAGTCCCTGATCAAGGGTGTTCCAAATGTCAGATGTCCAAGTGAAGCCTTTTAAATCCTACTTTAACATTCATGACCTTTTACTAAATAGGTAGAGGCAAAAAAATTCAAGTCCAAAAATAAAAGTCAACTGGTGTGTGGGGTTTTTTTTTTTTTTTGCATGTATTAAAATAGGGCAGGTGAAAAGAAAGTTGGAATAAAACCCAATACTTAGTTTTCTGCTTTGCCCAAAACTTTGCACTAGACGTCTAGGAGAGTAAATAAGACAGGAAAGGATGGAAATGGGATTGTTGTTTCTACCGTTAGTTTGCTACAGTATCAATTTGCATGATACAAACTGAGCATGCTGAGAACCCAAGCACCAAAGATATTTGACCATCTTCCATTCTTCACCACCATCCTCCTCTGGATTGTGTCTTTTCAGAAGAAGATGAGCTGGTGAATGGGGAAGGAAGAGAGTCATAGTACATGTCATCACTCAGTGTGATGTGGGGTGGCTGCCTCTAAGAGCTGCAGAGTTAGAAAGGAAGGAGAACATGAACATTGGAGCCAGGCTAGGCCTGTGGTGGGATATAAAGGTGACTATGAAACCTGTATTTACCCAGAATATCATTCTCATCAGCCTATCACTGGTCAAGCATTTCTGCCAATAGAGTCACTCCTATTTTTACAAATGTCAGCTCTCTTCCTGATTTTGTTGGGTCTCACCTTCCTGATTTTGCCATATGCCTAAATTATTATTATCATAACACTTGTCTTCATTGGAATCACCTTTTAATTTAGCCTCATAACAGTTTTCAGGAAATCACAGATTTGATATTATCATTTAACTTTTTTTCCTAATATACATTAAAATAAGTTACAACTGTTAAAATAATTCTTCTGTGTTTTAGCTAAAATCATTTTGCAAACCATCTTTGGGATGCAAGCCACATTTGGAAAAAACTGGATTAATATATTGTTTCTAATGTTACCGCAGGTATATGTTACAAATATTGAAGAGATGACAGTTAGAAGCTTTATACTTGGGTATCACTAGTAGACTTCATAAGGTCATTCGTGAAAGAGTCTAAATGAGAATCAGTAAATTTTGATGGAGCAGAGGAGTTAGAGAAACATTAATTTCTTGTTTATTATTTTTCTCTCCTGCTAGATTGGCAGCCCTGTGAGGACTGCGTTTGTGTCTGTCTTGTTCACCAATGTATCTGAGCAGGTAACAGAGAGCCTATCACATAGTAGAAACTCAATAAATATTCATTGGAGGGAGAAAGTATGAACTGAGTAAGGGATTCCATCAGGTCATCATGGTATTCTTTTGTTAAGTTTCTTGAGGTCAGGGGTTATGAATTTCTTTTACAACTGCATCTAGATTGGTACAATGTCTAGCCCACACACACAAAGATTAAAAAAAATTTCTTTGTTTACATGAAAGTGTGTTTAGTCTAAGTCTGGTAAGTTGTGATACAAATTGAATCACATCTGACATTTTAGCTTGAAAATTTTTCCATTTTAGGTTGATTTAGAAGAATTTTCACTAGGTTTGAAAATATTTTAAAATTGTGGTAAAATACACATAAAATTTACTCACAACCATTTTTTTTTTTTTTTTTTTGCGGTACGCGGGCCTCTCACTGTTGTGGCCTCTCCTGCTGCGGAGCACAGGCTCTGGACGCGCAGGCCCAGCGGCCATGGCTCACGGGTCCAGCCGCTCCACGGCACATGGGATTCCCCCGGACCGGGGCACAAACCCGCGTCCCCTGCATCGGCAGGCAGACCCCCAACCACTGTGCCACCAGGGAGGCCCACTCACAACCATTTTTTAAGGGTATAGTTCAGTGACAAAGGACATTCACATTGGTTGCCACCATCATCACCATCCATCTCCTGAACACTTTTCATCTTGCAATACTGAAACTCTGTACCCATTAAATAGTAACTCTCCCCACCACCTCTCCACTCCATTCTA
This sequence comes from Phocoena phocoena, assembly GCF_963924675.1. Taxonomy (NCBI): domain Eukaryota; kingdom Metazoa; phylum Chordata; class Mammalia; order Artiodactyla; family Phocoenidae; genus Phocoena; species Phocoena phocoena. The sequence continues at coordinate 21,427,487 of NC_089228.1, forward strand.
CTTTATGTTTCTATACATTTGGCTGCTCTGGGTCCTCATACAAAAGGCATTATGCAGTATTTGTGTTTTTGTGACTGGTTTATTTCACTTAGCATAATGCCCTCAAGGTTCATCCTTGTAGCATGTGTAAGAATTTCCTTCCATTTAAACGTTGGATGATAATACATTGTATGTCTATATCGCATTTTGTTTATGCATTTATGGACACTTGGATTGCTTCTACCTTTTGGCTATTGTGGGTAATGCTACTATGAACATGGATGTACACATATGTCTTTGACAAACAAAAATTTTATATGAATTAATAAAAGAATCGATGAAAGAATGAATTAATGAATGACAGAAGCAGTCTTCTGCGTAGCTTGGGGGAGTATGACCACATTGGGAGATGCTGGGTCGAAGGGCTGGGAAGAAGAAAGGGTATCAAAAGGAGCATTATTTCTTTGTCGATTCTACCTGAGGCTGGTCCTGCCTGGAACTAGCTCATAATGCTCCATGCACCAGCTCTTGTTCGATGTCTAAAAATGCCTTCCCACTGTGGTTTCATAAATCCTTCTTATGCTAATTTACCCTGAAGTGCTGTGCTTTTCCAAGGCATAAATTATTGAAGGAGTTGTGGCTAGCAAAGGGGAGGATAGTGAAACCCACCCGAGCCTTCCAAAGTGAACAGCCAGATACCTTGTCCGAGTTCCGGAAGTTTAGAGCAAGCCTGACCAAGGCATCCCAGGCAGGAAGTCCTTGAACTGAGAAAATGGCTGCCTACTCTCTGAGCGAGGCAGGGGAATCCGGGATCCAGCAAGAGATACCTCACATCTTTTCAGCACTGCAGGTTCCCCAGGCTTTCTCACTGACCAGGACTGTGGGGAAGCCACGAGAACAGAAAACGATTCGCAAAGGCCAGCTGAAGCCATTTTTAGATGTTCACTCTCAGCCAGGAGGATCTATTAGTATCTGTTTAAAGAGGGCGAGAGCTGGCATCATGCATTGTGCACAGCATTTGGTCTGGCAGGGGGCACGATTTTCTCTGAGTTGAGCGAGAGGAGGGAACCTCTTGGTGACGGGGAGCTGTCAGTGTATGAGATACGGATGTCTGTCAAAGTAGGCTGACCTCCAAGAAGCTTGACTCACGTTTCCTCAGAGGATGCTGAAAAACAGGCTGAAAACAAAAAGTGTATCTGTCGTTTCATTTATCAAAGTTCTTGCAGTTTCCGGTTTGAAGCAAGAGGAAGCAAAGCAAATATCTGGCTAGAAAAGTGAACTTGAAAGCTAGAGGGCTGGCATGTAAAAAAAATAAAAAAGAAGTTAGAAAACAGTGCTTTGAACATTTCAAAGACAAATGCAAAAGAATAGACAAATGCTTTTTGCTTTCAGTTCATCCACACTAGTGCAAGCCTCACAATGAAAGAGACCAGCTCGAGGCCTAAGTCTGCAATTCCATAGTGGTTTTAACCCTGGGCCTATTACTTTACCTTTTTTGATCCCCAGTTTTCCCATCTGTGAAACGGATGTTATAAAAAGAATTTCCCTTGTAGGGTGACGGAGATAACAATCCATGGGAAGCACTTAGCAGAGTGAGCCACATTCAAGCCCCCGATTAATGTTGTTATTTTTATTAGTCTCTTAAGTAAAAACTACCTTCAGAGTACATGAGCATTGCAAAAATTTAGAACTGAAGCTTCACTTGATAATAAGAGCATTTAAAAAATAGGCCTGGGAGATTCGGAATGTTCTTTCGGAGGCATAGTCACTCATCAGCATATTGATTAATCATGCCTGGTCGTATGCTAGATGTTATACAAATGAGGAAAATAAACACAATGTTCAACTCACGTGATGTCACTACCTGTAAGCACAGAGGCACATCACGCGATGTTTTGTGAGAGTGTGTGTGCAAAACCCTGTTGGTACGACCTTCACGGGTTCTTACGTAAGAAGATAAATACTTTGACCCCATTTTTATCAAAAAGACATTGACTGATTTTGTACAACCTCAAAGGATGCAAAATGGGTAGCAAAGAGAGAAAGGAAGAGTGGTACAGAGTAAATGGCTTGGACGTTTTCTTAGAAGAGGAATTATTATTTCTGAATGGAACAATTTTTGTCAGATCTTTGCTTGGATGGCCTTTGTCACGGAGGTCTTTGCTCAAAACTCACTCCCTTCATAGGAACCTTCCCTGGGCAGCCAGTCAAAATTAAACCCATCCCCTTGTTCTTTTAATTCTCTAGCCTTCTTTTCTTTTCTTTTCTTTTAAGCCCTTATTCTGCTCTGGAATTAGCGTGTTTATGTTTGTTGATTTGTTTACCGTCCAACTCTCACCATAATGATATACAGAAGTCACGAGAGCAGGGACCACGTCCACCTTGTTTGTCACCATATCTCAGAGCCTGGCAGACAGCAGGCACTGGATAGTCGATGAAGAAATAATTGAATAATTGGGGCTCCTTTGGCTTTTAAAAAAATAATAATTTGCCTTTTCTTGTGGTGGTTTGGTTGGTAAATCTCAACTCAGATCATTCTGGCTTCTTGTTAATACACGGAAGCCATAAAGGTCATTGGAAATTTGTAGATGAGTCACAAGAGTATCATCTTACCTTAGAAACATACTTTTATCAGTTTGTTAGGCTGCTGTAACCAAGTGCCACAAACTGGGTGGCCTAAGCAACAGAATTTTATTATCTCACAGTTCTGGAAGTAGTCATTTGAGATCAAGAAGTTGGTAAGGTTGGTTCCCTCCGAGGGCTGAATTTGTCTGTCTCCAAATCTCCCCTTTTGATAACGACGCTAATCACATTGGATTAGGGCCCACCCATATCACCTCATTTTAAGTTGATTACCTCTGTAAAGACCCCGTCTCCAAGTAAGGTCACATTGCAAGGTACTGGGGGTTAGTATGTTAACATATGAATTTGGGGGACAGAAACCCCTAACAATCCTAAACGTCCAGGATGGGAAAATATGATAGTAGGTTGAGCCACACAAAATCGCTTGCATATTTTTCCCCACCAGGACAAGAAAACTTCAGTCCGGGGAAACTTAGACCTATGAAATACAGCAGGACTTAAGAAAACACTCAGACCCATGCCAGAACCATGCTTGACACACAGTCCTCAGTCAATCAATGTTCGGTGACTGAATGGCTGTAGAGTTCTTCCAAATGAGCTGTGCTCTCAGCTCTTCCAAGTCTTTGTTCCCATGTTATCTTCTCACTGAGAACTAGCCTGACCTCTGTATTTAAAATCACAACCTCCTTGAGCTCATTTCCCTTTCTGCACTTTATTTCTCTCTGTGACACACCTTCTACCATACTCTGTACTTCACTTATGTATGGTTTTTATTGTCTGTCTTCCCTCACTAGAAGGTAAGCTCCATGGGAGGAGGAATTTTTACTGTTTCATTTACTTCTGTTACTTCCATATATACCAGCACCTGTTACAGTGCCTGATACAGAGTATGCCTTCAGTTTCATTAGGTGAGTGAATGAATGCTGTCAGGAGAGACCTCTGGCATCTCCTGGCATGTAATTTCAAGCTTTCCTTGGATTTGCCCTGTCCTTCGTAGAATCTCAGTGTTGAGGGACTCCTCAAAGATCAAGCCCTGCCTCTGATGCTTGAATTCCCTCTCAGACTGGTGACGTCTTGGTAATATGACGCTCTTTGGCTGCAGAGCCCCAACTCTGAGACTAAAAGAGCAAACGACTGAAAAGGTTAAACGATACATAAAATCATATGGCACGACGTGTGTGTTGTAGAACAAAGGCATGGGGAACAGAGGCAGGAAGCCTGCAGTAGTTCAAGCAGTAGGCTCAGCGAAGGGCAAATATATTTTGGAGTACAACTGGGGCAAGATGATGCATAATGGTATGTCAATGCAGAGTAAGAGGACCAGAAGGTAAGGCAAACCAATGACAGTGAACCCCACAGTGATAGAGAGCAATGCTTCTCAAACTTTATGCAGATAATCACCTAGGGATCTTGTTAAAATGAAGATTCTGATTCTGGGTGGGGTCTGAAAGTCTTCATTCTTAACAAGTTCTCAGGGGATGCCTCTTCTGGATTACACTTTGAATATCAAAGAACATGGATTCTACAACCAGACTTCCAGAGTTCAAATTACAGTTACCACTGATTAACTGTGTGATCTTCAGTAAGTAATTGAATGTGTCTGTGCCTCAGTTGTCTTGTCTATAAAATGGAGATCAGATGAGGTGTTCTCTGTAAGATGAATACTATTTAAGTGTCGCGGATTATTGCTGTTACTTGGGGAAGGGAGAGGGAAGAGGATTTGGTATGGGGTGTGAGGCAAAGAAGTCTTAGCTATACTTTCCTTTTTTCTTTAAATTTTATTTATTTTATTTTTGGCTGCGATGGGTCTTCATTGCTGCACGCAGGCTTTCTCTAGTTGCCGGGAGGGGGGGCTACTCTGTTGCGGTGCGCGGGCTTCTCATTGCGGTGGCTTCTCTTGTTGTGGAGCACGGGCTCTAGGCGCGCGGGCTTCAGTAGTTGTGGCGCACAGGCTTAGTTGCTCCACGGCATGTGGGATCTTCCCGGACCAGGGCTCGAACCCGTGTCCCCTGCATTGGCAGGCAGATTCTTAACCACTGCGCCACCAGGGAAGCCCTTAGCCGTACTTTCATAATTTTTAAAATAAGAAAGTATTTAGGTAATAACTGTGTAGGTTTCCCTCCTTTTCCTTGCAAGTAAGTTACATAAGAAGCTGGATTAGTTATGCATGTGCTACGCACAGGGCTGCGAAGGAAGCCTGTCTGCAAACTGCTTTGGGTCCTCCGATGGGGGCACCGTGTGTGGGGACTGTTTTCGATTGGGAGCCGAACCCTAAATTCCTCTTGCTGAAGCAGGGCTCAGCGAGGCTCTCAGTTACTCAGAAAGAAGAGCTTTCCCCAGCACGCAGTGAGTGGTGGCCACAGCGAGGCGCTCGGGAGAGGCACCGGGAGTCCAGCACCCTGACAGATCAGGGGTACGGGGCGGGGAGAGGGCCAGCCGACGTGGACTACCAGGCAGGGCGGGGGGCGTGGGTAGCCAACCAGTCTGGCCAATCAGCGCAGCCCGCGGCGGCCCGGCCCCTCCCCGCGGGGGCGCTCGCCAGGCTCTGCTCGGCACTGCTGGCTGCTCGCCATCCTGGACGGGGCGCACGGGTTGGTGCGGTGCTGTCACCAGACCAGACGAGTGGAGTCGAAGCCGCTGCTTCAGCAGACGTTGGTTTTCCAGATGCAGTTTCGGACTTGTCTTCAGAGAGACTTGGGAGCTTCCTTTCACAGCGAGCCCGCGGAGATGATGGGCCACTCCCGGGATATCTGCTAGGAGGCGGCATGGTGAGCATCCTGCGGATCCGGTGCGGAGATTGGTGCCTCGCCCTGGGCGCGCAGTTCCGACTTGGCTGCCGGCTTTAGTCGAATAAGGAAGGTTGAAAGGGAAAGGAGGGGGTGGGAAGATGGAGTTGGGGTGGCTTTGGACCCCATGCTCAGGGTACGTCTCCTGGGCAGCAGCTGCCTCTCGGGCTGATACCTGCTTGACTCTGCTCGCCCGCTCATCCTGGCGCTCTGGAGTGCGGTAGTTGCCGTGCACTCCGAAGTTGGAAGCAGCGCTGCGAAGTGGGGATTTGTGGCACGCTTCCAACTTCGGGGTTTGTGTCTGCTATTCAGAGATCCTGGGGGTGCTCCATGGATGCGGGGAGAGATCACTTGATGGATAGATATGAGGAGGGGGAGGGCAAGCTCTTGTTTTGGAGAAGCCAGCCTTGGGGTTTCATCCCTTAGGTCTGAGCCGGTATCCGTATAAGGGCCTGCAGGAGGGAGCAGGTTAGCCTATACCTGAACCCCTGGTTGCTGGGCTGTTGCTGGAAGGACGCTCCGTGAGCCCGGGGCACGTCTTCCAGCTGCGAGCGCAAAGCTTCCGCGCAAGTGGTGAACAGGAGCGGGTCTGGAAGTTCCGTCTCTTCCTACCTTAGGTACCTCGGATTTGTCCACCAAGCCGGCGTGTTTCAATTTCTTTCCCTCTTTTTCAATTTCGTCCGCTGTTGTTTTATTTGCCCTGTCAGTCCGTTCCTGGAAGGGAGGGCGTCTTTAACCCTAAGCTATGAGCTCATCCTCGGGGAGGATGGAGTGGAAAGTCTGATATACCGCACCTACGGAGGCAGCCCCAGCCAGACACGGTGCCCCTGGTGCGTTTTTCTCCTGAATCAGTATCACGTAACGCTTGGGGGCTCCACGGGCCCCTGTGAGAGCCTTACCCAAGCTATGAATCAACTTTTCAGCAAGATGTATATGCATAAGTTCATGGTTACTCGCTGAAACCTACCCATGTGCCCATCCCCCCACAGGATTTAAGGACCCCCTTGGCGAAGTGTCTGTATCCCTGTACTCGGTTCCCCTTTAACTTTTCAATGGCTGTCCCTCCGAGACGGGCAAGGTTGATATGATGTGACAGGCGATCCCGGTGTGTGGGAATGACATGTTCGAAGCCTCGGTCTGATTCTTTCTGTAATATCCGTGGTCTGGGGATTGTCCACAACAACCCGAAGCCCCTACCTGTAGACCCAGATGCCCAAACTTGTGCGCGTTGATGGCTTAGTTTTCTGATCACAGTGGCCCCCTCCAGGCTACTTGCTGAGGGGCAGTGAGGCGAGGGCAATTTGTCTGTGTGTCTGAGCCCAGTTCAGGCAGGGCCTGGATTTAAAAACAAACAAAAGTCTAAAATAACTGAAGAATGTCCATTTCCCAATATAACCTGCATTTTCCCCTCAGTCATTTGAGGACAGATGTGTGACTTGAAGAATTCTTCAACAGATCGTTGTGGGTTTTACACTGAGGAGCATTTCTGCTAAGTTTGCAGTCGTAAATCGGTGTGGAAGCCCAACACTTCCTTTTGACTGGAAATACGGATCTTAATAAGGCGGTGTGAGAGCAGTTTTCAGAATCATTATGGCTAATGATGACTTATGTCCTCCCAAACTGACCGTGTGAGTTGGCATTGCTCATTTGTGCAAAAAGCTTTCTTTATCTGTGTAGATCAGTATTCTCATCACCAAAAGCTGGATTTCAAGGTTTTCTTCCTCAGTTCTTCTAATTTTTCAGCTTTGGATGACTTTGCTCTCTTTCCTCTATACCATCTTAACCTTTGAAATTTATTGTAAGGTTTTAAGTCACGATTTGATGTGGCCAGTTTTCCCTGTTAAAATATAAGAAAATTGCTCTTCCCAGAAAAGCAGTGGCTGCCAATTCATTTATTTTTGAAGGACTAATTCTTTTACTTCTCCCCCAAACACACACACACAAACCCTACAAATCATCTTGATTATTGAATATTTTTCGTTGGCGGCAACCTTTCCATATTTCTAGTACTAGAATGTTCTAGGTCACTTGAATTTCACTCTTCTTTTTTGGCTCTTTTTAGAGAAATGTTTTGTTTGATGACCTAGTTCCATTTAGTCACACACACACACACACACACACACACACGCACACACAAAGATTCTTTGCTTTGTCTCCCTACCTACTTTTCAGTGGCACGTAGCCTTTCTCTAATAGCTGCTTTTATCTGAACAGCTCATTTGTTGGTACACTTAATAAAATACTTCGTTATGTAAATGATGTGTTGGTGCATATGATATTAAAACTGCATTCACTGGAGATTAACCCATGGGTATGACATCATCACCAGCCAATCCTCTATCTGATTTGAACATGCATTGACAAAATCACATTCTCATATTCAGCAAGGGTTTCTATATTGCCTGTGATGAATCAGAAAAAGAGGGGAGTCCTTGGGCTCTTCCTAACTCTCAATTAATTGCCCAGTTGGAGAGTTTTGGGGATTTCTATACTAAGAAGCTTAACTTAATAATAAAATTCTCGGATTCCAGTTTTATAGATCTCTGCAGTATTGGCATAAGTACATTTCCCCTTACGCTTTCTTCCTTTTTGGGAGTTTTTCATCCTGCATTTTGGCTCTGTTTCTTTATAGATATGGAGAGACATCATAATAAATGGACTAACCTTTTGTTTTGTTTTTTTTTGTCCTCGAGATAGATGGAACATCTAGGTGATGGACTTATTTGTTTGTGTACATGTGTGCATTTCATCAGGCGCTGGATATAAATCTGCTAAGGATTAACAACATAACTACAAGTCCTGAAGCCAATCATAAATGACTGGGAGATCGTAGTGTACTTTATCCTAATTTGTCGAGAAGATACAGGGTTGAGGGCAGGGGGACAGGCAATAGGAAAAAGGTATCCACAAATGGGTTGGTGCAGTGATCTTGGCTGCTGTAATGACTTCATAATTATTTGTTTTGAAAACATTATTAGAGAAAGCTCATGTCCTTCCTAGGCAGCCCTTACTTACAGACGTAGGCTTGAATGGGTGTGTGGAGTTGGGCTTTGTAATAACAGCTCACTCACTTTGTGAACTCCAGCAACCCACCTCTCACAAGGTAAAATTAACTTTGGCTTTCCGTGTATTTAGTATCTATTGGAAAAATAAAAACAACTCTTCTTGTTTTGCAGTGGCCATTCAAGTTAAACCCATTTTCCTCCATAAAGTCAGTTAAGAGGGCGTGTGTGTGTGTGTGTGTGTGTGTGTGTGTGTGTGTGTGTAACATTAAATTTAACTGTGCAATGTGGTTTAAGGAAAGATTCAAAGGCTCATAGAATTTTAAATCTGGAAAGTACCTCAGAGTTCAGCTTTCCAGAAGACCAAGGGTAGGAGGTGTTGTGACTTGCATCCACTGTGGGCTTAGAATCCCAGGGTCCTTACTCCTAGCCCACTGCTTTTTCCAACGAAGACCTACAGGGAATGGCTATTGTGATGTGCTAGGACCCCGCATTTCAGCTGGTCCTTCCATGGAGGAGGACCACACCACTTCTTACATTATCAAGGCTCAGTTAGTTAGAACATTATGCTAGTTGAACCCAACTCAGGATTTGGTAACTGTATGCACAGGTTAGTTTCGGTCACTCCCTTGTAGCTGTCTTATAGTATCTGCAGTTATAAAAGAGACATTGAGCTGGGAGGTGATGGTGGATGAGGATTGGGTAGAGTGACTAAATTTGGACCTGTTTGAGCGCAGGAAAAGACACAGATGATAAAATGAGACATCATTTAAGGTCTGAGAACTCAAGACATTCATTTATTGTGTGATAGATTCTTCTTTCATACTTTGTACTTTCTAGTTGTTGTAAAACCGAACCAGTGATTTGGAATAGAAATCTTTTCTAGCATGGTTGTGAATATTGATAATGGTATCTTACCTCTGCTGAACATTTAGTGTGTGCCAGGTATAGGATTAATAACTGGCTTATATAGATAAACTACTGAATTTGAAAGATTCATGCATTTAAAACCAGGTTGGATCTTTTTTTGGCATTCTTTTTAATCCAAAAGATGTCAGGATCTTACAGTAGCAAGTCATTAGCATGAGCATAAATAATTTTAATCCAGAGATATGGTAGTGTCAGGTATTAGGAAGCTCTTGTTAATAAAATGCCAAATAAAAGGAAGATGGCGTATTTAGAAAGATAATAAAGATGGGGATAATTTGTCTCCTTTTATAGGATTGTTTTTAGTATTGTTAGTGCAGAAGAGTAAAATATCCCTTTCAGAAAGATAGGAAGATGTCTTTGTATTTTTATAAAGTAAAGAGAGAACAGCAGGATTTTTTAAAAAATAAAAATACAGCACTGCAGGGAAAATAACCTGTGTTGGCTTTGTTAGTGCTGTAAGTTCATTCCAAACTAGAAGGCAGTTGAATGTTTCTGCAGCATTTCACTTGTCTTAACTCTAAAGGTGGAACTGTCAAAAACTAGAGTTACTATTATTATTAGTTTTGTAACAAGCACTGTGTCTGCTTGAATTCTCTTAGTTTTACATCTGTGCCATGTGTCGGAAAGTTTTCTCTGAAAATTCATGTTTTTTATTTCTTTATTCATTTTCGTATCATCCTGTGCTTAATGAATCATTAAAATATGGATGTGTCCTTGTTATAACAAAGGTACTTCCTTGTACCTCACTGAGCCTAAAACTTCAGACTTTAGACACAGCTCCTAAAATAATCAAGGAAGGTTTTCAGCAAGGAAGAAACCTAAAGATCATCTAGGGCAGTGGTTCTCAACTGGGGGCAGTTTTGCTCTTCCGGGGACATTTGTCGGTGTCTGGAGTCATTTTTGGTGTTACAAGTTGGGGTGGGGTTAGGTGGGTCTCTAGTAAGTAGAGGCCAGGGATGCTGCTGAACATCCTATAACGCACAGGACGGCCCCTGCAGCAAAGAATACTCTGGCCCAAAATGTCAATAGTGTTCAGGTTGAGAAATGCTGCTGAAGTGCAACTTTTTGGGCCCAGAGTCATGAAATGGCTTATCCAGTGTCCCCAGCACCTTATTTCTGGCAGGGAACCCAGGTCTGTAAATACATAAGCCAGAATTCTTTTAATCACTCTAGGCTTCTGTTTTGTAGAGTTCTCTGTCTCTCTCTGTCTTTTTAATAAATTTATAAAGGTAATACATGTTTGGGGTAGCAAATTTAAACACTATAGAAGGATATAAAATGGGAAGAAAAATGAACCCAACCCTGACATTGAGACAATTCCTTTTTATATTTCAGTAAATTTATTTCCAATTCCCTCCTTCTGCTTTTATCCACATACAGACATTTAGACCAAATCATTTAGATAAATGGGGTCATACATCATATAATCTGTGTCCTGCTTTGTTTACTTGGCAAAGGGCTACTGGAGGGCCCTTAGTGAACCCACAGCTGGGAAAGGAGGCTGACGTCCACGTGGTCAGGTGACATCCACACTGTCAGGCAAAATCCCCTTGACTGTGGAGACCTCCTGTGCAGTGGTGACCATTTTACATGCATTCGTATGAGACTCAGATATGCTCTGGGGCCATTCTAGGAAGGATGATGAATCAATGAAAAGAGCTAAATGCCATTCTTTTTCTTTTTGAAAAATATTTATTTGTTTGGTTGTGTAGGGTCTTAGTTGTGGCACGCGGGCTCCTTAGTTGCAGCATGCACGTGGGATCTAGTTCCTTGGCCAGGGATCGAACCCAGGTCCCCTGCACTGGGAGCCCGGAGTCTTCATGACTGTATGTTATGCTATTTAAAAATTCATCTTAATGCATTCCCCTTTGCCAAAGACAGCAAGTTTCATGATGTTAGTGTTGGAACGAGTCCTTGAGTTCTCCCTTTTTTTTTTTTTTTTGGTGTCCAGTTTAAGATTTAAAGTACCTTGAAGGACAAAATAATTTATACAAAGAGGTGTTTAATTGAGACCATCCAAAGAAAATATTATTGGGGTGAATTCTCTGCACGTATCAGTGGGGCAACAAATCACAGGGGCCCCTCGATCTTGCCATCTTCCTTATTATTTAAATCATTTGGCAGCTCTTCCAGAAGCAGCCAGATGATGATGTAAACATCTGTTACCTTTTCCCTGCTTTCAGAACTGATTATGCAAGCGGGCTTCACATCGGAGACGCACAGCTTTCTTCATCTGTATTTTTGGATTAATTCCTTCTCTCTCTCTCACACACACATCTACACACATCACAGGCACAAATCAAAAGAGCCATAAAATTGGTGAGCATGAGCCCAGTCCTCCCAGGATAAAACTCCCATCTTTCTTGCGCTCCGTCCTGCTCTTTGCAGACCGTCGGGTCAGCTCAGGAGCACGGAGCTCCATTAAGCAAGCTGGGGCATGGCTGTGAGTCTGTCCCTTGGTACCGGTCTCATTCTCTACGTGTGCTGCATTTCCACCACCTCAAAGCCTAGGGCCTTGATGATCAACTGAGGAGATTTGGGAAACTGGTTAACATTTAAACATCCCCAAGAAGGGCATCTAGGGGTAGGGGTGAGTGGGGTGGGCAAGGAGACATTTAAATGGAGTTGGACATTGATAGCCAATGTCTCTTTCACTAGAGTTTTCTGCTGGTATTTGCCATCTTTACATTAGGGAATGTTTGTTAAATATTTGCTTTGTTGACCTTTCAAAAAAGTATGGTAGTAACAATGGCTATCATTTGTTGAATAAGGATGTTGCTGGCTACTGCACTAAACATTTACAAAAATTGTGGTAAAATAGAAATAACATAAAATTTACCTACCTAAACATTTTAAAGTGTACAGTTCAGTGGTATTAAGTCCATTCACATTGTTGGGCAACCATCACCACCATCTATCCACCGAAATCTTTTCATCTTGGAAAACTGAAACTCTGTACCCACTAAAGGACAACTCCCCATTTCCCCTCCCTGCAGCCCCTGGCAGTTACGATTCTGTTTCGTATCTCCATGATTTGAGCTGCTCTGGTATCATACATTAGTTATCCTTTTGTGACTGGCTCATTTCACTTAGCATGATGTCTTCAAGGTTCATCCATGTTGTAGTGTGTGTCAGAATGTCTTTCCTTTTTAAGATTGGATCTTTTCCACTGTGCGTATACACCACATTTTGTTTATCCATTTATCCGTCCATGGACACTTGGGTTAACTTCCACCTTTTGGCTCTTGCAAATAAATAATGGCGCTATGCACCCGGGTGAACAAATATCTGTTGGAGTCTCTACTTTCATTTCTTTTGGGTAAATACTCAGAAGTGGAATGGCTAGGTCGTGCGGTAATTCTATTTTGAATTTTTGGAAACCATCCTGTTTTCCATAGAGGCTGTATTTTGTGCACTGTCTGATTTAATCCTCCTTCAAGCCCTACAAGGTAGCTACAGTCATCATCTCTATACTGTGCATGAGAGAAGTGAGGCACGTTGGCATGTAGGCAAACAGGTAGCTTGTGAAAAGAGCCGTGAGTTGAACCCAGGCAGTGCGGTAGAGCCAAAGCTCTCAGTAGAGTATCCATTCTTCCATTTCAGGAAAGATTGACTGCATTCCTCCTGTGTATGGCCCAGGAAAATGGGGGATAAGAGCTAAGTAAAAAACATGTTGATTCCAAAGAGAAGCTCTAGAAGTCCTCATCCTGCCACACTGAAGAGTTTGAGTGAGACATGGGTCAAATACTCATTGAGAAATTGATCTTTGATCAAAATAATAAGAAGCCAGTAAATAACACTGTGGTTCTTTTGGCTGTTGATATTAGTGAGTGCTGTCTCAAGTCCTCTGGCAACTACTAACCACACAGCCTATGTTTTTATAAAACGCCATGCGGATTTTGTTACTCGTTGCAGGTGGTGGGTAGTGGTGGGTTGAGACAGTACAAGGAAATAATCGAGATCAGGATAAGCCTTAGGTCAGATCTGAGTGATGATTGAGTTTTTACTTTACAGAGACAGTGAGCAGAAGACATGGGCATTTTTTTTCCCCACCAAAAGCACAGCTTAATGGAGTTACTGCAAAAGAAGGCACATATAGTCACTTTAGAGAATTAACAATTGATCAGTTTTGTGGTGCCCGGGTCCTTTATAAACACCCCATGTTTATTCATTATTGTGATTACATAGCGGAAGCAGCTCGTTGTGAAGACATTTAAGTGTACTTGAAATTAACGTCTGCACCAATCGGTATCTGACGGGATGTTCTAATTTGATTCTAAAAGCCTAGAAATAAGGCTCTGTTAAGGTGCGGGGGTGTCCCTCCTGGAATCCTCAGTCAGATGTGTGTAGGTCATCTGCAGGGTTTCTGTGTTGTTTGAAAGGAAACTGGTAATGTTGGAACACATCAGCTCCACGTTTTTCATGGGGGAGTCAGGGGAGCAGAGAGTAGAGTAAGCTTTGCCATTGAAACTGGTCTACCATACGGGGTTACCCTTTTATGATGGGGCAGCAGGCTCTAGTGTTCTTGATAGCAGAGCGGGGGCATCTAGTCCTGACATATACACCACCAAAGTTCACTAATCCTCCTACAGAAGTATTAATCAGGAAAGGAAAATGCTCTTCCAGTTTGAAAGTTAAGGTCACCCTGAGGAAAAGGACTGGCAAGATTCCTGGAAGACTCGTTTCTTCAAGACATTTTGATTCCGAATTGACTCTCTTCACATTTACAGAAGACTTGGGATCCCAGGTGTAAACTCAGCTTCTGGTTTCATGTGCAAATATTTCTGAACCATAACATAAATAGACGTGAACTTGAAAGCAGTTGACTACGTCTGTATATGAGTTTCAGTGCCTTCATTTACTTAGAGGTAAATGATGAGGGGAGATGGATATCAGGTTCATGTTGATTGCAGGTTTGTTTTCATCCTCTGCAAATTTTGGATTTTTAAGCGTTTCATATTATCAATCTTGCTTGGTATGCTTGTCCCCCAGTTCCGGTATTATTGCAATTCTTAATATTATCGCTTAGAACAGTGCATAAGAACGACGTGGAGGGCTTTATTAAAATACAGATTCCCAGGCTCACCCCCCAGAGCTGCTGGTTCGGCAAGTTTGGCATGGAGCCTGAGAATCTGCATTTCTGACACGTTCCCACACAGCTCTGATGCTACCAAGCCTCAGACCACACTTGGCTTAACACCTCTTTTTACAGTTCATTTTCCAGAGTTAGCATTTTTAATACAAAGATTTTCAGAAAACAAGGCTATGTTGATTAGGTGGTGGGTTTCACGTTGTGAAATACATTGATAAGCTTGTCTAAATAGAATGATTCTGAAGATTGACTTGAGTTCCTGAGCCCAATATACACACTGGATGTTGGTTGAATCAGTGTTATGGATGAGAAACTGAGGTTGATTATGTCACTAAATTTCTTTTAGAGCATAAGATGCGTTTTCTGTAATCGAGGACTTTTAAACTAAGAATTGGTTAGTTCTTTAAGTGGATGTTGAGGAAGGTTTGCTGAACGGAGCACGTAACTAGCATGTTGCCTACTTCTGTCATCTGGCTGATGTCTGTATTGACTAGGGAAAAAATCTGGTTTCTAATTCCATATACTTTTGAGTCTGACTTAAACTGTAATCCTGTCGGCAGGTGACATACAGGAATTTCATTTTTGTTCCCGCATAGTTAAGATTCAGCAGATGTTAAAAGCTGATGTGGATTTAAGGTTTCAATGCATTCTGGGAATAATTGAAGATTTAGTCAGGACCAGAAGTTGGAGTTGTAGATAGAGTTATAGGACTTCAGGGGGTATGGAAAGTTGTTGCACAGATGCCTTGCTTCTTGTGTTCTCCTGCCACTTGGAGGAAGAAATTGTCTTCTGTGTTTGCTTAAATGAAAAGCTTTTGGTGGATTTGACTTTGTCTTGCACTAGTTAAAAACATGTGAAGTTTGCAAACTGAAGTCTCTTCTGAATAAAAGACAAACGAGAGGGGCTTGATTTTTTAAAAAAATCTTTAGTCATTTTTAAAAACTGGGGTTTTGTGAGATATTTTAGAGATAGCCTGGCTTACAGAAATGTGTGGGTGTTGGTAGGAAGGGAACTGGCAACCACCAAGAGGAGTGGATGGGCTGGGTCAAAGGCACTTAACCTCCTCCGTCTCCAGAGCTGTGTTTTGATTACATAGCTGGTTTGTGGAGGTGTGGTGCTTCCTCTAAGGCTGTGGCATGTTGCATATGACTAGATTTGTACTAACATTTTCTTGGGACCCATCAGTCAGTGTTGTCCCTTCGACAGGTTTTTACTTTGGTCATCTCTGCCCAACTGTCAAGACGCTACGGCTCTCCTCCTCAGCTGCCTGCCACTTTGCCCTTTGTCCACCTCAGCCCTCAACTGCAGACAGTTAGAAGATGAGGTTTCCAAGCTGAGTGGCAGATGAGGGCACAGTGGAACATAGCTTACATGGAAGACGAAACCGCAGAAGCCTCCAAACTACAAAATTGCCCGATTTTTTTTTTTTTTTTTAAGAACAAATATCCACTTAGGAAAAACACATGGCATTTGATTTACTGTAGAGCCTGATGCGTGTAGAGTGTGTCCTCTGCTGGCTGGGAATGGCTGGTCAGTGTTATTACAGCTGCTAGCATTGAATCACACGGACAAGGATGCCACCGGTCGTCATACAGGATCATAGTGACTTTGTGGAAGCCCCGCTGGTAACACACGAGTTCTAAAACAGTAAAAGTAAACTTAGAGTAAGATGAAAAGTACAGATCACCTTTAAGAATCTCTCTAACACCTTTCTATTCTTCACTCCCCAAATTCTATTAAGAGTTTGGCTTATATTTTTCTGCATATATTTAAAATAGTTAATATGCATTATCCAAATGTGAAGAGAAAATGTACTGAGGACGTCCTAGTAGACTCTCTCTAACCATTTGAAGTTGATTTGTCAATGCTCACTGATCAACAGAAGTAGGAAGCATATCTGGCATTTAACGTTATTTAAAATTTATAATGTGGAAACATCAAAATATATTAACCTGCTCTACTTATGTTATTTAAATTATGCATGTTTATGAAAGATATAATGCTGTGTGTGAAATTTTTTGCTTAAATAGTAACACACGGTTCATCTGGTTCAGTAATTTGCAATGTTCACTTGTCATTGTCTTTGAGGTCTATCCATGTTGATACATACATAGCGCTTGTCCATTTCTCTAACTGCCATTAATGTTCCATTATGAATGTACTACATTTTAATTAGCTCTTCTCCTGCAGGTGGGCATTCATATTTTTTCCCCATTTTTTCTGTTACAGAGAGTATCATGAGAACATTCTTGAACAACTTCGTACTTGACATTAACTGAGACCCAGTGTTTACTGTTTAAAACCCTCTCATAGTTACACATCTCTTTGTAGCCATGTGCATGTGTTTTTCTGGAGTAGAAGTGGAACTGCCAGGTCAGGGGGTATGTTTTAGAGCATCACGTTGCTTAAGGATGAATCTCGAAAATGTGAGGATGCAGAAAGCCTGTTTCATCATTATGTTCTTTTGTAATTAAGATGTACAAACTCCTATTTGTAGTGAGGTGGATGGACCTAGAGTCTGTCATACAGAGTGAAGTAAGTCAGAAAGAGGAAAACAAATACCGTATGCTAACACATATATATGGAATCTGGGAAAAAAAAAAAAAGGTTCTGAATAACCTAGGGGAAGGACAGGAATAAAGACGCAGACATAGAGAATGGAGTTGAGGACACGGGGAGCGGGGAGGTAAGCTGGGATGAAGTGAGAGAGTGGCATGGATATATATACACTACCAAGTGTAAAATAGATAGCTAGTGGGAAACAACTGCATAGCACAGGGAGATCAGCTCGGTGCTTTGTGACCACCTAGAGGGGTGGGATAGGAAGGGTGGGAGGGAGACACAAGAGGGAGGGGATATGGGGATATGTGTATATGTATAGCTGATTCACTTTGTTATACAGCAGAAACTAACACACCATTGTAAAGCAATTATACTCCAATAAAGATGTTAAAAAATAATAAAAGAGAAAGAAAAAGATGTACAAACTCCAGAACAGGTCAGGTCCTGGGCTTTATAGATGAACAATTTTAGAATTTCCAGTAGAACTTTCTGTGATGAGGGAAGTGTTCTAAAATCCATGCTGTCAGCTATCATAGCCACTAAGTGACTGATGAGCACGTGAAATGTGGCTTTTGTGAGCAAGAATCTGAATTTTAAATTTTATTTAATTTTAATTAATTTAACTTTAAATTGAAATGGCCACGTGTGTTTAGTGGCTCTCATTTTGGACAGTACAGGCGGGAGGGAATCACCATCCTAGAAGTACAGCTACTGTTTTATTTCTGTCCCAAAATGTTTCAGAGGGTGACTCATGCAGAGATGGATGGGTAGTCTGCTTTGTTCAATAAGAAGCTTAAGACCTTTTAACTGAAAATAAAGAGATGAATAATCTAATGAACACAAGGTGCTGCCATTAAGATTTATCAGGCATTTTCTTCCCTCGTTTAGAGACTGTTGTCTGCTCTGCCTGGTTAGGCGGCCTGGTGGGAGCTGCACAGCTCTGCTGGGGCAGTTCGTAAAGTGAATTGATGGCTATGTAAATACAGCCATTAACCTTAAGCACCTCGGACAGCTCCTTGGGCGCTGCAGTTCTCTTGCCCTTGAAAATGTCAGTTGATGGATGCCAAGATATTAAAAAAAATGTTTTTTCTTTTCCTCTAAACTGGTTGAAGCAGTGGGCCTTGCAAGTCACAGCCGAAGGAACCAGTGAAATTGAGGGCCTACTAGGTGTAAATACTATGGCAGGGGTTGGGAATTCTGTTCTTGCAGAAGGATATTTTGAAGGTTTACTATTGATACATAAGAAGTAGGACTGTGTATTTGTATGTACATCTTAATTTTAAAAATACACAAATTGAGGTTAAAGGAAGTTTATGGAAAACCTGCTATTAAGCAAATGGTGTCTTCTACTTCTGGAATTTTCTATGGATTTTAACAGTCTGATGTCATCTGAGACCTCCCCGCCTTGTTTACTTTCCTGTAATGACACTGGCCATCCATCTTTTCCCCTAGAATGCACTAAACTTATTCCTTCTTCAGTGGCTCTGTACTTACCTTGGCATGTGCATCTCCTATTTTTTTTTCCTTTTCTGGTCAGCTCCTTCTCATCTTTTAAGTCTCAAATGTTACTTCGAGTACTTAGGTCTTTTACCTACTTGGAGCGACAGCAGTCTGCCCTCTATAAAGCATTGGTGGGTGTTTCCAGTTGCTATTATGTAGAAATCCTTGGAAAACTGCAGCTCAGTGTTTCAGGAGGCATTGCCAATATTCCTGAAGTTCTGCCAGAAGCCATGTTCCTTCTGCCAAGTTGTAGTGATCTGCCATAAGGCTGGGCATTGGAGTGAAAACTCAGAGGTGTTGAATTCAGAGTCTGGGTTTCTGCCTTCTCATCCCATCTTACATAAATGCCATTGTTTCTCTGAACTCTTAGTCTTTTCCACATTGACACACAGGGGTGTGTCAGGGGCAGAAGTCTTTAATTCTGTTCTTGGGTTCAGTGAGATAGAAACACCTATGGTTTTATCAATAAATATCACCGAAGACAAAACCTAAAAATTTAAACCACAGAACACCTTAGTCTCATGGTAAGTGCAGTCGTGGTACTATTTACATCTGAAATCTTTTATTATGTTAACATGATAAGGAAATATGCAATACTGAGCAATCTGAGAAGAAATGTCCAAACTGAGAAGAAATACATATAGTGGTGAATGCTGCCTTTCAGGGTGGTGGAATGCAGTCTTCCAGCAGGTTTCCCGAGGTGATGAAAGGCACCATGTTGGAGAATCTACATGTCTTTCATTTATTTAATGGTTGATGGTCATACGTACACGATGGACGTATACAATACAGGCTTGTGGAAGAGATGCTACTTGCCTATATCTTTCCCCCTTCCTTCATCATGGAACCCTGATTTCTAGCCAAGCACGTGCTTCATGGAGTCAGGACTGTGTTTTACAGCCTCTTTCACCGTGTGAGATAAACGTAGAAGTACTGGATGCTATTTCTGGGGCGTCTTCGTAAAATTGCGGGGGGAGCCCTTCCTGGATCTCTTAAATCCTGGAATGTGATGTAGTAGTTGGTATTGCAGCAGCCATCTTGGACTATGAGGTGACCTCGAGAATGAAAGGCACATGGCTGAAGAGGAAAATGGAAGTAGCCTGAGGCCCTGATGTGTGGAGCTGAGGTACCTGCCTTGACCTGCTTACCATTTGACTTAATTTTTGTAAAAGAGCAAGCCTTTATTTTTTATGTCATTGTTACATGCAGTGACACGAAATGATACAGGTGCAATGCAGTGACAAGTAAGGTTAGAACTACCCTTAATGAGTTCCTAATGCAGTAGAGGGATTTATAGTCTGTCAGTCCAGAACACCCTTTCAAGTTACGTATAGACGTAGCTTTGGTTCTGGAAAATCTGATTGATGGGAAGGCTACCCTATACAACAGATTTGGAAAAGGAGGAATGAATACTACACAGATAGATCGTGAGAGCCATTTCTGGGGAGAGTCACTCAGAGATACTCTGTGGTTTAAGGGCAAGAAGTGAAGAAAACAGCCAAGGCTATTAAAAGCCATCAGAGACTTCTCCAAATTGCCAACATTGAAGTTAGTTACAACTCATTCTCAAATAAACTGAAGCCTTGTCCGTTTGATGTGTTTTGGCAGGAAATATATATTTACTGCCTCGGATGATTCCAATTGCTGAGTTCCGCACCACAGTATTTCATAAATGCTTAATGTTAGACAGAGCCGGTAGGAACCTCACACATTTTCTTAAACAGCATTCCACAAGAAAGAATTTCTCAAGAAATTCACAATCACAAGGTATTTCCCCTGTTTCCAAAAGTACACATTCACGCTGGTAGATTTTGAACCTGTCTGTCAAAAATAGCTCTTGCTTTTGCAAATGGAGAAGTAGTCACTTAAAATCTAAGGAGATGAGCAGATAAATTCAGCATATCTTGATCAATTCAGTATTTATTGAATGAGGATCGGACTTTGTCTTATAAGTTTCTTCTTTTCTCTGTGTATTTCTCCAATGCTTATTTTGCATAAGGTGGTGGGCTGGGTATGATTTTGGATTCTAATATGGATTTCATGCTCAGTGAGCTTTCAGGGTAGTAGGGGAGATTTAGCTACAGTGGAGCTAGAAGGAAGGATATTCCATGTGGAGCAAATAAACCTATTGAAGTTTCAGAGATGGGAAAATTCATCTTCCCTCACCCTTAGACAGTTAAACTTTCTTATCAGCCAATTAGCACCTCAATTATTTTCTATTGGTGCCTTTCCAACAACAGCCTTAAATGTTTACACTATGAAGATACACTAATGACTTGAAAACAAAAAAAAGGACTCTATAGTTGGTTGGGTTTTAAGCAAGAACTAACTTGAGGGCAGTAAACCTTCCAGGAAAGAAAATGGACAGTTTTACAATGAAACTGAAGAAACGAACTCTTAATATTTGCCCATGGTAGTTTGAGATTGCATTGTCTTTTGTGGCTAAGATCTTCTCATAACGCTCTAGTTGTCATTGGGTCAGAAATCAGAGTTTAGACACATGCTGTGGCTTTATAAAGTCAGAATTTGGAGCCAAGGAGCTCTTTATGGTGGGTATTTGAGGACAGCATCTAAGTGAGGAAAGATTAGGAGAGTAGGTAACTTTATGGGTGGCATCAGTGGTGAAGATGGAAATTAGCTAGTAGAGCCAGGATCAGCAAACTTTTTCTGTACATGGCCATGTAGTAAATATTTTAGCCTTTATGGGCCACATGGTCTCTGTTACAACTATTCAGCTCTGCCGTTGCAGCCGGAACAGAGCCAGAGACGATATGTAAATGAGTAACCAAGGCTATGTTCCAATAACATTCTATTTATGAACACTGAAATTTGAATTTCATTTAATTTTCATGTGTCAAGAAATATTATCCTTTTGATTTCCCTCAACCATTTAAAGATGTAAAAACCATTTTTAGTTTCCATGTTTTAAAAAACAGGCAGTGGGCTGGCCTTGGTCCTTGGGTGTAGTTTTTTTCAGTCTGGGATAGAATAAAGGCCCCTTTGACTTCCCTCCATAGCCAAGGTGTGTGCTGTTCACAGTCTAGTGATTTCCAAATTTCAGTCTTTGCACACTGCCTTTGAGAGATTTTGTTTTTTTTACCATGTTTTTCCATATTTTTGTTGAAATGGCCTTACATTCAGTCTCATCTTGAACAATTATATATTAATGAAATAAGGCTAAAGGAACCACTGCTTAAATATTAATTAAATGTTAATTACTAAAATGGAACATAAAATCACGTCACATACCATACTGACTCAGTACCTTTCGTTAATTTTTAAAAATTGAGGTGTAACTTCTAATAAAGTACCCAAATCTTAACCATTAGAGCTTAGTGAATTTGCACATATGTACTGTTGGGTGGCACCCCGCAGGCCTGCAAGACTTGTAGTTGCCCAGCCTTGAGACTGAAGAAAGAGCCCCGAGACAGTGACAGAGACATCAACGGACATCCCATTATTGGACAAGGGTTCTAAAGCAAAATGTTCAGGAGCAATACGCCACCACTTATAGCAGACAGTAGGCAGGACACGGCAGCAATCTTCTCCACTCAAGAGAGAAAGAGGCTACCATTTATAGAGGGAATTGATGTCAGATTGGCTCCTCAGTTACCAGGGAAACCGGCATCTGGGGCAGGGGGCCCACATGTAGGCAGTTACAGATTAAGCTGTATAATTCAGAGGACTGGATAGTCATGTGAATGAAGCAGGGCCTGGTTGGGCAGGGGAGGTACAGAGAGCAGCCAACCTGAATGGCATGACCGTACACATACACCCTCATGAAACCACTACCCCGACAGACTGCAAAATTCCAGCTCCCAGATGGGTCCCTTGTACCTCCTCCTAGCCATACCCACCCCCGCTTAGGTGACCTCTAGTTCACCTCTGCCAGCAGAGTTTACTTTTCCCTCTTCTATAGCTTCGTATAAATGGAAACAAACAGCATGTATTCCTTCCTGTCTGAGTTTTTTGGTCTGCCTTATGTCTGCTGTTGCACGTAGTGGTAGTTCCTCTTCACTGTGTAGTGGTCATTGTATTAACAGCCCACTCCGAGGGACTTCCCTGGTGGCACAGTAGTTAAGAATCCGTCTGCCGATGGAGGGGACACGGGCTCAATCCCTGGTCTGGGAAGCTCCCACATGCCGCGGACCAACTAAACCCGTGCGCCACAACTACTGAGCCTGCGCTCTAGAGCCCGTGAGCCACACCTACTGAGCCCATGTGCCGCAACTACTGAAGCACGCACGGCCTAGAGCCCGTGCTCCGCAACAAGAGAAGCCACCTCAATGAGAAGCCTGCGCACCACAACGAAGAGTAGCCCCCGCTCACCACAACTAGAGAAAGCCCGCGTGCAGCAACAAACACCCAAAGCAGCCAAAAAAAAAAAAACCCATTCTACTCATCCATTCTAGTGTTGAACATTTGGGTTTTTTCTAGCCTATGCATTAGACTGCTGTGAACGCTCGCATCATGTTTTTGGTTGACATACACCTTCGTTTCTGTAGCGTATCCTCATGTTTTTCAGACTGGGTGTTTGAGCCAGAGCTATTTTTTTGCCAGAATTCTTACAAAAATAAAACACAGTTAACACTGAAGTAGCGCTTATCCTGTGCAAAACACTGTTTTGAATCCTTTGGATCTATCAGCCTTTCTTAATGGGGTGAGTAGGAGTATTGTCTACATTTTACAGATGAGGAAACTGAGTGATGGAGCATTTGGCCAGGGTCACCGGCTAGTAACTTAAAGAGCTTGAATTTCTTTCCGTCTCTCTCTGTCTTTCCATCTCTCTCTGTCTCTCACTGAGAATGCCTTTCAAGCATCGATCAGATTAATTACGTTGATTTCTCCAAATGAGTATCATTGTGTAGGACCCCGTGCCAGAGAGAGGGTGAGTAAGGAACATCACTGTAGGTTGATCTCTAGCAGCTCTTGATTTGAGCTGGAATATGAACCCAGGAGGTATGGCTCCAAAGGCTCTACTCTTAATTATTCTGCATAAATAGAACAAGCTTCATCTTGGTCAGCTTTTCCTTGTCCCTTCCAGCAAACCTTTCCCCCTCTTCCTGGGCTCTTTGTCACCCCAGGTGGCAGCACTGCCCCTCCCCCCGACGATGCCCTCTGTTCTCTTCCTGGTTGGCAAGCTTTGTTTGGCGATGCCACCCAGCCACCACGTGTAAAGAGGCAGAACTGGGTGGCCTTTAGAAAACTGGCCTCTGGCATCACTTGCCTGGACCTTGCCTGAACCTTGGCTTCAGTCCTAACTATCTGTGCAACCCTTTCAGGTGTCCTCATCCATAAAACGGAGAAAATCTCAGGTGAGCATTAGACGGGAAATGTGTATACAGCGCACAGCGTGGTGTTTGACACACAGGAAGCTTTCATTGGTAGAATCAGCCGCTGTGTTTATTATTGGTTGGCCAAAAAGTTTGTTCTGGTTTCTTCCAGAAGCTGTTGAGAAAAACCCAAAGGAAATTTTTGGCCAACCCAATGTTTATTTTAATTGTTATTCAAAGTGAGTGTCATCAGGGCCGTTTCAATGAATGACTGGACAGCTGAAAGTCTTCCCATGTGAATTCCTCCAGGACAGACAATTCCTTAATAACCCCAAGAGCTGATCTTTAACCTGCCTGGGGAAATATTGGGGGGCTGGGTTCCCTCTCCTGCTGCCTTCAGTCACGCCTTTCCCAGCAGCTAGCCTGCATTAAGAACTTGGGTGAATACCTTGAACCCACAAAGTGAGATCCACAAGTGGTTTAACATCCACCCAGAGGAAGATATCTGAGAACCCAGAGTCTTTTCCTTCGACTTTGTTAATCTCCAGTGGTTTCCTGAAGCCGAGAGAGGGTATTCCTAGGGCTTTCCAATTTTCAGGCTCTAACAGAAGAACAAGTGAGTTTGAACTCTTGGGGCTTAAACGAACAGCCACGAATCCGAGAGCACTTGAATGGGAGCCAGCAGCACCTTGGTCCCCTGGTTTTTAGCTCAGCCCATTATTGATTCTCTCAGAATGCAGGGGCACACACAGGTGAGTAAGGGTTGATTAACGGCGTCGTGCTCGCTCGCTCACCTGGTCCCAAACACTTTGAAAATACAGCGGGATGGGGGTGGGGGAAACCAGGGCTGTTCGTTGCGCAGGAAAAAGGAAAACCGAATAAATACAGTGTTGCTTGTCCCATTTCGCATTGTCGCTACTGTCTTGCATTGAATTAACGGTCAGTAGTTAAGTCAGGCATGTTATGTTTTGGTTGTGTCCTTGAGCTGCTGCAGTCTTTTAATCATCCTCCCCACCCCTTTCTTTTGATCTACTACTCTGCAGGCAAATAAAAAGACCCAGATTTGATTCGATGGGACCGGCAAAAGTGGAAGGGGGATTTGAGTTTGCAGGTCTTTTCTGATGTTTCATGATTAAAGGGGCCTTGTCAGGTGAAAGAAAGCAAATTGGCTTGTATACCCTTTAGGAGAGGGCTTCTCTTTAATGTCTTGGGAAGTGGAAAACAGACGGTGGGGAAAATAATAGAACGGCAATGATGGAATCAAGGTGCAGGAAATATTCTGCGAGCCTGGACCAAAAGAATGAAGGAGAAGGATCAGTGATTCGCTCAAATGTAGCGGATGAAACATTGATCCAAGGGAGCTTACGGGAGGAGAGTGATGCCTTGGAGATGAGGTGCGGAGAATTGAAATGATTTCACAGCTCTTGGGCTGATGAGCTGGGTGCTAGAGCCCTCGGTGTGGGTAACAAACACATCACTACTAATAAGGGTTTTGAGCCAAGGCAGCCGCATCTGCTGACACATACATCCTGACATACAGACACCCTCTGCAGGAAGGTTTGTGGCATTCTATTTTTCTGTTTAACCTTGTCTGACATAGTGGTAGAAATTAAGCCATCTTCCTTCCCTATCCCCCATCTGCTACCCCAAGAGTACAGATGAACTTGTATTTCTGGGTCTCCCCTGTTGATTGGCTCTCTGGTTTATTTACAAGCCATGCAGCAGTTGGGGTTGTCCAGCACATAGAAGACTTTCAAATATTTGTTGAACAGATGATTCGTTTTGCGGATTCTCCTGTGCTGGAGACATGCTGTATATTAGGGGATCCTCTTCTGAGGGTCTAGCTTCCAGCTGCAGTTTGGTGTGTGTGTGTGGCTTTGGACAAACCATGGGACCTTTCTCACAGCTTCTGTTTCTTCAGCTGTGAAACGGAATTGCTCGTACCCTTCACCTAGGGTGGATGTGAGGTACAAATGACCTAGCACGGGGCCCTCGTCCAGCACAGTGTCTGACACATAATGCCTCTGTTATTGTCCCCTTTCTTTTTACTCTCTCAGTCCAAAATCCACAGGGAATGTTAATCTTAAAAAAAAAAAAAAGCATTTGGTTCTAATTGGACAGCACCTCTTAATTGTTGACGTTTTGTCTTTGTCTTATGAGAAGATGATGGAGGCGTGGGCGAAAGCAGCAAGAAATCTCCTAGCCAACGCTTTAAGCCAGAGAAATACTTAAGAATTCTCAACCCATCACCCATCTATAGAACTTTGATAGTTATAAGCAGAATTCATTCAACATTCATTTATTCAATAAATTTGAATGCCCAGACTTCCCCATGGAGACATTTGTTTTATTCCTTCCTATGGCCTAGCTCAGTGAATTCTCAAACTTTAGGGCTAAGAACTCTTCTACAGGGTTGTACACAAAAATATTTTATGGAATTTTTCAGAGAGTATATCTGACTATATGTGAGTTTTCTTTTACACACTTAAACACCAAATCCCACGTACAATCAGATTCCATTGTCCCAACCTCATGGGTTTGTCCTAATAAAACATCATTAAAAGGGTAACTTAATGCTTGGTACCTAATCGTTTGGTGAACATCAACTCTTACCTCCCTTTAAATTACTAAGCATGTAAAAAAGATCTGATGACAGTTTTAGCCTGAAATGTTTGCTCAGTTTAATTTCACATTCCCCAAAAGAGGGTTTCCTTCTGGTCTAACTCAGTATAAGCGAACTGTATCCCTTCTCTGGTTGTAAGTCATATACATTTGTTAATGAAACATAAGATCAAAGTAACAATTTTAGCAGCCATGTTGTATTCCTCATTTTAAATTGAAAGTCCATAAGACATGTATAAGCAATCTTTACCCGGGTGATACAAGAGAGCAGTGTTTCTTATTTCCTGTAGTTGTCTACTTCTATTTTTAGACCCAAGCTTCATATTAATATTTTGCATTTACCTCTAGAGAATTTAATTCTGTTAGCATTTAACGGAGTGGGTACTGTATTGGAATTTTTTCAACTTTGCTTCCAACATTTCAGAATCATTGTTATCCTTCCAAGCTTCAGTTCATCCTCAGATTTGAGTGGGATGCTGGCAACCCTGGCATCCAAGTTATTGATAAGAAGACAAACAGGACAGTGCTCTGGATGGAGCCTGGTGGCATGCCGTTAGAGACTGCATTCTAAATCGACACAGATACAATTAAGCAGAAGCAAACTTCTAGTGAGTTATTCAGCCTACTTATTTTCATTATGTCTAGCCTATATTTCTTTATATGTTTGCACTGGAATTTTATGAAAAACCTAGTCAGAGTATCTTGCTGCATTCTCGATTTTATGACCATAACAGGCTCTTTTTCTTGTTATAAATTTTTAAAAAAATGGAAGTATAGTTGATTCACGATGCCGTGTTAGTTTCAGGAATACAGCAAAGTGATTCAGTTATACATATATGTATATATTCTTTATCAGATTCTTCTCCGTTGTAGGTTATTACAAGATAAGGAATATAGTTCCCCATGCTGAATAGTAGGTCCTTATTATCTTCATGTTTTGGCCACGCGGCATGCAGGATCTTAGCTCCCCGACCAGGGATCAAACCGGTGCCCCTGTGGTGGAAGCGCGGAGCCCTAACCTCTGGACTGCCAGGAAATTCCAGTGTTTGTCTGTTTTATGTGTAGTAGTGTTAGTCCCAAACTCCTGATTTATCCCTCCCTTCCCTACTTTCCCCTTCAGTCACCATAAGTTTTGTAACAGTCCTTTGATTGTCAATGTCAGTGAGTATGGAGAAAGGGAGTGAGCATTGCCTGGTATGAATTATTCTTAGTGAATCCACGCGTATTGCGTGTAATCATTGCTGTTGTCTGTCCCCACCCCCCATGTTAATAATGGCATTTGAAGAATTTTTGGGGTGAGATTAGCAATTGCTTACTGATTTATAATTGTCAGAACCTCTGTTTTCCTTCCTTTTCATTTGTTGGTGTGTCTCCTATTCTCCGATATGCTTCGGAGTTTGCCAACGATGTTTTTGCTACCTCCCACCTCATGCCACCAGTAGCATGGAGTTTAATTCAGCAGGGCCAGGAGCCTCAGACACGTTCAGAGAGAGCAGGCACTCTGACAATCGCAGCGCCTGGTTTGGACCTCAGTTCCCTCTCATCAGTGCCCCCTGTTCTCTTTATGGGAAGCATCTGACCCCTCCTGACAGAACACGCATGCAGACCAGAGGCTGGGTAACTCTGCCTGCTGTCACCTATGAGCGTCACACCACCCTCTCCGAGCAGGAGACCAATGTCTTGTTGTTGTTCTCCTTGCCCTGAGAGTAACAAAAATAGCCCTTTTGTAGTCCTGCGTGTTTTCTGCTGGGCTCAGCTCATTCCAGCCTTTTGCCTTCCCGACAGTCATATCAGAAGCTGGAAGATTTTTCATTTAAGGATCAAGACATTCTCCAAAGCAGATGACTTTAAAGGAGCCAGCAAGATAGAAAGCTATTATACTGAGAATGACAGCTGGTGCATATCTATGCCTCCACCTTCGGTTCAGACAATGAGCATTAATTTCTTGGACTACTTTGGGTATTAGCGGAGGATCAATTTCTCTAAACCTTCTCTCCCTTGCCTTTTTGTTAAAAAAAAACAACTCTCTCTCTTGGTTAAAATCACTTTACTGAGACCCTTTCATGATGGGTGTAATATACTGTGGGAAGTGGTTTTCAGATGAGACACAGGGTTTTCTCTATAGGCAGGCTTCCAGCACCTTCAAAATGCCTTCACCAAAAAAAAAAAAAAAAAAAAAAAAAATCACCACGGAAGGTCAGCTGTGCTATTCCCACGGACTTAACAAAGCCCTAGAGCTTGTGGTTGGGAGAGGGACTCTGGAGTCATACCCTGGCTGGCTCAAATCCCAGCTTCCCTGCTTATCAACTTTATGACCTTGGTCCAGTGATTAACTTTTGCCGAATTTGAATTTCTTCTGAGGAGGTCCCAACCTCAGAAAGCTGTTGTTAAGACTCGCATGAGTTAATGTATGGAACAAGTTTTCACCATCGTATTTGGCGCATAGTTAATCCTAAATAAAAGCTCTCTAATGGCAGCAGTTAGGATTTGCCTACCGAGTCTCTCAAGGCTAAAAGGCCCCGAATAATGGAAATTAAAGGGCAGTCCTGTGGCGAGATCTTCAATTCTAATGCCCAGCGAGGGACACGTGAAATCAATACCTGATTTTCTGTTAACGCCAGTCAAGGTATCATCACTCAGGATGTGAGAAAGGGATGGAGATGCAGAGTTGGCTTGGCCACTTTGAGGAAGGACACTCGATCCTTTGAGATGCCTCAAGCCCACATCCTGCTTCCTTATCTGGCCAGCTGTGTACACGGAACGTTATTTTGGTCTATGGGTACCGATCCCCATTTGCTCCTTCTCGTCTCTTCCTCAGACGTGAAAGTACTTTATGATTTCCTTTTGTTCTCTTCTTTCCCAAATGCCCTGGGACTACAGGCAGTTGGGGATTTTCCCTTTGGTTCAAGCATGGTTAACACTGTGAAACTCCAAGTTCAGTGATCCGTGGGTGAAAATGTGGTGAGAAAAAAAATAAAAAGGAAAAAAGAAAGGAAACACTTCGGTTTGGTTGGAGGTCTGCCTAAAGAGAGGACCCTGTGTATTGTCTAGAGCTCGTGACCATCTGAAAACAGATTTCCACAGTGCTTGCTCTCTGACAGAGGAGAACTCATGATGGTAATAAATGCTCCCCTCACCCACCCTGTGGGAAATTGCACTGACTGGTGCTCTAACTGGCTTCTTTGCACCTCAGGGTCTTTGCTTGTGCTCTGTTCTTCCTTTGCATGTCCCAGGGCTGATTCCTTATCTTTCAGGCTCCAAATCAAAATGGCATTTTCTAGCTACCCTTGCTAAGTTATCCTCTCTGCCCTCTCTCCTTTTCTCATCCTTCTTTTCCTTATCATCTCTTTCTGTCGGTATCTGGAATACTCATTTTTCAGATGGCTGCTCTCGGAATACAAGGTGTATGAGGACACAGACCTCATCTGTCCTGTCCCTGCCATGTCCTAGCACTTAGAGGCAGTGCCTAGCGCATAGTTGGGGCTCACAGATATTTGGCGAGTGAATGAATTTTAAAATTCCTTGTGGACATTGGTGAGGGAGATTAAGAGGTACAAACTTTCAGTTACAAAAGTAAATGAGTCACAGGTAGGAAATGTACAGCATGGGGAGTACAGTCAATAACTGTGTAATATCTTTGGTGACATATTGTAACTAGACTTACCGTGGTGATCATTTTGAAATGTATAGAAGTATTGAATTACTATGTGGTATACCAGGAACTAACATAGTGTTATAGGACAATTATAGGTCAGAAATAAACAAAGTCATAGAAAAAGAGGTCAGATTTGTAGCTACCAGAGGCAGGTATTAGGGAGGAGGGGGAATTGGAGGAAGGCAGTCAAAAGGTACAAACTTCCAGTTAATAGATAAATGAGTACTAGGGATGTAATGTACATATATGTACATATATACGATAAATATAATTAACACTGCTGTACATTTTATATGAAAGTTAAGAGAGTAAGTTTTAACAGTTTCCATCACAAGAAAATGTATCCATTTTTTCTTTCTTTAATGTTGTATCTCTATGAGATGATACGTGTTCACTAAACTTATTGTGGGCATCATTTCATGATGCATGTAAGTCAAATCATTACGCTGTAAACTCTAAACGTATGTGGTGTTGTCTGTCAATTATATCTCAAGAAAACACAAAGAAAAAAAAGGTAACGCAGGGGAGGCTACTCTAGGAAAGAAAAGCTTACATTCCACCTTTGCTGTGGGTAGCATGTAGCTCTGATACCTCGTGTCCAAGCCCTCAGCTCCCCACAGCTTCAAAGGACCGTCCTGAACAGGTTCAGAGGTGGCTCTGTGGGGAGCTGAGGACATGAGGTACCAGATAGGATGAGCAGCTCATGTTCTGTCCCTAGTATTCGCCAATCGTCTTTCCACCTTTGTCAACGGGGCCTTCTCTGTTGCAATGGCGTATAAGCAGAGGCAGTGCAGAAGAATCGGGGAGTTAATGCCTCTGATGGAAAACTGATGTGTCAATGCCTCCACCTTGTGTCTTTAGGTGGATGATTCTCTACGCTTCTTGGGAGGGCCTAGGGGAATCCAGTTGCCATTACATCAGCAACCTCATTCACATGCTCTTATCTTACATCCTTGTCTCAGGCTCTGCTTTGGGGAGAACCCACCCTAAGACCCCATTCACACGGATAATTTCACTTTGTCGTTGTCTGTCCTTTTTCACAGCCTGCATAGACATTTACAGTATAAATTGGGAAACCTTTTATGAATGTCTTTATGAGCGTTTGCCTGCTTATGTGTTTTACATCTTTCAGGATGACAAGGGTCTCTTGGACTTCTGAGACTTGTTATTCTAAAGATCTAAAAACTTCGCCTCCTTTTTCTTATAGCTGTTCACTGAGCAATCCACCGGCCCCCAGCTCTCCTAGTTTCTTTTTTTTTGCGGTACGCGGGCCTCTCACTGTTGTGGCCTCTTCCGTTGCGGAGCACAGGCTCAGCGGCCATGGCTCACTGGCCCAGCCACTCCGCGGCATGTGGGATCTTCCCGGACCGGGGCGCGAACCCGTGTCCCCTGCATCGGCAGGCGGACTCTCAACCACTGCGCCACCAGGGGAGCCCTATCTGGTACTTTTGTGACTGATTTATGCCCTGCACAGAAGTCATTACATCATCCGTCAGTTTTCTTTCAAACTTCTGTGTCAGTACCGGCAGAACTGATGGGTGGAAGTTTCAGCTTATGTAGGGTGGGTGTTGGGGGAGAAGGGAGAAGGCAGCTGTGGTATTGCACATCGAAGATAGGGTTTTGCCATCTCCTAGGGTGTAGATCCTTTAACCTCTTCTTTGCCGTGGGTTCCCTGGGAGGCTCGGTGAAGCCAGTGGATCCCGTCTCAAAATAATGTTGTAAAACACATAAAACAAAGTTTGTAGGATTATGAAAGAAGCCACGTCTACAGAAGTGCGGTCATCAAAACGTTAACCTTGTTCATGATACAGGACATGCATACTTCTGCATGGATGCATTAAACAACACGACTTACAGGCAGATCCATTAACTCTCTAATTATGAGGTTGTGATGGGCACATGTTTTGAGGTATCTGCAACAGACTGTCACGTGACTTGAAAATACCCGAGGTTTCTGTTTGTGGTCAAGTCCTAGAAACCGCTAACTGCCCCTCTGGTTTGTTGCTGACGTTTACAGTCGAAGGAAATGGTGTTTCAAATAGGAGTTAGTGAAAATGAAGACGTCATTTTTTTCCCCCTCATCCCAGTTCATGAACCCCCTGAATTCTATCCAAGGACTCCAAATCCAGAAGCCCTCTTCTCAGGATTGGCAGATGCTTTCAGGCTTGTGCCGAAGCTCTTGTTTGCCAGGTGAGGGGTGGCCTTTTGCTCCAGCATCTGCCTCAGGAGAGATACTTGGCAAATGTTGGTTGAAGGAAAGCATCGCTGAGCACTGCATGTTGTTGTCACGGGTCAGGTGAACATTAATAATGAGAGTGATGATGCTGGGTTGTTATCTCTCAGGATTCCTGTCTCTGCTTTTTTTTTTTTTGGTTCCTTTCATCTATAATAGAAATGGCCATTGATTGGGAGAACCAATGGTGTCTGAAATTAGTTATTAGATTGAAAATACTTTGCAGAGTGATTTTACTAACTTGGTTTGTCAGGTTTTCTCAGGCGGGATCTGTTTGCTGGTTACTACTCTGCAGAATGGTGTAGAGTGAACAAGCCTGCTTTTGGTTTTGACATCAAGTGTTTTTGTGTCCTTAGTAAGCTTCTCATACCCATATACAAAATCTATATCTATATCTATGCACGAGGGAAAAATCTTGGAAGAGACAAGATTATAACTGGAGTGCACATACACAAAGTGAACTATTTAGGTATCAGCTGGAAAAAATGGTGGTGGGGTAAAAGGGAGGGAGGGGTGAATGCCCATTTTTAGATATTGGAAAGGCAGTGTACCCAGTAGTTGAGAAGGCAGCCTCTGGAACCTGGGCTCAGATCCCAGCTCTGCCGCTTGGTACTTGGTAGCTGACCCTGGGTAAATCCCAGGGTAAATCACTTCCCTGCATCCAAATTTCCTCCTCTGTGAGTGGGGATAATGATAGCAAATACCTCCAAGCACGTAGAGAAGATGAAGAGAGTTAATGCCTAGAAAACTCTTAGAGCAGAGCCAGGCATTAATACAGGCTCTGGAAGTGGTCGTAAGCTGCTGCTTTACTCATTAGAACAACTCATATTAGTACAGGTGCAGTCCACGGAGCCCTTCCCTGTACCATACCTCATTTGAACCCCACAGTAACCCTGGTAGCTATTTTAATATCCATATCCGAGATGAAGAACTTGAGGTACAGAGAGGTTCAATGATTTGTCCACTGAAAGGCTATGAAGCGGTGCAGACAAGAGCCTAAGCTTTGGGATGGTGAGACATATATCCAGGTTCCAGTGGGTCCCACTGCATTTGGCAGAGTGGCTGAAATGAGCCTTTGCAGTTCGTTTCAGATTTTACAAATGAAGAGGTTTGTTCCTTCAGGGATCCAGCGCCACCTCATCAAACTTTCTGCAGTGGTGGAGATGTTCTGTAGCTGTGCTGTTCACGACGACAGTAGTGACCGCATGGAGTTGCTGAGCACTTGAACTGTGAGTAAGGCCACCGATGAACTCAATTGTAAATTTGACTTTATTTAAGTTCATTTAAATTTCAATGACCACATGTAACTAGTAGCTACCAGTTGGACAGTGCAGACAGAGTGGCTCTTGTGTTACAAAGCTTGGGTGGAAAGCCCAGCTCTACTACCGATTAGCTTTGCCACCTGGGGAAGATAACTCCTGAGGGCTCAGTTTCCCTATCTGTGGAATGGGACAATTAAAAATTCAGTCTAGCGAGACCAAACAAAAATGACAATTAAAAATTCACTCTAGCGAGGCCAAACAAAAATGTTATTATTTTTTGAAAAGTTATAGCCATTTCTGTGGAATCCAAGGGAAGGAATAAAAGCGGGCCAAGGAAAGGCTAAAAATAGAACGATCTTCAGGGTCATGATCAAGCTCTTCTGGGTCGTTTCTGCTCTTGGCACATCTGTGCTGATCTTGTCTCTGTGAAGACAGGCTTTCTTTGTTCCCCCCGCATGTGATGAGACAAGGATGGCCACCCCACAACCCCCAAATGTGTATCTCCCTCCTTCAGCAGCTTATTCCAGAATGATTTGCTGTCTCATAGGCTCCATTCTAAATTGTAGAAGAGGAAACTTCACTTGGTTCATGTGAGAGTTTTATTGTTTCTGCTCCCCTGGCCCCAGTTACCAAAAATACTTTGGCATTGACTATGATTGATGGGTTTTCAGGGGACTCTGTCATTTTAATTAAAAGGTGAAGGTCCTATAGGTCACAAAGATAAATCTGCATTTTGTACATTTTTATGTTACACAGCAGATTATGATAATCTGTGTTTTCACATGCATTTCTCCCTTCTGGGGATGAAGAGTGCATTTGTTACCTGGAAGGTATAGACTGGTCCCTGGAAAGAGAGGTCATTCTTGCTGGCCTCCTGTGTTTTTCTGCTTTAAAAGTCTCCTAGGGGGCTTCCCTGGTGGCGCAGTGGTTGAGAGTCCACCTGCCGATGCAGGGGACACGGGTTCGTGCCCCGGTCCGGGAAGATCCCACATGCCGTGGAGCGGCTGGGCCCGTGAGCCATGGCCGCTGAGCCTGCGCGTCCGGAGCCTGTGCTCCGCAACGGGAGAGGCCGCAACAGTGAGGGGCCCGCGTACCGCAAAAAAAAAAAAAAAAAAAAGTCTCCTAGGGCTTCCCTGGTGGCACAGTGGTTGAGAGTCCGCCTGCCAATGCAGGGGACACGGGTTCGAGCCCTGGTCCGGGAAGATCCCACATGCCACGGAGCAGCTAAGCCTGTGTGCCACAACTACTGAGCCCACATGCCACAACTACTGAAGCCTGCACACCTAGAGCCGGTGCTCTGCCACAAGAGAAGCCACTGCAATGAGAAGCCCGCGCACTGCAACGAAGAGTAGACCCCGCTCGCTGCAACTAGAGAAAGCCTGTGCGCAGCAGCGAAGACCCAATGCAGGCAAAAATTTTAAAAATAAATAAATAAAAAATTTAAAAAATACTTTAAAAAAAGAAATGAAAGCCTAAAGTGTGGTGCATCTCTTGTGTACTGGGATTATAGGATCATGACCTAATATTTGATTATATGGGCGTACTTGCTGCCAGAATGTTTCCCTGATGCCTGAATGAAGTGTGATTAGTGAACTCTTGTGTGGAACTGTGAACGAGACGTAGAAATTTCTTAGAACTCAGGTTCTGACTGTATTGCATTATAAATGTGAGCTGTGTCTTATTTAGAGCCTGAATAAGAGGAGTGGCCTCATAGGCCTTTACATGAGTCAGTGATGTCAAACCATGGGAGGAATTGAAGACAACTGCTGTGAAAGCCAAGAGATTTTCCCAAATGAAGAAACAAATCATCCAGAGTGTACTGTTGTCTATAGATAACAACTTGTGGTGATACCCATAAGCCTGAGTTTTGTTTTAACTTTCATAATGTATTTTTTTAATCTGCTATATCTATAATACTGTCATTTCAACAAGTAATGACAGTATTAATTTTAAAACTTTAAATTATTAAAACTTTATAAAAACAATATTAAAACTTTAATGAGGGAGTTCTTTTTTGGTTCTAAGTCTTTATGATCCTATGTGTTTTTTTAATACTTAGGGCGCATCTTAACTCAGATGGTAAATTTTCATTGGAAATGTTTGATAGGCGTTTCATTTATTTTGTAATGTTTACATCAGAAAAAGTGGATATGTGACTGAAATTGTATGATGTATTCCTTCCTCAAATATGGCCAGTTGTTTGGGGGACTCCATCTTTTTTAACAACTCCATTTTTGAACTGGGAGACGTTCTGAGTTGGATTTTCTGTACTGTGCAAATTCCAGTCTTGAAACAGCCTCGGCTGACTACTTTACACCTCCAGCCCGCTCTCTGGTTTTCCCAGACTTTTTTCCTTTTTTACCCTCCCTTTTCCTCCCAGCGTGGGGAATATCCCAGCCTAGTTTGGAATCCTGGGTCCACTAACTACTTACTCGTTTTGTGCTCCTGGGTAAGTGGAATTACTTATATTCTCCCAAGTTAGAGATTTAAAACAGAATAAAGTAAAACTGTCCTTTGGGTTGTTCTGAGGGTTCCATGAGATGGGAAGTGATAGTGTCTGATCTCATGCTTCGCTCAGAGTATCCAGCTGCTAGATTATTATCATGATGTTAGATTCCTTGATTCTCTTCTCTAAACTAAGGTACAGAACAGTCAGATATGGCTTTCTAGTGTTTCCTGTGTCCCGTGAACACTTTTCTGGATTCTTAGATTATATATAATGTGATCTTAATATCAGAGGGGGCGATTGGTTATGAATCACCGCTGGCCGGGACTGATCTTTTTTAAACGTGTGTCCTCGGGTCCCTTTCCATCCCATCCTGTTTTCCCCTTGTCTTCCTCTGCGTCCCCTGACTGTGCTCACTTCCCTGTACTGCAGGCATTAGAGCTTGTTCCTCACATTCTTACTCACCTTAAACCAAACGTTACCAAGTCCTTTGTCCCATTCATTCACATCCCGCAGTCTACCGAGAAATCCATCGATGAATCCCAAAGTGATTCATCGCTCGTTAGTTTCTAGGCTGTGTAGTCTAGATAATGTTTTTCATTTTAGTATTTGGAAGTAATGCTTTTCCCTGTGGTAACCATGTCAAAGTGGGAGTTTTGAGTTTTGGTCTGGTAAGTAGAATGGGTAGAAAAAGGGAAGAGGATGAAGAGACAGGACAAGTTGGGCCTTTTAAGGCATACGGTGTCTTGTTTACATATTCATGTATGTGTACCTGTTCCCATCAAAGCAGACTTGAGAAAACTTTAAAAAATCTTTTATGAGATTGGAGATAAAGAGAAAATAAGGACAACTAAGCAGAAGGTTATTATATGATATGCTTGGTGAAAGGTCCTCTTCACTTATTGAAGGTGGACTCTAAGTTTGGCTCTGAGCTTCCTAGCTGCCAAAGTGAAGAGTAAAAAACAATTGAGTATAAGATTTACAGTTCCATAAGATAAAAACTAGTATTCTTGGTACCAGTACCTGACATTTGAACCTTGCAAGTTAGTTCAGTAATTTGACTCCAGGTGGAGGGTCTAGGATACCCAGCGGTGTATGTTAAAAGATCTCTTGCTAAGAGGCCTGACTTCCTTAGTGCTGTGCTCTTCAGACATCTGGCCAGATTCATTCTCTTGTACTTCTGGGCTGAGACCTTAGTCTGACCCAAGCAAGCAGACGATAAAATGTTTTGCCGGTTTTTCTTTTCTTGAGGGCCTAGATAAGGCAGTAATTTTGTTGCACTTACATGTCAGACAGACTCCAGCCCTAGAGAGAATTAATGAGGGACAAATGGGAGATTGCAAAATGGGAGTTTGTTCCCTTGCTCATTTAAGCACTCACTCATTCATTCACAAATATTTATTAAAACCTGTTGTATGCTAGGCTCTATTTTAGGCATAGGAACATTAATTTTTTTTTTTTTTTTCGCTGCCCCACGCCGCTTGCGGGATCTTAGTTCCCCAACCAGGGATCAAACCCAGGCCCTGGCAGTGAAAACGCTGAGTCCTAACCACTGGACAGCCAGGGAACTCCCCACATCAAGTTTTCTTGGTTTCTTTTGTCCCCATCCTGCTTCAAGCCATCGCCATCCGTTGCTTGGACGACTGCAGTAATCTCTCATTTTCTACTCTTTCTCCCCAGAGGGCCGTCTCCACCCAGCAGCTGGAGGGCTCTTGTGCAAACATAAACCATCTCCTATTTCTCTCCTGCTGACAACTCTCACATCACATTGGGAACCAAATCCCAGCTCCGCACCGTGGTCTGCAAACTCCTGCGTGATCTGCTCTCAGAACCCCCCCAACATCACCCCCGTGCCTCTTTGCCTCACTCACTTTCCTCGAGCCCCTCTGACTGCCTCTCTGCACCTGACCACATCCAGCTTGTTTTGGCATTAGGCTCCTACAGGGCCACGCTGTTTCTCTATCTGGGACCCTCTTCCCCCGGAAGTCACATCGTATTATCCGTCATCATGTCAAGAGTCACCTTCTCAAAGAGGTTCCTTCCCGGAACACCCCGTCCGTGCAGCCTCTCTTCCTCCAAACCCAGACAGTTTCTGTCACACTATTTTATTTTTATTTTTTTTTTAATGCGCACGGGCTTAGTTGCTCCGCAGAATGTGGGGTCTTCCTGGACCAGGGATCAAACCCGTGTCCCCTGCGTTGGCAGGCAGGTTCTTTTTTTTTTAAAGCATCTTTATTAGAGTATAATTGCTTTAGAATGGTGTGTCAGTTTGTGCTTTATAACAAAGTGAATCAGTTATACATATACATATGTCCCCATATCTTTTCTCTCTTGCATCTACCTCCCTCACACCTTCCCTATACCACCCGTCTATGTGGTCACAAAGCACAGAGCTGATCTCTCTGTCTGTCACACTATTCACTTTTTTTTCTCTGTCACACCTATCTCAACCCACAGTTATCTTATTCACACCCATTTATTTGTTTGTCTGTCTTCCCATGGTGCAATGCAAGCTCCAGGGTACCCGGGACCTTACCACCACCTTCTGTGCCCAGCACCCACACAGGGCTTGGTGCAAAAGAGCTGATCAAAAAATACGTGTTGACGGAACCATGCAGAGGTGAGCCGTTGAGCGTGAGGTAGAATATGGAAGACTGCTCACCTGTTCTGTATGACTTCCACGTATGGTCAGCGTGCCTTACCTACCTCCCCTCCCTTCCCCCTTTCTCTGTGTGGTTTCCTTTAGTGGCCCTTTCACCTTATCCACCAGGTCAAATCAGAACAAAACAAACACACACATAGGCAGATCTTTTCCCCTTAACAAGAACCAACCAAACGAACAAAAATTTTAAAATTCCTGAACACCTCTTTACTCTTTCCCCCGCTCCTCTGTGTTGTTGCCTCCTCCAGGAAGTTTTCCTGGATTGCAGCAGTCCTCACCAATCTTACTCTTCTCAACATTGTTGAAGTCTTTATTTTTATTATTCCAAAAGACAATGGCAAATATTAATGACCTACTCTCTTCGTTGCCCCATGTATGTCTTTTCCAATTAGTTTGTCATTTTTAGATAGACAGGAATTAGTCTTATTCTTGATTTCCCTTAGCATGTCTTGGTATAAAGCCAGAACTCAGTATGCTTTTGTATGTATAGGCTGTGTTTAGAGCATCTTTAAGTAGCTTGGGGAGCTTTCACAGATTGTATCATGGATTTGTGTTGTAGAAGTAACTGGGAGAACCAACAAATACTGAATCCCGTTATGCTTGTGCTTATTTTGGGTAGTTTTCCATATAAATAATTACCATTTCATTTAGAAGCTTTTTACTATATTTTGACTTTTTTTGTGATGCCATTTAGTGTGAAATTGTTATTTAAACTATAAGTATCTTATGCTTATTTAAGTATAGTTTTCATTCTGTTTATAAATGTGACTTTACTAACAAAATTAAAACGTACTTATAATAAAAACATGTAAATCAGATTATGTTAGCATCGCCAGGAGACTTCCTTTTTTGGCCACAGGAGGGCACTGTTGTCAAACAAAAGATGACTAAGTTTGGAAATTTAAAAATGGTTTAGGTTAAGCTATTAAGAAGCATTTATCCCACTAATGGATTAAAATGGCCAATATTCCCTGCGATGGGCATTGTCTTGCTGTGTAATCCTGTTGCAGTTGAATTTACTGTGTATATATGTCCATGAGCTGTAAATTATCTAGAGCTGCGTCTTACTGTATTTTTCCTAAAATGTTCTGTGAGGCTTGTTACAGCTGGAAGGCACTTTGGTGATCATGTAATTGAACTATATTAGTTTACAGGTGAGGAATTAGGGAAGCATAGAAGTGAAATGACCATTCATTTGGGAGTAAAACTAGAGACTTACATTTATTCGTTTATTCAACGAAATGTATTTAACACCCATGATGTGCAGGGCATCATGTTAGAGATTAGGGTAGAAGGGAAGTAAGACATAAACCCTCCCCTCGAGAGCTTTACATTCCGTTTGTAAATGAACATACAGCCTCCACCACAGCAAGGTAACTATTCATGTCATAGGAATTCTGTTACTGATACTTAGGTACAACTTACCGTATTTTTATAATACTATGTAGAAGTTAGTTAGATCATATCACGTGAAATTTTTTTAAATAAAAGTTCGAGTGCTTGGCTACTTGTGGGTAGCCTTCAAAATATTATGTTGGTTATTTGTTATGCTAAATAAAATCCATGGACACTGTTTTGATTCTTTGAAAGTTGAGAAAGGAGAGGAAATTTTCCAATTAAAAGCTGGTCTAATTAAAAGAAAGAAACCCTTAGCCGTAAGGATAATTGGGCCTTGAGAGATTTATGTTTAAATTGCCATTACCACTCACACTTGTTCAGCTCCAGACCTGGGCAGTTTCACTTGGACAAGGAGCTGTGGAATCATGCTCAGTGTCCCTGAATTTGGTGAGTGCATTTTATTTTATGTCACTCTCAGGTCTGTTTTCTCAGTTTTGTGACTGATAATGGCCGTCACTGAACCATCATCACTTAGCGATGATTGCTTTCGTACATTTCATGGTCACTTGTAGGCTAGAATTGTTATTCATTAACAAAATGCATTTTTTGCCCACACTTCCATTGGAAAGGAACATGTCACTGCATGGAAATAAAGATACTGCGGGTTTGTAAGGAATTTTTCAGTTCTTAAAGCGACAGAATGTGAACCTTAGGGGATCACAGCATGTCTGTTTAATGTATTTGAATCACCTCTGACCAGGAGGGCCCTTTTGAAGACCTCTACCACCTAATTGAAATGCGATGGTATTGGCAACACTTGAAATTAAAGGGCCATTTATAAAATTTTGTAAAATTCTTTAACATTTAACAGACACAGTTATTGTCTTTAATGGCTCACTTAGAACATGCTTTGGCATATTGTAAAGTGAAAGAGTAAATTCTTCATTGATTTTTTTAAGTTAGCATTAAAAAAGCAACTTATGACATGTATATACCACATTTTGGCAGCAAAACATGTCCACTTGAACGTATGACACTGCACATGCTCTAAATTACAAAGTAATCCCACGCATCATGTGATAGTTATAAGTGATAGCTCAGCTGAGGTATCAGCCATGTATCAGTGCTTGAAATACATTCACAAAAGCATTGATAACCTAGCAAGTACATTTGCTTTTCATCAGCACCCTCTTAAATATCAGACGCTCATTAATACTTGTCTTGTTCCAGCATAAATTTGTCAAGAGAGAGGTTACACTTTGTTTGCATGCTTTTGTGGAAAAGCTGTTTGAAAATTTCCAGAAGACAATGCAATGTGATTGTGTTATTTAAGCAACTAGAAATGGAAGCATCCTTCCTCCTCTCTGCCTGAAGAAATGATGAATTATTTCATGGAGGCAACTTCTGTTTCAAAATTTCCATTGGTTATCAGACAAGACCTCACTTGGGGGACCATCCTTTTAACCCTTTTCCACTCATGAAACTCTGCTTTTACTCCCCAAGCCCAGGTTGCTAATTTATGAAACACTCCTCGCTTCTATCATCTTCCATCTTGACCGATTTGAAATTAGTGTGGTAAAATGACTTACAGCGATGTCTAAACTCTTAAGGGTATCACCTCTTACATCATTAGCTGGAAGAATTATTCCTTACTTGCGCCCTGATACCTGAGGGGCTAAGAACCACAGTTACCAGATCATCCCAGTAGATCCCACTCCGGGAGGTCACCTGAACTGATGGTGAGTCTGGAAATAGTTATTCAAACATTGCCCACTCCGCAGGTGACGCAAGACAGTGCTTGGAAACCTCCTAGGTGAGTGGGCAGGCAGGAAAGGGCAGTGCTGATTGGTAGCTGGAGGACTGTCTGTTTTGTTATTACGCCAGAATCTGCCTTGCTATATTGTTGCAAAAATGCTTCTGAATTGGAGTTTATCAGGAAATGAGTCTGAGTGGATGCGCTGAGAAAAATCCATTTTGTTTTTGCTTCGATGCTGAATTCCTATAGAAATCGACAGAAGTCATTTAGCCTTATGTTGTGGCTCTGCTATATTTTCGCTGAAGCGTCTTCGAGGAGTTCTGATCTGAAGTGCGGTTGTTTTCCATCTGTTTGAAAAATGGCAGCTTAAGTGCTCAAGGTCTTTAGGATTCTTGTATGTTTGGTCTTAATTTGGAAAATGACATAAGCCTTTAATAAATATGTGGCAAAGCAGAACCCTGCAGCAAATCAGAATCACTGTTGTTTACCAGCTTCTCAGAGATGAGGCCGAAATTATTTAGGGGTTAATATAAAATACCTTAGGCTCCAAGCCAGGGTCTGGTAGCTAATTCAGTCCACTTGTCTACACATGTGGGTCCGCAGACAGAATTTTTATTTTTAGGTTGATGATCAATGTCTTGAATTCCTGAAGAAAGATAGATTTATTTTCAGTCTGTTTACTAAAGCATGAAAAAGGACAGATGCTTTTTGAAAGTATTTTTACAAGAATTGAAACAGTAGGTACCTTGGTGCCAGATGGCTTGAATTTGCATCCTGGCTTAGCCACTTGCTAGCTGAGTGACCTCGGGCAAGACCCTTGTCGTCTCTGTGCCTCACTCCCCTCATCTGCTTAGCAGGATAGAAATAAATCCTACTTTTATGTGAGTTATTATGTTAAGTGCCTGGCTCACAGTAGGCACCACGTAAGTGCTTTCTATTTATTTTTATTTATTTATTTATTTATTTTGGGTGAAGTAGAAAATAATAATTTTATTGCTTTGCCAGGCAAAGGGGGCTACAGTGGGCTGATGCCCTCAAAACTGTCCCGACCTGGAGGGGGTAGTGAGGACTTTTATAGTAATGGTTCAAAGAGGGCATGATCAGCTTGTGGACATTGTTCTGATTGGCTGGTGGGGAGGTGAGTGGGCGTCAGCATCATCAACCTTCTGGTTCCAGCTGGTCTGGGGTCTCCGTGCTCGTGGGCAGCATGCAGTTAACTTCTCCCACCTGGTGGGGTTTCAGTGTTGTCATCCTAAAGCTGGTGGGGAGGTCAAGTCTAGCAGCTCGGATGTTGAAAGCAGTCCATCGCTGTGTGCTGTTTATCACTGCAAGTGTTGGGGGGTCTCCTGTAGAGGCGGGGGGCGGCTGTGTCTCGCCGTGAGAACAAGGACACTGGCAGCAGAAGTTCTGGGAAGTACTCCTTGGCGTGAGCCCTCCCAGAGTCTGCCATTAGCCCCACCCCAGAAGTGCTTTTTTTTTTTTTCTTTTTCTTTTGCGGTGCGCGGGCCCCTCGCTGCCGCGGCCTCTCCCGCTGCGGAGCACGGGCTCCGGACGCGCAGGCTCAGCGGCCATGGCTCACGGGCGCAGCCGCTCCGCGGCCCGTGGGATCCTCCCGGACCGGGGCACGAACCCGCGTCCCCTGCATCGGCAGGCGGACTCTCAACCACTGCGCCACCAGGGAAGCCCCAGAAGTGCTTTTATAAATAAAAACAAACTTCCCCCGGGGCCTTGGGTGAGTATTCAGAGAACTAAATTAGCCAGAAGATTTCAACTGTCAACTCTCCTTATTGTTTAAGATTGGTAATAAGTTCTAAATCATTTTAGTATATGTGATAAACTAAAGTCTTTTAGTGAATATTTATTGTCTTATTCTGATATAATTTCTGACTTAATGAAAAGTCAAAAGAAGAGTACAAAGAACTCCCATATAACCCTTTACCCTGAGTCACCAATTGCTTGCATTTTGTTTTGTGTTCATTCATTCATTCACTCTTCCCTTCTTTCCTTCCTTTCCTCTTCCCTTTTTCATGTCTATTTTCTTCCTTCAGAATCATTTGAAAATAAGTTGGAGACATTTGCCCCATTATTCTTAAATATTTCAGGGTGTATTTTTAATAACAAGGACATCCCCTCTCCTTTTTTTCTTTGTTTTTATTTTATTATTTTATTGAAATATAGTTGATTTACAATGTCTGTTAATTTCTGTACAGCTAAGTGGTTCAGTTTACATATATACACATTCTTTTTTTTAATATTCTTTTCCATTACGGTTTATCATAGGATATTGAATATAGTTCTCTGTGTTACACAGTAGGACCTTGTTGTTTATCCATTCTGTATATAATAGTTTGCATCTGCTGATCCCAGCCTCCCAATCCATCCTTTCCCTAACTTCCTCCTCCATAGCAATCACAAGTCTGTTCTCTAAAGGACATTCTCTCTCTTAACTGTAATACAGTGATCAAAAGCAAGAAATTTAATGTTGATACAACACTGGAATTTAATCTATAGGCTATATTTAGAAATTTTTAATTGTCCCAGTAATGTCCTTTATAGCTATATGTGTGTAAACATATGTGTGTGTGTGTGTGTATGTGTGTGTACACGCGGTTCATTCTGAGGATGACTATGTGTATATATTTTTCCTGATCTAAGATCCAACATAGGGTCACAATTTCATTTAGTTGCCCTGTATCACGTCTTTAATTTTAACCATTCCTCAAAGTTTTTTTTGTCTTTCGTAACCTGGAAACTTTTTAAAAATAGAGAGCAATTACGTTCCAGAATGTCCCTCAAATCTGAGTTAGTCTCACGCTTAGGTCCAGGTTTAAGGTCGTTGTGTCTTATGGTTTTAAAAGGAACGGTGATATTTCACCAGTGTAGATTTTTGGAATGAAAAGATGAGGAGAACGTCATGTTGCACAGATCCGCATGCGTGGAGGGAGGTGGGTGTAGCGAAACTCGCATAAGAGGTATTCTGAGGATGCTTATTTGCAACAAGTAAATAACTATATTCTCCCAAAATAATCCTTTTAGGGAATTCACTCTACTAATAGTGAAGGCAGGTAGATCAAGAGTTAGAGCCTTGCTATTTCCTTGAAAAGAAATCAAGCGCAGGCAGAATTCTTTCTTGTGTACGACGGAAATAAACATCTGAAGAATGGTCTCC
The DNA here is from genome assembly GCF_963924675.1 of Phocoena phocoena. NCBI lineage: Eukaryota > Metazoa > Chordata > Mammalia > Artiodactyla > Phocoenidae > Phocoena > Phocoena phocoena. Next base: position 21,472,337 of record NC_089228.1, read on the forward strand.
TCTGTCTGGGGAACTCAAAATTTCTTGGTACCAGGAAACATAAACAGGCATCCTGCTCTTTTGTTGTCAAAGAGTGACTGTCTCCACATAAGACCAACATGTAAGGTGAAAGATGAAAAGTGTAACCTAGCAGCTAAATGCTGAGTTTTTTTCATTCTGACAATGACCAGACACATTAAAATTTATTTGTAGTCTAGATACGGGCCAAATGATAGGACTGTGCTATTGATGTGAAACAACGGAGAGGGAAGTAGAGTGACCGGAAGTAAATACTTTTGGCGTAATGCACAAAATAACTGATGGTCTTGAACATACTAAAGTTTGGAGGTGACAAGAAAGCGTTAATTCTTTTAAGCAAGTGCCTAGGATACACTCTGGGAAAATCTGACTGAATGAGTTACTGCTCAGCCTAAAATTAAACTCGGCTTTTTGTCTGGCATACGAACTATTGGATCACATTTCTTTTCACGGATGGATACATTTTTTTTTAATGAATTGAAAAAAGAATCCCCAGTGGTTCCCTTTGTGTGAAGAAAAAAAGATAAATATTTGCTAGGAAAGGTCATTTTGGTTTCCAGTATGTGGGGAGTTCATTAGGATGGGTTCTGATAAATTATGCTGTGTACTTCTTTCCGATAACAGAAGGTCACGTAGTGCCCTTGGGTGGACATCAGGACAAACATACTTAATAAAGTTGGAGGATCTGGGAGATAAATGTTTTCCAGTGTTTTTTTTTTTTCGAATACCTTATATTTATACAGTTATTCAAAGCCACTTCCCTCTCGTGGCGCTGATGACTCAAGGCCTCCCCTGTCTCTCCTGTAGCCCCGAATGGATGGATCTCAAGTCTATCACCTAAAGTGGTCTCTAGACAAACATCTGTAAAGGGGCATCCAAAGAAGAGAAGAATCTCAGTTGTGCTTGGTGGTGGATTTGTAATGGGTTCCACAGGATTCAATAGTAATTAGACTGTGTTGCAAAGATAATTTTTATGTCATATTTGCAACTTAAATATTTATTGTTGCCCATCATTATTTCTCTCTGATCTCCACCCCTGGGGGAGACGTATTTAATTTAGCAACATTAAAAATGGGTAGTTTCGTGGGGTTTTTTTGTTTGTTTTTTTTTCCTTCTTCTTGCGATGTCTTTTG